>NC_090444.1:702156762-702779887 GCF_031143425.1 Pleurodeles waltl
TCTTTCATAAACATCTCAAATTGGTCCACTAAAGCCAGTACCCAAACATATGTAACAACATAAGATTATTAGTATGAAAGAAACATTACCATGACATAAAGTATCCTTTATGTAATTAGACTGTGAAGAGAAGTAGTAAGGAGGTGCTCCCTAAATTGTAATCCTTAGTGTATCTCAAAAAGACAGCCTCTTATTGGATTATGGAGTACATTTGACCATACAATGATTTATCAGTCACAACATAACAAAGGAGGTCTGTCTAATTCAACTGTCAACTGTCAACGTCGTTTCAACCCTATTGAAGGGTACCAAGGTCTCATCAGGACAACAATGACCTGGGGAATAGTAGTTGTTACATTGTGAACAATTCAAGGACTTCATTTTGGTAAAGGAAAATGCTAGCCATGTCCAGCCCAAAACGGTGATTTAGTCACCTTAATATATAACCTGGGCTGGCTGGTCAAATGAAAATGTCGCAGGCAGTGCATGTTTTCTTGATACATCAATCTGTTGCCACAGCGATGCACCAGTTTTCATAAACCTGGGCCTAAGTTTCGAAGTCATACTCATTAGAAGTTCTGATAGCTTTCTATGTAAGAAAAAAATCTCAATAAAATCAGACAGAGTTTCAGGAGTAAAATGAGAAATTGCCCCCGATCCTTTACAATTTATGCATAACAATTAGCAAAACTTCAGATTCGGCGGGCATGATCATGGCTAGCTCACTTTGGGTGTCACAACATTTAAATCATAATACTAACCCACTTACTAAGGTAAAGTAAAGGTCCCCTTGCTACCTCAGCAACAGTAGTCCTGAGATGCAATAATTCAATATGAAACATTTTCTAAACTAACACATTTACAGATTACACCTTCAGCAGGCCACACTGAAACTTCCAGCTGTAGTCCTTCAAGATAATACATAGGAACCATGAAGAAAGTTTGATTCACAATACACTCTTTCTTACAGTACATCATTTGCTTCATACCTGCTTGGGTCCACAGAAACTGAAAGAAAAAAAGTTGAAGTGCATCTCTGATTGGGAGGGGCAACGAGCAGGAGCAGAACAAACTAGAAGAGTAAAAAACAGCATACATTTCTAATAAATTTGTGTGTCATTTGAAAACATGACATAATTAAATTATTCTTTAGAACACTTCTGAAAAGAAATTCTCTATTGTTTAAATTACAATATAAGCAGTTTACCTATGACGGCTATATGCACATGAAATTCAAAATTAAAACAGGTATAGAATACAGCACCAAATACAAGTCCCAAAAAAGTACAAAAGCAGACCAGTTAAGGGACTTTTATTCCAAGAATAAAATCAAAGCATTGTAACTATTCCTAAATAATGCACAGTAGCACCATGTGCTGTGGAGTATGGCTGGTGGTCAGTCAGAATTAAAGGTTTGTGTATTAATATGATGTGGTTTATTAAACAAATACCTTAGCTGATGTATTGCAATGCTTCTGTGAAATATGTTTAGTATTATTGTCGACACTCAACAGGTACTTAGCTCTCGGTCTCTTTTGGGCCAAGCATCTGCATCTATTTTTATGGCATTTGCTTCTCACATGTGCAGAGGCAACTATTTCCATATGTTTACCAATGATCCAGGACTATATTATACCAGGCTGCATGTATTATCTTTTGTGGGTTACTGTGCTCATTTCAGGATATTTATTTCAATTGCCAGACACTGTTCGGGGAGCCACAGGACAGACAGGAGCAGATTCAGATGGAGATTACCTCTGCCACTGGCTCAAATATGCAATCAGTTTGCTTTGTTCTGATCCATGTGATTCTTGCAGATTGAATCCGTATTACATCCTTGCACTCCATCAGCATGTTGAAGTTGTTCTGTCCTGGTCGCTTGAGGGGGCCTAGAGTACTTGCATGTTGCTCCTGTAGCAGGTGCAAGGGAGATCAGTCACAGCCTGTGTCTTCAGTATGTGTGGCCTCTCTGGAAAAGACAAGTGGAACTCGATGGGGTCTTTTTGTAGCGATCTGGCTTCTTTAGCAGTCGGAGCCCCTTTTCTTGGCTCGTGCAGTGTGCTCTGATGACAAGGCAGTTGCAACCTACCTACATGCCAGTGCTGGCTGATCCTATGGCAAAGTAGTTACAGGCCACCTCTGGGCCAGTGTAGGTGGATTCCAGAGTCAAGGCAATTGTAGCCTGTTTAATTTGTCATGCTTGGCATGGCTTTCCCCCAACGTTTTACCTCCCACCTTCCTGTTCTTGCTGACTTATTTTGCATGCCCTGGGGCTCTGCACACTTTACCACAGCCTACCAGTGCTAAGGTGCTTGTGCTCTCCTCAGTTGCCATATTTAATTTACTGGTAACTCCCTAGTAAATTGGCAATTCATGTACCCAGGGCCAGTAAATTACATGCTGCTAGTGCCTGTAGCACTAATTGTGTCATCCACTTAAGTAGGCTTTTTCAGGCTATGTCACAGGCCTGCCATTGCAGACTGTGTGTACAGTTTTAAACTGCCATTTCGACCTGGCAAAATAAACCCTTTGTGAGGCCTACCTTCCTTTTTATTACATATAAGCCCATATAAGTCACCCCTAGGGTAGGCCCTAAACAACCTATAGGGCAGGGTGCATGGTATTTAAAAAGTTGGGCATGTGCCTTTAATGGTTACATGTCCTGGTAGTGAAAACCCTTAAATGTGTTTTTCATTACTGCAAGGCCTACCTCTCCCATAGGACAACATTTGGTTACCTTACTAATAAGTGATAACGTTCAAATGGGAGCAACTAGGAATTTCAAGTTTGATGTCTTAAGAAGTGTTATTTAAAGCCCTCTTTAATGGTAAAGTTGGATTTTAAACCACAATTCTGAAAATGTCACTTCTAGAAAGCTGGCATTTTCTTCTCCTTATCATTTGGTGCATGCAGCCTGTTTCTTGTTCACATGACTAATGTAGCTGGCAGTGTGTTGGCATGATGGACCATCTCTCATTTGATGAGATGGAGGATCTGTAACCTATCACACTTACACATCACAAAGACTCTGCCTGAACACATTCACAAAGGGGTTTACACTAGTCTTTTGTGCCCCCAGACATGACAAGGCCATGGCAGAGAGGGAGGAAACGCCAAACACCTCTGGGAGTGGAGACCTCCAGAACCTGTTCCTACCTCAAAACTGGCACCAGGTTTAAATATTGAACCAACCCTCAGACCCAACTCTTCAGTACACATCTGGACCTGTGAAAGACTCAGAAGGATGCTGTGCTGCAAGAAGGACTGTTAGTCCGCTGCCCTGCTGACTCTGCTGCCATGCTACCTGAGTGAAAAGGAGAGCACCTGCATCTTGTACCCAGGATCACCAGGGTGACTCCAAGGGCTAGATGTCTGGCCCCCTGATCAGAGCTTCAGGGACAGAAGAGGCTCCAGCCACCTTGAACCCAACACCTAGACTCTGTCTGCTGGGAGCTTTGCCCCTCAAGTGGTGCCATCCCAGTGCTGGAGCCTTTAAAGTGGGCCTGAAAGTGCCCAGCAAGCTCAGCTGTGGTCCTGTGAGCAGAACAAATGCAGCATGACACATCTCCTCACAGCAGCATAGGAACCACCATTGCACAGCACATCCCCGACGCAGGACCTCACATTGCAACCGGAAGCTTCCTCAGAACCTCCACTGCAAGATGCATCCTTGATGCAGGCCTTCACATTGCAAGCCCCTCATCAATGGTATCCTCAAGGATGATGCAGGACTCTGCGTCGCAACCCCACACCTTCCTCAGAACCACTGCTGAGCAAAACATCTCCAACATGGTACCTTGCAACACTCTGGAACCAGTATGTGGTAACTGCTTTGTATTATGTCCTCGCGGAGGCATAGAACAGTGTGGCATCATTGATATGATGTCACGCTGTTCTGTGTTCCTCGGTGCGGCAGTTGCTTCTCTCTGTGCCCCTTTTCGGAGACGTTTCCTCTCTGCCTTTCCGATGCTATTAAATTAAGAAGAAAGAATACGTGTCTTCGTGAATTCATTTCCCCTTCACTTCAATGGCGACGAGGGGGAAATCCACGACATGCTAAATTGGCTTCCAATGATCTTCGTTCTCCTTCAGGCCAGCTGTTCTACAAGGACGCTCCTGTGACTTGGTGAAATTTTACTATTTTTCTGCATGAGTTTTGTGGAGTGTTTATTCACTTGGGGGCACAGAGATCATCAGCACTGTGTGCTTCGCACGCACTATCTGATCAAGCTGAGCAGAGCAAGCGTTTCTTTTGTTGTGAAAGCGTTTCTTTTAGGCTCGCTGTCACATCTCGTTTAAAGATAATTTGAGTGGATTTTAGCACAGTTTGCTATTCGTGTGACTCTTGTGCAGCATTTTTCTTTTTTCAAAACGTTAGTTCTGTTGCTAATGCCCGTTTTCTCGTGCACAGAACAAATCAGTCTCCACGGCTGTTGCTATGGTGCTGACACAGCGCGAGAAGACATTGACACTGCCGTGTTTCCTCGCGTTTGAGCAAATTTAAATGAGTTATTTTCTCATTTCTTTCTTTATCTTACAGTGTTCTGAGTTGACCTCCCAGCGTTTCAGCAGTATCGGAAACTTTTAAAACTAAAAACTAACGACGGTCATTTACTTATAAAAAAAAAAAAAAGTAAAAACAGAAAATGGACAATTACTGAATGTCTTGTCAATTTGGCCATCTTTGTGTGGGACAGTTGATTTAAAATTATTATTAAAGCAATAGTATTCTACAAGTACAGCACTTGGCACAACTGTGTACAAAATTATTTTTTTTGTACATTCATTTACTGCCCTATTGCACATATATTTTCTCTGTGATTCATAAGCAAACATGCAGAATGTCATTCCCCCGGCGCCTTTTCTGCAAGATCCAGGAGATCCACCGCTCGAATGGAAGCTTTGGCTACGGTCGTTTAAAGCATATCTGGGTGCCATTGATGGTCATAAGTTCAGACCAGAGAGAAAAAAAAGTTTATTATATTATCATTTAGGAATCGAGGGACAGAACATTTTTGATCATCTTCCAGTCTATGAACTCGCAGAAGATGAGGAGCTAGATGAGTTTGAAATGGCTATTTCTCAATTGGACAAGTATTTCATTAAAACTAAGAACATTGTTGTCCATCGTTATAAATTCTTCACAAGGTCACAAGGTTCCAGTGAAAGCATTGACACTTTTATTACTGCATTGAAAGTTCTTGCAGCCAAATGTGAATTTGAGAACTTTACATCGCAACTCATCCGTGATCAGCTGGTTGCCAGGTGTTCTTCAAAAAGAATTCAGGAAAAGTTGCTGACTTGCAAAGATCCTTCGTTGGATAAGGCTATTGACATTGCTAAAAGCATTGAATGTTCCATGGAGGATGCCAAGCTATTGGAGGCTTCTATGGCTAGTGCAACCATTTCTAGTGCAGTTGTTAGTACGCAAAGTGAAAGCAACATTAAGCGTTTGGAAAGAAAACAGGACAACTCATTTTTAAGAAATAGAATCAATCAGAAACTCACATGCTACAGATGTGGTTCTTCCACGCATGTATCTTCATTCAAGAATTGCCCAGCTGTACAACAACAGTGCAGAATTTGCAACAAATTGGGACATTTTGCAAGAGTGTGCAGAAGCGCCAAAAAGAACAATATTCGTTGTGTGATTAGTGGTGATACAGAGAATGTAGTGGAAGAACAAATGAATGAATATGTGTTGGTAGTTAAAGATTCTACTAATGGTAACAGAGTTGTTGTTGATCCTGACATTGATGTAATAATTGATGGGAAGAATGTTAAGTTATTGGTAGACACCGGGGCTCGCATAACCATAGTGGCTCAGGAAAAGTACATGGAAAACTGGACTTCTAAAACTCTTTACCCTCCAGATGTTTCCACTGTTGCATTTGAGGGTAGCAAAATTGTTTTGATAGGTTACTTCTGGGCCTCAATAACCATCTTTGACAGAACACTGCGTGGTAAGATCTATGTAGCAAAAAAAGGGATCAATGTTCTGGGGTTGCTTCATCAGGCTGAATCCAATCTAGCAATCAAACCAGGCAGAGACAAACCTGTGGTTCTAGATGATGAGGGTTTAAGTCCAGTCAATGTTGTTTCTAATTCAGTAGAGTTATGGCAACATAAATTCACCAAATTATTTCAGGAACGACTTGGCAAGATTACTAACTATTCTCACACGATAAAACTCAAACATAATGCTGTTCCAGTCAAGCATAAGCTGAGGAATGTACCTTTAAGTGTGAGATCTGATTTATCCAAGTTGCTAAAGGAAATGTGTGAACAGGGTGTGATAGAAAAGGTTAAGGCGACTTTGTGGTTATCCCCTATAGTCCTGGCTAAGAAAAAATCAGGTGACTTAAGGATGTGTGTGGACCTGAGAAGTTTGAGTGAGGCAATTTGGGTGGATAGTTTTCCTCTCCCGAGAATTGATGATCTGATTGCGAAAATTGGCTCTTCTCAGTGGTTCACCAAATTAGATCTAAGGTCAGCTTATCATCAAGTAGATTTAGATGTAGAGTCAAGACATCTTACTGCATTTATTACACCTGATGGTACTTATCAGTTTTGTAGGCTACCTTTCAGCTTAGCCTCACCGGCTGCAGCTTTTCAGCGTCTTATGTCTGATATGTTTGCAGACAATTCTAATGTAGCAGTCTTCCTAAACGATATTCTTGTGTTTGCTGATGATGAAGCTGAACATGATAAAGTTTTAGAACAAGTGTTTCACACATTAGAAGACAGAGATGTAACCCTGAGAAAAGACAAGTGTGTCTTCAAGGTCGATGAAATTGAATATCTTGGCCATGTCTTCTCAAGGTGTGGCATCAAGCCCAAATCAACTATAGTTAAAAGCATACTAGAAGCACCTCCTCCCAAAACCAAGGATCAGCTACTATCAGTTCTTGGGCTTTGCGAATTTTATGCCAAATGTCTGAAGAACTTTGCCAAAAACACTGAATGTTTTAGATCTGTATTAAAGAAACATGTGTTCTTTTGGTCCAATGAATGTAATGACATGTTTGAGCAAATCAAACAAGAAATTGTTAGTGTTCCTGCACTTCAACCGTTTTCAGGAAATAAGAACACCATAATTGCAGTGGACGCTTGCGAGTATGGGCTTGGTGCTGTCATATCTCAACTTTCTAATGATGGGAAGGAAAGCACTGTGGGTTTTGCTTCTAGGACTTTAAGGCAGGTGGAACGTAAGTACTCAGTGATCGAAAAAGAGTTATTAGCCTGTGTCTGGAGTATTGAAAAATTCAAACAGTATTTATGGGGTAGACAATTTGTATTGAAGACAGATCACAGACCTCTAGTAGAAATTCTTTCTGGTAAAAGGGTGAAACGTTCAACAGCGAGAATCGCAAGGTTATCTGCCAAGCTGTTAGAATTCACTTTTACAGTAGAATACATACCTGGTGGGAAAAACAGGAGGGCGGATTGTTTATCTAGGCTTCCCATTGATGATAATGATGAACAAGAATGGGAAACGGAAATTGAAGAATGTTTCATTGCCTGTGTGTCTGAAAGCACTGTTCCGTTAGATGAAAGTGATTGGGTGAAAGCAGTACAGGATGACAGGACTCTTTGTGAAGTGATGCGTTTGGTCAAATCAGGTTGGCCCAAGGAGAGGTGTCTACCACCCGAACTACAATCATATTGGAAAGTATATGATGAGCTATCTATTGAAGGGGATAAATTGGTCAGAGGCAAAAGGTTGGTTCCACCAGAAAGTGTAAGGAGAAGGCTGATTGCGGCTTCCCATTTGGGTCATTTGGGGTCTACAATCACCAAAAGAAAATTAAGATCCGGATTTTGGTGGCCCAAAATGGATACTGAAATTGAAGACTATGTAAAGAGTTGCACAAGATGTTGTACCAGTGACAAGGTGGTGATCACGGAAAGATCTTCTGAGACTTTCGTTCCTTCTCCTGCAAGGGCCTGGCAAAAACTCGGTCTTGACTTTTTGGGTCCCTTTTATATTTTGCCCCCGGACATGAGATACTTTGTTGTTATTATCGATCATTTATCTAGGTGGGTGGAAGTTGAGCCTGTTAGATTTCCCACTACTCGTCTAGTAATAGAATGTCTTAAAAAGATATTTAGTCGTGAGGGCTTTCCTGAACAAATTCTAACGGACAATGGTGTTCAATTTGTCTCAGCCGAGATGCTTCAGTTTCTGAAAAAGTGTGGTGTGAAACATATCAGGACACCTCTTTACCATCCACAAAGTAACGGCATGGTCGAACGATTCAGTCGAGTGTTAGTAGACTGTATTCAAGCCGCATATAGAAATCATCTGTCCATTGTTCAAGCTATTAAGGATTTGGTTTGGTCTTATCGCACCACACCTCACTCTGCCACGGGGAAAACTCCTTTTGAACTCATGAGAGGGAGGGTGGCATCTACAGAGTTGTGCCCTTTTTGGATGGTAAAGCTGTTCCATGCAGGTTGTGATCTTAAGGAACTTTGGCAGGTTGCTGAGTGTAATTCCAATGTCAGTGGTTTAAAAAGGGGAACTGTTGAAGACATCAAGGGAAGTAAACTAAAGGTTGGTGATTGGGTGAGGGTGAAAAATCCGGTGCTAGTTAAGAAGGGATTTTCTAAGTTTAAGGATGCTCAGCAAATACGAAAGAATGCCGTCAGGCTGGCTGATGGAAGCTGGTGGAACAATTCTCGCATAGCTTTGGATCCTGTTGCACAAGATTATTCTGATGTCTCTATCACTGGCAGTGAATTTACACCAGGCATCAATGGAGAACACAAATGTAGGAAAAGCACCAGAACTTGTCAAACACCAAAGAAGTTTCGAGACTTTGTTATGTCATAATTTATTTTTTGTGGTGTAATTTATCTCTTGCGTGGTCTCATAATTTATGTCATTTGAATAAATTTTTTAAAAAAAGTGAAGATAGATGTGGTGACTGCTTTGCATTATGTCCTCGCGGAGGCATAGAACATTGTGGCATCATTGATATGATGTCACGCTGTTCTGTGTTCCTCGGTGCGGCAGTTGCTTCTCTCTGTGCCCCTTTTCGGAGATGTTTCCTCTCTGCCTTTCCGATGCTATTAAATTAAGAAGAAAGAATACGTGTCTTCGTGAATTCATTTCCCCTTCACTTCACAGTATTTTAGGTAATTTGTTCAGCAGACCTCACTTGATCCCTGTACCCAACCCATGCTCCATTGTGGTTGGCCTGAACTTTTGACTTCGTCCTGGTCTAGCACAACCAGATAAATACAGTCAGCCCTTTGTGCTTTTAGGCATTATTTTCACTTAAATCTTTATAACTGCAGATCTCTGGTTTTGCTCATTGGATTGTTGTCGTTTTGGTCTCAAATAAGTTATTATATTTTACTCTGTGTTTCTAAATTGGTGTGTATTTTTTGTGTTGCGGTTTCAGTTTGTAGCTACTTGAAATACTGCAAAAATACTTTACACATTGCCTCTAAGTTAAGCCTGACTGCTTTGTGCTTAGCTACCAGAGGGTTAAGCACAGGTTAATATGGGGGTTGGTCCTGACTTCACTCTGACATGAATGGTGGTCACTGCTTAAGTAGGGTTTCACCCCCCAAACAGTAACCTAAGTTTCTACACAGCCCACCTCCTAGCCAGTACAGGTATGTCCCATGGCATGGGTGTTGTGACCCATCTCAAGACCTGGCAGATGGATGTTTGAGCCTGGCAATTGCATCCTTCCTAGGCCTATCAGATTTCCATCAGTGGCATAACAGCTTTGCATGCCACTGACGATAGTGCCAAATTGTGACCCACATCAGTGGTGGAAGTGGAAGCGTCAGTAGTCTTTTGGTGCAATTCTTAGTGGGAACCATATAGACAGACCAGAAGACCAACTGTAGAAATGGTCACACCTGGTTTTACCCTTTCAGGCAGTCAATTTTTCTTTGAGTGTTCTGCATGCCAAGAACATGCTGGGTGTCTTTTCCTTCAAGGCCAGAGATATTCCTTCCATGTCTCAAGAGGCAGGCAGGCTTCAAGGCATTAGGCAGACTAAAACCACCAGCAGAAAGTGCAGTCTTCAGACAATATCCTGCTCCTCTGGTAGACTGGCTGTCAGACAGACACCAGCCCTCATCACACAGCAGTCCTTTGAGTACTCTGCAGTGCTTTCCCCTCCGTCATCATGAAGAACAAGGAGCTGAAACAACATGGGGTTGGTTGGTTTAAACTTTTATAAACATCTTCCAGACAGGTGATGTGGTTCCACTGACCCAAACTTCAGAATGGGTTTGACTTGGTTCTTTTTCAAGGTGTCATTCTATTGCTGCTCTCTAGACAAAGCATTTGCCTAAAGTGATGCTTCTCAAAGCAGGTGCCAATGGGGTGTTCTCAACGCAAAAAGTCCCACAACATGAACACAGCGACCTGTGAGGTTTCTCATTTGTTTGTCACCAGACTTTCTGACCACAAGTCAGGGGTAGACAAATATGCAGGCCTGACTTAGAAACTTCTCCATTTTGCACAATGGAAAATTCAGTCCAACCATTTAATTCTACCATCACCCAAATGGCAGTACTCCAAAAGAACTAATCAGCAGTCATTTGCTTACAAAGTATAGGTAGCACTTTCTCCATCCACCTTACTTAAGTGTCTAGATGTACATCCTGCAGCCATAGAAACGCAGGCAACTGACATCCACTAGCTGGGAAAGCTGCCATCATCTTCCATTTTGTGCCATCTCAAACGAGAGGCATCCAAAATGGATCCCACAGGCATCTGTACTCAGAGACAGACAGACACACACACACCCCAACCCCGCCCCGCCTACTACTGTATATGCATTATATGCTCACTGTACACACTTACTTGCAATGCATAATGGATGTCAGTGCAAGTTTCTGAGTCTCACATAAAAGTGAAACTTTACTTCAGAGTGGACAGTAGACCACATACCCGTGACATAGATATAAAGGTCTAGTCATACTATGAATTACAAAACACATTCTGCAGTCACCACAGCCTTCTATGCTAAACCCATGATGAGGGTATCCATCCATTCTTTCTATGAGGACTTGATGGGTTCATCCCTCCAGGTCACAAAGCAGGTCCAAGATCTCACATTGTTGGGAAGAGGCTTAGCCTCTCTGTATATGGTAGATTAGTGTGGCACCTGGGCCAAAATAAAAGAATATCTGACCCACAAGCGGTCGGGCACTCAGGGCAGACGCCTGTATGTCATGCAGGGGGCAGTACTGTTCCAACACCCATCATCTTCATTTACACTGTCTTCCTGTTGGCTTTCAAGTCCAGTACTTTTAAGCATGTGCCTGAGAAACTGCTGAATCTTTTTTCTGGAGCTTACTGAATTGAAAAGGCCTTCTGTGACTGCATGGAGCTCATTGTATGGATGTCACATGAGTTTGCCTCTTGTACCCCGGGAACTGTAATGGTTAACTTGTCTTTTAGATATTCTGGCATCTGGGTCCATTCCTCATACATTTTGAAAAGGTTGGGGTGATTGAAGGGTACTTACCATCTATTACTAATTGAGTGTTTCTACTGCTGTCTTATTGCTGACTCTAACCCTTTTTACATTTGAGCCTTGTCTGTCTTTTCCATTTAGAAAGTGTACCCTGCTGACATTCCTCCCATGTTTTCAGCTGTCAGGATTCAATCCTTCACCCCACCTTTCATTTGGTAAAAAGAGATGGAGGTATAACTTCTTGTGAACTTTTATATTCAGCTGGTTCATCAAACTTGCTTTCTCTGTGGAATTGAGCATCATTTCACTTGCATTTGCTTTCTTTTTCTTAATTACGATACATTATCTATGAATTCTGCACTAATTACTTATATACTGCCATCATGTAATTTTGGAAAAGGTGTTGATGAAAGTGCTTTAGTAACACTAAAATGATAAATAAATATGTAGATGTGTGGTTTGCTAACGTTTCATTAAACATTTTTGAGCTGTGTGTACTTTCTTGAGTTCTACAAAGGCATCCACATGATAGTAGTGCTCAAAGAATGAATTAAAAGAACATGTTTAAATTATTAAGTCCTTCATCTATGTTCGATAAACTTCACATCTGTAAACAAGGCTAGATATGCCGCTACTATATTTCCTTGCTTGTATCCCTCTGTCTAATTGTCCTCTAATGCCAGTCAGGGTTCTGGAGGCCTGATCATCATGTAAGAGCTATGCAATGTTTCCAGACCACAAGATGGTAAGACAGAACAGACAGCCCTTTTGAGATAGGAGACTGCCCAGCTGCTCCATGAGCTTTCTCCTAGTAGTTGCATGTAACTGTTTGCCGACAGCTAAAGAGAGAGGGCGGGCAAGGGAGCTGTGATAATGGCAGGAAAGAGGCCATAAGAGTTACAATTGTTAGTGCTTTAACAATGGTTTAAGGTGATAAGAAAGAGGGCTAGATTAAGTGGAGTGGTATTTAGGGGCAGATTTAAGGAAAATGGTGCTGCACTCAGTGCAGCACCACTTTCCTTGCACCCCTTAGCACCCCCCTATTGCCACGATGTGTGCGCTGTATTTAAAATACGGTGCACCATGGCGCAGGGTAGGGGGCAATATCATCATTTTATGTGATGCTATTGATTTACTCTGCAGGAGTAGCGCCAAAATGTTGGCGCTACTCTTGCCGAGTACATAGGGGCCCATTATAAATAATGGTATGCTCCCTTTTAACGCCTGCTCTGAACAGGCGTTAAAAGTACCACAAAAATGGCGCAAGAAAATCTCATAGATTTCCTTGCAACATTTTTTCAGGCCCCCCCCCCCCAACCGGGGAATGCCCCCCTTGCATACATTATACCTGAAGCAAGCATAATGTGGCACAAGGGTTTACAAAGTGGCACAATGCAAGCATTGCACCACTTTGTAAATATGACACATAGGAAATGCCACCTTAATGCCACATTTGCATCTAAATAAATGCTGCAAATTTGGCGCAAGGTGGCACTAGGAGCTTATAAATATGCCCCTTACTGTCTTAGACTACGTTCCTGCTCAGAAGAGACAATACTCTACCTTTAAAAATCATACAAGTTTGGTGTTACGTTTGCAACATTTATCTATCAAACCCAGGTTTAAGCCTGCTGCAACCCATTAGTCAGTAGTATGTCTACAACTCAGCCCTTTTATCACACTAGTCTAGTTTATCAAAAACCTTTTTCAAGTATTCTGATTTATCATTCCAGTTATAAACCAGTCAATTGTTATGCATTTACTGCTGTTTTTGGAAGATCTTTCTTATGCTAATACAAAGCATTCCCCCCAAAAAAAATCTTATTACATGACCCCTTTTCCTCAAACAAAAATTCCACTTAAACATACTCAAGAAACAAGGTACGAAAACAAGCATGCAAATTTCAGGCATAAGTTGTAACAGTAATTGTTCAAGCGCAGTTGCTAAATACTTTCATGAAGTCTTTTTTGAAGTTCTTCTGAACATAATTCTGCTGCTGGTATTCAAATGTATTGTACACGTTTGAGTATCAGTGCCATTCTGTCATTGAGGTCAAATCATGAAAATGCCAGGGGTAGTGGAAATGCCATCACACAACCTTTGACCACCAATAGTTTTATATGGTTGACCCCTGGATTCACCTCTAGCTTCTAAACATATTCCTCATCCTTACTACTCGCTATATAGAGAGGAAAATGATGCTTAGAGCAACATTTACCTTCTTTTGATGCCTCTGCCTCCATGACCTTGGAGTCCACGGGATGCAGGACATTGGCAAAGATACCAAATGTTGAGCATGATCTAGCAGCTGCTAACACTGGTTACCACTAATTGTGGCCTATCTGTACTGTGGGGACACCAGGGACCATCACTCTTTGAGACACATTTCTGTGCTTCATGTTTCATTAGTGCTCAAATCTTTTAAAACATGGGTGGAACTTCAGGCTGCGGTAGTTCCCGATCATATTAAAATTGTAGATATTTATTGGAAGCAGGAACTCCAGGTCACCATGTAATGCCATGGATAGAAGCAGAGCTGGCCCTTGCTTCAATAATACCCTGGGTTGAAGCAAATATGATGCCCTTGCTACTACTGGTCAGTTGCCTCCGAACACACATTGCTGCACATCCCTTAACTCACCTGGATCACCCACAACTTTGCTCCATCTGTCTGGTTCCAAGTTGTTTGTTGGGGAGCAGAGGGGGCAGTGGTGGCGGGCAGCTTTAGGAGGGTGGGGGCGACGGGAAGCACACACACACACACACACACACACACATTCTTTCACACACAGACATGCATGCACGCACGCACACACATCCATTAACAGCACTCATACTATTCCAACATGCATGCACGCACCAAACATTAATTTTAAAACATCACACACACTCATTCTTTCACACACGCACGCACATCCATTAACACTCATAACATTCAAACATGCACGCATGCACCAAACATTCATTTTAAAAGATCACACACACTCGTTCTTTCACACACACACGCACGCATGCACATCCATTAACAACACTCATAACACTCAAACATGCACGTGCACACCAAACATTCAATTTAAAATGTAACACACACACACACACACTTACCTTCAGCCTCCAGATCCCAGGAGGGTTGGGACTGCTGCCTTTCCTCATTGGCTGACCTTAGGTCCCAGCAGTCCCAGCCTCGTCACAGAGTGGGATGGGGTCAGTGAGACTGCTGACCCCACCCCACTCTGTGACGAAGTGTCACTGATTGACACTCGCCCTGGGCACTTCAGGGCTTAAACCTGAAGCGCCCAGGGCGAGTGTCAATGGGTGACGCTTTCCTCGTCACCCAGGGGAGGGCCTCGAGGCACCTTTGCTGAGCCGAGGAGGTCACGCCCATAGGAGCTGTGACCTCCTCAGCCCAGCAAAGTTCAGCTCAGGCAGCCAGGAGTCTGCGCAAATCGTGCATGGCTCACTCCTGGCTGACAGAGCTGAAACGGAAGAGTGTCTGTCAGGCTGGCCTTTGTTTAGCCTGACAGACACCATTCATGAGGGGCAAATAGTGGGGGGGGTGGCCCCTCTGCCCTAAAGGACGGTCCACCACTGAGAGGGGGTGTTGATGTGTGGCTTCAGGGGGTGAGAGGTAGATGGGAGGGCAAGGTAGGGAGTCCATAGGGTGCTGAAAACAGTGAATGCAGCATGTTTTAAAATAATTAGAAGCATTTGAAACTAATTCACTGGAGCCAATGTAGAGGGGTGTTGGTGTTTGCAGGACCTTCATGCAGACAGTTCATTTCACCCCTCTGAAGATTGGCGCCATGGGCCTGAGTCCAGCACACCCATGCCAATATCCTGCTCTGGATGGAAACTTCAACATTCTATATGCTATAGAGCCTGGACATGATGCAGCCTTCCCCCAAACAAGAAAGGAGTTGTCTTGTTGTTGAAGAAAATTAAGCATATTGTGTACTCTGAAATGCAGTAGCAACAGAATATTAATTAAGTAAATGTTTCTGATCAGCTCAATTTTCTTTCAATGTTTGTAAGCATACTTTGGGAGGCGGATGCCCAAATATAATGTAAATGTTTCAAAGGTGTAATAAAATGAGACAAAGGCAATTTGCACACTGTGTTTACGAATGCATCCTGAGACCTAACTCATTGGGCCAGCGTGCTTAGAAATGTACCACTGGCCATTGTCCAAAAATGTCTCCACAGAGTATGCAGTCTACTACAAAACCAAATAAAGGGACACCCCCCCCACATGTAATTTTCCCTTCAAATTTTCACAATGCCTTTGCCACCAGTGCTAGCCCCCTGAAGTTTGAGTCTAGTTGCACACCTGTTTATACTTATAGAAGGCTTAATATCCCTTACAAGGCACTTTATTTTAGTTGTAATTGCACAGTTATCACCACTTGTGCGGAATACTCACATGCCCCTGTTCAGTCTTTAGACTTTTATGGCCTCACAAGAATCTATCCTATTGGCAGCACGTTGTTGTGCAGCAGTGAATAAGTGAATGCATAAACATATCTAAAACTAAATGAGGATTCAAAAAATGTACACCTATTTCTAAGTGAATGTTTATTATTGATACATGACATTTTGATTGGCAAAATACAAATTCTTAGCTGTAGGGGCAGATTTATGGAAAGTAGAGCTGCACTGAGTGCAGTACCACTTTCCCTGCACCCCTTAGCACCCCCCTACTGCCATCATGTGTGCACCGTATTTAAAATACAGGGCACCATGGTGCAGGGTAGGGGGCAATAACTTAATTTCTAATCACGCCATTGATGTACTCTGCAGGAGTAGTGCCAAAAAATTGGCGCTACTCCTGCAGAATTCATAGAGCCCCATGCTGAAGAAAGAAAGCACCCTTTTAACGCCTGATCTTAAGCATGCATTAAAAGTGCTGTAAAAATTTCATAGATTTCCTTACGCCATTTTTCCGGTTACATTAAGGGGGGAATGCCCCTTTTGCATACATCATGCCTGTCACAGGCCTGTCACAGGCATAATGTAGCGCATAATGTAGCGCAAAGGATTACAGAGTGGCGCAATGCATGCATTGCGCCATGCTGTAAATACGGTGCTGGGATTTCAGCCTTGTTGGGACACATTAACGTAAACATTAATGACATTAGTGTGGCGCATGGTGGCACTAGGGCCTTATAAATGCGCCCCTATATGTTGCAGAACGCTGCAGAGATTGTCAGTTCTTCAAAGAGGCTACCAACCTGAGCAATTAGGAACCTACCTATCACCAGGATCACTGGAATTCTGCAAAAGAGGAGCGCCAAATTATGAGACAGGTTTTATTAAAATATGAAGCAGGAAAAGGCAACTTAGGCAGTGCAATGCAGCACATTTTGAGATATTATTTTTCCAATATTTTTACACGTGTTAACACTGTCCGGACATAGGTTGCACCTCATTAGCACCAGTGCAACAACTAAATATATGAATAAACTAGGTGACCCGTCAACCTTTGCAAAAGGCCTTATACCACGGGAACATGTCACTGTGTTTTCAGTCATTTTTTAACCTTTTGAACTAAAAATATTTTTTTGTTAAAATCTGCAGATTTTACAGCAAATGATGTAATTTGTGGCAAATGCAGCAAATCCATAAATATGTGAAAAACGCTGCAGATGCAGAATCACATATTTTCTGTTACCCTGCTTATAGCCTACCTCATTGTTAACGGTCTTAAATCGTATCTCTGGGCACCACCCCTTGGCTACTTTGCTCCCTAGCTCCCTAACTAGATTTAGGCTACACAAGTACAATTACAAACATTCCATAGTGTGAGGGATTGGCTATAGAGTAGGGCTGTGGGTCGCTTTTCGTTAGCAGCTGCACTCCAGCAGTGAGAGATTATGTTTTTGTGTTAAATCTTGCATGGCCCATTAACATCTGAGGTAACCAGAGGTTACAGAGCTGGAGCGGGGGGGAGAGAGTGGAATGGGGTGTTGAAGACTGCACAGATGACACACACGTTTGTAAAGGGTATAATTATCATGACTAAGTATAGATTTTCGCAGTGTAAGCCCTGCCCTTTTGACACCGTAGAGCTTTACAAAGAGAAGTTGTATGTATATGTATTGCAGTCTACATCTACCATCGATATATGACAGAAAAGTTTAAAGATATACCGCACAACAATTGTTGCACAACAACTGTTTGGTAGGGAAAGCAATGTCGGCGTGTCACTATAACACCAATGGCAGAGTTAAAACTGGAGTTGGGGATTTCTGGAATAACGACTGCGGCTTGCCGTGTGTGACTACCTGTGAAGTAACACAAAATGATGCTCCCCCCCACCACCGCCGCAGAATGTCACGAGGAGTTTTGACTCTGGAACAGTGATAACGTTTTTTTACCAGGCTTCATTAATACACAGGTATAGCAGGAGCCATGCAAGCTTCTCTACACAAACACTAGGTGCAGGGTCGATGGCAGCAGCAGAAGTGTCAGGTTCTCTCACACAGGGAAGAAGAGGTAAAGCAAATTAGATGTGCATGTTTCTTCACAAATAACAAGTACAGCAGACGTAGCCGAAGTGCACGGTTAACTCATTTATTTATTTCGGAGTTTTTGTATAGTGCATTGACACTCCAAATGGAGCCTCTTGGTGCTCAGGGAAACAGCTGACAGGTGGAATTAGTAACATATTAGCCACTACTAAAAAGACAGATTTTTTGTTGGGGAGAGGGTGTTGTGTGTGTGTGAGAGAGAGAGAGACAGAGAGTGGGAGATATTGTGCCTGAGTTTCTATCTGCATGAGTATCTGTGGCATGTGTGTTAGCTTGCATGCCTGTGTCTGTTATTGTGAGAGGAGAGTGAGACAGGGAGCGAGAGGAGTGATGCTTTGCTTGCAGCTCCTATGCTCTCCCCTCAATTCCCATGGTCTCTCTACTACCTACCAAGAGGTATAAACTCATATTCCTTTTGGGTCCTCATTACTTGGTCATTATAGCTCCCGATTTGACCGATATCGCCCATCAGTTTTCATGGAATTATACGTAATACATCACTACCATACCAAGCACATCCACTATGTGTTTCTGGGGGCAAATGTTCCAGGCCGTACCGGAAGGACTTTGGCCTAGATTTTTATTATGGCAGATGGCTCGTTTCCTCCCACAGTGGCAGAGTAAATTCTGCTGAGGCTCCTCCGCTATTGCTGAGGAACGTCACTCCCCCGCTACCACCCCACCCCCCTGTCAGCAGCAAACCATTTACAATAAAACGAAAATAAACTATGTTTATTATTGTTTTATTGTAAAAGGGGCGGGCCGTGGAGCGTGACAGGGAAAGAGGGGGAGTGCACAACACTCCCCTCAGTTTGCATCTATGTTTGGCCAGCGGTCTAGGGCCGTCCAAACACATATGCGCACTGGGCACTGTGTTGCCGGGTTAGAAACAGCAGGCAGAGGGTCCCGCTCTGTCTTGGAGCGTCAAGCCAGCTCGCTCCGGGCAATTCTAATGGTCCTTTCATGCTGCCAGCTGCATGAAAGCAGCATTAGTGCGTTAGAATTGGCCGTAGCCTGTGCCTGCTGTAAGGACAGAGGAGCGGCGCGGCAGAGGCAGCGCGGAAGGTACTTTTTTAAATGTATTTTGTTTTTGTTTATCCTATCCCTGCCACACGCCATGCTGTTCCACCCCTTTACTCCTGCGAGCCACGACTGAGTAAATTACTCTGTTATCCAGATGAAGGGACCACTTGCCAGATTCATAAATGACCGCCAAACTGGTGCTCATTTATAAAGCATTGCAAAGAACCAACGTCATGGTGGTTCCAGGCAATGCTTTTAGCAGCTTGGTACAAGACTCCGTCAGCATGATGGAGCTGTGCACCAAACTGTTTTTGTTTTTTTTATTTTCAAAAAGAAAATCCCCAAACGGGATTTCTTTTTGAAAATAAAAAAAGTAATGCTCCCCTCACCATGGGAGTCATCTCCCATGGCGGGGCAGCATTATTTAGTTTTTGCTATTCCTCACCACTAGGGTTTGCTTGGTAGTGACTAACAGTAAGAAAATGGCTTCATGGCCACCCATACTTGGGTGGGCAGAAATGTAGGCATTTCTCTGATGGCCCTAACTTCTTTGGACCATCAGAGACGTCTGTCTAAGGCAGTGACAGAGTAGTCAGGGCTGTAACCAAACCGAAGGTCTGCCCGCATTTAAATCAGGTTGGCGGTACTTCATGTTGGTGGTATGCGTACTCCATCACCATAGTGACAAGTATACACAAGGCCAACATATAAATCGGACCTTTTCTCCTTATCAGAATGCCTGCAGATACGAGTTTACATGCAGAAATCTGTGTAAAAACACTAATGCTTGCCTGGATTTCCCCCGAATCGAAGACTACAGAGGGTCTATAACCATCTCATGAGGGTGTGGCACTGCTTCATATACAATTCCAAGCATTACTCACCTGGTGTTAATTTCATCAGCTTTAAAGGGTGAAAGACTGAAAAGGGTTACACACAGGTTACAGAGAGGTTGTCACACTAACAAAACACAACATCGTTATCAACATTCAGAAGAATATCAAAGAAGAGATTCAGATGATTATTTAGTATAAAAGATCAAAGTTCCCCCCTCCACACCTGTTGGGATATACGGTGCTGCTGGCACCAGTGGCTGTCACAACCCAAGGCCCACAGTACATACTCAGCTATTCACCCCAATGGTTTACACAGTGTCAAAGAACTCACTGCATATGTGAAAACCAATCACAGATCCCATGTAGCTGTTATGATATACATTGGCAAAGCCCCTGCCTTCTGCAGTATTATAGCCGCAAGGCTCATGCTGCAATACAAAAGCCCCAAAAAGTGATGCATACCTCCATATGCAGTTGCCAGCTGGGATATAAAGTGCTACTCCCATGTCTCTTAGTGGCTCATTGAAATAGGCAGAGTAACAACATCCCAGTGCTCATTGGGATATGCAGTGTCAAAGCTAAAGTATCCAATTGGATATGTATAGCATCAAAGCCTCCCGATGTTTGTGTGACAACCAAATCTGTTGCATGTTGAGATGTGCTGTGTTTCACCTAAATTAATTGTCTGCTTGGGTGTCCAGTGCCATAGTCCCGCTGAACCTGCTGAGACATATAGTGTGGGCCACCTGGTGTCCATATATAGTCGGGGTCAGAGCTCCCCTGGCTATATATGAATGTGCAGGGTCAGAGCTTTTTCTGTAGATGCATAGCTGAACACTGTTACGTTTCCTCTTTGAATAGTGAGTTATACATTTCATTGGCCCAATCGCATTCTTGAATATGAAGTCTCAGAGTCAGATCCGGTGCATACTGGGATATTCAGTAACAGGCCAGATCACATGACTGCTGGTATGTCCAGTGTATGAGCACTCAGGTGTACCATCACACCTTTCCCTTTTTGTGACAGGTTATGTTATGTTAAGGACTTTCAATTAATGCTGGGAATCACGCTGAGAATACACCAGTGCATGGAGGGTCTTGTATGCCCAAATCCCAAACCTTTAGTCCTTGGAGTGCATATTCCCAATATCCCTCTGTGACTGCCCTCCGTACATGGCCATGCAGTTGTGGGCCTCTGACTCTTTCCATGGGTCTTGCAAACCACTATCCTCCCTGTGGGATAATCTCGTCATCTCCTGGGTGTTGTTGCGGCTTCTCTCTCAGTGTCAGGGTTGGACAGAAAACCAAAATCAGCTCTGGCAGGCTCTGGTACAAATGTTCAAAGCAAACCCATAGGACATCTATAACTGGGCCATGGCTGAGTCGTGAGCGCCCATCCTTAAATTTCATTGATGTCTGTAATGGTCTTAACCTACTCGCACCATCCCATTTCTACATAAGCTGACATCTCTCATCACACAATCTCTGAATTACAATTTATATACCTTACCGGACCCGTCTCCTTTACATCATGCCAACAGGGCGGTATGCCACGACTGCCTCTGTTCGACATTACGGCCGCCCCTCACTTCATGGGGTTAAGCCATTTTGACACTCAGTTTTGGTACCCGCCTGTTGCAGTAGGCCCTATTTGTTCTCAGTTACATGCCTTTCTAGATTCCCTACCATTCCCCGATCCCATTACATGGAGGCATGTGCTGCACACACTTTATTGCTGTTATGGCAGGGGAGACGGACAGAGGTAGCCACACATCCCCGCACCCTGTTGACCCCCTGACCCCTATGCTCCCAATATCAACTTTATGGGCCCTCTGACCTCCATTATATTCCTCAGCCTCAACGTCAAAGGCATGGACACTGTGTAGAAGCAATATTCAATTTACTTCTACCTTAAACAGCATCATCCACACATAATATTCTTCCATGAGACACCTACGACCAGTCCAGAATTGCCCTGGTTTCAGAAACGATGGCGAGGCTCCATATATGCTTCTACATGTTTGTCATAAGCAAGAGGTATGTTAATATAGATCAGACCTGGGATGCCTTCTAGACAATCTCTACAATAATTGACAGGGAGGAACGTTTTGTTCTGCTGAAGGGCACCATAACGGCTCCCCCCTTTCACTTGGGAGCATCCACGCCCCTAGTGCGGACCTAGACTCCTTCTGGGCAACACTCTGCCGTCATTTGCACACAAGACACACTAACCATGGGTACTCAGGGGTGGCTACAACTGTGTTCTAGACTTAGATTAGTTCCATCCTCCTCTCCCACACTTCCCCCCTGCACACAGACAGAACATTTTGTGAACTGGACGCAACACGGCAGTAGAAGATGCCTGGAGGGTGCTTAACCTGTCTTCCCGGCTATACTTGTTTCACTCAATACCCCACAACTTATTTGTGTGCCTTGACCATATAATGTTCAATCACTTGTTCTATCCCTCCACACAGCGGATTATCTGGGTCGAGCCGTGTCTGATCATGACACACACTTTCTGGCTGTACACTGGGAGACCCCTCTTCCCCCATTCCCACTAGGTGTCTGCCTCATAACTGCCTGGATAACCCAGTTCCAGGACTCCCAGAGAACCCATATTCATAACTACTTCACCAAAAATACCAACTCTGCATTTAACAGGCTCCTCGAGTGGATGCCTTTAGGTGGTAACTCAGGGTGTCTGCCTTCAGCAGGTGGTGGGAGAATGCCGCACATTGGACAAGGAAATAGCTAGGCAGATCAGTGCCTGCCCTTCCTAGAACACCAGGCGGGACATAACACCTCCCATCGCTCGGCGCTAGTGGAGGCCAAACATAACCATGCCTCCCTTATTGAACACCTCTGCTGTTTTAATTTCACTGCATAGGCAGTCAGGACCCACATGGAGGATGACAGATCGGGGGACTCCTTACCTGGTTGATACGCCAGGAACAAAGGCACAACCCTATTCATGAGCTCCGCTCTTCAGCTGAACATGCCTTCTGCACACAATGCAACATTTTAGAAGCGTTGTTCAACTATTACTCAACCATATCAACAGCATTGTACACTGATGGTGGTTGTGATGTTGAACAGTTACTCGCCACTCTACACCTGCCAAACATTAACACTGCTACACAAGACACTCTGGATATGGTTATAACATCAATAGACAGAAAACTAGTGATCCCAGATCTAGCCAGGAGTAAAACCCATGGCCTCGACGATCTTCCAGTTGAATACTACAGTGCCTTCGCCGATACTCTTGCATCGCACCTTTCGGAGATGTATAATGAAGACCTGAAGATTATTGAACTACCACTCTCCTTACAAGAGTCTCTTTTAGTGCCCGTCCCTATCTGACTAACATGGCTTCCTACCACCCGATTGCTATTCTAGGGGCAGATTATAAAATTCTAGGTAAGCTACTGTCCGCTCGCTATGCCCAGATCCTGCCAGAACTCATCCACCCAGACCAAAATGGGTTTATTCCTGGGCAAAACCTCCAAAGTCTTTTCCACATTCAGGACCAGGTGTGGGACTCTTAACGTTATGCAGCCTGCCTGGTGTTAGACCTGGAGAAGGCATTCAACAACTTAGATAGGACTTACCTCTTCTCCGTCTTTGCACAAATGGGCATTGGTGACTGCCTATTGGCGTACACCAGACTCTTGTACTAAAATCCAACCTCCCGAGTCCGAATCGGCCGCCTCATATCAGAAGTTTTTCCAGTGGACTGTGGCATGTGTCATGATGGGTGTTCACTCTTCCCCTTCCTTTTCACAATGCCAATGGAACTGCTGGCTATTAGACTCTGCCAAAATGTCGCTCACTGGGGTATACCCCTTGCGGACATGACACACGTAAAATATCCCTCTATGCTAATGACATTCTTCTGTACCTCCGTGATGCCCGAACGAACCCTGCTCCCATTCAAACTGTGCTACAAACATTTGCCAAAGTGTCCAGTCTGAGGGTTAACTGGGATAGATCTTCCATCTACCCATTACATGATAATTTGTCCCCAATAGATGTTAAAATAGACAGTGTTTCTCTCACTTGGCAAAACTCTGCAGTACATTATTTGGGTATCCATCTATACCATGCTCCAGACGACATCTTTGACAGCAATCTACCCCATACTGACATCATTTAAATCGTTAGCATCCTTCTGGACTAAATTACCCCCGGCCACCATGGGAAGGATGGCATTATCAAAAATGGTCATCCTGCCCCATCTCCTATATTACTTTACTAATACCCCAGTGATCCCACAGTGTAGCTTCTTTCAGGATCTTGATTCTTCACTTGTTGTGTTTATTTGGAGAAACAGCCGCTGTCTGCACTGCGGAAACTGTAATTGCTCACGGGAGAGGGAGGACTGGGTGCCCTTTCTTTCAAGGCATACTTTCTGGCAGCCCCACTCCAATGATGGATTGTCTGTTGCAATGTAGGTGTAACTTACCACCATTCCACACTCCTACCCTGGCCACAGATAGAAATCTTTTCTTCCGTCGGAAGACACCTGACCCCCCTTGTTCTCTCCAAGTTTGTGTCACCTCTAAATGCATTAACAGAACTCTTGCTCTTACACAGCAAGTTCATCCGTATGCACCAGGGTTCCCCTTGGTAAGGCTTCCAAAATACCCGGTCACATATTCGACCGCAACCTTATGCAGCTGGCACAATTGCTCTCTTACTACTATCAGACTTATTCTTGGATAGACATCTACTTACATTTGAGCAGCTCCAGGTGGAATTTTGCCCCCAAGCAGGGCAGTTTCTCACTCATCATGAGCTTCACAACACCTGTTTCCAGTTGTGGTGATTTCAGGATGAGGAACCCCCAGTCCACTTCGAGATTCAAACTACACTTGCCATGGGAGAGGGACAACGATTAATCATATGGTTAGACAAGGCCATCTGAGCCCACACAGACATTTCATTGACCTTCCTTGACACCAAATGGGAAGACGACATTGGGAGGGTGTTCCAAGCATTGGCCTTCCCTCACACAATCTCACGGAACACAAGATTTGAAAACATTCAGTTCCACATTTTACACTGGGCATACCTCACCCCCATGCAACCTAACTGGCATTTCCCAACAGCAAATCTGACCTGCCCTAAGTGTTGGTCGAACATTGCAGGCCTACAACATATGTTGTGGTCTTATCATCCTCTATAATTACTGGCAGGGCATATACACCCTGCTAGAAGAGGTCACCTAAGTCAAAGACTTAAAATCCTGGGAGGCCCTTAGCATATTCAAATGTAGGAAATGACATATCGTCCACACACAATTAGCTAGTCTAGCCCTGTTGCTACCCAAATGAACACTCACCTGACATTGGAAGGTCCCACCTGCCCCACAACTGAAGGCACAGCAGAGCTCAGTAATGAAATGGAGAACTACAGAGGGCACAGCTTTTCGTTGTGAGGAGACAAGTCGCATTCCTTAACGTCCCATCTCTCCAGAATGGGACATCCTAATGTTGCAGTTTGTTGTTAGCGCGTTGGACCTTAATGAGTAAACTTACAAGGAGACGCAAATAGGTCGATTAACCTTTTGACTCGCTTTGAGGTTTCCCACCATATATCCCGTACATGCAAATCAATAATCAATAACAATCAATAACATTAGTAATCAACTGGAGTCAGTAATTGTCACACACCATGACCTTGCAGTCATGCATAAACACGCCCTTGTAAAAGTTAGAGTATATATTTCCCTATATTAACAATGCTAATAAATCTAAAGTTTCAATTGATATACAGAAACAGCACTGGCTGACCAAAACGGCGAAAGAATCGCAATCTAATCAAAGCTTGAGCTACTACGTATTCTAAAGTTACAGTACAAATTAATAGCAAAAATAACTGAGCAAAGGAAATAACATACATTTAAATTCGGCAAAGGAAAGACATCAAATGTTATTCCATGTATTGAACTTCATTAGTGAGGTCCCTAATGTCAGATTAGAATAGCATGTTTGGGCTTCATGCAAAACAATTTAGTCAACACAAATTTGGAAAACATCTAACTATGGCTCTATCAAAATGGCGGTTGGTACCTAGAAACAAAAGCAAATAGACATGGCAAACAACATCATAGTCAATATACCTATCCTCAGTTTGGATCAGCAAGCGGTGACAGTCTTCGTCCTCAGGACCTCAGTTTGGTCAGTGAGGCATCAGGATTCAGCATCAAAGTTCAGAAAAGGCAAAGCCTTTAAGCAATAAAAGTTAAGCATGCCTCTTCTCAAGACGGTCAAGAAAAGTAATGGCCTTTTGGCAAGATAAAAAATGGGCAAATGTGCTGTCTCTTCACAGTGCAGTTCGGCTAAGTTAGATTTCCTAAAACTACTACCCAAGTCGCTATTGGTCAAGGGATCGTATGTTTACATTTAATCCAAAGAAACTAAACCTTCAAATCTACAATTCTTCTAGTACATGGTTCACATGTTGATGATTGGCTCCTCTTGTCCCGCTCCCGTCATTAGGCTCGTCAGGTATCAATATTGTTGCAGCTTATAAACCAGTCAGTATGGTCATTGTTCTCTCCTGAGAAAGTCAGTCTTACACACGTTACATTAAACAATGTTGCATTAGCTAGTACATCATCTCCTAACAACTGGTTGTCATGAGAAAGACTTTTAGCTATGAGCATTTGGTTAGCACAGTGAAAAATCACAATTTCATTCTCTAAGCATCCATTTTATAAGTCGGTTAAGTAACACAGCTTCACATGAGGCCGTGCAACTAGGCCAAGACCTCTGCTAAGCTAAGGCCTTCTGATTAATAAAGCTAATACATAATACACAACCCTCAATATGACATATTACTACATTAATCAAACATAAGTTCATCATTTCATATTAAAAAGCCATTAATAAGTACACTTCGTGAACACTGGTGGCCACACGAGTGGGCGCACCTTCAAATGCGTGCATTATTTTTCCCTCAGTTATTACATTTTCTAAGCAAACCCAACACTCAAAATACATAAGTATTCTTTATCAAAATCAGCGTTAACAATGCCCATCTTCTTACATCAGATGACTCCCCACCAGACTTTAGAGCACTGACACCCACTGCGTAACCCTCAATAGCATACCTTTCTTGGTATCCAGTCTTGTTTCCCCACAACTAAGGAGATAACTTACCCCTTCTTCTCCTTATTTAAGCAATCCACAATCGTTGCACCAGTTGTTCACCTCCAATTCATTATACACTTGACAAGTTACTTTGTGGTGTAGAGTCGTCTTTAACCGTCCCCCTGAATATCACTTCTTGGCATTCCAGCAGTATATGCCTCCATCCCCATCCCTTACTCCCACTACATCTCTGTTCTCCCCTCGAAGTTATTGTTTCTCTTGGTATTTCATTGGTAAGACGTACTCAGTCATTTGTGGAGTTTCTGGTAGCAACAAACAGAGCAATGTAAATTTTTGACAGCTGGTAGTAATTTCCCTGTTTAAGCCCCCCAACAGACCCAATGTATAATGTACTTGAAAATTAATCACAAACGCAGATAAAGTTAGCTATCTGTCCCTCTGCAAAACACACTTGTTATGTATTTGTTTGCTTTGAAGTGTCATACACTTTTTTGGGAAGGTGAAACTTTGCTTCAGGCAAAATATGAACCAATTAACCACCAGCAGCAGCAACTGAAAGGCTAAGAAATACTGAGGCTGCACTGCTGCTTAAATAATCCCCCTTTAGTTTTAAGGGAGTCCCCCCATTTTACCCATTTTAAGTTGAGCCTACATAACAGTACAAGTGGTCTGGTAGCAAAACAGCTATTGCAGGCTTACCTGCAGGGGTTCACAGCCTGCTCATTACATGCCACATGTTGGCTTTATTGTCATATATTATCTTATTTGATGACTTTCCCTGTCTACCTTGTGTTTCTCCTTCCCTGCAGAATAGTCTCTTTAATATCATTCTGACTGGCTGGCTCCTATCCATGAAATCCTCACTTTTAGGAAAAGAGTGCATGTGTTTGTCCAACTGTCTGTATTGTGTGCTTCTCCTCCACCAAATACATGCCCCCTGTTCTCTTTGTTGCTGTCACCATGGGGTTGAGAGCTCTTGCTCGTGATTCTACCCAACCAAAATCCCTGCCTTCCCTGCAGTCCATGTTGCTTTCTTCCTGTGTCCTTCACCCCGACCACGTGTTACTGTCGTTCCTGAGCTATTTATAATTTCCTTCCACCCACTCCCTGTTCCTTCCTACAACCGCGCCTCCATTGCCTCCCATGACCACTGTCTTTTAAAAAAATATATTTTTTGTGGTAAGGGACTATGTAGCAAATGGCTGCCGACCCCTCTACCTTAAAAAATGCCACTGTGATACTTATTTTTCATTTTTCTTTAGTTACCAACCCATCTGGGCTCTGTACATTTTTTTTTTTAAAAGGTGGCCGCTCATTTTGTAGGCATGTATGCGTCATCATGCATGCGTGCGCTTACAGAATAACGAGGCCACTGCAACCATGACACTGTGCCTTTGTGTTTTGTTTCTTTTTGGTGATGCTACACAACATCTTGCTGATGATGTACATTGTCAAAAGGCACTGGCACAGCCAATATGTCCCAAAGGCAAGACCTGTAGGCTTTGTCAATGCATGGGCGATTTTCAGAGTAGCGACACTAAGTAGGACAGCATGCCAGTCTAATTTAGCCATACCATCCCATGTGGTACAATATGGACATAAACCTGGTGGGGGAGAAGTGGGGGGTTCTTGTCATCCTATATAAATCCTCTCTAAGCACAAAAAACAAGCAAAATACAGACACAATTCAAGAAAAATAACAAAGCAATATAAAAAGATTACATGTGAGGAATATGTAATTGAATTCACACTCTAATGGTTCCCTTAAAGCTTGATGTCTCCTTTACCCAGTCCCTAACATCCCGCAAATGGTGCTGTTGAGCATAAACTGGATTAACAAAGCTAAAAATGCAGCGGGAGAGGTGAAGTGCGTTTTACGTTCGTGCTTTTGACGCATGTATTGTTTCCACTCTCCAGAGCTTAAAAAACATAATTTGCCTTTTGTGCCACGAAACAAGGCTTCATGAAATGAAGTTCGGGAGCTTTTTTTCTCGCTGGTGAAGAAGCGTTGTTGTTAATCAGTACAATGTAAACTGTTTAGTAATTCAGAGACGAATCTGCTAGTGTCATAATACCGTGTGAACAACACCCACCCCCCGAGGAACCTTTGGCGACCATGACACCTCCAGCTGTGTGGATACTAAAGCATCAGGCCTAAATGCCAGCTGCAGGTCTGGACGTATTGTATATACGGTATACAAAGTCTTAGAAGAAACAAATGGAGAACCAAGAGGTCCAGCAGCCACGTCATGCTTTCCTCCCAAGACCAATAATATTAACAATCACACTGAAGTTGCTCTATCCTGGGCTCAGAGACACACACGTAGTCGGGGCCTTACAGGTAGTACATTGCTGTATGATGCTTTTTGCCTCCCTAACAATAAAAATGACTTTTCATTAAGCTGCATTTTATTACAAGCTAGGCTGCTGTGATCATGCGCAGTCACAGCAATTATCGATAGCCATTTCACTCCCAATTAGAGGGCTGCATACAATAGACTCCCTCCCTCTTCCCCAAAAGGATAGATTTAGCCTTATTGGAGAAAAGAGAACTTGAATGTGTTTAGCGTCAGACAAACCTGTCAGGGAATCTGTCATTCACATGTGGCATACGGAGCCCGGTGCTTTCAAAATCAGTATGTGCACACACTAATTGGTATTTCAGTATATGAATATTTATTATATAAGATTTGTCTACCAATCGTGTTAGAATGATTGTAAATATTATAAACAACTCAACCGCGATTATGAAAACTAGGGTAAAGGTCAGGCCCTTGTCAATCAAATATTATCACCCATCCCTGCGCTATTAGTTTTACCCAAATTGGTTGTAATCAGCCTCCTATTGGCATGGTTGGGTTAATATTTAGTTAATGCGTTAATACCTTAATATGCGAAGTCGTGCAGTGAATGGATGTTTCCTTCTTTTTTCTTGTTGGCAGGAGTTAGGAAAACATGGAAATCCAAGCAAATGTGTGCGAGTAACAGAAAATTACACAACAATTCGGACTGTTTTCTGCTTTCTTGACCTTTGTCCTGCACCTCACACTCAGAACAGCTTACTGCAAAAAGACAAGGTTACATAAGCATGCATTGTATACAACTAGGACTGCATTGCAGGTAGTGCTAAAAACACAAAACTCCTGTCACACTCCTAAAAAGAATGAATACAACTCCTGAAGCCAGAGTCATCTGGCCGACCTGCCACTCTCAGTACATCAATGCCAGGTCCCTTCACTCACTAACCTGGCGTCGGTGATGCCGAGACTGGCTTCTAAGCTTTTTAACAAAGAAATAAGATGCTGAAGTGCACAAAACATTTTCAGTCCAACAGTATTAACTACATATTATCGTAATTATCAAACCAGGACATGTGAAAATTGATGGCCCGGCTACAGAGACCAACAGTCACACCTACTTCCCTGCACCAGCACAGAAATGCAGTTGACAGCCCCTCGTACAGCCACAGGAATGACTTGAAGATTCATAGGCAGCCACTAACAAGCCCTGCTATCCCATGTACAACTATATATTTGTTTGACTGTCTGCAGTGCATGCCACTCTGATCTGACATAAAGCTTTAAGTAAAAGCCTCTAGATTTCCCAGAAATACATAACACTAGCATTTGATTGACTAATCCGGCGCCAAGCGATGTGGCAGTTCTTGGGGGTCCCTGGGAAGATAAAGAAATTATGGTACATGAACCTGGCAATCCACCATCAGATCCAGTAATTGTGGAAACCAAACTTTCGATCTGGATGCTGTAATAGGTGAACTGTTAGAATGCCACGAAGGGAAACAACTCTGATCTGTGAACAGCATATCATTCAGCTAAACTTTCCCAGGTACACCTTTAGGTCGTATGTCTACTGCCACTGACTTTGAAAGCCAAGTTCAAGAACTGTTGAGCATTGCCATCTCATGACCCTCCCACTGAAATTGGAGTGTCTTCTTGGAAGAGCAAAATATTGGCATCATAATGTATTCCTCTTCTATTGCCCCATTAACCATGAAGCCCCTAAGCACCAAGACGTGCAAAAAAGATGGATTCTGACTTCCATTAACAAATGCTCCTCTATTGCTCTAATATGAAATGTATCTTTTGTTTATCTTATTAGACAGATCGGTAATTCAATAGCCGTAACAGCATTACAATAAATGAACTTGAAACCGTAACCTTCAGACTGAGAAATAGAGGCTTAAACCAGTACAGCACAAGTAACCTTCACACAGCACATACACATTCTAAAACTATAAAAGCAAAGAATGCACATTTAAAATCATAAGATCATGTGGAAATTAAAAGAAGATCCAAGCAAACAACAATAGAGTTAGTCAGGTCCAAATCGCCTTGATCACAAAGACGCACGTAGGAAACATCAGACAGCAAATAAAACACGTTAAATTGAGAGAAGCTGCAATTACATAAGGGCAGGTCAAACATGTAAATTCAGCGTTTTCTATAGTGGAAGGACAAACTGGTTCCTGGGCATACTGAAATATTTACAAAAGAACACAAAATACAGTGTCCTGTGGAGACACATTGTCGCAGCCACAGGGCAGAACACTCAAATTTCACCCCCGAAAAACTCTGCAAAGTAAAGCGGAGCAGAGATTATTGTCTTGCGCTCACCAATGGCAAGTTATTGAGTGAGATAAATCACTAAGTTGGCCAGCGCAAGCAAAATTTCTGAATGCAAGTGGTCATGGTAGGCCATGACTGCTCGCGATGAGAAAGCTGCTGCTTTCGTTGAGGAAGCTGCTGCTTGGGTAGAAAAGAAGTTAGTGACCCCTGGTGCTCCGCATGATGCTATTTGCGCTGATTTTATATCACAGGAGAAACTCTTGGCAATGAAAATGCCACTTACCCAAATTCTGCTGCTCACGGAACGCCGCACAGCAGAGTTTTTTCAACCCTTCACAGAGTTCCGCGTAGCAGAACTTCGTGAACTCCGCACAGGCCTAGTTTACAATTCATATGCATGTCAAACAACACCTCGAGGTAAGAGAAAGCTGGTAATTTTGCTAGAATGTGATTCTCCACCTTAAAGGTTTTAGAGCTGGTGGACCGGGAACCCAGAACCATAACATAGGATTTTGTAAAATTAACAGCAAGAGCTAAGCTGTCCATTGAGGAAACAAAATTGTCCAGTAATAGATGCAGACCCACTGCCGTGCGTGCCATAAGGACCGCATTGTTGGCATACAACAGCACGGGTAGTGATCTTGTTCTTACCCTAGGGCAGTCAGCCTGTGCTGAAAGAAGGTCTTGCTCTAACCCATTGATGTAAAGGGTGAATGAGAAAGGGTCAAGTATGCATCCCTGAAATACTCCCCTAGTGGTGCTGTAGTGCTCAGTGAGATCCATTCCCTGTGAGTACCTTACAGCCACAGTAGTGTTGGCATGCTAGTTTGACAAGAGGACCATTTTGTCTGGATCCATACCCTTCTCAAGAAGCAAAGTCCACAGCTTCTTGCGGTTGACCCTATCAAATGCGGATGTAAGGTCCATAAACAACAGGTGAAGTGATTCTGGCCGGGCAACAGTGCACTTATTAATACTTAGGTATACGTTTAGGCATTGATTAGTTGTAGACTTGCCTGGTTTGAAACCATATTGAACCTCTGAAAATATACTGTTTGTATCTTCCCACCGCATCAGCGTGTTTAAAAGTACCCTTCCAAGAACTTTCACCTCAGCATCAGTAAGTGAGATTGGACAATAACACCTAGGATTGTCCTTAATGCCCTTGTATATTGGAACAATTACAGCAGTGGACCACGAGTATGCAGCTCCCTCCCTTGCTGCGTTCAAGACCATAGTCAAGGCTGGGCCCCAGACTTCAATGTTGAGAGAGCGTAAATTTAGCATGGACTAATTGTGTGATTAACTAAATAAACTAATATATGTTTAAACAATGTTCATGAATGAAATAACATGAGCACAGGATTTAAATGTGGCCTACACTTTACTAAAGAATGCACAATGTCACATGAATGTATTACTGAAATAAAGACACTGTGAAATGTATTTCGGATTTTACTAACTCTGCACAATGATTAACCTATGATTTTATACAATGAAAATGCTTTCCTCTAGAGCTTTCTTTAAATGTGTGTTTTCTTTCAGCTGAAAGCCACCTGTTTAGAATTTATGATGTGACGGGAAGAGGTTATCTCATTCTTTCCAGAGCTTTGCGCAGCACATGAGAAATGTTCCTTAAGCTGCAGCATATTTGTAATTTCTTAGATAACAGTGTGCCGGAGAAGAACAAGTGACATATAGGGGGTAATTCCAACCCTGGCGGTCGGTGTTAAAGCGGCGGCCAAACCGCCAACAGGCTGGCGGTAAAAAAAATGCAATTCCGACCCTGACGGAAACCGCCAACAGAGACCGCCATTTTAACACACCGCCCGCCATGGCGGGACAAACAAACAGCGCGGCGGTCACCGCCAACACACAGGCGGGAGACAATGTACCGCCCACCCTATCACAACCCACCAATCCGCCACCTTTTCCGGGGCGGTAGCCCCGCCGATAAAAACACGGCGGACATAGCCATTTCAAACGGAAAACGCTCACCTCCATACACCCCACGAGGAATCTGGACAGCATGGAACCCGAACTACACATCCTACCAGCCATTGCCTTCCTGCTCCTCTACCAGGAGCACGAACGCCGGCGCAGAAGACAACGGTGAGTACTGCACCTACGACACAGGGGAGGGGGAGGCAAAAAATTACGGGGACACACAGATGCGACACACCCACCCTCACCCTCAACCACTACAACACACACATCAATGCATAGCAACACATCACAGTTACATCCCCAAACCCCCCGGAAGAATGCAAAGGCAAAAGGAAATGATTATAAATATAGAATGATATTGTAAGACTGAGTATAAAATATATCACACATCTATAACTTTATATACATAAATTGTCCAGTCCGATATGTCTATCAGCCATTGTTCGTGGGCCACTGGGCCAAAACACATGGGCAAAGCCCACACAGGATACCTGCCTCCAACGGAGAGAACACTGCAGGGGCATCAGATAGGAAAACTACAGGCACCTCAGGGGGAAGGGAAGGGGGGCACCTCAGCCAGATGAGTCCACAACGCCAGATCCACGAGGGGCCTCCATGCCCACTGTGCCATCCTGGCGAGTGCAAAGCCACAGTCTCACAAGTCTCTGCAGTGGGTGGGTTGCCCACTGTGCCATCCTGGGGAGTGCAAAGCCACAGTCTCTCAAGTCTCTACAGTGGGTGGGGTGCCCACTGTGCCATCCTGGGGAGTGCAAAGCCACAGTCTCTCAAGTGGATAACAGTCTCCACTGGTACTGGAGGGGGACTAGTGCCCAGAGTGCTTCGTGCAGCCCTGCCCGACACAGATGCGGGCCTGCCCCTTCTGCAAATGGGCCAGCGGTGCTTGAGATGAAGGGCCCAGTTCAGCGGTGCTTGAGATGAAGGGCCCAGTTCAGCGGTGCTTGAGACGGCGGTGCCCAGTTCAGCGGTGCTTGAGACGGCGGTGCCCAGTTCAGCGGTGCTTGAGATGAAGGGCCCTGTTCAGCGGTGCTTGAGACGGCGGTGCCCAGTTCAGCGGTGCTTGAGACGGCGGTGCCCAGTTCAGCGGTGCTTGAGACGGCGGTGCCCAGCGGAGCAGTGCTTGAGATGAAGGGCCCTGTTCAGCAGTGCTTGAGATGAGTGTCCTGGACAGCGGATCCGGCCCAGGCATGGATGTCACTCGCCACCTGACATGCGGCTGGCGGGGCCCTCCTGGGCTGCAGTTCTCGGCCTGTGGGTGTCCTCCTGCCCACCTGGGACGTGGCTTGCGGGGCCCTCCTGGGCTGCAGTCCCGGGCCTGTGTGTGTCCTCCTGCACACCTGGGATGGGGCTGGTGGGGCCCTCCTGGCCAGCTGGCCTGCTGCCGGACTTGTCGGGCGTGCTGCCCTTCCCACCCTTCCCTGCACGCTTGTGGCCCTTTCCCACCTTTGGCGGTGTGCCAGGTGGCACCTGACTTCCTGCCGGAGCCAATGTAGGGATTTGTGTCCCTGGGGTCTTTGGTCGCTCGCGCCGGGCACTGGCAATCTTAGGATGCTTTTCCGGTGGTGGGCTGGCCGTGCCTTGGCTCCTAGCTGAACTGGATGCCCTTGAGGGAGGGGGACTCCACAGTCCATGGACAACAGTCTTTATAGGTCCCGGTTTTGTGGTGGCTGAGGTGCTGATTGGAGTCTTATGAGATGGACGGGGTGGGGGCGTTGTAGGAAAGAGGTCAAGTTTGGAAAGGAAAAGCAATTTGGAAAGAGAGGGACGGGTAGGTGTAGTGGGTATGGGAGTGGAGGAAGAGGATATGGTTGTAGGAGTGTGAAGTCTGGTGTCTTTGGGTGCAGGTGCTTGGGCTGGAGGCTGTCGTGAGGTGGATGGCTGTTGGGTGGGTGGCTGCCTGCGTTTGTGTAGTTTGGAGGAGGGGGTGACAGACACACTTGGAGAGGACACAGGGGACGTGTAAATGGTAGTGGGGGTGGTGACTGCACGTGTGCGGAGTGTTCTGGTGGGTGTGCTGGTGATGGACGTAGTGGCTGAAGATGTTGTGCATGCAAGTGTGAGTGGAGACGTCACAGGGAGGGAGGAGGGAGACGAGGAGGAGGGGGACACAGTGGAGGCAGTGGCTGTTGGTATGTCTGCATGTGGATGTTGCTTGTGTGAATGCTTGTGTGATGTGTGGTGCTTATGTCTGGATGAGCTTCCCTGGGGTGTTGAGGTGTGTGCAGGCTGGTCTGATAGTGTGTCTGGGATAGGCAGAGGTACAGGGGATTGGGTCTGGGTGGAGGAAGTTGGAGGGGGGAGGCTAGAGACAGGGACAATTGCTGCCGTCAGTGCTGAGGCCAGAGCGTTGAACGATCGCTGATGGGCAGCCGGACCCGAATGAATGTCCTCCAGGTATGCATTACTCTGGTGCACCTCTCTTTGTACCCCCTGGATGGCATTCAAAAGGGTAGACTGCCCAACAATGATGGTCCTTAGGAGGTCAATGACCTCCTCACTGAGGGCAGCAGGGGTGACAGGGGCAGGGCCTGAGGTGCCTGGGGCGAAGGAGATGCCCACCTTCCTGGGTGAGCGGGCACGGGGCAAATGCTGAGGGGCTGCTGGGAGGGCGGTGCTGGTGCACTGGGTGGCGGCTGTACCTGTTGTTGCGGGGGCACGGATGTTGCCGCCACCACAAGGGAGCTCCCTTCAGAGGACGAGTCGCTGTCACTGACATCAGCACGAGTCCCCGCTGTGGAGCTCCCCTCGCCCTCCGTCTCACTGGTGAAATCCGAGTCAGTTGCATGGCCCACCGCGGCCATGTGAGATGCAGCTCCCTCGTGCTCCGATGCCACTTCTCCTCCGCCTGATGATGCTAATGCACACATGAACAGGAAGACCACAAAAAAGGGGGGGAGGAGAAATAAAGAAATGTTGAGTGCATGGATTACCGCTACCGTTGGCGGACAAGACAGACACAGAAGCCCCCTGCACTACGCCGCGCACTTGGGGTCCACTACGCAATCCGTGGGACATGGCCAACTGCACACATAGATGACACAGGGCCATGGATACCTGTACTTTGCACCCTACAGAGGTGGGGAGCGGGGGCACAGGGCCATGCCTTACGGAGGGGCCTAGCCTACAGAAAGCGCCCTGGCCTAGGGATACCCACAGCCCTCCTCCCCCACCCAGACACCTCCACTGCGCGCAAAGACAGCAGAATGTATTTGTACTCACCCCCTTGTGTCTGCTGTGATGTCCTCACGCGCCCATCCAAATCGGGGTAGGCCACCGCCAGGATCCGGGACCTCAGGGGGGTCAAAGTCCGACTGGCACCCCTCCCACGTTGGGAGGCCATCCCCAGCTGAGCCTCCGCCGTCTTCCTGCTCCAGCGTCGGATGTCCTCCCACCTCTTCCGGCAGTGGGTGCCCCGTCTGTTGTGGACCCCCAGGGTCTGGACGTCCTTGGCGATGGCATGCCAAATCGCGACTTTCTGGTGGGCGCTGACCTATGTGACATGTACAGGGAGAGAGAAATGTTCATCACCTTCTGCATGCTCGATGTGAGTGGCCCCCCATCCCCACCCTTGCCATGTGGCACATGCTCTCATCTGTCGTTTGATGCATGCCTCAATCGCTCCCCTCCCTACCATCTTTCATCCACCCCACTCAACCCAGGCATTGCCCACTAAGCATGGTCCCAGTGTACTTACCTGTTGGTCTGGAGGACCGTAGAGTAGCGCATACTGGGGGAGGACCCCATCCACAAGTTTCTCCAACTCCTCCGCAGTGAAGGCAGGGGCCCTTTCCCCAGTCGCATGAGCCATTGTCTCTTCCAGACCGAGGTCACAGCAGCACTTGCAGTGTAGGTCCTCTCCTGTCGAAGATCAGGTATCGAGTGATTAAGCAGATAGAAAATGGCGGTCACGTCAGCGGCGGTGCGTACCGCGGCGGTGCGTACCGCGACCGCCGGCGCACATCGTCATTGGCTCCTGAAACCCATAGGGTTCAATGTTAACCAATGCGGCTTAGCGCCGTGGTCTTCGACCGCCTACCGCCGGGGTGTGCCACGCCAGCGCATTGACCTCACATCCCACTGTCGCACTTCACAGGTCAGGCAGCCGCCATTTCAAGGGCCCACATGGCCTAATTACCAACTGCGTCACACATACCTAGGCCATGCACCAACACTCATACAAGCCATTCAATGCATTGAGAATCGTGTTATGTGCAAGCTGTGGTTACGTACCTGTGGGTTGCTTGACTCTGTGCTCGCTGTTGTCCTTCATAGGCACCGTCCACTGGGACATGCGAGGAGATGGAGGAATCTTCCCGTGACCGCTGCTGGACCTGTCGACAATGGAGGAACGACATGTCATACTGACATACAGGCTTGACCGAGCCACTATACAGGAACTGTGTGCCCAGCTGGAGCCAGACCTGATGTCACCCATCCGCCAACCCACAGGGATCCCCCCTCTAGTGCAGGTGCTGTCAGTACTCCATTTCTTAGCAAGTGGGTCATTTCAAACAACAGTGGCCATATCATCAGGGATGTCCCAGCCTATGTTTTCCAAGGTGTTGTCCAGAGTGTTGTTTGCCCTGCTGAAACACATGCGGAGCTACATCGTTTTCCTTGAGGTGGGGGATTTGCCTACAGTGAAGGGTGATTTCTATGCCCTTGGACATATCCCCAACATCATAGGTGCCATTGATGGGACACATGTTGCTTTGGCCCCCCCAGCAGGAGTGAACAGGTGTACAGGAACCGGAAGAGTTTTCATTCCATGAATGTACAGATGGTGTGTTTGGCTGACCAGTACATCTCCCATGTGAATGCCAAGTTCCCTGGGTCAGTGCATGACGCCTACATCCTGCGGAATAGCAGCATCCCGTATGTGATGGGTCAACTCCAGAGGCACCAGGTGTGGCTATTAGGGGACTCTGGTTACCCCAACCTGTCCTGGCTACTGACCCCAGTGAGGAATCCCAGGACAAGGGCAGAGGAACGGTACAATAAGCCCATGGGCGGACTAGGAGGGTGATCGAGCGAACCTTTGGCCTCCTGAAGGCCAGGTTCAGGTGCCTCCATATGACAGGTGGATCCCTAATGCACTCACCAAAGAAGGTGTGCCAGATCATCGTGGCCTGCTGTGTGCTTCACAACTGCTCCCTGAACACCATATACTGTTGCTCCTGCAGAAGCTGGATCTCCTGAAACCTGGCCAGGACCGTCGCCATCGTCTCCTGGGAGCGGTGGTATGCTCCCATGATGGTGGAGAGGGCCTCGTGGAGAGTGGGTTCCCTGGGCCTGTCCCCCCCCCTGTCGCACAGCAGCCCTCCCAGTTCCCCTGTTTCCCTGGGCCTCTGTCCCCTGGACCGTGTGCCCACTGCCACTGCCCCCAGGTCCCTGTTGTTGTTGGGGTGGTGGGTTAGCCTGGGTTCCCTGTAGTGGTGGACACACCGCTGATTGACGTGTCCTGGGGACAGAGGTATGGGCCCGCTGGGTGGGTGCTGTGCTGGAGTTCCCAGAGGGGGGAAGGTCTACTGTGGCCTGTGGCTGTGTGAGGGGAACCGACTGTCCCGAGGTCCCCGATGGACCGGGCTGGTCATCTAGATCCAGGGAGACAGAGCTCCTGTCCTCACTGTGGGCCTCTTCTGGGGGTGGAGTGGACATTTGTGGACCCTCCTGCGCGGTGACGTGGCGTTCGGGTCCTGCAGGGGTATAAAAGTATGGTTATTGCTTCTGTGTGTGTCATAGCGTGCAATGGGTGGGTGCCCGTGTACCCCAGTGCTGGCATTCCTTTGTGGGGGCTGTTGTGACGGTGGTTGGGGGGGGGGGTTGTATGTGTATGTGCAGTGGGCATGCTTAGGTGATGGGTGTACATGCTTTGTGGACGCATGCAGGGCTAGGTGTTGGGATGGGTGGGTTGTGATGGTGAGACAGTTGCAAGGAGTAGGATGTGAGAGGGGTGAGGGTGAGGGTGGGGGTATGAGTTGGCATGCAGGTGGGGTGGGGGAAGAAGTAGTTAAGATTTGCCTTACCAGAGTCCATTCCTCCGCCTACTCCAGCGAGGCACTCAGGATGCAGGATGTTCAAGACTTGCTCCTCCCATTTTGTAAATTCTGGGGGAGGAGGTGGGGGTCCGCCGCCAGTCCGCTGCACCGCGATGTTGTGCCTGGATACCATGGAACGCACCTTCCCCCGTAGGTCGTTCCACCTCTTCCTGATGTCGTCCCGATTTCCTGGGTGCTGTCCCACAGCGTTGACCCTGTCCACTATTCTGCTCCATAGCTCCATCTTCCTGGCAATGGTGGTGTGCTGCACCTGTGCCCCGAACAGCTGTGGCTCTACTCGTACAATTTCCTCCACCATGACCCTGAGTTCATCATCAGAGAACCTGGGGTGTCTTTGCGGTGCCATGGGGTGGTGTGGGTGATGTGTAGGGTGGATTGTGTGGTGCTAAGTGTGGTGATGTGTATTGTTGTGTTGTGTGAAGTGCGTGCAAATATTGCTGGGTGACAGTGAATTGGGCGTCTGGGTGCTCGGATGTCTTTTCTCGGTGCGTGTTCACGAATCTCTAGGAGTGGAGGTTTGTGGGTGATGTGGGTGTGTATTTTATATTTAATTGGGTGTGTGGGAGTGGTGTGTGTATGTGTCTCAGATGTGTGTATTTTGAATTGTCCAATGTGGTTGTATTTTGTAAGTGTGTGTGTATTTTGAGCGCAGCGGTGTGTACCGCCAATGGAATACCGCGGGTGAAAGACCGCCGCGTGGATTCGTGTGTCGTGATAGTGTGGGCGTATTTCTGTTGGCGTGACGGTGGAGGTTTGGTCATTGCCAGTTTCTCGTTGCCCTTTGGTGTGGCGGACTTTTGGGGATGTCTGTATTTTGGCGGTTTGCCTGTTGTGGGTCAGAATGACCGTGGCGGTTTACCGTGGCCACGGCGGTGTTATGGCGGTCTTCTGAACGGCGGTAAGCGCCTTTTACCGCCGAGGTTGGAATGACCACCATAGTCTGCATTTGTGAACACCGGTGAGAAGCAGTTGGTGAAAATCTCTGCATGTGAACATGAGCCTGAAAAGATGCCCCATAGGAAAGCTGTTAGTTATGAAACTTGTATGAATTTTATTGGTCCTTTCCTAGTCACCTTAGTAACTGTCCAATGGCAGACAATTTAGGTATTTTCTGAGACTTTAATAAAAAACATCAGGTGATGAGGAGGCAGCTCAGAGATCAGTCAGTCTCTCACTCTGTCTCTTGCTAAGCCTCAGTCACTAGCTCATGCTCAGCTTTCTATTCATTTGCTCTTTAGATTATTTTCTGCTCATTCATAATTTAGTTGCTTTATAGTTCTTTTGCAGTCTTTTCTGTTCTGTTCTTGATGCTTAACCTTAGCTTACTGCCATTGACGGTTCAGGCACTTTAAGCCACTTTTTACTGAACCATTTCCCTTATGCCACTGCCCATCCTAAGCTGACCATGAAGATGCTCTGCTGAAGAAAATCCTTGCTGCCTGCTGAAACCCAATTAAGGACAGGTGTAAATGTATATGTGTTTTTCTTGCAGGGTTTTTATGTTTTCCCATCTAGAAGCAAACCACTGATTTTTGTTAGCCACATATGTAGATGTTTTCCAAATTATATTTTGCCCTGATATTTCCCTTTGCATGAAGCCCAACATGCGCAATCTGATTAGGGTGATAGTTTAGGGTGCCCCATACCTCCAAATTTGTCTGTTAAATGAATTGATTGTCACCGATTCATCTGCCATAACTCAATGTATTCTGTTTCTATTATTCATTTGATATTGTTGCCATTCTGTTTGATTATTCTTGAGTATTTCACAATATTAGTTTTGCAGAAGTTGAATTTCTTTAGGAGATTTGCACAGCCAGTGTTATTTCTATACGTGATTTACGTGATCTTAGCATTGTAAATCTAGGGAAATAAATGTTTAAACTTTACTAAATTGGTGTGGTGATTCATGGCCACATAGGTCATGGTCCGTTCAAGTTACTGACTCCCTATCTGAATTTGTGATATTATTGATTGAAATGTTTATTGATCAGTTGTTTTGAGACCATACCTTTCTCTCTGTCAAAGTCCAAAGGTCTATACGGCCTCCCCCAACTTGTTCCCTTATAAAATAAAATATCAACAGAAATATAAGGTCTAAAGGACGCGCCAGCAGCTTTGGTAGCCAGAGGACGGTTTTGTCTTTAGAGTGAGAGGCTTATGGGCCTTTCTAGGTAGGAGTTGGTTTTACTAATGCTTTTTTGAAAATTTGAAATTTGGATTTGTCAATGCTTGTTAGCAAAAATTTGGATCTGCCAATGCTTGTTTGAAATGTTTCTTAGCATTCCTATTGTGACTGTATGAATGGATTAGTATTTTCCCTTGCACAGCTTAAGGAAATTGCAGATGAATTGTGATGTTTGTGAGAATTAGGGAGTTTGCATACTTCAACGTAGTTTGTTAGGGAGTGTGTGTACTCAAAAGGGTGTATGTAGGGAAGTCATCAAACTTCATTTGCGTGTGGCGCTTTGTTCTCAAAAATTGCCCACGTTGTTGATGTACGGACCCTGCAATGGTCTAAGACTCTGGAGTATTACAAGCAAGTATATGAGATACTTGGTTGTTGTTATAATTTGTCAGTTTTAGTAGGTCAATCGGGCGTGGTTGACAAAAATTCCTGAGTTTGTGAGTGTTGTAGGGAGTGATAGCTTGACTGATATTGGTGATTCTTGAGGGTCCAAGGAGGATCTGGTATTGGTCAAGGGTAAAATTTGCTGATCGAATTTTACTTGTGAGTCAGAGAAAGCTCCAGAATAAGTAGTCATCAGAGCTGAATGCCGCAATCGAACATTCCATGAGTCTTCTGAAGTAATTGTGTTCCCTACCTGTAGCAAGCAGACAAATTGGTGTGCTGATTTTTATTATTGCTCGTAATATTCCGCACTAGTTTTGTGAGATTTTGAGTGTCAGGAGGACAAGCCTCAAGACTTTGTCAGCACGTGTACTTGTGAGTGACGTCACATAGGTCTGCGCTGAGATGGGTTGGTTGGTGAAAAGAGTCGTAATTTAATTTGTGGACAACCGTGAGAGACTATTGGTCTAGGGAGACAAGCAAAAAGGATTTTGGGATAGAATTACTTCCTGATTTGAAATTAAAATTTATAGTCTTGAGTCACATTTGAGCAAAAGATTAAAATTTTCAAAGCATTAAAGAGTGCACTAAGAGGAGATGAGTATATTCCAGCTGGAGTAGGAGAAATTTGTCTGCCAGAAGGTACTCTGGTATACATCGTAATTGAGGAGAAAGGCACCGGAGCATGTCTTTGGTTAAAACATTGGTGCAAAATCACAGAGAAGGAAGGGAGTTTAGCGTTTCCTGTACATGGAACCATTAACTTGAGAATATTACAGAATTTAAGACAAGTGCTATATGATTTAAAACCTCAGCTGAAACAAGCACAATTTGAAGCGTTAGCCACTTGGGAATTAGTGGCCAGACAACAAGAGAAATTAAAAGTTGAGAGAAGAATGAGAAAAGCAGAAAGGACTTGAGCAGAAGCTAGATGGGACAACGAGTTAAAATTTTGGAGAACTGAAACTCTACAGGGAATTAAAATGTTTCCTGCAATTACACAAGAGACAGAGAGTTGGGTCAAGCAGAGGGCTAAGACAGAAAAACAGAGACTCTTCAGAAGATGAGGGGTTGAAGTCAGCTCATTCTAGAAAATCCTTGACTTATGATGAAGATTCAGACAATGAGGAATTCATACTACAGTTATTAAGAACTCGTCCCCCACCATATGTAGAACAAGAACCACTGCCAAGTACTGGTACTAATCCAAGTGCCCCAATGTCACTGCCGCTTGAGGATACACAGAGTCAAGTTCAGGTTACAACTAATGTTCCTGCTATGACGGTTACACAGACACCAGGATGCAGACAATTGAGTCGCCTAAGATTTATCCTACTATTCCGGCTGTAAGTTCCAAGCCAATTATTACAGTACCTGTGGTACAACCATAAGTTTATCAGAGACCAGTGACAGTCCAGATGGAGTCCATACCTAGATCACTGTCCCCAGTACAGGTTCAGAATATTCAGAGAGATGCTCAGATTTCTGTATCTCCAGGGCGAGTTCAGAACATTCTGAGTTATACACAGGTTATGAATCCCCAACTGAATCCTACAGTACTGACAGGCCAGAGTTCAAGAATAATTTATACAACGAATCAGAATGTTCAGACAAGTCCAGTAGCATTATCAGTACCAGTAACCATTGGTCAAGTTGTTCCGTTGTTTTCCTAGGGAAATAACAAAAATAGCATACATTCACTTCAAACGCAGAGATGGAGAGATTGAATGTTCATACAGGAGCCACAGAATCAGACCCCAATGATCCCAACCCCTATGATCCAAACTCCAGCAAACCAAGATTTTGACAGAACAGGTCCACTGATTGATTTGAGTTGCTCCAGATCCCCACAGATTTTGGAAACACCGAGAACCACACCTCAAAATATATCCGGGGTAGATAGTAATAATATTTCATTACAGGGGATGACAGCCCAACAATTGACAGATTGGCTAGAAAAGTTAAGTGAAACAAGGAGGAGGACACTTACTAAAAACGGAAAAATCAATGAACCTGACAATGCTTAAATTCGAGTTAGACGAAATAATTGAAGGAGGGATCGATGTACGTAGGATAGATACATACACTGAAGATGAACTACGTTACGCATGCAGAGTGATAACACACAAGCCAGGACTGACTCACCAAAAATTAACAGATCTAGCAGAGAAATATGATGTAGATCTTGACAACACGAAGCAGTTAGGGAGAAGTCATTGATTAGAATTTGACTGAAAGGATTTCGAGAACATGAGGATACCAGGAATGAAAATTCATATTAGGGAATTAATTCAATGTATCCATCTATGGGGAACATTAGATAAATGGGAATGCAAATGGGTGAAAAAGAGAGACAAAAAAAGGGGAGTCGGTAAACACAAATACTCCCTCGATTTTGAAGGTACAACAAGGATATAATAATTCAGTTAGGGCATTTCCGCTGAGAGAAATTCCAGGAGGAAATTTTGTACATGTCCCTTGGAGCAGAAGTGATATTTTGTCATTTACAAATGACTATCCGAGATTGAGAGAGAAGACAGTGGAGTGGTACCAGTAAACAGATAGGTTTGTGAAACTTGCAAAGTGTCTCTGGGAGGACCTAAATACATTATTAGAGATTGTGGTTCCAGCAGACCTGTGGGTCGAATGTAAAAGGAGTGTAGATTGGCCAACAAATGAGCCTCCATGAGATCCAGTCACAGGTGCACCGTCGCCTGAGGTAATGAAGTTGTATTACAGAGTGATTGAGTTCCTGAGGATGAGAATTTCCCCCAAGAGCATTGATTGACAGAGAATCGATAGGACAGCACAGGAAGCGATAGAGTCTATACATGCTTACTATGAGAGATTGCTGCAAACGTTTAAACATCATAGTGGAACCCAGACAACTGAGCCGAAAGAAATGATTCACTTTGTGTTTAGATTAGTTGAAGGTCTCAGACCTGAAATTAGCCAGGTGATTAAGAGTCATTTGATTTGTTGGAAAGCAAAACCAGTTGATGAGGTGTTGCAGTTTATGAAATACTGTAGTGATGAGATTGAAATGAAGCAGAAGAAATTGAAGGAAAAGGCAATGGTGATGCACATTAAAGCGGCACAATCAGGGATGCAGGGAAATTTTCCACAGCAGCAAGGAATTTATCCTCAGCCAACAGGGAAACATGTTGTTTCAGAATCAGGCAAGAGGTAGAGGTCATGGTGGAAATCGCGTTGATTCGAATGTGATAGTCAATTCAAGTGATATGCAGGCAATGAAAAGGATGTTACCTTGTCACAGTTGCAGAAATTTCGTGCATTGGAAGCGTGAATGTCCCATGATGGTGCAGGATGGTGTAGTTATGCAGATGAATGAAAGCAATCTTTTCCCATATTTGAAAGGTCTGAGAATGAGGGGTCCAAAATTAATTTTCAATGTAATCAGATACAGATTCCTCAGCAAATGCAAAGTCCCCAACAGATGCAACCAATGCAACAAATACAGATGCCACATTATCAGATGCCACAGACTCAGTTAATGTAGCCTTAGGTGCAAATGGTACCAAAGCAGAAAAGGCAGATACCTCAAGCTCCTATGGTCCAGCAGCAGACAATGCTTCCTCAGCAGAACATGGGTCAAAATTTAAATCACAGAGATCAAACTCCACAACAGTTTACACTTCACAGTGAGGATGAGTCGAATAATGAAATGATGAGTGAGAGTTCGGATGAAGAATAATATGTGTTGGCAGCTTCATTAGAAGTGGAGTAGGAGGGTCCCTATGTAAATGGAAAGGTAATGGGTCATAATGTCTAATTTCTAGTTGATACAGGAGCTCCACAATCCACATTAAGAACAGTAGAAGTCCCAAATGTACCCCTTTCTGGAAAAATGATTCAGATTGTAGAGGTAGCAAATCATTTCCTGACGAACCCGGTTACTGAACCAGTCCCTGGAAATTTTGAGGGAATACATACATTTGTAGCTTATGACTCAAATCCAGTCTCTTTGCTAGGAAGAGATCTATTGTGCAAATGAAATGCTCAGTCACCTGTTCAAATGATGAGATTGCTATTCGGACGAAGAGTGATGATGAGGATGATTCGTCTGTGCAAACCGAATATGATTCAACTATTGAAGAGTTTCCACAGATCAGTTTCTATCCGGCTTTCACAGTAAATGATTTGCCAACTGATTTAAAGGCTATAGTTAACTTGAAATCTGAAAAAGATATTGGTCTGATCAAAGGAGTTGATCCAGTCAAAGTCACAGTCAAGCCTAATGCAGTTTTTCCACAAACCCTGCAGTATCACACAGCGCCAGATGTAATAGAAGGAGTAACTCCTGTAATTGAGGAGTTTGAGAAACAGGGAGTTCTGAGAGAAGTGCTGAGCAGCCCATGTAGTTCGCCTATTATGGGTTTGCGAAAACAAAGTGGCAAATTCAGGATTGTTCAAGATTTGAGAAAAATTAATGAAATAGTAGTGAAATGTTGTCTAGTCATACCGAATCCAGCAGTGATTCTGTTTCCGATTCTATGTGATGCCGAATGGTTCACAGTGGTGGATCTTTCACACGCATGTTTTTCTGTGCCTCTTCATGAGGATAGCCAATTTCTCTTCAATTTGAAATTCTGTAATAAAGTCTACCGTTGGTGTAGGATCCCACAAGGTTTTTCAGAATCACCGTCAATATTTAATCAGGTGCTGAAAAAGAATTTGGAACCAATGGAAATGCCTTTCCAATCACCATTAGTTCAATACATTGATGATCTTTTGGTTGCTTCAAAGACGAGAGAGCATGCAAACAAGATACAATCGCTTTGTTGACTCATTTGGGAGAGAACGGACATAAAGGCGGTCATTATTAACATGGCAGTAAACCCCGTTCCCCGCTGTGGCGACGCTGAACAGAATTCCGCCATTGGCGGTGAACAGAAACCAGCCAAATAAAGATGCAAAAATCGGAATCTGTCAAAATTTTCCCAGCCACTAGTCACCGCCAGGACCTTGTCGGCAGAAATGCTGGACATCCCACCCCGCCACCGCTGAGCACACAAACTCCCCGCCCTCCAAATAATGATGCACAACTCACCGCGGAGGTCAGTGGAAGTTGAACGACCATTGGCGGTACAGACCTCCATGGCCAGCAATGGGACCCAACAGTAAGCAATGCACACATTGGCAAGTTTGAAACCCACACACCTGACACACATCCACAACACTCTAAAACACACACAGACACACCCCACAATCCTTTGCAACGCCATTAGGACAACTGAGATTGAGAACTCCACAAGCAGACACTGAAAGCCATAACAGACGAATCACACACCCAACCACACAACAGCAGCCTCCCTAAATCCACACAACACACCACTCACAACACACACCATGGCACCCCACCAAACACCCACGCTTCACAGAAAGGGAGCTAAGGACCCTGGTGGACGAGATACTGAAGGTTGAGCCACAATTATTCGGGGCACAGGTCCAGCACACACCCATTGCAAGGAAGATGAAGTTATGGCAGACCATTGTCAACGCAGTGGGACACGATCCACGTACAAGGGACGAAATCCTAAAGAGATGGAATGACCTGCGCGGGAAGGTGTGGTCCATGGCATCCCGGCACAACATTGCAGTCCAGAAGACTGGGGGAGGACATCCACCAACACCACCAACTACACTGACTGGGAGGAAAAGGTGCTTGCCATCCGGCACCCTGAGAACCTCACTGGACTCACTGGAGGCATGGACTTGTGGAAGTTTGTCTACAATTACCCCTTATCTACCACACCTGTAATGCATGCACCACCCCACCCCTCCAACATCCACCAGGACCACTACCCCACCCAGGCCACAATCACTACATCCAGTCACCCTGCATGCCAACAAATCCACCAACAGGCCCACATACCTCCTCCTGTGCAAAGAATCACAAAGGTACTACACCACCCACAATGCACCTCCACATCCTAAGCAAAATGTAATGGCCACCTCACAAAGGCACCCTATATGGCCTAAAAGTGGAAAACCAGCACGAAACAGCCCTGCCCTGTTCCCCTCATCCGAGTATGCAACTGTAACAGACATGTCCATTCCCCCCAACAGGCACCACCACCCATGTCATCCTGACGGACAGAACAAGGAGTGGCAGTGCCCCACATGGAGACAGAGGCACCGCCCAGGACACTGGAGAGGGAACCCTGGACAGTGAGGAATGCCTTGGCCCCTCACAGAGTCCTGGACTGTAACCATCCAGCAGCCCCACCCAGGATACCACTGACACCCCTACCACACATTCACCAACATCAGGCCAGGGAAACCAGCCCCACACCTGTGTATCCAGGCCACAGACTGGTGGAACACAAGGACAGAGGCCACAGTCACCACCTACCAACAGGCAGGAATACAATGGCCAAAGTATAAGTGGTACCACCAGACCTGTGCAGGGGACACAGGCACAGGAGGCTAGGCCCAGTGGGAGGGCATCAGTAGCCCAGGGGGGAGGCCACAGGATGGATGCTGCAGCCCAGGACGTGATTTCAGAGGTCCTGGGAGCATACCACCATACCCAGGACAGATTGGCCCAGATTGTTGCCACCCTGGAGCAGAGTCAAAGGCTGCAGAGAGCCCAACACCAAGAGACCATGGAGCAGTGGAAACTGCACAATGCCACCATGGCCACCATAGCAGGTGCGCTGCTGCACCTTGTCCCAACCCAGCCTGAGACCCCCACAGTCCAGGAAGCCCCTACTACAGGCTAAGATACAGACCGGCCAACAACAGCAGCAGCAGCAGCAGCAACTGGCCTTGTGCCACCATCTCAGGACACACAGGAGACCTGCACCTCAACCTGTAAAGGCCAACACCAGGCCCCCAAACGGTCCTTCAGGCCCAGATATGGCACTGGAACACCTGCCAAGACCAAGGCCTCCTCTAAGAAGTGACTCTGACAAGAACTGTCCTCCAAGTGTGCTACTGAACCACCGTCCACGCGGTGCAACAACAACCCCAAAAACTGAAAATAACAGATGGACATATTAATACTGCCAACAATCGCTGAGATCATCTAGCCAATATGGACATCCACCAGTAGCCCACTTCCATCACTGTAAAGAGCACCATGGCATCCCTGACACCAAATAAAACACCTGTTCACCAATGTAAATGTCCCCTGTCATTATGTTGAATGAAATTGAAGTGTGCATGCAATTGTCTTTGAAATCATTTATTCGTATCTTAATAGCAAGAATGACACCCCACGCATAACATGTGGTTGTGCCAACAGAATTGTCAAACAAGTTGTGCATAATGTCACATGTCCCATGCAAACCTGGTCACAGTGACAATGTCTATAGACCCAACACCCCCATAGAGGATAAGGCAAACTGACAGTATGCTGCACAGACAGTAACAGCATCAAATAGTACCACTTAGTTACTGGAAGTACAGTTGGATCAGTTGGTTCCTGGAGTGTACACCTTCTCCCTCCTCATCATCACCATCACTCGCATCCCCTCTCTGAGGAAGCTGGTCTGGATATACAGCCCCCTCCTCCTCCAAGACGGGAATAGATTTCCTCACAGCCACGTTGTGCAGCATGCAGAAGGCCACCACTATTCTACACACCTTTTCAGGCTCATAGGCCAGGGATCCCCCAGAGCTATGGAGGCAACAGAATCTAGCCTTCAGGAGACCTATTGTGCGCTCTATCACCTTCCTAGTATGTCCACGGGCCTCATTGTAATTCCTCTCTGCATCTGTCCTAGGATGCCTCACTGGTGTCAGGAGCCAACGCATGTTGGGGTAGCCAGAATCACCTGAAAAAGGGGGCAAAACAGGACTGTCACTGACAAACCTCAGTTGCAGACAGCCTGGCTGTCTGCTATGTGCCAAAAAGTGTCACAAACACTTACCTATGATCCATCCTCTGTCCCCTTGTAGTTGTTCCATCATGTGTGGCACACTGATGTTCCTCAGCACAAAGGAATCATGGACTGATCCAGGAAACACCCATGTGAGATGTACTGGTCTGCAGTACACACCAATTGAATGTTCATGGAGTGAAAGTTCTTCCTGTTTCTGTACACATGTCCACTTACTCGTGGGGGGATGAGAGCTATGTCGGTTCCATCGATGACCCCTATCACATGGGGAATGTTGGCACAGGCATAGAAGTCAGACTTGATGGCAGGAAGGTCAGCACTTTGGGGAACCTCACATAGGACTGCAGGTGTCGTACAAATGCATTCATGAATCTTGACAGTATAATGCTAAACATTGGCTGTGAAAAACCTGCACCCATGCCCACTGTCACTTGAAATGAGCCCCTGGCCAGGAAATGGAGTGCAGAGAGCACCTGCACTTCAGTAGGGATGGCATGTTGATTCTGATTACCCGGGCTCAGTGCTGGATCCAGTAGTGCACAAAGTTCAAGAATTGTAGCACAGTTGAGTCTGTAATTGATAATGATGTGACTCTCCACCATGGTCCCCAAATCAACAAGTGGTCTGTACACCGATGGGGCCCTCCCTCACCACATGGGTCTGTACCTAGGAGGAGTTGAGAACACATGTGAGGAACACACATACATCTGCCCACAGTCTTAATTAAATATTCAGCACTGCTGGCATACAAGTCGGTAACACATATGCATAGTAGGATGTTAAACTGGAGTGACATGTCCTCCATGATACATGGTGAGTAAATGCATATTTGTTAATGCCTATGGGGATTGGGGAAAATAGGGACTGCATGGGGCAAATGAGGAATTAATAACTACGTAGTAATGGCCAAAATGTCTGCCCCCTGTAATCCAGAAATGTTGTAGTGGAAGTGACCTCATACCGCTAGCGGTTGTCGTAATAGTGTAAGGCGGTGTTCACTGCCGTGCGATCATTCTTTGGTTAACATGGTTGTCAATGGGGATTTTTAGCGTATCATGATCGCCGCCGGCGGTGACGGTACACACCGCGGTGGTGCGTACGCCATCTCGTCACCCAAACTTCACTTGACTCCCGGATTACGTGCATGCAGGTATTCCACTGAGTTTGCTGCTGTGTCCTGCCTCTGGTCCTGGGAATGGCACGAGAAGCAGGGGAAAGGGCCCCGGCCTTCACCAGGGAGGAACTGGACAAGTTTGTGGACGGGGTCCTGCCCCTCTCCGCCAAGCTCTATGGTCGACCAGAGGTACAGGTGAGTAGGTGGATTAGTGGGTATGGATGTGTGTAATGGTGGTAGATGGCTGTAAACATTTGTGCACGTTTGACACTGTACAGTCGTGGGATTCATGACATACTGTGTGTGTGTGAGGTTCTGTTATGCTGTTGTGAGTGTCCGTCCCATAGCGGATGTATAGCCAGCTGTATGTAATGGCCATAGTCTGATCTCTGTGTTCCTTTTTCTGTCTGTCCCATATAGGTCAGCGCCCATCAGAAGAGGGGACTCGGGCATGCCATCGCCAGGGAGGTGCAGACTCTGGGGGTCTACAAACGGCGGAGCACCCACTGCAGGAAGCGGTGGGAGGACCTGCGGCGCTGGGCGAGGAAGACCTGCGAGGCCCAGCTGGGGAAGTCCTCCCAACGAGGAAGGGGTGCCCGTCGAGCACTGACCCCCCTAATGCAGTGCATTCTGGCAGTGGCGTATCCGGACCTGGATGGGTGCTTGAAGGATGCACAGCAGACACAAGGGGGTGAGTACAGAAACCATTGTATGCCTCCTTGATGGATGTGTGAATATGCTGTGGTATGTATACTGTCTAGTGGCAGGGACTCTGACTGATGTCCTTTTACATAATGGCCGCCGTGGGTAGTTGGGTTGTAAGGGTCAGGTCTGCAGTACTTCAGGTCCTTCAGTGATGTAGAGAATGGCTGTTGAGCAGGGTTGTGGCCACTAGTCAGGGGCATAGCCATGTGTATAGCGGTAGGTGCTGAATGGTGGAATATTTGCAGGGTGGGTGTATGTGTGAACCAGTTATGTACCTCCATTCAGGGATTTACAAGTGTCTCTCCTGTTTTGTCTCCTCATTCCTGTTCTCTTGTGTTGTCTGTGTACATCAGCATCATCTGGCGAGTGAGCTGAGGCACTGGTGAGTGAGGATGCAGCGGCCCACGGTTCCACAGAGGTAGGGTCGAGCGACGCCAAGGGGACCAGTGGGTTGGAGGGGGAGGGGAGTACAACGGGGGAGGCAACTACCACTGAAGGTAGTGACTCTGATACCTCCTCCGATGGGAGCTCCCTGGCAGTGGCGGACCCTAGTGGGCCCACCCATTCTGTGTCATCTTCCGCCACCCCCATACCATCACCACCATCCCATTTGCTCCCCACCGAGTTACCTTTGCCCGCTCACCCAGAAGGGTGGGCTTCTTCTTTGCCCCAGGCACCTCATCCCCTGCCCCAGTCAGCCCTGCTTCCCTCACAGAGGAGGCTATTGACCTCCTGAGGACCAATTCTGTAGGGCAGACAACCATCGTCAATTCCATCCAGGGGCTAGCATCACAGGTGCAGCAGACCAATGCCTACCTGGATGGCATTCATGGTGCCGTGTCTGACCTACAGAGATCTTTTCAGGCTCTGGCCTCCTCTTTGAAGGCAGTCAGTGTCCCTGGTCATTCCATCCCCCCTCCAACCACCTCTACCCCTTCCAGCATCCCACTCCTTTCACTCGTGCCAAGCACACATTCTGACAGCCATGCACACACCTCAACACACAAGAAGCACCCTGCAAAACACAAGCAGCACACTTCCCACCACAGACATACACACAGCGAACATACAAAGGCACACATCCCAACATCCATTTTCCCCAGTGTGTCCACCTCTTCCACCTCCCTGTCTGTCACCTCTACATGCACAGTCACTGGCACTTCACCCTCATTTACTGTTGCTGACCCCTTTCTTGCAGTCACCACAAAATCAAACATCCATTCATGCACCTCAGACACCACACCTGCACTCACCACAACGACTTTGGTTGACACGTGCAGCACACTCACTAAACTTTCAAACACACAGACAACATACATTTACACTGGCAGCCTGCCTTGTCCCACTGTGTCCACCCCCCTCCTCCCAAGACACTCAAACGCTCCAAAACACCCACCCAACACACATCCACCACACCTCAGCATACTGTACTGTCACCTGCACCCACGTCACGCGCTCCTACACCTGTCACGACCACTCCTTCTACCTCCACTCCCACGCCTCTTCCAGGTCCACCCCCCCTAAAAAACATTTCCTATCCAGTGTTGACCTATTCGAACCCACTGGCCCACCCGGTCTCGTCCCTAAACGTGCCCACCTCCTTGCCCTGTCCACTCCTCCCACATCACTGCCCACCCCTGTTTGCCCTTCCCATTCCCTTGCTACCTCCCCAAGGCCCCTCCACCTCCCAAACATAAAGCCAAGCCACCCCCTCCCAGTCGTAAGTTACCACCCCCACCACCCCCACCACCCCCTCCCCCTGTTCCCTGAGGTACCTGGATGCCCCATTGTTGCCCCTATGAGGTGGAGTACCTTTGCACTTGTGGGAGTCAAGTTGGGGCCATTTGGGCCCATCGGACTTCGGAATATGGACCGGGCATTGGCCTTCTGTTGCACTTCTATAGCTCATAGAGCTTAATCAAAGTTTGTGTGGCCAGTTTTGGTTTTGGCACACTTAGGATCCGTGGTTCATTGTTTCTTTGTAGGGGGGTGTTGTGCACATGTGTGTACTTTGGGCAGGTTTCATTTGCCTTGTGTCGGGTAAGTACCTCTTGCTGTGGGGTGTATGGCTTGTGCTGTTGTGAGGAGTTGTGGGTGCGTTGTGGGGTGGGTGGAGTGGGTGGGTATATAACTGTGCCCTTTCTTCCCTTGTTTATTAGGTTGCAGTACTTACCGTCATCGTCTTCGTCGGCGGTCTCGTCGTGGAGGTATATGGCAAGGAGAAGGGCTGGCATGATTTGCAACTCTATCCATGTCTGCTTCAGCGTGTTGTGTGAGCCTACGGTGAGTGTTTCCTTTTATTTGGTTTGTTTCCGCCTGGCTTTGCGTTGCGGTGGTTCCCACCCCGGAACTGACGGTGGTCTAGTGCTTCTTTATTTGATGGGCGGGTAGGGCCTTTCTGTTGGCCTGTGGGTGGCCTCTGCCGTCGTTGTCGGCACTCCTCTGCTGGCGGTGAGTGGTTTTCAGGCTGCCTGTTTTTCAGGTGGTTCATTATTTGGAGGTCCAGACCGCCTGACTGTTGGCGGTAGTTACCACCACCACCGGCAGAGTGGTGTTTACTGCCATGTTCATAATGATGGCCAAAGTGTCCCCAGAGAAAATACAGTATTGTAGAAAGAAGTGAAATATGTGGGACACCAAATAGATAAAGGTACAAGTAAAGTTTCCAAAGTGTGGGTAACAGTCATCTTACAAATGAATCTACCGATTATACAGCAAGATGTCTGGATATTTCTGGGAGTTGTGAGCCATTGCCACCAGTGGATTCCCAATTTCTGTATGATTTCAGAGCCTTTGCAAAGATTGACACACAAAGATGTCCCAGAACCGGTCCCATTTGATGAAGCTTGCATGAAAGCCTTTACTGATTTGAGAGAAAGTTTGTGCGGAGCACCTGCTTTGGGGATGCCTGACTACACAAAACCATGTTGTTTTCTCATAAAAGAGATTGTTGCACACTTTCTGTCCTGGTACAGGTACATGGTGGTGTAAACCGCCCTGTAGCATATTTTTCTGCTACTTTGGATCCAGGCGCATCAGCTTTACCTGGCTGTTTGCAATCTGTTGTTGCGGTTTTTGTTTCATTGTCCCAGTGCGAAGGCATAGTAATGGGACATCCCATTACAGTTTTGGTCCCTCACTCTGTTGAAATTTTATTCTCACATACAAAGACCCAACACCTGACTAATGCTAGGTCAACCAAATATGAGTCCTTTATACTGGGCTCACCCAGTGGGAACTCTGAAAAGTTGTACAGTACTTAACCCAGCAACATTATGCCCCATCGAAAATGTTGAGCCTGAGAAGTTGCAAAAAGTCGAACATGATTGTGTGGAAGTGACTGAATTGTGCACGAAACCAAGACCTGATATTCAAGATACCCCTTTAGAAGGGAATGACCAAATTATTTTTGTCAATGGTTCCTGTTTAACCCCTTCATTGCCAGGGCTTTTCCCCTCCTTTGCCGAGCCTTTTTTTAGCTATTTGGGGCAGTTCACGCTTAGGCCCTCATAACGTTTTATCCACATAATCTACCCATGCCAAATTTGCGTTCTTTTTTCCAACATCCTATGGATTCTAGAGGTATCAAGACTTTGTGGGTTCCCCTAAAGGAGACCAAGAAATTAGCCAAAATACAGCGAAAAGTTTGTTTTTTTCAAACAAATGGGAAAAAAGGGCTGCAGAAGAAGGCCCGTCGTTTTTTCCCTGAAAATGGCATGAACAAAGGGTTTGCGGTGGTAAAATCACCATCTTCCCAGCTTTCAGGAACAGGCAGACTTGAATTAGAAAACCCAATTTTTCAACACAATTTTGAAATTTTACTGGGACATAACCCATTTTTACTATTTTTTGTGCTTTCAGCCTCCTTCCAGTTAGTGACAGAAATGGGTGCGAAACCAATGCTGGATCCCAGAAAGCAAAACATTTCTGAAAAGTAGACAAAATTCTGAATTCAGAAAGGGATCATTTGTGTAGATCCTACAAGTGTTTCCTACAGAAAATAACAGCTGAAATAAAAGAATATTGAAATTGAGGTGAAAAAAACTGCAATTTTTCTCCACGTTTTACTCTGTAACTTTTTCCTGCGATTTCAAATTTTTGAAAGCAATATACAGTTACATCAGTGGAACTCTTCTGGTTACAAGGATATATAGGGCTTGTAGGTTCATCAAGAACCCTAGGTACCCAGAGCCAATAAATGAGCTGCATTTTGCAATGGGTTTTCATCCTATACCGGGTATACAGCAATTCATTTGCTGAAATATAAAAAGTGAAAAAAAGGTATGAAGAAAACCTTAGTATTTCCAAAATGGCCACAAGATAAGGTGTTGAGAAGCAGTGGTTATTTGCACATCTCTGAATTCAGGGGTGCCCATACTAGCATGTGAACTACAGGGCATTTCCCAAATAGACGTCTTTTTTACACAATGTCTTACATTTGGAAGGGAAAAAATGTAGAGAAAGACAAGGGGCAATAACACTTGTTTTGCTATTCTGTGTTCCCCCAAGTCTTCCGATAGAAATGGTACCTCACTTGTGGGGGTAGGCCTAGCGCCCACGACAGGAAATCCCCAAAACACAATGTGGACACAACACATTTTCACAAAGAAAACAGAGCTGTTTTTTGCAAAGTGCCTAGCTGTGGATTTTGGCCTCTAGCTCAGTCAGCACCTATGGAAACCTAGCAAACCCGCGCAGTCTTGAAACCTAGACACCTAGGGGAATCTAAGATGGGGTGACTTGTGGGGTTCTGACCAGGTTCTGTTACCCAGAATCATTGCAAACCTCAACATTTGGCCAAAAAAACACCTTTTCCTCCCATTTCGGTGACAGAAGGTTTTGGAATCAGAGAGGAGCCACAAATTTCCTTCCACCCAGCATCCCTGCAAGTCTCCCGATAAAAATAGTACCTCACTTTTGTGGGTAGACCTACTGCCCGTGAAAGGAAATGCCCCAAAACACTATCTGGACACATCAAAATGATCAAATACAAAACTACCTGTTTTTGATGGGGGAGAGGCACCTGCATTTTTGGTCCTGGGCTCAGCAGCCATCTAGGGAAACCTACCAAACCCAGACATTTCTGAAAACTAGACACCCGAGGGAGTCCAGGGAGGTGTGACTTGCATGGATCCCCCAATGTTTTCTTACCCAGAATCCTCAGCAAACCTCAAATTTAGCTAAAAAACATCACATTTTTCCCACATTTCTGTGTGGGATCACGGCACCGGGACAAATGTCATACCACCTAATGTTCCCCTAGGTCTCCTGGCAAAAATGATACCACATTTGTGTAGGTGGGCCAAGTGCTTCTAACAGGGAAGAGCCAAAAACATGTCGAAATTGAGAGAGAACCAAAGCGGGTCCAAAAGGGCAGTTTGAAAAAAAACATTTTTAGGCTGACAAGTGCAGCAGAATTTTCATTGGTATAGATAAGACAATGCTGGGTGGTAGGAACTTTGTGGATTCCTGCAGATTCTGGAAGATTCCATCACAAAAACCTGGGAAAAATGTGTGATTTCCAGCAAAGTTGGAGGTTTGCAGGGCATTGTGGGTAAGAAAATGGTGAGAGGTGCATGTGAAACACATCACCCTGGAATCACCAAGATGTTTAGTTTTCAGATATGTCTAGGTCTTGTGGATTTTTCTACATGGCAGCGTCCCAAAGTCCATAAAGTGCATCCCTCACCATTTTAAGTGGGACGATTTTGAGAGTTAGCCAAGCTCTCATGGCCCAAATGTAAAACCAAAACCCAAAATAATCAAATGCCTTCTTGCTTGCTGTGGGATAAGATGTTTTAGAGTGCGGGGGAGAGCTGAAAGACTGTCACCCCCTTCAGCTAGGGTGGGGGCAGAACCAGGCCCATACTGGTTGGTAGCCACTACCCTACTATTTCTTTTCCCTGGCATCTACTAGACTTTCTGCCCCCCCCCCAGGGTGTGGATCAGGGGTAATTGCCCCATCTGCCCACTCGTGGGCAGAACAACTTTGGCCCCATTTATTTTGGGTGGAGGTATGGCCATTCCCCCACCCTCTTATTTTTGAAAAAAAAAGTCCCTGGTCTCTGATGGGCTTTCTGCCCCCCCCCGGGGGGGCAGATGAGCCTTCCATATGGCCAACAGTAATGTGCCCCCATAGGAAGCGACCCTTACCCAAGGGGCTGCCCCCCCTAAAGAAAACACACACATACACACACACCAATCCCTGGTGCCTAATAAAAAATACGCCGATCTGCACCCATGGGGAGCAGAAATGGCAAAAAATAAATTTGCCCCTCAAGGGGAGTGACCCTTGCCTAAGGGGTCGCTCCCCACCTCTAAAAAAAAGCCCCCCTTAAAATGGTGCCTAGCGGTTTCTCCCGGCAGATCGGCCTAATAACAATAAGCCGATCTGCCCCCGGGGGGGGCAGAAATGGCCTAATATAAATGTGCCCCCACCCCCGTGGAGTGACCCTTGCCTAAGGGGTCGCTCCCCTTGTGTGAAATTGGTGCAAAAAAAAATCCCCGGTGCCTAGTGGTTTCTGCCCCCCTTGGGGGCAGATTGTCCTAACAAAAATCAGCCGATCTGCCCCCAAAGGGGGCAGAAATGGTCTAAGTACAATTTACCTCCCAGGGGAGCGACCCTTGCCTAAGGGGTTGCTCCCCACCTCTAAAAAACAACAACAACAAAAAAATGATCCCTGGTGCCAAGAGGTTTCTGCCCCCCCTGGGGGCAGAAATGGCCTAAAATAAATCCCCCCGCGGGGAGCGACCCTTGCCTAATGTGTCGCTCCCCTTGAGGGAAATTGGCGCAAAAAGAAAAATCCCCAGTGCCTAGTGATTTTTGCCCCCTTTGGGGGCAGTTTGGCCTAACAAAAATCATCCGATCTGCTCCCAGGGGGGGACAGAAATGGCCTAAATACAATTTGCCCCCCAGGGGAGCGACCCTTGCCTAAGGGGTCTCTCCCCACCCCTAAAAAACTAAACAAACAACAACAAAAAATAATCCCTGGCGCCAAGTGTTTTCTGCTTCCCCCAGGGGCAGATCAGCCTAATAACAATAGGCCGATCTGCCCCCGGGGGGGGCAGAAAAGGCCTAGAAAAAAATTGCCCCCCTGGGGAGCGACCCTTGCCCAAGGGGTCACTCCCCTTATGCCAGTTTCATTTTTAGAATAAATCCCTGGAGTCCCTGGGGCATTTCAGAAGTCGGATCGCTTTACGATCCGTCTTCTGAAATGCTCTGAGAGACTTCAGAGGGAAGGAAATTATTTTCCTTCCCTTTGAAGCCTCTCAGACCCCCATCACATTCTCTTCCGATCACACTGGAAGCTGAGCTTCCAGCGAGATGGGGAAGTGGCCTCTGAAGAGGGCTTCCTCTTCCTTCCTTGCCTTGGGGGGTGGGAGGGAAGCCCAGAGAGGAAGCGCTAGCGCTCCCTCTGAGCTCCATGCCGAGGACGTAATGGTTACGTCCTCGGCATAGGAGCACTGTGCCAGTGGACGTAACCATCACATCCCCGGCACAGAAGGGGTTAAGGGATAATGCAGGTAACCTGAGAGCTGGATATGCTGTATGCACAATTTTTGGTATACGTGAAGATTCATGGCTTCAAAAAGTATTTTCTGCACAAGTTGCTGAATTAGTCGCCCTTACAAGAGCCTGTTGTGTCAGCGCACGACTCAAAGTTACAATTTTTACTGCCAGCCAATATAGATTCGGAATAGTGCACGGCTTTGGCCAGCTGTGGTCACAGAGAGGTATCATGACCTCATCTGGTTCACCTTTTAGAAATGGTGATAGAATACATAATTTATTAGCCCTACAGTTACTCAAGAGAATTGCTGTGGATAAATTCAGTGCACATCAGAGATCCACTGATGTCATTTCAAGAGGAAACGTCTACGCTGATCAAGTAGCTAGATATTGTGCCCTGAACTGTATAACTATTACTGAAAAATTTCAGAAAATTGAGAATAATGGGGAAAGTGCAAATTACCTGTTGTCCACATTTTACACATAGGATGAAATTAGAAATTTTCAGGAAAATGTGTGTGATAATGAAAACCAGGGATGGATTAAATTAAAATGCATCCAAAGGGACGTTGATGATTTGTGGGTTACACACGAAGGACAAGTGGTTTTGCCAAACAGTCTACTGACGCAAATGGTGAGACATTATCATGGTCAAGCCCACATTGGTATACATGCGATGATTCACACCTTTCAGAAATACTGATTTAATCCAAGGTTTAGACAAGTTGCTAAAGCTATTTGTCATCAGTGCATCATTTGTCACAGAAATAACATGGGAAAAAGAACAGTCAACGTCACCTTGGAAGAGCTGGTGGACCATTTAACAGAATGCAAATGGATTTCATTGAAATGCCTATGCTTGGTGGTTTGAGATATATGTTGGTGATTGTGTGCATGTTCAGCCTTTGGATTGAAGTTTACCCTATACGTAGAAATGACAGTCTCACAGTAGCAAAGCTTTTACATAGGGAATTGATACCAAAGTTTGGTTTTCCAGCCTCCTTAGAATCAGATAGAGGAAGTCACTTCAGCAGTGAAGTAATACAATTGCTGTGTTCAGCATTAAACATTGAGCAGAAGCTGCACTGTAGCTACTGACCTGAAGCATCTGGAGTAGTAGAGCAAATGAATGGTACACTAAAAGCACAGATGGCAAAGGTGTGTGCCTCCACATATTTGAAATGGCCAGATGCGTTGCCCTTGGTCCTGATGAGCATGAGAAACACTTCTGGCAGGAGAACAGGACTTTCTCCCTAAGAAGTACTCATTGGCCAAGTAATGAGATTACCAGCTGTTCCCGCAAATGCTCTTGTAAACATAACAGATGACATGGTGCTGGATTACTGAAAGAACCAAGCTGAGGTGGTTCGCTGTTTTTCTCATCAGGGGAAAGCGACAAACGTGCCCGCACCCTGAGACCAGTGTCACAGTCCGCAGGCTGGCGACTGGGTAGTGGTCAAGAAGCACGTGAGAAAATTATTTCGGGAACTTACATGGAAGGGGCCACACCAAGTTGACCTTATTACAACAACTGCTGTGAAGTGTGCAGGGATCCCGAACTGAATCCATGCCAGCCATAAGAGAAAAGTGCCCTACCTACCAGAAGAAACGGAAGATGAGTTGTGGTGAGTACCAACAACTGATGTGCAGTCTCAAGAGGCAAGGAAAGAGACTGTAGAGACGGAGATAGAGACGGTGCACAACAACTGATGTGCAGTCTCAAGAGGCAAGGAAAGTAACTGTAGAGACAGAGACAGAGATGGTGCCAACTGGTGAAGATCCAGGTACACCTCTGAGAGATGAAACAGATTCCTGAAGTTGCTGGAGAGTCAACAAATGTAGCAGGAGAGTTAAGTCAGAGGAGAACTCTCCCAGAAGCAGACGAGTGGGAAGAACAGTTGAGACGTATTACGTTTCCTGAAGCAGCTGATGAAGGAATTGAATTAGATCAAAGTCATGCCGATTTGACTCCTCCATATTTGGCGGATGGTGCAGGTACATCAAGTCAATGTGTAAATCCTGCAGAAGAAGTAAGTCCAGCTTCGCAAGAGACACTGACAAATCACTGAAAGGAGATAAGTGGGCTAATTCACAAACAAGTGAAAAAGTTACAGATGTACTGCAGACAATAAGTGAGGAGCCAGACACAACAGCAAGAGCAAATACAGGTGATGATCTCAGTGAAGAAGAAATACTTGCAAACAGAAGAACGAAAAGGAAAAAAGTCATAAATAGAAAGTACTCTGGTCCTGAATGGGCGTATTGGACAACAGATGAGTGGCAATGACAATTTTGCATTTTTGTTTTGATCGTGAGTTTCCAGATCAGGATTTTGGAACTTGAATTTGCCTTTGAGTTGAAATTTGAGACTAAAGTACCAACAGAACAAGAAGAACATAAAATGATACAGATGCAAATTAAATTGAAAGACGACGATCTATTGGAAGAAACTTTGAAACCTGATTTTGACAAGTGGAAACTGACTTTGGCAGGCTGCTGAACTGATTTTTGACGACAGCCCGGGAAAATAACTGAAAGCTGGGAGCTGTAAATATTTGCAAAGTAGATATTTCAGTTTTTGATTTTTACTGCATAGCATAAAATTTCCTCTTTTTATGACATCAACTTTCTGATTCTTTACAGGATTGGTAGCAAACCAACTAGATCAAAACTTAAAGGGTGTTGTAAGTGTGTGTGTATTGCATTGGGAACTGTGTGCGTGTTAGTGTTCTTACTAATAATTCTAAGTGTGACTGTTCCTTACACACCAGAGGATACTTATATTAGTCCTACCAAAATTACTACACTTTCAGAGATAGGTAGGCTTGATAGGGATGAGAAATACTTGCATGTAGACAATTCACAAGGAGATCTTTCTTCTTAAGTTTTCCATTTCTAGCTGCATGAATATGTTGAAACAATGGACGCGAGGGAGTGTTATGTGTGCACGCAACTTCCTACTTCTGTCCAGGAAGGAGTTACCTTTCATAGTCTTCCTTTAAAGTATGGCATTATTTGCATCTTTTACTAACAAGATTCTATAATCCGGAATCAATTCAGTATTTCTACTCTAACCTAGATTTAGGCCCTCATTACGAGTGTGGCGGTCTGAAGACCGCCACACTCATGATGGCGATCGGACCGCCGCAGACAGGGCGGTCGGACCGCCCTATTATGACCATGGCACATGGGCCACGGTCCGACCGCCGGCAACTCCAGTTTGCCACCTGTTGACAGCCTGGTGGTCCCTGCGGTCACAATCCGCCAGGGCAGTGCTGCAAGCAGCGCTGGCCTGGGTATTACGAGTCCCCTTTCCGCCAGCCTTTGCAGGGTCTCACCGCCAAGCAAAGACTGGCGGAAAGGGGGCGTCAGGGCCCTAATGAGGGCCCCTGCACTGCCCATGCACCTGCCATTGGCAGTGAAGGGGCCCCCATAGACATGGACGAATTACGGGCAGTGAAATGTGCGACGGGTTTTGTCGCACCCGATGCATCACAGATTAGGGATAGCCTTCTTCCAGTCAGCTAAATCTCCTTGGCCACAGCCCCCAACGCCTGAGATAAAAAATCCTCAATTGTTGTAATTTGGGGAGCAGCCTGGGGTTACTTTGAGTTAAGGGGAGCCACCTTTCTTTTCCCTATCCCTTAAGCCAACAGAACTAAAATAGGGGGCTTACACAGCAAAGTAACACACTGGTCCCAAAGAGAAATGACTCCCCACCCCAGTTTAGTCTCGATCTGTCCACAATTATAAAGAGTCTGATGAAAATATGCAATAACCAGGCTAGTTGTCCTCATTCAGCTGGTCAGAGTATTCTTGTTACCTCGCTTCACAAAGACCTGCTGTCCACACAGCAAATGGGCATAAGGTAAACGCTAGTCAGAGATTGAACACTTACCTTAGATACAGCAGGACACCAATGAGAGACATGATCCAAAATGCACCCCTGCCAACACACCAAGGGGGGTGGCCCAGCTCTGCCTCTTTCTGGCACAGTCGGTGCAAAGGACGGGCCTGCCGTTGGCCCTGGTGCGGCCTGTACGAGTCCTGTGCCATGGGAAGAGTCTGTGTGCTATATAGCAAAGGGCAATGAGGTGCAGGTGTGCTGAAAACAAGGGCATCCTCCTGCTCCTGGTGATCCTGGGACTCCTAGTCCTCTGATCCAACAACAGGCACCCCGCACTGCAGGAAGAGCTGAGGGCTATATATCGCTGGGCAATAAGGTGTAGATGCACTGAAAAGAAGGGCCTTCTCCTGCCCATGGTGATCCTGGGACACGGTCCCCCACTCCAACAACAGGTGTCCCCTTCACTTGCCTGCCGCAAAAAAGTTTCCCTTCAAAAGTGTCTGTAAGCTGACCCCTAAATGCATAAATACAATGAGAACAGAGAGCAAGAAAGGGAAAGAGAAATGTATTTTATTATTTGAAGTATGCTATATTTTTTAAAAAGTTCCAGAGTATGTCAGCCGTGTACTTGCTTCTAAATGAAAAAAACTAATCTTTCCTTCATCCTATTCTTCTGACATTAATCAAAATGTGGACATATTGTTGTAGTACGAAATCTATTGACTTTGTTAATAAACTGAGATATAATTGAAAGACTTCAGGTAGACACAGGTCCACTGTGACACTAGAAAATGAACCCATCCCAGTCATACAAAGAGTCAGAGACTTTAGATGCTACCTCATAGGTGATGGCATACTGAAACATTTGAGCTCATAGTTGTGATATTGCCTAAAACAGGAATCAATGACTTTCCATAGGTGACAGCAAGGTCCCATCTTTTGATTCCAAACTGACTCTTCCACCATTATCCAATATGTGGTTATGTTGCAGTATGAAAACTGTTGACTTATTAGGGGTACCTTTCCATCACTCTGTGATTTACCAGGATTTTTAAACAGACACAAAACTTGGTAACAGGAAGTTTTAAATCATTGATCTTCTGAGTGAGATTCAAAGAACTTAACTAGTAGGTCAGAAATGATTCTTTTGAGATGGTTGAAAACATAATTATGCCATAGGATCTAAAAATGGAACTAATTATTCATTTTTTGAGAGACTGCTGAAACATCTGCTGATTTAAAAGACCTTCAAAAAGTCACAGGATCATGGCAAACATATGGCTTGCACCTTTTACCATCAGAGCAAGAGTTGGAAACCTCAATGAAGGTAACAGTTGGGTGTTAACATTCAACTTACCTTGCAGACTAGTAGTCAGATATCTTCACCACTAGGCTATGAGTGGCACTTCATTGAGCAGGATGAAAATATAGTAATGACATAAATGGAATTCAAAGAGGTTTCCCCTGTGATTGCAAGCTGACTCTCCTCTCATTAAAAACAATCTGGTTATTTTTCTGCAACATGAAAGTTTGACTTTTTATTATGGGAAAAATTCTTGAAGCATCTTGTGACTGAACAACTAATTAAACCGATACAGAAGCTCATAAACAACCGGACTTGACCCCTCAAACTTCTTACTGAAAATTAGAGATGGTAACCCATCAGGTCACACACAATGTTCTGTTTAGGTGGTTTACAATATAGTATGGGATATGATACCAAAATGGAATACAATGTAGAGTCATAGGTGATTGCAAGGAACGAAAGGGTGGCTGACTGGAGTTATTTTGCTGTGTGGGGCAAGATACACTTTAATAAATATGTCATCAGATAAGTTCAATTAACTATTTGTTGCCCAAATATTTGATATTTATTTTCCTGCTCTATGCACTTATTTTCAATAATGTGAGCATGTTGTTAAAAATGAGTTACTATTCACTTGTTTGAAGAATCTTAACATATTTACTAATTACAAAGACACAGACCAATGACAATAGGGTTACTTCAGCCTTTGATCTTCACACCAAGATCCAGAGACTATAACCATGGAAGCAGTGGAACTTGAACTTTTAACCTTTCTATTGAGAGTCAGGGGCCTTAACCAGCAGGACAGCAGCATCCTAGCATGTTGAATGGAAATATAGTTAAAACATAAGAGCTGACAATGAAATTAAACGAGGCTTCATAAGTTACTGCAAGCTCACTCTTCTTCCATTAACACAAATGTTTTTCCTGTTGCAAAAAGAAAGCTATTTATTTGTATTTATTAGAGAAACACAAAAGACCATGACAACAGGCGGACTTGAACCCTTAACCTTCAGACACCTTAACCACTAAACTACAAGTGACCCCCTGTTGCAATAAGATAAAGCATATTTATAACATATAACTCAAAATGGAATTCAATGAGGTTTAATTCCAATGGAATCTGACTCATAGAACAGTGGTTAAGGTCTCTGATTCTCAGTTTGCATGTTCACGGTTTAAGTCCCACTGCTGCTATGGTCCTGAAATGGACAACTTGATAGAAGAATATCAAAATCAATAAAAATATGTTGTTTAGAAAACCTTAGGGATGGAAAGCAACAAAGACAAGCACACCTTTGCAACCACATTTAGTGCCTCCCGTTAATTGCCAAGCTGCTGTTTTTGAGGGAATCAGAGGTTAATGGGAAGCCACTATCATGCAGTGGCATTGAACTCCATACTAACTCCTTGAATGTCTCAAGCGCTGGGATGTTTAGTCAGTCTTTCCTAATTGTCAAAGAAAAATGTGACTCTGCCCCCTACTGTTGGAAGAGAAAAATATAATTCTGGAACAGAGGGCCTCATTACAACCTTGGGTATAACCGCCGTGCCCATTTTGACATCCCCACTGGGCCGGCGGACGGAAACCGAGTTTCCACCCGCCGGCCCAGCGGGGATGTTGGCTGCAACATGGGAGCCGGCTCCTAATGGGGCCGGCGGTGTTGCGGCCGTGCGACAGGTGCAACTGCACCCATCGCGCTTTTCACTGTCTGCTGTGCTTGGCAGACAGTGAAATACGCGACGGGTGCAACAGCACCCGTCGCACCTTCCCACTCCGCCGGCTCGATTACGAGCCGGCATCCTCGTGGGAAGGGAGTTTTTCCCTGGGCTGGCGGGCGGTCTTTTGGCGACCGCCCGCCAGCCCAGGGAAAAACTTAGAATACCCTCCGCGGTCTACTGACCGCGGTGCGGTATTTCGGAGGGGGAAACTCTGGCGGGCGGCCTCCGCCGCCCGCCAGAGTTAGAATGACCCCCTAAGTGTCCATAACTCTGCTTCCTCTGTTATTACTCGCCAACTTTAAGATTGCCTTTGAGCACATATAAGTGCCATGCTACTTTTTGGCTCGGTTGGGCACTATAGAAATACCATATACATACATAAATACATTGCAAGATTGGAGAATTACGTATGAAGGAGCACTGGACACAACTTTCCGCTCTCCTTGCTACTGTATTGACATTTAAGGAGCACAGGAAAAAGCTATCCCCTCTCTTTGCTACTGTTTTGACCTTCATTGAACCACTTGGTAATTTAAAAAAACGAGCAACAAACATGAAGAAATGTTTAACACCATCAAGGGTTAGAATTACTGACTAGTTATTTTACATAATTCTGTAATGTATATTTAGAACTATTCCGAATCTTCCATAAGTGAATGCTACAAAAAAACAAAAAAACAATTGCTTTAGGGCAGGTAATTTTGAAGAATCTGTGGTAGAAGTCATGTAAAAGAATTTAAAGGGTTTAAAATGATAGGAGTATTGTTTCACAAGGAGAATACAATAAAGATGTAATTTCAGTCTTTCATCTGTCTTGAAAACACGCTCAAACAAACAGTAACAATCGTGGTCCAGTTTATCTCTGTCACTGATCTGAAGGACCAACTTGATAAATGTGATTATCTTAAATATGTTCAAATTTCTGTGAAAAAACATAATGATTTGTTTTATCATTTATATGAACCCTTAAATCTGCATGTGAAAACTGTGCAGGGCAGAAAGGGCCCTATGGCTAGATGTAGGGCTAAAATAGGTTTGCGACTCGCAAACTACGAGTCGCAAACCTGGATGCTGGATGGTGTCCCTGACACCATCTGCGAATCGGAAGGGGGTTGCAAATACCCACCTCATTAATATTAGTGAGGTGGGTCGCAATTTGCAGTAGACCGGAGGGACTCTTGTGAGGGGAAGCCACAACAAGCTATCCAAGGGTACCTGGGAATATGCCTGCTCAACCTGCACCCATGGTTTGTTGTCAGGATTATGATTCCAGTCGAGGGTGGGGCATAGCTGCTCAGTGTGCGTATATGTACGCACATCTGGAAACCCTAGGCCTCCATCAGATTTAACATGCCACAGTCGTCTTTGCAACCCTCAGGGATTTATTGTCCCAGACAAACCTAGACATTTTAGCAAAGATCCTTAAGTAAGGCGTTTGATCAGGGGGGAATATTACCTTGGAACAGAGCTGTAGTGGTGGCAGTGAGTTGAATTGCCCATTGAAACCCCGCCTGTCGCACAGGTTGTTCCAGAGTGCCCCAGGCATCAGCCACACCCATGCCTCAAGACTTTGTGAAATTGACCTTGAAGCCTGAGACGCTGAGAAAGCAATGAGTTCCGTCATCAGGGCCGGAATATAAGTGGATGGGTGGGTGAGGAAGCTAAGACCATCAACCGCAAATAGAGCCAATTTATGCTCTCTGTCTCCTACCCTAATGCCCTGGATGATGCGGTTATTCTGAATTTGAGCTACCAGTAGCTCCATAGAAAGTGCAAAAATAGAGGAGGCAGTCTTGGTGAGTCCCTTTCGTGAGGTGGATGGCCGTGGAAAGGGTGCTATTGATTTTAAATTTTGCTGTGGGCCGATGGAAATTGGCTTGGATATAGGTCGTCAAATTGGGGCCCATGTGGAATTTAACCAGATGTTTATAGAGGAAAGTCCAATGCACCCTATTGAATGCTTTCTCTGTGTCAAGGGGGAGAAGGAGCAGGGGCTGGCCGGTGCGGTCTGCTACTTCCATAAGGGCTATGGCCAAACGTGTGTCATCATTGACTTGCTGGTTTTGTATGAAACGTGACTGCTGTCAGGAGACCATGCTGGTAAGACGTATTAGAGGTGCTTAATCAAAAGAGATGCAAAGATTTTGACATCAAAATTGAGGAGGGCAATGGGGCGAAATGATGTGCAACTAGTGGGAGGTTTATTCAGCTTAAGGAGGAGGGTGATATGAGAATCCATCTTTGTGTCAGTAACCGATCCGATCCAGTATTTATGAAATAGTTAAAGACTCATGCTAGGGGTTCAGCTAGAAGGTGAACAAAGGCCTTGTAAACGTAGCCAGAAGCCCATTGGGACCTGGTGCCTTTCATGCTCGTAACCCCGTGATGACCTCGAGTTGGAAAAAGAGCCCCCGACGAAACACCAGGGCCACCCCAGTGTTTTAGAAGTGTAAGATGAATGAAATTGTGTAGGACACCAATATGATTGCAGATGTCTGGTGTTGTCATTAAGAAGATGTGTCTCCTGTAAGAAGGTGACATCAACTTCCTGTCGACAAAGCCAATAAGTCACCATCCTACATTTGATGGGGGAATTACGACCCTGTACATTTAACGTAGCCAATTTAAGTGTCATAAGCTAAATGGATAAGAAGCACAATCCCCAGTGAAACAAGCACTGAGGTCACACTGTCTTCCAATAGTGAGACTGGCATAGTCGTGTCAATGCATTAAACAACATATAACCAAACATACATAGAACATTGAGAAAAAAAACAATCAGAGGCGCCTAATTCACCAATATGAAAGGCCCATGCGAATAGGGACCGTGTGGGTCAGCATGAATAAAACAGGCAATATAACATGGAATAAAGAGAAGATCCTCCAGTCTGGGAGAGAAAGGAGAGGTTGGGGAGCGAGTCCCAATAGTAGAAATCGACCCCTTCCCCCCTCAAGGATATAAACTCAGAAGCATGTAGCAAGAGTCCACAGCATGTGTTAGAGTCTCATGAATGCTCCGCTGCCACCTGTCTTAATCCAGTCCAGTCCCCGGGAAAGCACAGCCATCAGGCGGTAATTTCATCGTCAGAGGAAGCTCAGTGGTGAACCTGGACATCTGCCCTGCGCTGCTTGCAGGCTTTTCTCTTTTTGTTCTTTGAGTTCGGATATCGCCATCCCTCCTCGGTCCACCAGAGAGGCATAGAAGGTCCAGGAGCATCTTCGCCATCTCGAGGAGGAGACAGGCCAAGGGAGACACGTCTTGCCAGAACTCTACCTTGGCCACACCCTCCCTCTACCCTTTTTTGGCTCTTTGCATCATTTACCTGCCCCAATTACTTGGCAGCTACCGGCACCCAGAGGACTGGCATGGTACTCTCTTACAGTATTATTTATGAGCTTTTGTCTGCATACATGGGTAGAGAAGAAGCCCACATAAAAATGGTCAGTATTCTAGTGCAACCCAGCATAGCAGTCCATTGGGCCCAGTGCCCACTCCCACTTTAGCTGCTACAGTGGGGTGGTGGGTGGTTCATGACACCACTTCATCCAGTGCTCCCACAAATAACCACTCTAGTCTTACTGTTGATCACTACAACCACAGCACATAGAATTTAAAATACTGAGCAACCAGCAGATGAGGTATGGCACTATTTATAGTGTATGTGAATAAGATGGCTGCCATTCTAAGGTGTATGGGACTTGAAGTCTTCTTGATTCTTGCTGATTGTGGTACTTGTTTACTGTTGCAACGGAGCCACTAAGAACCCAAAAGTAGGCATGCTCACAAAGTGCCTGAAAAGAAGACATGCTTCGGGCCTACATGGAAAAAGCACAGAAGACAATGGCATGACAGGCACGGTCTTGACAGTACTCCCCCACTTAACCCTGAAATGCCATCACAGAAAAGGGCACTTGGTATTATGGAATGTTCGAATGTGAGAACATGAATTCCTATTTTTTTAACTGATAGCAGGTTGTTTAATTGAGTGGCTTGAATTGTGGGTGGTGGAAAAGGTTAATGCTGGAAGCCTGATAAAACTTGTGGCAGAAGTGATCATCTGAGAGGGTTTACCAATGGTATTAGAGACCAACAAGGGGGATTAGGAACTTTCATCAGAATAGGCAACAGAATATATGCATAATTACCTGTTTTAATGAGGAGTAGTTTGATTGAGCATGCTAGGGTATCATACAATTGAAAGGAAATTATATCTAAAAGTGCAAAGAGAAAAGATCAGAAGTGTTTATGTGCTTAGAAGACTACTGCGGATGTTAGGTGAGCACTCAATGCACTTCATCTTGTAAGAGTTTGAGTGCCACACTCTCACATGATGCTACGTTTAATAGGTTATTTGATAGTCGACAGGAATGTGGACGAGATCCTGAGGAATGTGGCTGAGTTTTGGAGTGAGTACAAATTATAGCACCATCTTAGATGCGAGGCAGGAAACCCAAAGTTGCTGTTTGACAGTGGCTGAAATGAAAAAGAGGGGAGGTGGTGGTGAATTGGGACACAGTGTATTCATAAGCAAGATATGTTGGAGGGGTGGGGGATTCTATAAATCCAGAAATTTGCTTCACACTTTAATGAGGTGAGTGAATCAGGAAGAGAAGTGGAGCAGGGAGGTGGGGAATCCATTAGTTGAAGTGACTATGGGAATGAATAAAGGCAAGTCAGAAACATGAGGAAAATATGGAAAAATGAGGGGCATGAGAAACATACTCTAGGTTAAAGAAAGTGGGAAATGATTAGTGTGTGGTGAGACTTTGGAAAAATAGATGTATGAGAACGTGGGAGGAAAATTAGGAAACTTGTAAATGCACTACTGTATCTCTAGGGAATTATTTAGCTTTAACAAAGTTTGGGGTTACTATTTTATGTGAGTGTTTTTGTTTTTAGTGTTATTGTACTAAAAGATAATTCATTCAATATTCACCCCTCTTAGCTCTGGAATCTCATACATTGTTCCATTCCATCTCCGGAGTGTTTTAATCTTGATGATTGGCCGGACACTGGATGGTAGCTTGAATCCAAGGGTGCCATCACCATAATGATTAAGAAGCTGAACCTGCATGGTCTCCTTATGTCAGGGTTTTGAAAGGTTCTACTAATTCAAACTTCAGGAATTGGTCAACAAAGAGCATTAAGCACATGACCACCTTTGCAAGTGTGTTTACATAGAGAGTAAAGGGACATAGAAGCAACAAATGAAACTTGTAGACATCGTAAACGGGAGTCATCTCTGATGAGTCAGCACTCGAAAAAGGCTTCTAGAATCTAGATTGACCAACAAAAGTGATCTTCTGAATATACACCACCTAATGAAAAATACCTATTAAGAACTAACTAACTGGCCTAAAATACAGCTGGGAGACATAAAAGGACACATAGATAAAGAAGACTGGAAAGAGGCTCTGAGGCACCTTTTGGTGGTATCAATAAGCTTTAGCTTCTTTCTGGTCCAAATACGTCACAAAATATGTAAGACTAGAGTATGACTCTGTTAGACCTTCCATCATTGGTGTGGTTTCCCCTGTCTTTTTGCCACTGCTTCCTATATTTTTGACTGTGTGCTGGAGTTTGTTTTTGCTGGTTTTTGGTACTCTGGGCACTTTACCACTAATAACCAATTCCAAAGTGCAAGTGTTCCCTGTATAAATTGTTGTTATGATTGGTTATCCCTGATTAGCCTTTTTATACTCTGTTTGCACCGAATTAGCATCATTTCTTTTTACTCTAATTCGGTGCAAAACTAACTCCATATTTATACTTTGGCGCTAGACCCGTCTAGCTCCAAATTAATGGAGTTAAAATCATTTTTTGGACGCGGAAACCTACCTTGCCTTAATGAGATGCAAGGTAGGTGTTCCCGTGCAAAAAATGACTCTATGGCCTTAACGCCATATTTATACTCCAGTGCAAAAATGGTGCACGGGAGGGAGGAGGGGTAAAAAAATTGTGCAAAGCTTGCTTTGCCCTATTTTTTTAACACCTGGGAGAGGGCAAGCGTTAGGGAACCTGTGGGCCTATTTCCAGGGTGGAACACCATGGAATAGGCCCACAGGTGCCCTCCCCAGGCCCCAGGGACAAACCCACCCACACCAGAGGGACAGCAGAGGATGGGGGACCCCATCCCAGGTAAGTACAGGTAAGAATATTTAAGTATTTTATTTTATTTTTTAAATTACCATGGGGGGGCATGGCCAAGATGGCTGCTGAGTAGGAGCGTCCCTCTAGAGCTCCGCCAACGGATAGTGTGGTGTACCTGTTTGGGTGCCTGAATACGCTGCCGGAGGGCGTTTCAGGGTAGCCTGGGTCCCCTGGACTGCTCAGGACTGGCTAGTGGTGCCTGAGGCTCAGTCCGGTGCCGCGGACCGATGCAAGCTGCGGCTGGAGCAGCGTGAAAAGAGCGGCCGCGTGGTGAGCGCGGATCCCGGGCGTTATGGTGATGGCGGGGAGGGCGCTCCCCAGGTAGTTCCTCCGCCGCCGCGCTGCTGAAAGAGATCACCGGGGCATACCTGGATGCCTCCCTGTTTGCCGATGCAGGGGACTGAGGGGAGAGGCCCGGCTGACGACGCTGCTGCCCGTGCGGGCCGCCCTGCGCGGAGACGTTGCTGAAGAGGCCCACATGGGACAAAGAGTGAGGCGCTTGCCGGCACGACTTGGCAGAAGCGGTGAGGCCAGTGCGGTGTGCGGCTGGCGGAAGGTGGGTGCTAACGGATGCGACGCGCCAGGCAAGACATACCCAGGTCAGGAGCCCTGACCAGAGGCTGGGTGGAAAAAGAGGCATGGGCCAGCTGCCGTAGCAGAGTGGAGGGGAGCTGCAGGAGACCCGCTCATCACCAGGAGACAAGGCTCCCTTGGAGAGGGGCCCTGCAGGGGACGGACGAAGGACCGGCTGGTCCGAACTCCGAGGTGCGGGCCATATACCAGAGAGAAAGCAGCACATATTAGTCTGTCGGCCCGGCTGAGTGCACCTGTCGTGGGGGCAACAGTCAGAAGGTGAGCCCGCTACTGGCAACGGAAGAGCACGGACATTTAGGAATGGCATCCCAAAAGCACAGCAAAAAAGAGGGCTCCCTTAAGGACCTTTTCGCTGCCAAAAGAATGGTGCAGTCAGGACCACTAGAAACGGGGTGCGGAGATGCAGCGGGCCTGTGTTGTCGGAGAGTGATGGAGCTCCCCTGACGAGAGCATTCATGAAACAATTCTTTGAATCCTTATGTGGCGACCTTGCAACACTGAAGCAGGAAATAGCAGCTGATATCAAAGACCTTAAAAGAGAGGTGATTGACCTGGGCCAGCGTGTGGACACAGTGGAACAGGTCCAAGACACAAGAGAGGATGAATTGGACTGTCACAGAAGAGAACTTCTCACCTTACAAGATAAGAACCAAGAACGGCAATACCAAATAGAAGACCTAGAGAACAGATCACGCCGCTCTAACATTTGGATAAAAGGGGTTCCGGCACAGGCAATAGCAGGACCCCTGGAAGACTTTGTGGTGTGCCTCTTTCGTCACGTGGCGCCGGCCCTGAAAGAGCAGAATATTGTACTTGATAGAACACATGTGTAGGAGGCCGGCCTGGCTTATAGTGGGTACCTTGTGGTACTTACACCTTGTGCCAGGTCCAGTTATCCCTTATTAGTAGAATAACGGTGTTCTAGCAGCTTAGGCTCATAGAGGTAGCTATAGCTGAGCAGCTTAGGCTGAACTAGGAGACATGCAAAGCTCCTACTATACCACTTATATCATATAGCACTATATCACAAGAAAACACAATACTCAGAGTTACTAAAAATAAAGGTAGTTTATTTTAGTGACAATATGCCAAAAGTATCTCAGAGGATACCCTCACTTAGGAGGTAAGTAATATACACAAATTATATGTACACAAACCAAAAATCAGGTAAGTAACAGTTAGAAAAGTAGTGCAAACAATGTAGAATCACAATAGGATGCAATAGGTAGAAATAGGCCTAGGGGCAACACAAACCATATACTCCAAAAGTGGAATGCGAACCATGAATGGACCCCAGGCCTATGGTAGGTTGTAGAGGGTCTCTGGGACTGTGAGAAAACACTAAGGGTGTCCAAGATACCCCACCCCAAGACCCTGAAAAGTAGGTGTAAAGTTACCTTACTACCCCAGAAAGACAGTATAGTCGAGATAGGGGATTCTGCAAGAACAACAACTGCCAGCAAAACACTGGAGACGGATTCCTGGACCTGAGGACCTGTAAAGGAAGGGGACCAAGTCCAAGAGTCACGCAAGTGTTCAGGGGGGGTAGGAGCCCACTAAACCCCGGCTGAAGGTGCAAAAGGGCTGCCTCCAGGTGGAAGAAGCCAAAGATTCTGCAACAACAGAAGGTGCCAGGAACTTCTCCTTTGGTCAGAAGATGTCCTACGGCGTGCTGGAGGATGCAGAGTTGTTTCCACGCAAAAAGACCGCAAACAAGCCTTGCTAGCTGCAAGAGTCGCAGTTGAGGATTTCGGATGCTGCTAAGGCCCAGGAAGGACCAGGAGGTCGCCCCTTGGAGGAGGAGACAGAAGGGGCACTCAGCAACTCAGAGAGCTCCCACAGAAGCAGGCAGCACCCGCAAAAGTACCGGAATGGGCACTTAGAAGATCTGAGGACAGCGGTCGACTTATAGTCACAAAGGAGGGTCCCACGACGTCGGAGTCCAACTCAGCGAGTTGGGCAATGCAGGACAGAATGCTGGGGAGCCAGGCTAGGCTGTGCACAAAGGAAGTCTTGGAAAAGTGCACAGAAGCCTGAGCAGCTGCAGATCACGCAGTACACAGGATTACTGTCTGGCGTGGGGAGGCAAGGACTTACCTCCACCAAATTTGGACAGAAGGGCCACTGGACTGTGGGAGACACTTGGACCCAGCTCCTGTGTTCCAAAGGACCACGCTCGTCAGGATGAGAGGGGACAAAGAGGACCGGTGATGCAGAAGTTTGGTGCCTGCGTTAACAGGGGGAAGATTCCGTCGACCCACAGGAGATTTCTTCTTGGCTTCCAGTACAGGGTGAAGGCAGACAGCCCTCAGAGCATGCACCACCAGGAAACAATCGAGAAAGCTGGCAGGATGAGGTGCTACAATGTTGCTGGTAGTCATCTTGCTACTTTGTTGCGGTTCTGCAGGCGTCCTGGAGCAGTCAGCAGTCGATCCTTGGCAGAAGTCGAAGAGGGAAGTGCAGAGGAACTCTGGTGAGCTCTTGCATTCGTTATCTGAGGAATAGCCCTGAGGAGAGACCATGAATAGCCCTCAGAGGAGGATTGGCTACTGAGAAAGGAAAGCACCTATCAGGAGTGGTCTCTGACGTCACCTGCTGGCACTGGCCACTCAGAGCTGTCCATTGTGCCCCAACACCTCTGTATCCAAGATGGCAGAGGTCTGGGACACACTGGAGGAGCTCTGGACACCTCCCCTGGGAGGTACTGGTCAGGGGAGTGGTCACTCCCCTTTCCTTTGTCCAGTTTCGCGGCAGAGCAGGGCTGGGGGATCCCTGAACCGGTGTAGACTGGCTTATGCAGAGAGGGCACCATCTATGCCCATCAAAGCATTTCCAGAGGCTTGGGGAGGCTACTCCTCCCCAGCCCTTCACACCTATTTCCAAAGGGAAAGGGTGTAACACCCTCTCTCAGAGGAAATTCTTTGTTCTGCCTTCCTGGGATCAGGCTGCCCAGGCCCCGGGGGGCAGACACCTGTCTGAGGGGTTGGCAGCAGCTGCAGTGGGGACCCCGGAAAGCAAGTTTGGCAGTACCCGGGTTCTGCGCTAGAGACCCGGGGATGCATGGAATTGTCCCCCCAATACCAGGATGGTATTGGGGTGACAATTCCATGATCCTAGACATGTTACATGGCCATGTTCGGAGTTACCATGGTGACGCTACATATAGGTATTGACCTATATGTAGTGCACGCGTGTAATGGTGTCCACGCACTGACAAAGTCCAGGGAATTTGCCCTGAACAATGTGGGGGCACCTTGGCTAGTGCCAGGGTGCCCACACACTAAGTAACTTGGCACCCAACCTTCACTAAGTGAGGGTTAGACATGTAGGTGACCTATAAGTTATTTATGTGCAGTGAAAATGGCTGTGAAATAACGTGGATGTTATTTCACTCAGGCTGCAGTGGCAGTCCTGTGTAAGAATTGTCTGAGCTCCCTATGGGTGGCAAAAGAAATGCTGCAGCCCATAGGGATCTCCTGGAACCCCAGTACCCTGGGTACATAGGTACCATATACAAGGGAATTAAAAGGGTATTCCAGTGTGCCAATGAGAATTGATAAAATTAGTCACTAGCCTGCAGTGACAATTTTAAAAGCAGAGAGAGCATAAACACTGAGGTTCTGATTAGCAGATCCTCAGTGATACAGTTAGGCACCACACAGGGAACACATATATGCCACAAACCTATGAGCACTGGGGTCCTGGCTAGCGGGATCCCAGTGACATATATCAAACACACTGACAACATAGGGTTTTCACTATGAGCACTGGGCCCTGGTTAGCAGGATCCCAGTCAGACAGTAAAAACACCCTGACATATACTCACAAACAGGCCAAAAGTGGGGGTAACAAGGCTAGAAAGAGGCTACCTTCCTGCAACATGGGGCTGGCAGGCCCGCTCGAGCGCCGGAACAGGCTCAAGACATACTAACTTGTTTACACTATTATAAACAGATAGAGGTTATTATAGCTGCAGTTCATGACAATACAACCATTGAGTTTGAAGGCCTTCGGATCGGTCTATACCAAGGGCTCTCTATGATAACATTACAGCGCCATAGATTGCTTAGGCCAGTGACGGACCTCCTCAGAGAGGAAGGTATCAAGTATCAATGGGGCCATCCCTAAAGACTGCTCTTCACTTGGCACAATGAACTCTGAAGCATCCGCACCCTAGAAGAAGCTCAGAGGCTGGAAGGGATGTCACAGAATCTCGAGGAGCGGGCCCAGAAGGCGGCCCCACCGGCTCAGCGGCAGGGCTCCAACAAGGGTCAATCAAAAACAGCCAGCCGTCGACGCACAACCTGCAAACCCTCAACAGTTGAGAGACAAAAAGAGAAGGCAACACTAATTAAAAGTTTCCGCATCCAGAATAGTGTGTCCGAAATGGATTCCGACCACTGAACTGAATCATGCCCCCTGCGTGGTGCCATGCGTTTCCCTGAGATGGGGACCCCTGAAAGTCCTCAGTGAGTGCCCATCTGATGACACATCCATTGTTATGAAAAGACTGAGATATCCGGTTGGCAGAGCCCCACTTAACGGAGCGACGGTTGAACTTCCGAGGGACCGAAGTGTAGGCGCAGACCCCGGATGATGTTGAAGACTGTTTCCAGGTGGGGAACGTTGTTGCAAGTTTACCCTTAGTTAAATGTTCACTTTACCCTATTTCTCGACACTGCCCTTTAGGGGATGTTCGCTCATTACCCCTTCATTACTGTATATGAAGGAGGGAACCACCACACGCCCAACCCTTTCGGACGAAATACAACACAGCAACATCTGTCAGTTGTCAGATGATAACCATATTTAGTCATAACGTGAGAGGCCTCAACGCCCCAGGGAAGAGACAGGCTCTCCTGTTACAGCTTAGAGACTTACAATGTCACATATGTTTACTGCAAGAAACACACTTACTTCGACAGGACTGGAAAAAGATGAGGTCACGCTGGTTTGACCGACAGTTTCACTCATCGGGTCCTGGACGACGGGCAGCAGTGGCAATCTTGCTGGCCACGAATTTCCCGCTGCAAATTGACATGCAAGGGCACCACCTGACGATCGCTAACATATACGGACCAAATGAACACCACAAATGCTTTCTAAGAGATGCACTGGGTAGGGTCCTGGAGACGCCTGACGAGGATATTGTGATGGGTGAAGACTTTAACTTAGCACTGGATCCACATTTAGACAGGTCTGCCCAGAGATATGGCCAGACGGGCACATTTACGCAGGGCTTCCAGGACTGGCTCGAAGGCTGGGACTGACGGGCATCTGGCACCGACACCACCCAACAGACAAAGCGTATTCTTTCTTTTCCGCCCCTCACCAAACATATGCCCGTATAGATCTCTTCCTCACCTCGCCGCGCATCACTGCCCTATCCACCAGCATGACTATCGGGGTGGCGTCAATCTCAGACCACTCCCCACTCATGCTTTCACTCACGCTACTTGCCTACAAACCAAGCAGACGACAATGGCGTCTCAACACAAGGCTCTTAACATATGAGGACACGCTAGCGGAAATTAGAGACATGGTTAGCCACTTTCTAGCGGTGAATGACACTCCTGAAACCAATATTGCAATCCTCTGGGAGACCCTTAAACAGTCGTTAGAGGCCAGTTTATAGCGATAGCTGCAAGACAGAATGCCCAATGTCACGATAAGCGTCAACAGTTAGAGGGTGACATATGGGCATTGGAAGAGACACATAGACAATCTGGGTCCCTGGCTGTGACAAGACAGCTCACCATTAAGCGAAAGCAGCTACGGGCTCTAGATGAGGATAAAGCAGAATATGCCCTACTCCGCACCAAGCAAAAGTTCTGCACCGGGGGAAACACGGCGGGACGATTGCTGGCACACAGACTCCGTACACAGGCCACGGAGCGCCGAGTGGCAGAGCTAAGACTGCCTGACGGCACTCTGACCTGCCAGTAAGAGTTAATCCGCCAGCAATTTGAACAATATTACTCGGATTTCTATTCGACGGAGGAGGTTGACCATACGGAAATAGAGGAGTATCTAGACTCCGCACCAGTGGTTTGACTCTCCCCCCTGGACAGTACCACATTAGAGAATTATATTATGCCTACGTAGGTCCTGGCGGCTATACAACTCCTGCAGCCAGGTAAGGCTCCGGACGCGGATGGTTTGGGGCAGAGTTTTACACATCGTTAGGCACACAGTGTGCTCCAATTCTGGCCAGACTCTGTAATGCGCTGGGCCCGTCTCTCCCCCTCCCGCCCACAATACAACTGGGTGTAGTGACAGTCATTCCTAAACCGGGGAAAGATCGGCGATGCTGCTCTTCTTACCGCCCCATCACTTTGCTCAACGTAGATGCAAAAATCTTCACAGGCGTCCTGGCTCACAGGTTGAACCCGTACATGCAGCACCTGATAGACCCAGATCACACCGGCTTCATACCTGAACGGTCTTGTAGTGACAGCACCAAGAGACTATGCCACCTCCTGGACAAGGTCCATCGAGCCAAGATCCCGGCAGTTCTCCTCTCCATTGATGCGGAGAAGGCATTTGACCGTGTGTACTGTCAATACATCCACACAGTTTTAAACAGGACTTGGTTGGGCCCCAGATTCCGAGGATGGATCAGGTGCAACTATGACAAACCTAGAGCTGTGGTTGCGATGAATGGCGGCCTGTCTCTGCAGTTCCCCATACAACGGGGCACTCGGCAGGAGTGCCCTCTCTCGCCCCTACTATTCGCGTTATACATAGAACCCTTTGCTGAGCATCTATGGCAACGTCCAGGAATTTCTAGAGTGCCAATGGGTGGTAGAACGCATAAATTGGCCCTTTATGCATACAATATGCTTCTCCACTTGACCCAGCCCCTGATCTCTCTCCCTGGTGTCATGGCGGAATTGACTGCCTTCGGCAATGTATCAGGGTTTAAAATCAACCTTACTAAATCTTCCATATTGAATCTCACCACTCCGGAGGCTGAAAAGATCGTGTTGGAGGCTGCCCTCCCTATTCCATGGACTACACAGGGGGATTACGTACCTGGGCATGTGAATCCTCCCTACAATAGCGGCCACAAAAGACAGTAACTATAACCAGATACTTGACACTACCCGCTCCGCCTTATGGAAGTCACATGGTCTCTCTTGGTTGGGACGGCTAGCAGCAGTAAAAACGACACTCTTGCCTAAGATACTCTACCTCATGCAGTCCCTGCCATTACAGCCCCCACCTACCCTCCTAGACAAAATGCAAACACTCATTTGGGAATTCATATGGGGCGGAAAGAGTGCCAGAATATCAAGGCCTTAGGCATACTTACCCCAATCTGAAGGTGGGCTGGGAGTTCCGCATCTATTGAGTTATTACCAAGCTACACAGCTGCGCTACATGGTAAAATGGCACCGACCCATGACAGAGAAATACTGGTGCTTTATAGACCAGGCGTTGGCAGGGGTCCATATTTGGAAGGTACCCCGGCTACTGAGGAAATACAGGCCTCCTGGGGTATACGTCTCACCGATTTGGAGGACCACTCTAAACGCATGGGACAGGGTACGGGTTACAAAAGGTCTCTCCACACCAGTGTCTCCACAAATGCGGATCATCGGCAACCCGGATTTTCCTCCTGCCCGTGACGAACCCGCCTTTCTGTGCTGGCAGTAAGCAAATTGTAAGCGGATCGGCGACCTCTTTGACAAGGATGGCGTAATGGACTTCACCACCATCCAAGAGGGGTACGGTCTTCCGTCCTCTGCCTATTAGCAATACGTGGCCGTCCACCATTGGGTGACCTCGCCCATGATACGTCCACATGCCGGCCGACCTCTACGAGTTTTGAACAATGGCTATTGACTGAAGACACAGAGAAGCGGCTCTTGTCCGACATTTACACTTTCCTAATTTCAACACCCACACTCTCCTTGACCCCAGCAAGGCGTAGATGGGAGAGGGAATGTGAGCGCAGTTTTACAGATCAGGAATGGCGGGATGTCCTTCACCGAGCACGGGTCACAGCACAGGCCACGAACACCAAGGAAATGTTTCTGAAGATAGCCCACTACATATACTGCAAACCCGTATGGGTGGACCAGTGGAAGGCAAATGGCGACGACGAGTGTTGGCGCCAGTGTGGACAAAGAGGTACACTTACTCACATATTATGGCATTGCCCAGGGATAGCCTCCTTTTGGCACTCCGCCCTCGACGCAATTGATGGCATGTATAACACAGCTATCCTGCGCTTCCAAGTTATGTATTGCTGGGCCTTCCCAATCCTCAAACATACCCACTCTGCACACCTAAGGGAAGAGCAATTACCCTGGTGTTGGGGGCTGCTAAACTGCTACTGCTCTCCCACTGGGGTACTGCAACCATTTCCACACATAACAACTGGCTACGCAGGCTGTGGGCCCTTATGGGCATGGAAAAGCTGACAGCCGCAGTGACTGGCTCATTGCCCCTCTTCGACAAAGCCTGGGGACCATGTATACAGTACCTGTCGGACGAGTTTCGGGAACTAACCTGCCCTTCCTACCTGCGTATTTTACACCTGACTGACCCAGCCCAGGACACCCGCAATCAGACTGACTGTTGAGACCTAGGTCCGCCCCACCCACACTGCACAACTTGATTTGGTACACTGAGCGGGTCCCTTCAGTGATATAGGTTTAGCACCCCTCCTTTCCCACCCCCTCTCCTTATGTTACCTGTTCCCCACCGGCCTGTGGTTGTAGGTGGGTGTCTTGTACTGTTTCTGCATTATAAATTCAATAAAAGAGATTTAAACCATAAATTGCCATAGGGGGCCCTGAAATGGGCCCTCGTACATGGCACAGGGTGCAATGGCCATGCCCAGGGCACCCTGGTCCCCTGTGCTGGCCATTTGGTGGTGGGCATGACTCCTGTCTTTTTTAAGACAGGAGTCATGTAGTATGGATGGTTTTGTGTCAGAAAATTACTCTAGGCAGGTTAGAGTCATTTTTTTTACTCTAACCTGCCTAACGTCATTTTCTGGTGCAAAACCCCCTTCTTCCATACCGCCAGCCCCACCCGACTAACGTCATTTTTTTTTTACACTAGCCTACCCTTTGCACCGGCTTGCACTATTCCATAAATATGGTGCCCGGCTGGTGCACAGAAATGGTGCAAGCCAGTGCTAAACTTTTTGGTGCAAAACTGAATTAGTGAGTTTTGCCCCAAAAAGTATAAATCAGGGCCTTGATTTACTAGTAAGTCCCTAGTAAAATGCACTAGAGGTGCCCAGGGACTGTAAAGCAAATGCTACTAGTGGGCCTGCAAAACTGATAGTGCCACCCACATGAGAAGCCCTGTAAACATGTCTCAAACCCGCCACTGCAGTGTCTGTGTGTGCAGTTGGGCACTGCCAATTCAACCTGGCATGTGTACCCATTTGTCAGGCCCAAACCTTCCCTTTTACTACATGTAAATCACCCCTAAAGTAGGCCCGAAGTAGCCCAGTGGGCAGGGTGCAGTGTATTTATAAGGTAGGCTATGTACTGGTGTGTTTTACATGTCCTGATAGTGAAATACTGCCAAATTCGGGTTTCACTATTGCAAGACCTATCTCTCCCATAGGTTAACATGGGGACTGCCTTTCAATATCAAGTGCAGCTTAATATGGAGTTTGGGGACTCTGAACTCACAATTTTAAAATACATCTTTCGGTAGAGTTGTTTTTTAGATTGTCTGTTTGAAAATGCCACTTTTAGAAAGTGGGCATTTTCTTGCTTAACCATTCTGTGCCTCTGCCTGCCTGTAGAATCCACGTCTGGGTCAGACGGACATTTGGGCTGTTTGTGAATTCCCTCTAGACAGTGATACAAAGGGAGCTGAGGTATGTCCTGCATATCCTGGTGAGTCTCCTGGGCAGGAGTGGGGGAGGGAGGAGCTGACACCTGCACCTGGAAGGACTATGCCTAAAAAAGTATAAATCAGGCCCTATATATTCAAGGAAACTGACATGTCTGCATGTGATTCATGGTTTTGAGTTGATCGTCATGCACGAATTTGCCCTCCAGCTTCTGTGTATGTGTCTGCACTAATCTTCACAAAACTAAAACTTTAATAAAATATGTTATAAAAATGAATCTTACAGAATCACAAGCATTTGCAACTTTGAAGGTATGTAGGAGGAAAATACCCTATTGGCAATCAGGGAAAATCCTATGGTTAGCTACAAGAATAACTTGGTTGCATGCTTGACGGAAAATCGTACTACTAATCTTTAGAAGGAGAATCACAAACATCTTTTTCATTGCACTCACTGTAGGATTTCTCTTACATAATGACCAAGCTCAGCAAGAAAGGTGAAAAAAGATGAATTTTCATTTTTTAAATTTCTGAAATCATTTCTTATACAAATTAACAAATATACTTTGTAATACCATCATAAATTCTTCTTATTTCTCCCTCCATCAACGCAATACATATGACTATGAAGAAAAGTGATTTTTATCTGTTGTCAGCTTTGAACCAACATGGAGCTGTACCCAGTGGCGTAACGCAAGATGTTGGGGCCCCCCTTTGTTGACGAGAGGCCCCAAGTCCCCCAGATTTTACAGATATTCATTAGCCTTGGGGAGAATGGGGTCCCAATGAATGGCCGAGGGGGTGCCGGAAGAGTGACCACCCGTTGCGCTTCAGGGTTTGCAGGTTCATGTGTAATGCCCCTGGACGTACTATGATCAGATGCACTGGCTCAGCACGGAGCTGAGCACCTGTTTTTTTCCCCATCTGAAGTATCTAAGGTTCATTTGCATGTTGCAGAAGTTATTGTGTGAATTCTAAGAAGAAAAGAAGTTGGGCAAAAATTGCCTCTCTCTCTTTCTGACTTGCTCTGTCTAAAGTTCATGCATTTACTCCAGTGCTTCATTTGTAAAAGGATAAGTGTAGGGATCCATAATTTTGCTCAGAAGCCTGGAGCTGGTGCTATTAAATGTCAGTGTTCCAAATAACAAGGCTAAGGCTGAAAAATCTTAATTCCACCCCACGCCTCTTTCATCCACCACCAGACACTCCCTGCTCCTTCATCTCACTTTTACAGCTTCTTTTTTATTTCTACCTTTAATCTTTGTCACGTTTGTTCTGTCTCTGCTTCCTTCTATCCCTCTTGTGTGTTTTTCTCTATGTTGTTCTGGGTCAAAGTCTTATGAAGAAAAATAAGTGCCAGTCCTCAACAATGACTCCTGGTGGGGCCCACCCACAACCACCAGATCAAATTAAGCACTGATGAACTTGGATAAATTCTGAATTAGATGCAGGGTGAGATTGAAAAAATAATAGGGTGGTCACTAAAAGAAAAAAAGTGACCCCCATTAGTGAATCAGATAGCTAAAAAAAGTGCACCCAAATTGTTGAATCAAGGCAGTTTTGAACTTGTAATGACAAGCTGCATAGGTGTTTTTCAAGGTATGGGAGACTGTATGTATTTGTTCTTGCTGCATAGAATGGAGCATGCTTAGAAGCCCCATAGAGCCACCGGAACGTCACTTTTTGTGACACTCCGGTGGTGCTGTACATTACGCATATTTAGAAGGTGGCTTTAAGCCACTTTTTGTGGCTTAACACCACCTTTGTAAATATGCCGCCCCCTGACACAGTTTTCTGCGGCAGAGGGGCATGCAATGGGTGTTGCTGTGGGTGTTCCACTGCAACACCCCTTGCTTTTGATGCTGCTGTAGATTTAGAACAATCTGTAAATCTTCTGCAGCGTCAAACACTAATGCCACCCCTGGGGTGCCGTTAGCATGGTGCAACAAGGAGAAATGCTTTCATTTCTCTTCGTTTTTGCTTTTTCTATGTGTGCTGCATTCTGCAGCACACATGGAAAGAGCAAAACCACAATGAATGATTGTTTATATGCAGGAAGAGACATCTTCCTGCACATAAACAATCAATCCCCTCAACGTAAACACCCTTGCACTATGGTGCATGGATGCCTGCGTTGGCGCTGGCAGGTAAATTTAGTGCCAGCACAGGGGGAGATACAGGGCATGCTATGTTCTTGTAAATACGGCACATCCCTGTGTTTCTAAACAGGTGCAGCACAGCACTGCTGATTCTGTCGCAGCACCATGCAGTGGCAGTTTGTTGTAAATCTGGCCCAATGTTTGCAGGAGTTGCATTCAATGTTTGCAGGAACATCTGAGAAATCAGCAGTAAAAACCGTCCCGCCAGACCATAAAACAGGTCCACAAATAGCCAAAAAATGACCCACGAAGTAACTTGTTGTACGAGCCCTTCTAGGTCTGCCAGAGTACCATGTAGGCCAGTCTGACGCTGGTTGCATGTGAAATCTTTAGACGCTTTAGGTGCAAAAAAAACACAGAGACGTGGTCTGCCCTGCGCTTAGCCACCCTAGCTCATCATAATACGGCCCATCCTTTTTGGATTAATAAACGCAAAACATAACCTGGAATACATTAAAAATAAAATCTGTTTTGGAGAACTTTTATGACCCCCTTAAAGATTTACCAGGGATGTGTTAAATAGTGGAGTGAGTAGGTGTGTCAGGTGTGTGGATGTGTGTCAGGTGTGGGGTATTCAAACTATCCAATGTGGTGTGGTGTTCTGACTGATGTGAGTTCAGTTCTCACTGCCAATGGTATTCCGCCATGGAAAAACCGCTGTGGTGATTTGTGTCTCGTAATCTTGTGGGTGGGTTACTGTTGGGCTGGTGGTGGGCCGACTCTTTTCCGCCCTCCAGTGTCCTGGGAGTTTGGGATTTTTGGGTTAATTTTGGCGGTCTTCACAGTGTGACTCCTAATACGACGGTCAGATTACCACCAACATGGCTGTGTTTTGGTGCCCGCCACCGCGGCTGTCTTCCCAAAATACCGCCAAACTCGTAATGAGGCCCTCTGTCTCTGATTTCTGTTTTGTTACATCTCAAAGCAAAGGCTGCTGCACAGAGCAATAGTCTCTCAAAAAATCTGCACATGAGGAGTACTGAAATGCAGAGGAGAATTTAATTTCATTAATGTTCAGATCAGACACAGGAACCTTTCTCAAGTCCTGTGTGGGCATAGACAGCCAGCAATAGCCGAAATACAGAATAAACATAATTACATCTACAACACAATAGAAAACAAACTATTCAATACTCAAAACCTTAAGAACAATTCAGAAAAATTCTAATGAAATTTAGCCATTGATTTCCTCTCATGAAATTGCCAAATACAATTTGATGAAGAATATTTCGCAGTTCATTTGAATATAATGATGCCTATTACATGATCTCATATATTCCAACCATAAAATGTAGAACATCATTTGTCAAATTTAAGAAAAAAGGTAACAACAATGATACCGTGCTTGCGGTAATTGTGTGTAAAGCTGTAAGAATGAGTAGTAACATGAGATGATTTTATGTACCAAACTGCCCAGAAGAGGTCACACAACTGAATTGCTGGAATAACCAAACTCTGTCTGCAGTTTGGACATAAAGATGGGACTGAAAAGTTCAGTCAAGGTTACCTGACTTGAAGCCTGGGGTCCCACACCATTTGAGACTAAAAGAATCCTTAAAGCTCCAGGGTTGGGTTAATGACTGCCCACTGCTCCTGCCAGATTTGTCATGATTAACACACGGAAACTGCCAGGATAGACTGCATGCACACTGCTTCTAGCTCATAGCTGATAAACTGCTTAGGAAGGGTGTTGGAGGTGCTGTGAAAGAGTCCAGCTAGATGCTGCCGCTTAGCTAAATGTATAGACCTGCATTGTTGTGGCATGGGGATCTCTGAGTTCTGCACGTGTGCCCATCACAGGTGACTTACTGCAACCTGAATTAGAAGATGAGTTCTGAAGCACCATTAAGTGTTCAAGTGCTGGAAGAATCTATCCTACATTATGGCTGGCACATACAAGAAACACAAAAGAAAGACTTGCAAGCACCTACATGAAACTGTGACTCAAGGATGGGTACCTAGAGTGTTTGCATGGTGGGTTGTGACTGTGAGCAAGGAAGAAAACCAAGCTGCAAGACTACCAAGTCTCTAGGCCATGCAGCCTCAATGCAGCCTCCTCTAATGACCTGATCATCACACACAGACAACGCAGGGGTTGGGGTACAAACATGTCAGTGAGGAAGTCAGAGGTAAAATCCTATTTATCTGGTGGGCTATCCAGGATGCACACCACCAGAGTGGAGCACCCCTACCAGAAGCAACATTGGCAGGTGCACACTGCCTTCAACAAGACAACTAAACTTTGGACAGACAGACATCTACTGACATTGGTTACAGAGAGGACAGGGGAGGAAAAATAAGGTATTGGGGTTAATGAGCGACTGTAAAGTGAAACTGGGCTACCCATAGTGCCCCAGATATTCCCCACCTAACGGGCAATGGGTCAAGGTACTTTAACCATCAGAGACACCAGTGAACACAAGGGTACTATAAACATTAGTGCCTGCAAGAATTGCCCTCTTTGAGTTATGGCAGTATTTTGCCAGTTGCGTAAAGGGTAATAAAGTACTTTTCTTCTTTTTATAAATCAAAGCACTTGCTGGACAGTAATTTGTTAACCTCTGTTTGATACTTACTGTGTGCTGAGTCTCTAAGTACACACCACCTCTCTGAGTAATTCTTGAATTGCTCGACTTTGCCACCCTAAAAGTCAAGTGCTAAATGGGTGCAGTTGACCAGTTTTGGGTCAAATAGTAGGGTAAGCCATGGGGCAGAACGGGAAATGGCTTTCATTCACATAACGGAGCACAGTGAATCCTGAGATCCCTGGAAAACTTCTGAAAAACTCACACAATCTATCATTTCACCTCCTACAGTGTTGCATGGCCAGAGTTAGGCCTCCCTTTTAGATTCACATTTTAGTTTAACATCTCTTCTGATGGTGACTGTTCACATAGTTTCCTACTTACACAAGAGTATGTCGCACATGCATTGATTCGTGGAAGGCATTGCCGCTCTGTAGTCTGCACATTCAGCCCAGAAACTTACAATCAGAACACAGTGCCTAGTTTTATTTTTCTGTGCTCATTAGAAGACAATGTTTAAGCTAGACAAAGCACAGTGGCAGCTATGAACCTCTGTCACAGTGTGATAAGAAGAGTTTTTTTTATTATATAAACACCACCCGTGCTACACTTTTTGACAGGAGCACTTCATGCCGGCTGACCATAAAAGCACTGTGATCTGTGACTGAGATGCAGCCCTGCTGACTCCGACCTCCATCCTGTTAAGGAAATAACCTGTATACTGAGACTAGTTTTAAGACCCTAAGACCAAGGTATAGGAGCCAGGCTATGCCTTCTGATCTGGCAGAAGGGTAATCTAACTATGCTGTCTATAGTATAGTATTAGACATAGATACAGATAGGAAGTTAGGTAACATTAGTAACAAATGCCATGGTTGAATTGTTTGTATTGTTTACCATTCTAACAACCCCTATTAAAGTAACATGTTTCATCTTTCTAAGAAACACAGCTCCTGCTTTTTATACAGGAATATGATCATTTCAATAAATGTTTAAAAATAAATTTTTGTATATTTCCTGTGTTCACCTTGAGAATGCATGAGTGACCAAATGAAAGGATTAGATCTATTTCTACAGATTTCTTGGGAATTAGTGTTATGTTTGATGTTATATGTAACATCTATTTATCCTGGTCAGTTTAGGCATTTGGATGAGTTTACTGTGAGCTATCCAGAAAAAATCAACAATTACTGATTATATATGTAGACTAAGGGCCTGATTTAGAGTTTGGTGGAGGGGATTACTCTATCATAAACTTGAGAGATATCCTGTTCTCCTCATTTCAATTCCATTATGTACTATGGACATCGTAATACAGAAAATAGGATATCTGTCATATTTGTGACAGGGTAACTTGTCCACCAAACGCTAAATTAGGCCCTAATTCTCTATATTATGATGTTCTTGTTGATATGCACACAGTCCTACTGACCTAATAGTTACCATATAACATGGTGCTACCACCGTGTTAGGCCAGGTATTAATTTAAGGGGCCTCCTGAGTAGTTTTCTCACATGCGTCCAAGGCTCCTCTTTCACCTCTTCATGGTAGCGACATTGGTGAAAATAATTTATCCTCCTCATCTTAATTGGAAGCACCTATTTGTGTCTGTAGATTGTACTAGCTAGAATGTTTCAAAGTATTACCCCACTATTGTTTACTTTCTGCATTCATTAAATATAGCACAACAAATAAAAATTCCTGTCAATTGTAGACAGACAGGATCTGCACATTTAACTGCACATGGGCTCGTCAATGGCAGGGGAGATGTTACCTTCGTGGTTGAGGCACACAAAGCTTATAAATCTGAAGATTTGTATTCCTGGGTTAATTTTCCTGAGGTCGATGCCAATACTCGGACATATCATACATACACTGAAGCAGCAGTACCAGCTTAATACAGAGCTAATTAATATTTAGAAATACCATTACCAAACCAGAAACATCAGAATTGGGCCCAAGGCACCCTTCCACATCCACTACAAGATGTAAGGCTAGGTCACTCATTGATGACACGGCAACATGGCCAGTTTAAGTCGGCTACACACCATTTCCAAGTTTAGGGCCATTAAATAACCACAATTTACAATGCCTGTATACTCATTTAGTTAGACTGTATCAACGGCTAATGCAGTTCATCATGCATACCGTAACTGCTGCCCCAACAAAGGCTGTTCAAGCTGGGCAGCTACAGATAGCTGTGCCTGCTTAGTCTAGTAACTATTAATGCTATTATGGGTAAAATACCCACCAAAAGGGAAAAAGTCTGTATTGGATTGCACAAAAACAAACTAGATTGAAGCAGTTTTTTCCCATATGGGACCCCATGTCAAATTTAGAATACGCATTATGGGCTTCATTACGAGTTTGGCGATCTTATGACTTCTAAACTTGCGCTGGTGGTCAGATTGCCCACTCCTGGTGACCCGACCGCCAGATTTCAACGTTGGTGGTCGGACCACCACCAGGATCACGGATCCCAACGGGGTGGTGAAGGTCAGAGTCATGATCAGCCACAGCAGTGCACATGTCAGCACCGCCACGCTGATCACAAGTTCACTATCCACCAGCCTTTCCCTGCATGGGCACGGGCAGTGCACAGACCCCCGCTGTCAGCACCCTCAGCACTCTAAATATGCCACACATACTCAGGTCACTTTTTCTGAACAAGACGTGGGCGAAGGCACTGCTCGACAGTGCAGCAAAGGTCACAATAGTTCACCAGACTCTTCAAGAGTTTTTGAAGACAAGACCTACTAATGATTTCATACAAGCTGAAACCCTAGATCAGCAGCTAAACTCTCCCAACAGAGTCTATGATTTGGATATCCAAATTGAGGGGGACATACCGCGTAGTGATAAAGTGATATTCTGGCAGAACTTGTCCATAGTTTATGCCACAATAGTTCACCACACTCTTTAAGAGTTTCTGATGACAAGACTTACTAATGATTTCATACAAGTTGAAACCCCAGATCAGCGGCTAAACACTACCAACAGAGTCTATGATTTAGACATCCAAATTGATAGAGACATACCGCTTAGTGATTAAGTAATATTCTGGCACAACTTGTCTATAGTTTATGACATTCTATTGGCTGAGGCAGATTGGCCACCTGAGTTTTTAGAAAAGTCCCACAGTGGAAGGATGTAATATTCCCATCTTTTTCTGTTTTTGTTCCTGAGGAAGTAAAAGAAGTGTATGCCGCAGAATGGGCTCTTGCACAAACCCCAGCATTATACCACTTTCAAGCAGGCTGGGATAAAGACACATCATATCACATTATACACATAAGGTCCAGCCCACAAGTGCAACCACAATACCCTATTAAATATGAAGCTAAATGCACTGTTAGAGAAAGTCTCTCACAATTAAAATATCAAGATGTTATTGAAGCCTACACCTCACACATGAATAATTATTTTTTTACTATAGCTACACCAGATCATTTCTTTCTCATAGTCTTAGACCATAAACACTTATATAGTCATTCCCACACTTTTACTGTACAAAATTCACATAGCACAGCTTTGATGAACATTGTTGTTAGTAAGAAATACAAAACTACATTGGACATTTTCAGTGGCTTTTTCTGTAAAAATATAGCACATGAAAGCAGAGATTTGGCGACATTTACCACACTCAGGGTCCAGAGAGGATTCTGTCAGCTCCCCAAATGGTATAAGAACACTCCAGGACTGTTTTCTGCCACAGTAATATTAATTTTATAAGAAATTGACTTAGAAGCAGTGTCATACATTAATGACATGTACCTTACAGATGATGATCTAAGTACACATTTGGCTAGAGTGGATTGCATGATCCTATGATTTGCAGAACACAACTATAAATTAAATGTTTGAAAAATCAAAGATTGATTTTGTTAGTGTCCTGTTCGTAGGATCTAAATTATCAAATGAAGGCAGAAGCCTTGCTCAACACTTCTTAGAAAGCGTGCTCTCCAGCAAATCCCCCCAAGTACATTAAAAAATCTACAATCACTTTTAGGCTTTCCAAATTTTGGTAGAACATACATGTCAGACTATGCAAAATGTCCTGATTTTTCAGACAAACATTAGACTACAGAACACACTCGTACTCTCAGAACATTTCAAACAGACATGCTTTCATCTAAACACTTACACACTTGTGTTAATGCCACTAATTTAGTTATCTGCATTATTGCGGGCTCTACTAGTTACAAATATGTCATCTTTAACAAAGGTGAGACGAACAATTGCATACAAATTGCATTTATATGCGAATGCACAATGTGTTTTGAATCAACGGAAAATGTTTTGCCTGCAGTTCAAACAGCTGTACTAAAGGAATGTCCACTGGCTCAGGGGAAACACACAATTGTGGTGTCACCTATTTCAGCCTCAGAGGCTGTCACAAAGGCAAATATTCCTAAAAGCCTTTCATCCATGATCGATCCAGTGGCCACTTCCTTGACAGCTATATAGTAGATTATGTTTTTGACCCTACACTATGAACATAGGAATTTCTCTAGAATGAACATGAATACCCCAAGTCAAATGAAATTGTGCCACTAGATCAGTATGACTTCATAATATATACTGATGGTTCTGCCCAACCCGAGTTTGGTACTAAGCAAAAAGTACTTAGTAGCATGTGCTGCAGAGAAAGGTATCTTGAAAGATGGAGAATTTCAGGCACAAAAAGCATGCATAGAAACTTTGGGTGGCTGTACCGCTTGGCTGGATGAATTGAAAGCTTTGGTCCCTGCACTGCAGAATCTGAATCCTGAATTCCAGACACTTAGGCCCATATTTATACTTTTTTAGCGCCACATTTGCATAGTTTTTTGACGCAAAAGTGGTGCAAACTTACAAAATACAATTGTACAATTACAATTTACAGTTGTATTTTGTAAGTTTGCACCGATTTTGAGTCAAAAAACTACGCAAATGCGGCGCTAAAAAAGTATAAATATGGGCCTTATTGTGTGTGATTCCTATTGCTGCATCCAGTCCTATAATGATAATTTATATTATTGGTGCGTGAATGGATTCAGAGACTCTAAAGTTAACACTTCAAGCATCACTTGCTTTGGGGAAAGGTGGCAGCTCTTCATGATGCTTTGCCACGGGCTTATGTAATTGACATATTGAGTCACCATATCAAAGTACATGTTGTATGGAATTCATTGGTTGATGAAGCTGCTAAGGTGGCTGTTCAGACAGCACAAGTAGGTTTGATTACTCGTTCAAATAGCAGAGCAGATGATGACATCAAGGTTGCTATCACTGCTTCGGCTAGTGGCACACCTTTAACTTTACCTTTACCTTTACCAAAAACTTTACATGAAAATACTCCTATCTATTGAGTGCCCAAAACATTCTCTTTTGCCATATTCCCAGTGTGCAGCATTGAGTGATATCCAACCAGGACCGCAGACTAGAATTCATAATTTCTGCACATAAAGGCTTAGCATCTACATATGCTGGTGTGTCGGCTGCAGTTTAATTGTTACAGAAACACTACTGGTGACTACAAATTATGTCCTCTCTTGCCACATTTCCAGCAAATTAAAAGTTCCACCATTGTCCGCCCACCACAGGCGACCCTTCTAGTTTCAAATAAGCCACTACAATGTGTCTATTTAGATCATTGCGGACCACTTCATATGGACGGTTCCTTTAAATTCATTTAATTGGCTATTGATTCATGTTCTTGATTCCTATGGATGTGGCCAGAACTATTGGCTGACGCTCAAACTATTATCAAAGCCTTGCAGGTCTTTATCAGTACATACACAGTAGCAGCATTCCCCTTGGCTCGGGAACCGACCTTTGCCTCTGGGGCTTACTCGGACACTATGGGAACCCTGGGTGTTGTTATGCATTATTCAGCCCTCCTATCATCCTGAGGAAAATGTGATAGTGGAATGGAAGAACCATGACTTAAGGCAGTCCTTCACAGCTGGAGTATTAGGTTCAGGTCTTAACTGGACTCAGTCAATCAGTCAAAAACATATGTTTACTTAGGCCATAGTCTTTAAAACACACATAAAACCCTTTTTCACATAAAAATTGCAGTATGCACAATTAAATACTGTACCATAAAATACAATATAACGGAGATTTTTTATATTCCCGCACTATCAATACTTGTCAAAAATGGTATTATTACTACACAAGCGATTTGTGTCCACCCTAATAGACCTGTCTCTACTCTAACAGCCTGTGCAATGGTGGAGGATGGGAGGCAGAGTAGTTTTTTTAAGCACGTTCCTTCTTCCAGGTCCCAGCTCTTTCTACCCCCTATATCCATCACCTCCACCCCATACATGAACTGCGGTCTTACCATGGCTTAATAAGCCTGCAGTACTGGTTGAAGAGAAGGACCCCCCATACCATTTGTAAAATGTCCTTAGCCCGGTATTGATGCCGATGCCTTATCTTGTGAAGAGACAAGGTGGTCCTTCCAACCTAAATTGTGTGAAAACCACACCTCTAGGTACTTATATTTATTCACTCTCTCTATTTTAGCTTTATTACTTACCCATCTTATACTCTTCCCATGGGCCCTTGTTTTTTCCATATTTATTTTAAGTTTTTTCTAAATGCAGTAATCCCTGAATATATTGAATTTTCATTGTAATCTGATTCCTGTCCGATCGAAAATCACCAAATTGTCCGCATATAAAAGACAACTAATATGTCTGCAATTCATTTTAGGGTTGAAAGCATTTGGCAGGCTTAAAACCTTGGGAAGATCGGCCAGAAACAGGGAAAACAACATTGGGGCCAATACACACCCTTGCCTAAGGCCATTTCTTAAACTAATTTTCCTCGAGAGTGAGTTCCCACTATCCAGCTCCCCTTGGGCCCAGTTGTATCTGTGAAGTTCCTGCAGAATTAAGTAAAAGCAGGTCTTTTGGGATCCCATATCCCTTTAATACCTCCTACAGCAATACCCAATCAACCAAGTCAAAAGCAGAGCTAAAATCAACAAAACAACAATAAAGTGCCCGCCCTGCTCTAGGGATTTCTTTGCAATGGCCCACAAACTAAAACAGTGATCAGTCATTGAGTGACTCTCCTTGAAACCACCCCGCTCCTAGGGTATGATAGAGTTTACATCCACCCACTCCTTAATCATCTCTAATAAAATTATGGAAAAAATCTTAACACCTACGTCCAACAAATTAATTTGCCTATAGTTTCTCGAGAGGGTATAGTCACTTTTTTTATGGATTGGTTTAATCACTGTCCCCTTCCAACTATGAGGAAATCTTCCTGTTGCCAAGATTTACGGGAAGAGGGTGTAGAACAGCCTGAACCACCATACAATATTAGTTTTTATTACCACTACTAGCACATTATCTGGGCCAGCAGCCCTTATAAGCTTTATCCTTTCAATAGTTTCCTTAATTATTGGCTCAGAGAATCCCATCTTTGTTTACCTATCAATACTTAAAGTGGTGGGGCTCTATTCTGTCGGGACGCCGTTATTTTAGGCTTCCTCAAAAAAAGGTACCCACATGTCCTCTCCCACCTGCCCCAGGGACCGCTTTTGCGAGTAACCTGCCCCACACTGTACCAACCTCCAAAATTTCATAACATCATTAGACTCTATAGTTTTTATCATCACATCCCAACATTTTGCATTTGATTCCCGTTTCTTTTGAGCTACCAAAATTCCGAGTTCCCTTTTAAACTAAGGAGCTGCCATCCCCTGCATGTATTTCTTAAGAGTCCTTGGGACCTTTCCAATTTCCTAATATTACTTTTTAATATCCTACATTCTTTATCAAATCAATTATTTATTTCATGCTTCCCTGCTTTATTTTTAATTTGTCTAGAATTAAAAATCCTAACTTCAGTTTTAAGGAATGCAACCGCCTTGTTTAGTACATTCAGATACCCGGCTAAAGGATCTGCGGGAACCACCCGGCAATCTAGTTTGCTTTAATTATACTGCAATTCCTTTTCTGAAAGCTTTGTTCATAACCGCTTTGAGGAATCAATATTCAGCATTAAATCCCTCATCTGTCTTGGGGAAATATCCATTTTAATGATAGTTCTTAGCAGATAATGATCACTCCCCTCCACACACAGGACCTCAAAGCTCATAACCAGCTCAAATGCCCATAATGGTACAAACACATAATCATTTAGGCACATCTGATTGCCTGGTATAAATGATTTTCTACCAGGGTTATCTGTGGGCACAAAACCATTTCAATCACTAGTCCACTTGACAAAAGGAAATCTAATAGAGCAATATCCTTCCAAGATGCCATGCTAAATGGCATACAGACATGTTGTGCTTTAAAAGCAGCTAAGCACTCCCCATACCTTTCATCCACGAACTCGGAGAGCAATTTATGATTAAAATCTCCCATCCTAAAGGTCAGGGTTTGGGGGTCGAAACACCTATGGCGGTGGTTCCCAACCTTTTGACTTCTGTGGACCCCCACTTTATCATTACTGGAACCCAGGAACCCCCACTAAATCATTATTGGAATCCAGAAATCCCTTCACTGAGTCATAACTGAAAGCTGGGGACCTAATCTGTTACTATTATTTAATTTTCTTAGCAGTTGCGACCCCCAGGGGTCCCCAGACCACAGGTTGGGAACCACTGACCTATGGCAATAACATCATCCTTAAACAATTCAATCTGTCCAGTCTAATCGGAGGTACCATGCACATTCCTATATACATTTAAAATAATTATATTTTTCTTTCTTCTACCTATATCCAACAATTGTATGCCACAGGCCAATATCCAGTTACACCAAGTTTTAATCTGCCATACCCTGGAGGCATTTTGGGTAGAGACCAGAGTTAGCAATCCCACTGAGGACCAACCTGCGTATTTTTCTATAGCCTTTTGATAAATCCCCAAGAAACCATATAACGGTAGGGAATCTTTGCACAGCCATGTCTCCTGGCAACATAAAATAAAATACTGCATTATAATTCAATCAACCACTTGCCATTTCCTTGTGGTAATGAACCCATGTATGTTCAAGGAGAACAAACTAATGCTGTGCAGAGAGGCCTTCCTCTTATCCACTGCACTTAAATCGTGTGTCACCTCCTCCCCCTCCAAACAGTCATACCTATTCGGTTCGGAAGGAATCCCCCTGTATTCATGTTTATCCTTTAAAGGGATATTGACTTTAATCCTACCTACTCTATTTTCTATAACTAACCTGTTACTAATAGAATCTTCCTGAGGCTCCCATTTTACTTGGTTTACCTTTAGGCCACTCTGATGATTCAAAAAGCTGAGATTGTGAATTGAGGGATGTTCCCCATCTATTTTCCCAGCCAATACCCCGGATGTCTTCACACCATGGATCTGTAACTCACTTTCTGAATTGAGAATGTTATCTCTCACTAATCCTGAATACAACAGGAGCTTTGTAACATCTCTACCATTTCTATGCTGCAGAAAGCCTACCTGTTTCATATCAGTTGCTGAGACTGATTTTAAATTGGGGCTGTAATGACCACTCAAACTTGCCATGCTGTAATGGTTAAACGTCTAAGAAAAGCAATAAGGATGTAGGCAAAAAGGTATCCACAGTGGAGACAGCGACGTCCTAGCTGGAAGAAGGTTTGGCAAGGAGTATTACATTTAATACAAAGAAAAGGCCAAAGAGAGACATCCAAGATGGCAGATGAGAATTCAGAAGGTTAATTTGCAGTGCTAGTGTTGCATTCAGTTTTGTTGCTAGGATACACGTGCGCCACTTGGAAGCCACATTGGTGGAGGTCCGACCGCCACCATGAACCTGGCAGTCATGACATTGCCAGGTTAGTAATGAGGCTCATAGTCTGTTGTACTATTTTGTTTAAAAATATAATTTGTCAAGGGATCGGACAAACCCTGAATAAAGCATCAATGCCCTGTACCTGCCAGTGTTGGGTACCCCATAATGATTTTAAATCAATATTTTCTTTCCAGTATTCATAACCCTTAAGTGTCAATTGGGAGATGAAGGAATCTGAATAAATCAATTTAATTTGCGTCAGAATATTTTTCTTTGCTGGGGATGGTGTAAGCCTATAATAAAAACAAAACCAGGTCTGTGGAGACATGACCTGTAAAGTAAGGGAAATTTATTAAATATTGTTGGGACCCCCTGCAGATGGTGTTAGACAGTGTTCCCACTGTGTATAATTAACACAGCACACAGAGTACTTGCTCTTCGTAAATAATGGTGTGCATAGCGCTTATAACAAAACCTTTCTCTATAATTTACACAATTAAAATGCAAATCCTCATTTTCAAATACTGTATAGGATTCTAGTTCAGATAACATGTTTGGGACAGTCACAATGTCCCATTCATCAGATATGGAAACTGGGATGATGAAACTGTCTAAAGCAATGTTAAAAACATAAGGAATTTGCTGAATCTCTGTGGGATCAAAAATTTAATAGGGGACCTAATCCCAAACAATACCATCAAGAACAGTAAACACAGTAATGTTCACACAGGACAAGCTTCTTCAGACCTTATGTGAGGAAGAATGTGGCCTAAGTAATTCAGCTAATAGTTCTGGAGAGGAACGATCTGGGAGATAGTGTCCATCCAACAGCAAGAACAATAATGCAACAAATCCAATCCAGATGAAAACGAAAAATAGTGAAAGCAACATCCAAAGGTAGGACCATGAAAGAATCAGGCAAGTCCTTTACAACCAAAACGATAGTGCACATGTACCATACAAGGAAGTATGTGAAAAACGTGAAGAAAAATCATCAATGTTGGCATCATAACCAGAGGCAATCTGTGCAAAAACATGGCCCTCATTGGGCGAAGGTTAACTAGTAGGTACCTTCAATGGTGGGTGATAATATATAATGCAATTAGAGTAGCCATTAAAGGCTGTAAACCCACATCAGAAACATATCCTGTATTGGCACCATTAACAGGCACCAGCAAAGGTTTTTCAACAAAAGTCCCCCGCAGGAGAGTAATAAGATTAGAGCTGCTTAATCCAGATAGAGGGATCTCTTGCAGGGTAAGGAGAGGATATAAGGAACCACTCAGATACCACTGTGGCTGACTGTGTAGGACTGGCCGTATGATATAACGTGATTAAGCCAATGGAAACTTGCCATTTCTTTTACAAAAAGCAGGCAGTGGCAAAATCACACTTCGAGTTCCTTGAACAGCAAGGACAGGCACCAGAGCTCTGTAGGAAGGGCCAAATTTTTTTGTCAACAATTTTCTCCAGTACTAGATCCCCAACTTTAAGAATCCAGCCAAAGTTGCTGGTCATTCCTTCACTTTGTCAGTGGCAGAATCTTTAGGGTTCACAATTGCGCGCTCAACTCAGAAGTCTTGAAGTTCCTGTAAGACAGCAAAATGTTCATTGATGTCAAAGGGTGTATTTCTTTCAAGCAGCAAATCTTTGGTGAGCAGAGGGGCTGGGCTGTGTTTACAAAGTGTGTTCTGCAGTTGTTTGGTGCATAGACTGATTTTGCCATCTGAGAGTCTTATTGATGGTGTTGAAGTAGGTTGTAGTAGGCATTCCCTGTCCCCTGCTACCTACCGAAATTATGGTATTTTGTCCCAGCATACCTATCATGTTTTCCTCGTTGCTATCCAGCGGCCATTTCCTTTATTACTCAACTATTTCATGCAACCCCTTCTAGCTTTTATTAGTAAGTACAGAACTAGATGGCCAATGTAGGTATACTTATGAACTGTTAATTAATTGTGAAGTGAGACACCCTCTTAATGTTTAGAAGTTTTCCAAAATAAAGCATTACATGAAACTGTATATACATCAAAGCAGATAATTGCTTTTTAGTTCCTCATAGGTTAGGAATGAGACCAGGAAGAGAAGTTGGGAGGTAATGCTCGGATTACTTACCAATAAATCCTCATTCTGCTGAATCTGCTCTTCCTCGTCCCAATCATTTGTACTGCACACCCTACCCAGAACTGGTGAGCACTGATGTACATGCTGACTAATGTACTGATTGTTATGATCAAAAAGTGGCTTGGCAGGGGGACCTCTTAGCTTTCCTCCCAGGTATAGCACAAATTGTCTTTAAATACCTGCCACTCAGGTAAAACATCCTCATAGGTTAATATTGGGGTGAGGATAAGGAGATTTAATGTAATGAAGATTCCCAGTAACTAATCCATTCATTAAATGGATTATTTACACCCATACTTACAATGTTAACAGTACAACTGCATGTCCAAGAACGCAATGTGATATTTGTTAAAAAGTCAAAAGTGGCTAACAGATTTTGGGGGTCATTACAACCCAGGCGCTCAAAGACCGCTAGGGCTGTTGTGGCGATTGCACCGCCAAAGAGGCTGGCGGTGCAATCCAGGGTATTTCGAATGCGGCAGAAGCGCCGCAGTCGCACCGCCGTGGCCGGCGGTTTTCCACCACATTTGCCCCGGCAGTGATAATCCGCCTGGGCAGCGCTGCTTGCAGCGCTTCCCAGGGGATTACGAGTCCCCGACCGCCAGCCTTTTCCTGGCGGTTTGAACCGCCAGGAAAAGGCTGGTGGTACGGGGCATCGCTGGGCCCCTGGGGGCCCCCGCACTGCCCATGCCACTGGCATGGGCAATGCAGGGGCCCCTTGACAGGGCCCCATGCAGCTTTTCACTGTCTGCATAGCAGACAGTGAAATGCACGACGGGTGCCACTGCACCCGTCGCACGGCCGCAACACCGCCGGCTCCATTTGGAGCCGGCTCCTGTGTTGCGGCCGAGATCCTCGCTGGGCCGGCGGGCGGAAACCAGGTTTCCGCCGGCCAGCCCAGCGGGGAGCTCATGATGACCGCAGCGGGAGTGCGGCCGCATTGGCAGTCGCCCGGCGGTCAGATCTTGGCGGGCGGCTTCATAATGAGAGCCTTTATGTTTTTTTCTTCTTTTTTTTGGAGGGAGCTTCTCATAACCACTGGCAAGATCTTCCAAAAGCTATGTACATACAGTCATATTTTTTTAGACTTTACAAAGCTTTCCAACATTATGACTCCAAATCTGTGATAAATACACATTTGCAGAAGTACTCCCAGAAACGTTTTGTGAATTCCCAGTTAGATCAATGGAAAGGTACTTCTGCATTGGCTAATGGTACATGGTGTCAGTAACGCATGCAAAAATGTTTAACAGCAGTGCAAATGATTTTTTTTGTTTCCTCTACATGAGAAATAGTTTGCACCCTCAAGAAAGCCTTTCACATTAATTGCCATTACTTTAGGTTTTCTTTCCATTCTCATCCTGGAAATTGATTCAACCGGCCTTTGAATCACTAACTGCTTCCATGGCAGGCATCGGTCATGGATAATTCTCTGGGTACCCAAGGATTAATACGTTTTTGGATGTGTGCGAACTTTCCAAGCATCGTTTTGCTGAACACGTGCTGTACAAATGCCTAAATAAGTACATAAATAAAGAGCAAGTGAAAACTGAAAGAACCCCTGTAAACAGAAGCCAAATAGAATATTACATTTTGCAGGTTAAATATGCATTACTGCCACTTCCCTGACAGGGAAATTAAAAAGCATGAATATGTAACTCAATGTAGGATTATACACATTTATGTTTATTTCATAATGTGGTATTGATTGACACTTGTACGACAACGTTGTCGATTTGTTCTCACCAGTGGGGCATTTTTCGAGTCTGAATATTCATATTTTCAAAGTTATTACATATTTAAACACATTAAAATGCATGATTTGAATATGCATTTTGATATTAAATTATACACATGTATAGACATAATAAAGTTAGCATAAATGATTGATACCTAGACCTTTGGACGGTGCACAACATGTATTTAGCAAAAGATAATTTGAGAGACATTTTTTATTTACATGTTATTTATTAGCTGATTTTGAATTTCAATGAGCTGGTGACGCAGTCGTGAGAAAAGTCTCTCTTGTAGATGTGAATTATAATCCACAGGTGTAATTAAAAAATTAAAAGTGTACAATTTACTTCCTGATATCACAAACCACTTGTATGTTCGCAGGCCGTTACCTAGCCATGATGAGCTTGGACGTCATTTAGGGGTCACGATGGTTCGCAGTAAAACCCTGACTTGCTCGATGCGACCCGTGGCACTGCCTCTGAGATCCCCTGGCATCAGAGGCTGACTAAGGCAATGTCAAAAACAGAAAAGAAGGGCAGCTTCTGCTCGAACAGAGACGTTCAGTTCTAACCTCTACAAAACAAACTAGCATACATTAATGCAAGGTAGATATCACTTCCTGAGATGATTTATTGTCAGTCAGATCATATAATGCCACTTCCTATGGTATCCAGTGCTTAATTTGTGCTTGTTGTTTCCGGTGCCGAGCACCGGCACTTATTTTTGAGGGCCGGCGCTTAGTCTTCTGCCTCAAGCATTTGCTGCGAGCAAAAGACAAGTTTGGGAAAGACGGATGAAGAGAAAAACGAAAAAGCGTCACAATGAGGGAAAGCAGAAAGCTGCATGTGTGAGCGAAAGGGGCAGGAGGGGCTGTAAATAGACTGGAGAGGTCCGAGATGGCTTCGGGATTACGCTGCCTCAGTATTCCGTGTTTGCACATTTAATTGCAGCAGCCGCGTGTTTAAGAGGAGGGCTTTGGGCACCAGCACCTTTTTATTTACAAATTAAGCACTGATGGTATCAATGAGTCAAAGGAAAGTTCTGTGTTGTCACATCCTCTTCCCTTGGCATTTTGGTGAACGGAAGCCAGTGAGGATGAGCCTCCTTACCAGGCAACTAAGCACTACAGGATTTAGCGGCTCATTATGAACATGGGGGTCCAGACCGCCATGATGGCGGTGGCGGAAATTACCGCCACCGGCATGGCGGTCTGGACCGCCATATTACGAACACGGGAAGCCCGAGACAGGCGGCCCTCCGCCACCGTCAGGCTACTGCCGCCAGGCAGCCTGACGATGGTGGGTTTCTCAATCCGACAGGGAAGCGCTGCAAGCAGCGCTGCCCTCCGGATAAAGAACCCGTATTCCTCCAGCCTTTCCCTGGTGGCTTCCCCCACCAGGGAAAGGCTGGTGGAAGGGGTGCTCCGGGGCCCCTGTGCACAGCCCCGTCGCTCATGTCACTGCCCGATTTACGGGCAGTGATATGCGCGGCAAGTGCTGCTGCACCCGCCACATTGCGGCACTGACAACGGGTACATGTGGAGCCGTCGGCAATGTCCTGGCCCAGCATTCTGCTGGGCCGGCTGGCGGAAACACTGTTTCCGCCCGCCAGCCCAGTGGACTGTTTATTATAGGGCCAGTGGGGTCTTCAACAGGCTGGCGGTCTGTGTTTAGACCACCAGCATGAACACGGCGGGGAATCCCGCCGTGTTCATAATGACCTTAGTCTAAAAGAAGATTTGCATGATAGGTGTTTGGCCTTCCGGAGATCAGATACACAATAACAAATCAGGACGGCCATATTGTGCATATTGTGCATGAAATTTCAGTCTACACACCTAGATAGCCTGTTTTTTCTGAGTGTACGGCCACTCCCAGAAAGTAGGATTACAAGTTTAAAAAATAGAGAGGATATTTTACACAGACGCTTGTGATCCTCTTGGTTACCCCCGCTGCTCTGGTGGGGCTCTTATTACTAAAGTTCAATCAACGGAGAGCAGCAGCACTTTTGTCTCTGATGTAATCCTGGGTGGTTCACCATGCCACCGCAACTCGCTCACCATGTTTTTTTGTTGCAGCGAAACAAAGCCCTAAGGCATGTATTTGTTTCTAAGTGTCAGAAAATGCCACAAGCATGCATGGATGTTTATCCTAATATGTCAGTAACATGGAAAAACTGAGATGCTCAGGTGGGAAAACACTTTACAGCCTCACTATTTATTATTTATGTTGAAAAGTAGAACCATTAGAGACCCAATTAACTCCTTCCTTATCTTTAGACTATAGTAGAGGCATTGTTACAAACAGCCTGTTTAACCTGAAATCTTGAAGTTATATCAAACACATTCTAGATTAAGCACCCTGGTGAAAGAAGCCTAAGATCTGCCATCAATTATGTATGAAGTAAGGAAGAAAGGAAAACAAGCACTGACAAAGCTAATAAATTGGGCTTACATGGAGTAAAGCACGCATACACTGACATGCACAAATTCTGTTGTATTGGTATTAATAGTAGTGGTGATAATGATAGTGGTGGAAATGGAGGCCCTAATAGTATTGGTAATTGTGGTGGTCGTGGTATTGGCTCACACTTGAGTCCTCAGATAAACATTTAATAAGGGTTACAGTATTCCAAAAATAATTTTCAAAAATCTGTATAACCCTCATGTATAAAATAAAAAATAAATGGGTGATGATGGAGTCTACTTTTCTGATGTTTTATAGTGCTACAGGCTTTGAAATGCCAGGACACATAGGAGATGGAATACTATGCCACACATGCAATAGTATGAGGGGAGAAAATAATACCTCACTGGATGCCCCCAAAAACCCACTCAACATATATATTTATATATATATATATATATATATATATATATATATATATATATATATATATATATATATATAATGTATATATATTCATTTCCAACAGATCTTGACAAACCTACCAAGCACAGCGGATGCCTTTTCACGTGAGGACTGTGTCACCTATATTTTTGTTTCCTGAGCACAGAAGGTGACACTCACTCATGGAGTGTTCCCAATCACAATGTCTTTATTCCACCACCAACAATCCCTTTACAGTTGGGCCAACACGTTTTGGCTTGCTGCCTTTCTCAATGCCCTGAATGCTGAGAGCACCTATACCACTTTAAGTGTTCACTTCCTGTGTGAATCATTAAACGTAAAAAATGGACTGCAACCATCCACTCAACCTGCACCGTCTAGCGTGGTGGACATAGCAAGTTTATATACTATAATTTCTCATGAGCAGGATTGCGGGCAGTGGAGTTTGTTCTGCAGAGTAGATCTCTGAAATACTTTGAACATAACAGGATGTTATTGCAAATTACTGCTTTTTGTCTACGTAACAAAATTTTCTGATTTGCAGGACAACTTTCTCAGCAACAACAAGGGACAGCTAAGGGCACGTGCTTTGCCCCCAGCCACGCAAATAACTTGTGGGCTGGTGGAAGAAGCACGTGGCCTGGGATGAACAAAATGATGACTGGGTGGAACAGCTGGTCTTATGGGCCCGATATATTGATGATCTTTTTATAGTATGGAAGGGTTCCCACAGATCAGCAGAAGATTACATTACAAAGTTAAATACTAATGTTTTAAATTTCAAGTTTACCAGTGAAATTATTGACACACCAGTACCATTTTTGGATGTACTTGTCCATGTACAAGATAACCAGATACACACAAAATTGTATAGAAAACCTACAGCAGGGAACTCTCTATTACATGCTAGAAGTCAGCATCCAGGAACTTTGATCAATAGTGTTCCCTATGGAGAACGTTTGCCCATTAAGCACAATTGCTTCTCATTGAAAGAATATGAGGGGGGTGAAAAAGAACTCTAGAGGGATTTGTCAAAAGAGGCTACCCAAAGAAATTTTTACTTGAAAAGTCTAAGAAGGTACGGAAGATGGATAGAAAAAGCCTGTTAATTACAAATTCAAGGAGGACCACTGTCCAACAGAGACAACAGTCGTTTAGGATTGCAACCAATTTTTCTAAGGTTTCAAGAGATTTTTATATCATGAAAACGAATTGGTGTATTCTCAAAACTTTTAATGTCATTGGTTCCAAAGTCTCCCAGGCTCTGCAGATAACCTATAGATGGAGCACTTCAATCACAGATGTATTAGTTCATAGACACTTCACACAGGCCAATGCCACACAACAGCAAACTGGTTTTTATCCTTGCATGAAATGTAAACCATGCAAGTTCAGTCACAAGGTCAAAGACCTTGAAGTTCCAGGGGAGAAAGTAAAAAGACTGATCAAGAAATAAATGAATTGCAAGTTGGACCACATTGTCTATTGTTTGGTATGTCCGTGTAATAAGAATTATGTAGGCCGCACCATACATTCAGCCAGGAAAAGGGTGTTGGAATATATGCGGGCTATTGTGAAACAGGATGCCACTTATCCAGTGGTGAGGTACTTTCAGAGCAATTGAAATAGCAACAGTAGGTATTTAAGTTTTTTCTGTTTGGATCAGGTCAGCAAAGATGAAAGAGGTGGGGAAAGAGTCCTCAAATTAAGAGGTTTGGAGTTTAGATACATCATTAAATTACACACTCTGTCACCCGCTGGGTTTGTTGTCTAGCCATTTTAGCTATAGTTTTATACATGTTATTTTAGCAAACTAGGCCTACAGCTGTGCACTTTAACCTAGATATGTTTTATTCTAGCTTTGTTATATTATTTTAACAATAGCTACATTTGCGGTCTTGTTTTAGTTTCTCTATCTAGCTGTTCTTAACCTAGGTCAGCACTGCATTCTTAAACAAGACATTTCTTTCACTCTGTGCTTTTCTCAAGGCTGCAGTAAGATAGGTTGTCGGCAAAAGTGGTACGCTTTGTCTCCAATCTTCACAGAAACATACACACTCTTACGTGGGGATCCTTTCTTGGAACATCAGATGCTTCATTATAAAAACACTACGTTGACCCATGTACGTTAGAGGGAGATTCCAGCCAGATGACCACAACTGTATGCTGACTGCTGAGTACTTCGCTGCAGCTGCTTATGTAGACTACAGGCCTCTTGCTCAGGTGTGAGGGATGATGTCTTCCCAGGGGGAACCTGAAGGGCAGAGTTAAAGCTAACATAGCCTAGGTAGGAACTATTCTTAAAAACCGTAGTAACAACATGGTAGCATTATTTTTGTGTTTTACTCTCCTTGACACAGTTTTAATCCTATTGTGCTTCATCATCCTAGTTATTGCAATACATGCCTTATTATCTAAGATGCAGTCATTCCAATAAAACTTTATTGAAGCCTACTCTGCCTCTGATTGTCCTTGCATATGTGAGACTAATGTAAGTGAGAGAAACGGATGAGATCTGAGTGACCACGATTCCCCTGAGGAATCATTTGTGTCATGCGCCCAGTTGCCCAATCATCCATGCTCTTGGGTGAATATAAGGCACTGCTAGTTAGCCGGAACAAAACCCGGATTAGGCTGACAAGTGTCACGTGGTGCGGGATTAGGCTCAGTCCCCCACAGTACGGGTGATTCTGCCGCCCAAACCCAGTGGTCTCATTAGGATAATGAGAACCTACACGATAGGTTGAATAAGGACGAGGAATTGTGGACTCACGTATGTTGACTGTGGCTTATTTATTGAACAGTATATTATATGTTACCTTTGGGAAGTGTGTTGTGCCCATCCAAGGCTAGATTGGTGAATGCTAGTTGGCTTGAATCAGGATCATGTATTATGATTACACATGGTTAGGGTTTAGGAACATTATGGTAGAAATGTATGTATGAATGAGGAAATTATATTGTGTAAATCACAGTAGAAACTGAGATAAATAAGGTCAAATACGGTAAAGCAATATGATTTTTGGTAGATGAAGTTAAATTTGGAAAGGTAATCCATGGATGTTGGACTACCAATATGTATTTACAGTGCTGTTCCTGAACCCGCACTAGTATGAGAGCCAACTTAGCAATGGCCACCATGCTAGATGGTGCGGGTTGTGTGGATGGTTGCAGTCTGTTTTTTATCTATAATAAATTACACAGGATGTGAACACTCAAAGCAGACCAGGCGTTCTCGGCATTCAGTGCATTGAAAAAGGCAGCAAGACAAAATGTGTTGGCCCATCAGTAATAGGATTGTTGGTGGTGGAATAAAGACATTGTGATTGGGTACACTACATGAGTGCGTGTCACCTTCTGTGCTCAGAAAACAAATACATATCTATCTATCTATCTATCTATCTATCTATCTATCTATCTATCTATCTATCTATCTATCTATCTATCTATCTATCTATCTCATAGTAGCATTAGCCACAAGGTGGTTACAGTGGTTATAGTTAGGAACTAGTTTCTATAGAAAAGAGCTGTTTTTTTGCTTGCCTTTATCTTTGCCGTCGCTTGACGAATCTTCACAATAATTTCCCAAAAAATTAGACAGTCATGTGAGCTGCTGTCTGGAAATTTTCGGATGATCCATGAAGCAGATAAAAGGGGGTGAAATTTAGAGCGTCTCCAATGTTAATCCCTTAGGAAAAATTGAACAACGATAGCGCAAAAACACTGGACGGAATTACAGCAAATTTGGCAGAAAGGTAGGTCTTGGTCCAGAAAGAGCCCTTTTAGTTATTTAGGGCTAGATGTATCATGCTCCCGGTTTGCATTTCCTAAATAGCGATTTTTAAGAAATCGCAATTTAAGAAATGCAAAATGGGATGTATGAAAACTGAGATTCAGTTATAGTGATTTCTTAAAAATCGCAATCGCTATTACCAAATCGCAATTAGGGAATGGTACTCCATTGATCCCTATGGGCCTGTAGGCCAATGGGTGCGAATGGTTTTGCATTTCTGAATTTACGAATTCCCGTTAGGAATTCACATATTAGGCAATGCAAATCCAAGGGTCCTGGGAGCCTGAGGCCCCCTTTGATGCACCCCAAAAAAATATTAAAGGACATGTGAAGCACACACATGTCATAGGGGCATATGTGTGCTACATGTCATTTAAAAAAATGCATTTTTAAAATTGCACATGGCTACCACCAAATTGTATTTGGTGGTAATTGCATTTCCTAAATGCACAGTTCGCATTTAGGAAATGCATGATCCCTGAGCTTTGGAAGTCGCAAATAGGAATTCCCTATTTGCGATTTCCTATTTAGAGAATTGCAATTTGCGATTCCCTAAATGGAGTCACAATTTCAGGGAATCGCTATTTTAGCGATTCCTTGAAATTGCACTGCGAATGCCTTTCATAAATCTTGAAAGGCATTTTTGCATTCGCAAACGGTGGAATTTTGCGATTTGCACTGTTTGCGAATGCCAAAGCTTTGATTCATGGTGCCCTTAGTGTAAATCCGTTCAGTGGTTTTTGAGAAATTCAAGAAAATCCAAATTTGTATATATAGGGACGCAAAGGATTTGTGACCCCTTCCGATCTCATGCTGAGATCTGATTGGCTGCCAACACTTCAAACCAGGACGTGTTGGCAGCCACATTGGGACTCAGCTTGAACAGAGTCCCAGACAAAAATGTAAAAAAAAAGAAAAGGGGCCAGGGTACAGACACCCTGACCCCTTAGCTATGCTACTGGGGTCCCACAGGGATCCCCTCAGAGCAAAAAAAATTTTTTTTAAATTGTTTGCTGTGATTCATGGTGGATCTGGCAAAACATTTTTTTAAAAGAAGTGTAGGCACCCGCATTTTGCCTTCTTCAAGTCCCTGGATGGGCCACATCCAAGGGGCAATGTTTATTGAAGTGCGGGGGCCATCCCCCTGCAACTGCAGGGATGACCACCTCCCCAGGGTATTCATTTGATTATGTGCTGGGGGCACACTGCCCCCCCCAGCCCTAGGGACCACCACCTCCACAGCACATATTTTGAAAAAGAGATTGATTGGAGGTCTGTTTTGGATCCCCGTAGCTCCAGAGACCACTACGTCCCTGGGATTACTTTTAAAATAAATAGGGGGTCTGTTTTGATCCCCCTGCTACCCTAGGCACCACTACTTCCCAGGTACATTGATTGTATTGTGTGCAGGGGGGCTGTGTGCCTCTCTGCTGCCCTGGGGACCACTACCTCCCCAGGGCATTCATTATATTGAGAGCAGGGGTTCTGTGCAGCCCCCTGCAGCCCCAGGGACCACCACCTCCCCGGGGCACTAAGTAAATTTGGTGCGAGGGGCTGCATGCCCCTGGGGGCCACCACCTCACCATGGTATATGTAAAAAAAAAAAAGAACGGGGGTCCGTCTCAGGCCACCACCTCCCTGGAACTATGTATGTTGGAGGGGGGGCTGTGCGGCCTTCCTCAAGGAGCCAATGATGGCCCTGCGGACCACCAACCTCCACGGCTGGCTCCTGCTATGCTCCCCTGGAAAGTAGCTGTTTGCTGTGGCTTGGCGGCAGCTTTGAAGCTGCCACCAATTCACAGCAATCACTCTGCTCAAGTGAAGGGAGAGCTGTTAAACAGCTCTCCCTTCATCAGAGTGGAGTTTTTTCTGTCTGCCTGCCCGCGGAGATGCAGGCAGGCAGAGGAAACATTACTGTCAGAGACAGGGAGCTGCTTTAGCAGTTCCCTCTCTGTGACAGCAGTGCTGGCTCCCACAGGAGATGGTGAGCCAGCTGGGACCGTGGGGGCCTTCAGGCTCCACCCATGGTCCCCAACATTGAGACTAGGTGCCCTGGGGGGCACCTAGGTCACATATCCGGGCCCCAGGGGAAATGGTCCCCAGGGCTGAGATCGGCCCTAGCGAGGGGGGGCCACATGGCCCCCCTCTCCCCCAAAAAATAAATTAGGTCAGGGCTCGGGGGATGGGGTACCCAGGGAGGACATTGGCTTGGGGAGGGGGGCCATGTGGCCCTCCTCTCCCCAAAAAATAAAGGTTTAGGCCAGTCCCTGGGGGATCGGATCCTCGGGCTGAGATCAGCCTGGGGGGGCGGAGCATGCAGCCCCCCACCCCAATTAAAAAAAAATATTTATTCTGGGCCCTGGGAGATGGGTTCCCAGGGTCGATATCAGCCTAAGGAGAGGGGCCATTGCTGGGTTGGGTGGTTACAGGGGTTGGCCGCAGGGACTGGCTGCAGGCCAAGCCCTGCGGAAAACCCCTGCAGCACATGGCCAAAGGTTGTGCGCAGTGCAGGGGTGGAAGGTCATAGAGGTTGACTGCAGGAACTGGCTGCAGGTCATGCCCTCGTCATGCACTGCTAATTACTCCAGATATTAGAGCACTCATGACAACTTCTATAACGTCATTACAAATATAAATGAAATATTAGAACTCAAATTATTGAAGAAAAAAACTGTGCATGGGGGAGCCCGAGTTATAGTTACCTTAGGGCGTGAGGTATGGTTACTTGAAAGAACTCTAAGTATAACTGCTGAATTCCTAGGGTTTTCTGTGAGTAAATTCAGAATTTAACTATAGCGTCCCTGTAAACTTTGTTGTTTTAAGTGAATATATGCATATATATATATATATATATATATGTATATATATATATATATATATGTATATATATATATATATATATATATACATATATATATATATATATATATATTTTTTTTTTTTTTTCACTTAAAAAAACAAATGTATATATTCTTGACTTTTATTAGTGGCTGTTCTGTTGAATCCTCTGTGGTCCTCTCAGTACATGGCTGAGATGAACCCATGCCAGATGAGTCTATTGTCTCCAGAAAGTGTTTGAGATCCTGAGGTTCAGTTAATTTGCTGAATTCTATGATTAGAAATATTGTTACATGCTCCTGTATCCCATACCTGAGGTTCCATTTTCAAAGTATTGTGCACGGAGCTAGGAATGTATTTCTTGTCATTTGTGATGTGAGAAATCAGCAGACACGAAGATTCCCTGCTGTTCATTGAGAAGGGTACCATCCTGTTGTCAGGTAGCAGTAATAACTGGATGAGCCCAGTTGTGACATATGAGGCAAGCTATGCTAGGTCAGGGCCATTCTTCTGCAGATTCCTGCTATAAATTCTGTCAAACTCTGACATTTTCCATATCTCATCTAGTCTTGATTGAAACAACACAATTTTCAGTATTAAGGTTTTGGCCTCTACAGTGATTGTCTATGTATCTTGACAGACTGAGCTCATAGTTACTTTAATTGAGGTGAGTTCCTTAAGCAGCGTTTCAAAGGTGATTCCATGATTTTGTCTGTGCTGGGAGTTTCCTTTCCAGCCACTGGGACTGAGAGTAGGAGTTAATGTAAGGGTTTATGCTTAGACATGTGACAGGTGTTATAGAGGCACAAACACCCATAGCAGGGCAGCAATCAGCTACTCACAACTATATGGCCCATCAGTGAGGTTCAGTAGAAGGGCTGCTACAAGTGGAGCAGTAATAGGACTGTCATTAAACAAGTCTTATTTTATTTTATTTTATTTAAAACATTTGTAGAGTGCATCTGTCACTTGAAAGATATCCTGGCGCTGAGACCAATAAACAGACATCCTAAAACTGCCCAACAATATGACAGGATCATTGGGGGAAGAGCCAGGTATTCAAGGCCATTCTGAAGCAAAGAAGATCAGATTGATGTTTAATTAAAGCAGGGAGCTGATTCCAAAGTTGGGCTGCCTTTACAACGAAGGCATGTCCACCCTGTTGTGTCTTTTTAAACTTGGCAATGCACACAAGATTGGCTGAGGATGAGCGGAGACATCTTCCCGGTGTTCCAGAAACTATTACAGAAATACATGGGGGTAAAAAAACCTTAAGGGCCTTGAACACTATACAAAGGGCTTTAAAGGCAACCCACTGCCTAATCAAAAGTCAATGAAGCTCCCTTAAAGCCTCTGAGGTGGATGATCTTCTAAGCATGTCTAGAGCCAACTTGGCGGCTACCACCTGAACTTGATGTAGTTTATGCAATAGATAATCAGGGGCTCCATGAAGGAGTGCATTGTAATAGTCTAACCTGCTCAGGATCACACTACGTCCAACCATGGATTTAACAAATGAGGGCAGTAGGGGAAGGATTTTGTGCAAACCCCGTAGCAGTGCGAAACAAGTCTCAGCTACTTCAGTGACATGAGCTTCCTGAGATAGGTTATTATTGAATATCACCCCTAAATTATGGACAGTGTCCAAGGGGGAAAGCTGGGCCTGAGTAGGTAGGGGCCAGACCTTAATTGGCAGATTGAAAGGAGCTTTGTTGGCTGAGCAACATAGAATCTCGGTTTTGTCTTTGTTAAAGTATTGGCATTAAGCCAGCTAACAATATCTTTTATACAATTATGAAAGGTCAAGGTTTCAGCCTGATGGTCACTGTCCAGTGCCAATATTTTTTGTGAACCATCCACATAGTTTACTACGCGGATGTTATGAGATTTGATTAGGGTCACCAGGGGTCTCAAATAGAGGTTAAATGAAATAGGACTAAGAGCCTGCCCCTAGGAGACACTCTGCTTCACGTCTCTTAAGGCAGATCGATAAGGAGGGAGAGCAACAGCCTGGCTGCGTTTTGACAGGTAAGATTGCAACTAGCTCAGTGCAACTCCATTTATTCCTGCTGCAGAAAGTCTGTCTGAGAGAATATTATGGTTTACTGTATCGAAGACTGCAGAGAGGTCTATTAAAATCAGAACAGCTGATCTGCCACCATCGATTATCATATGAAGCTCATCTATAGCCTTGAGGAGAGCTGATTTGGTTCTGTGTCCCGGCCGGAAACCAAATTGATCCTCTTCCACAAGGGTGTTGTGCTGAAGGTGCTGAGTCTGGATTCCGTTTATGTGCCATTCCAATATTTTGATTGGAAAAGTCAACAGGGAGATTGGCCTGTAGATACCCGGAATAGCTGGATCTAAGGAAGTTTTTATTAGAATGGGGGAGACAATAGCTTTTGTTTCCAGGTTAAAGGAACTATGCCAGTGTCTAGAGATTAGTTACATATCAGCCAAAATCACAGGAAGGGTTCTTCTGCCAGGTCTTTTCCAGACCCTGTTGAGGAGCGGATCAAGGGGAGATTATGAGGAGACAGAATTAGCCAAGGAGAGGACACCATCTTCGAGATGGCCCAGAATATCTGCACAACACTACTGGGATTAGCCCATGGAGTGTTGGAGACAGGTGGACTGTGGAGTATAGGAGAACAAGGAGCATTGATCAGATTTAAGTTGGAGACCATTCTGGCTGCTGATTGGCTCATAGGAGAGGGAGAGACCTCAATCTCTTCTAAGATTTTCTCTTTTTGTCAAAGGATATTGCAAGATTGTTGCATAATTCTTGAGACGGGGCTGAGATTCTTTCCACACAGCCAGGGTTGGATAATTCCTGCATGATATCAAATACCATTTTAGTGTTATTGGGGGCAGTCAAAATTTCTAAGGCATAGTAATCCGCTTTAGCTACATTAATCGCTTTCTTATATTTCTGCAAGTAGGATTTTAGCAGGGCTTTATCTTCATCCGTCCAAGAGCTATGTCATTTTCTTTCAACTTGTTTACAGGCTAGTTTTAATTGTTTTAGAGAGGGATTATACCAAGGGACAGAGGGGTGATTGTGTTTTCTCCTGATTTGCAAAGGGATCTCTGAGTTAAGGAGTTCATAGATTTTTGCTTCTATCACTGTTTAGTTTTTGCCAACAAGTATGTCTTGAAACAAAAGAGGCCAGGTTGGATAACTCCTTATGAGAGGAGTTGCCCAGTCTATGCCATGCCCTGTTGATGGTTTGAGAGGTCTCTGTTTCATTAGCAAAATTTGGTGCTCAGTTATGGAGCAGAAAAGTTACCAAGGCATGATCAGACCAGCAGAGCGGGACAGTATCCAGCATGGAGACCAGCATCTCTGCGGCGAAAATAAGATCTAGGGTATGGCCACTGATCTGAGTGGGGACCGAGACCATCTGTTTGAGATCCAAAACCTTGCAAGAGCTGCATAAATCTCTGTATGGAAGGGAGGGAGTTATTCCTCTGCCCACATATTAACATTTCCTAATACAAAGAAATTAGAGTGGGCCAATGCTACATTTGCAATCATCTCAATTAAAGGTTGTAGAGGAGGAGATGTGGGATCCGGGGGGCGGTAACATAGCATTGCCGAGAACACACAGCCACTCTTGGTCTTCATGGAGAAACCCAATATATTAAGTTGTAGAGTCAGTAGAAATCCCACAACTAAATGCAATTGTTAGGGGAAAGCCGATTGTATCAAGCCAGGCCAGTGTCACTCTGGAGAAAGTGAGATGATTGATGGATCACTGCTTTGGGTGAGAAATTAATAATATCAGAGTTCTAATCATAAATTCATGTCAACCTGGAGTAATTAGATAGGAAAACCTAAAAAGGAAAATCCACACAAGGCAAGGTTCAGAATACAAACTATAAAGGTTTAATAAAGGTTTAAAATCAATACAGAAATATTAAAGGCAAAGGGTAGTCAATTAATTAAAAATGTTCACAATGAAAATAAAGGTAAAATATTGGCTGCAGAAACTGAACCCTAATCTAAATTAATAGTCATGACTGCTAGCACAATGCAAATGAAAATTAAGGCACATTTGTCATAAGGATTTCTCTGTAAGGTCTTAAGTGAAACATTTGAAAAATATTCTGAGTGCACATTGATAAACACACTAACTTGGAGTCTTCTTCAAGGAACCAAAGAAAAGAGCAGTTTGTTTTCCAAATGGGGAGTGTAAGAAATTGAGGGTTAGTTGAAGGAGTGAAAACCTACCTTAAATAATAACCACAGTCCTTGTCACAGTGAACCACTGAAGTCACTAAATAAACATGTGCTTAACCCTCTGGTAGCTTCACACAAAGCAGTCAGGCTTAACTTAGAGGTAATGAGTAAAGTATTCAGGCAGAACAAACCAGCAAGTTGAGGCCTGCCAATGCTGTGGCTTCGATGACGGCCCCAGTCTCTGTCAGTTCTGTAGGCAAACAGTTGGCAAAATGTTTTGAAGTCCCACTTCTTACAGTTTGGGAACAGGAGGAGTACACTCTAACACTGACCAAAGGTCAAGGACCTGGTAGGCACCACTTGGGGGTTAAGACTCACTCCAGCAGAGGTCAGCAGCAGTGTCCAGGGCAGGTCCAGTTAGAACTGGGCAGCTGGTCAGTTGCGTGGAGAGAGGCCTTTAGAAGCTGATGTCCATGTAACTCAAACATGAGATCAGAAAAGTGGCCCTTGGATTCACTTCTGGTTGCCTGGTTCAAAGCAAGCAGGCCCAATCTTCCCTTAGGTTCTCCAGATACCAAGGCAGTCCATCCTCTAATCCCTAGCAGGTCGAGGAGCGTTCTGAGGTGAGGTCTGTCTGGTCAAAGTTTATGCCCAGTGCCAGTCTGTGGGTGAAGGGCAAGCCTTTGTCCACATACTAAATCAATTCTGGTCAGTTTCTTTACCCTGGATGTGGTGTCATCCTGCCTAGAGGGACAAAGGGGATGCAGGCATAGGTGTGAGTCTCATCTCCCATTTACATTGTAGATGTCCTTTGAAGTGTAGGAAGGGGCTGGCCACAGCTCCCCATGCCATCCTGTCAAAGGAGCAGCCCCCCTCCACACCCAGAGCCCTTTGTCCACTGTCTGGGAGCAATACACATTTCACTGAGTAGGAGTGATCTGAGGTCAGATGACAGCTGTACACTGGCAGGAAACCTTCTGGTTTTAGGCAGGAAAATTACATAATACAAATAATAATAATAATAATAGTAATACAAAATCGGACCTGGCCTTTACATTGGATTCAGCTAACCTTGCCACAGTGAAAAAGGACTTTGGAGGTTTTTCACTGTCAGAACATGTAAAACATGTCCTCTTTTTTAAATACAATGCACCCTACCTTAAAGCCTTTAGGGCCTAGTTTAGGGGTGAAGTATACGTTTTAAAAAGGAAGGTTTATGCCTGGCAAAAGGTTTATTTTGCCAGGTTAAAATGGCATTTTAAAATTGTACACCTCTGCAGCAGTGGCAGTCCGGGAGACATCTTTTACAGTGCTACTTTTTGAGTGTCACAATGAGTGCTGCAGCCTCCTAGTAGCATTTAATATACAGGCCCTGAGTATAAGTCATACAATATATTAGGGGTTTACAAGTAAAGTAAATGTGCCAGTTAGGGGAATGCCAATTCTAACATGTTTGGCATGTAGAGCACAAGCATATTACCATTGGCTAGCAGGAGTAAAGAGTGCATATCCCTCTGGCCAGCGCCACCCGAAACATTATCATTTTCTATAGGGAGTTTTTATTCACTTTTAGACAGCTAAACTCAACAGTCACTGTTGTCAGACATAGAAGATGTATGACCACATGACCACAGATGACGATATATATTACAACCCAATGGTAAAACAGAGAGAACATTACATGGCAGTGTGACTTTTACTCTGCATCTATTGAATAATCCTATATTATGCCATAAAACACAAACAATGGCTCATTAGACAACATAAATAGCCTCTCTGTGCAACTGAAGGATATTGCTTTCAGTTGTATATAGTTGCAAACCTGTCCTCTTCAGGAACATTCAGGAAAATATGAAGCAAAATTAATACATTTGTATAATATTACAGTGCTAGCAAGAACATAAAATAATACATGAAATAATGATGGTTACAATTGAAGCTCCTCAGTGCACAGGCAGGGGAAAAAAGGAAACACAATTACATGCTCTGCTGCCCTGCATCTCACATGCACAAAAATATGCAATTCGAAAAGTTTGGTCAACTTCCCACTTTCATTATATTAAACACATTAAACCACTCTAAAAAACGATTTCAAAATTCACTCATAGTACATTTGTTTTGAATTTCCCAATTCCTACAATTCATTGCAGAACCTGGCTTTGTTCTCTTTCAGATTCCTTTCTTTATCAGTTGTCACTTCTTCTTTCTTACACCTATACTTCAACCCTTTTCTACAATATATTACTCCAAAGAAATTAGGCATAAGTATTAAACCTACTATGCTCAATATGATAATAATTAGTGGTGCTAAAATTGTATTTTCATTACCTTCTCCAACATTGCCAAACTATTCACCAAGCTTTGAAATTCCATCTCTAACCTTACTCAACCATTACCTAACCATTTCCCACACACCTATTTCTTCAAGAGCTATTATCACATGTGAAACATTAATTATACTAACAATATAGTGATAATAAGCCTCTTTTTATCAAGAACATACACACAACACTGTCTTAATTTCAGCACACAACAAACACCACCTTCTTTTTCAAGAAGAATATCAAAAGCTAGCTTATTCCGCAAAACTATAGTGCAAAATCATCATCATCATCATCATCGTCGCTTTATTTCGGTAAAACACAGATACCATAAAAGCACATCACAAAAAATTACAATTTGACAAAAATATACTATAGATAAAAAGTCTTTATGTAAAAGTCCTTGAATGTAAAACATTTTCCCTTTAAGAACAAACCATATAAAATCATGATAAAATAAATATTACATTTTCCATAATAAGTATCATGACACAAATATATTCCTAATTTAAAAACGAGAGATGGGTTAAATGAGAATACAAGACATTCCCAATATAAACTCCTGTAAATGGGACGATTTTAACATTTTTATTCTAACACACCAAATTTAATCTAAATAGCTTGCTAAGGCAAATGCCACCGTGCCCTCAGTATTAGACCTAAAAATCCTGAGGGCAGTAAAACGGTTCTGAAAACCCATAATTCTACAAAGAGGGACGATCCACTTTTTTCGTTGTCTATCGTAAGCAGGACAGTGGAACAGTACATGAGCACTACATTCAGGAAGGGAGCAGCCCATCGGACAAAGATTGGCATAAGAATCATCTTTAGACCAATTACAGGTAAAAGAACGTAGCGGAAGGGAGCCTAGCCTGAATCTGATGTAAAGGGCGCGGGCTCGAGGAAATGTAATCAAAATCATTGCTCATTAACCTTGGTTAGTGCCCCAGCTGTCTAGTTATTAGTTCAAATTCCTTGCTTTACTCTTGGGAGTCCACTTTCATTCACATGGTACACTGGAGGAAACACTAAAGTAAGATAGCAGCTACCCACCTAATTTGTGGTAGGTTAAAATTTGTAATGTTACCCCAAACATAACAAATCTATCTATATATAGGTTCTTCATGCTTCAAAAACTAATTTTCAACAATATAATTATAACTAACTTCACTCTCTCCAACCATTCCATGTGTTACCACACCATTAGACTTTTCACGTCTCATACATAAAACTCCTTTTCTTATTTAATTTGTAAATCAATTTCTCTTGTCTTATTCAAATCTCAACTAATTTTAACTCTTCTCTAATAAAATGCTGTTTAACATTACTCAATCTAAACACACTCTTCTCAACACTTTTGGTAGTACTAATAAATGTTCACATGTTTTTCAATAAAACCCAAGCGTCCAATATTAAGCAATTTATTTAATGGGAGCTCTACATTTACATCCCTAATTTCCAGACATATTTAGATTTGATCACGAAGAATTAACATCAAGATGATGCACGCCAGTCCATAGAAAAAGGATAGCTGATTGTAGGTCATCTACTCTGAAGTAGAGGCAGGCAGTATGTCCAAACATAACAATCTGAGTCATTCATTATTATTAAGTGTTAAATTGAACAAAATAGCATATTTTCTTTGTAATCATTAATAGGAACATTACAATTGAACTTGTAATCTTTAGAATTATTAATACTGACTTAGTTGAAGCATATCAAAACAAAGACGGAAGACTAACCAGGATAGCTAGTAAGATAATTAATTACAATTTTATAAAAATATCTTTAATGCTAAATAATATCTCTTCTTAATTTCAACTACATTTTTTGTTACCTTTAATAGTTTTCTTTTTCAGAACATGGAGAGGTATTACGAAATCTCTCACCAAGTACTACGAATAATCCAATGTTACAATTATGTGTATGCCCCAGAAACCCTAAAATCTTTAAAAGCAGAACCCTTTTAACAAAGGGTAAAGAAGCTGTAGTATGGAATTATTACTAAGGGACTAACTACGAGTTGGCAACAAGAAATTTCTGCCCCAAAGGGGGAAGTGTAGACTTCGACTCCCACGGCAAACAATTTCTTTTTAAGAAACATTGAGAACACACAAGGCTGGAAGTACTTATAAAAGTATCATTTTATTCAATTATTAACATGAATTAACATACTGAGGTGCTCCTGAGATAACAGCTCAGTGAAACATGATTAGTGAAAATATATAAGGTGCCAAGTGTTATCTACAATATATACAAATTGTGGTAAAAAATTATATATAGTGTAATCTTCAAAGGGACCCCTTCAATGCAGGTGTCCAGAAGTTACTCATTTCATTAAGGAATGATCCACAAGAATGAATCTCTGAAATTTTCTTAAAAATAAATTGTTTGTTGTGGGAGTCGAAGGCTACACTTTGCCCTTGGGGCAAGAAATATCTTAATACATTTACATACCCGGGTCCTGGGGCTACAGGGTTTGCCTCATTTTCTTTATGTGTCTAATTACGAGTTTGGTGGTCCGAGGACAACCAAAACCGCGGTGGCGGTAGGATCGCGGCACTCCTGGAGGTCCGATCACCAGATTACGACCCTGGCAGTCAGACCACCAGGTGACCTCTGCCACTGCCAGGATGGCAGTCGGAGATGTGGTCAGCCACAGCGGCACTGATTTCAGCACCACAGTGCTGATCATGAGTCTTCCTTCTGCCAGCCTTTTCAGGGCCATGTCCCTGCCATGAAAAGACTGGTGGAAAGCCAGTGCTGGAGTTCACAGGGTCATGGGCACTGCATGGGCCCCCCTGCCAGCACCCTCGGAATGCACACTGTCTACGCTGCAGTCAGTGTGCATTCCATTCTGTTGTGCAACGGCATTGGCCTCTGCTCCCTTAGGGATAATACGATGCTTCCACCGGTCAGCCCGGTGCAAACATCGTAATACAATTGAGGGGAGGCTGCTGGCATGACCGCAGCCTCCTCCTCGCGGCTTTGGCAGTCGGATCGTCCGACCGCCAAATTCATAATGAGGCCTTAAGTTATCTACTTAGCACCTCCCTACAACTTAGTTTATCCACCACTCCATCTCGTAGAAAATGTATTATATATATATGTATATAGAGCTTCAGCGTCCATTTGATCTTGACCACAATGACCTACCAACTTAAAATAAAGCCACAAAACAAAGAACATCAAACATACTTGCTGAAGTAAAAATTAAAACAAAAATAAGGCCCAAATTTATGCTTTTTCACGCAAAACTGTCCTAATGCAGTTTCGCGTCAAAAAGTATAGCGCCGGCTTGCTCCATTCCTCAGCGCCAGAGGGGCCCTAAGGGTGGACTAACGTCAAGGAAAATGACATTAGCCGGGCGGGGGTGGCGGTATGGGGGAGAGGGGGTTTTGCACTGAAAAATTATGTTAGGCTCGTTAGAGTTAAAAAAAAATTACTCTAACCAGCCAAGCATCATTTCTTGATGCAAAACCTACCATACCACATGACTCCTGCCTTAGAAAAAACAGGAGTCATGCCCACCACCCCAATGGCCAGCACAGGGGACAAGGGTCCCCTGGTCATGGCCATTGCACCCAGTGCCATGTAGGGGGCCCTTTTCAGGGCCCCAAAGGCACTTTAAAAATAAAAGCAAAATCCTTACTTCTACTTACCTATACTTACCTAGGATGGGGTCCCCATCCTTCGGTGTCCCTCTTGTGTGTGTGGGGGTGTCCCTGTGTCCTGGGTAGGGCACCTGTGGACTTCTTCCATGGTGTTCCACCATGCAAATAGGTCCACAGGTCCCCTAACGCCTGCCCTGACCCAGGAGTTAAATAATGGCGCTAAGCAAACTTAGCACCATTATTTAGGCACGCCTCCCTCCCATGCACCATATTTGCACGGGAGGATAAATGAGGTGGTAGGGGCTTAGAGTCATTTTTTGCCCAGGAACGCCTACCTTGCATCTCATTGATGCAAGGTAGTTTCCCAATAGCAAAAAATGATGACTTTAACTCCAAAACTTTGGCGCTAGATGGCTCTAGTGCCAAAGTATAAATTTGGAGTTAAATTTGTGCTGAATTTGTGTAAAAAAATGACGCAAATTCAGCACAAAGCAGATATAAATCTCGGCCCGAGTTTTAGAATCAAAGTCTATGGGGAATCTTTGGAAAATAGTAAAGAAATAATGTATATTACTATTTAAATGTTGAAAAAATGTTAAAAACACATATTTAAAAAATATATAATGTTATATATTAATGTTAAAATAACATACTAGAAAGAGTATTCTATGTATTTTAATTTTCTTTACTATCTTAAAAAATAATTGTATGCCAGATATCTAACATTCTGAATAATATATATAATTTTGTGTGATTTTGTTCCAACAATGTTTTTGTATACAATATATAAAACATGCTAGTATTAAATAAAACAGACTTTTTGCATTTTTAAAAAAATATGGGGGTCATTACAACCCTGGCGGACGGTGTTAAAGTGGCGGTAATACCGCAAACAGGCCGGCTGAAAAAAAAGGGAATTATGACCGTGGAGGAAACCGCCAACATAGACAGCCACTTTAACACTCCGACCGACACAGCGGTACAGACAAGCAGCGCGGCGGTCACCGCCAACAGACAGGCGGAAGACAAAGTACCGCCCACAGTATTACAACAGGCCAATCCGCCACCTTTTCCGGGGCGGATTCACCGTGGATAAAAACACGGCGGAAACAGACATTTCAATGTGAAAACGCTCACCTGAACAAACTCCACGAGGAAGGAGGGCACCATGGAGCCGGAACTCCAAATACTCCCTGCGCTTGTCTTCCTGCTCCTCTACGAACATCAGCAACGGCGGCGCTGAAGACAACGGTGAGTACTGCACCTACGACATAGGGGAGGGGGGAGGCAAAAGTCACGGACACACACATGCAACACCCCCACCCCCAACCCGACCCTCACCCACTACAACACACACACCAATGCATTTCCGAAGATCACAGTAACAACCCCCAACCCCCCCGGAAGAATGCTAAGACAAAAGGAAATGAGTTCAACCATTGTAATGTATCAAAAAACAGTAAGCTCATATATACATCAATATATACACATTCCAAATATATACATCACGATTAGTAGTACAGGTATGCACATTTCAATGTCCATGGACCACTGGGCCCAAAATGCATGGGCGAGGCCCACACACGATACCTGTCCTGGAACGGAGAGAACACTGCAGGGGCATCAGATAGAAATACAACAGGCACCTCAGGGGGAAGGGAAGGGGGGGCACCTCAGCCAGATGACTGCACCACGCCAGATCCACGACGGGGCTCCATGCCCATTGATGTATCCTGGGGAGTGCAAAGCCACAGTCTCACAAGTCTCTACAGTGGGTGGTTTGCCCACTGTACCATCCTGGGGAGTGCAAAGCCACAGTCTCTCAAGTCTCTACAGTGGGTGGGTTGCCCACTGTACCATCCTGGGGAGTGGAAAGCCACAGTCTCTCAAGTCTCTACAGTGGGTGGTTTGCCCACTGTACCATCCTGGGGAGTGCAAAGCCACAGTCTCTCAAGTCTCTACAGTGGGTGGTTTGCCCACTGTACCATCCTGGGGAGTGCAAAGCCACAGTCTCACAAGTCTCTACAGTGGGTGGGTTGCCCACTGTACCATCCTGGGGAGTGCAAAGCCACAGTCTCTCAAGTCTCTACAGTGGGTGGTTTGCCCACTGTACCATCCTGGGGAGTGCAAAGCCACAGTCTCACAAGTCTCTACAGTGGGTGGGTTGCCCACTGTACCATCCTGGGGAGTGCAAAACCACAGTCTCTCAAGTGGATAACAGTCTCCACTGGTTGTGGAGGGGGACTGGTGCCCACAGTGCTTCATCCTGTGCAGGATAGATGGAGTGGATGCATGTCTCCACTGGTTGTGGAGGGGAACTGGTGCCCAGAGTGCTTCATCCTGTGCAGGATAGATGGAGTGGATGCATGTCTCCACTGGTTCTGGAGGGGGACTGATGCCCAGAGTGCATCACTCACCCCATGACGGTCCCTGTTGCGTCACTGCCCCTGCCGCTCATGGGCTAGCGGTGCTTGAGTTGGCGGTGCTTGCCCTGTTCAGCGGTGCTTGCCATGGCGGTCTTTGCCCTGTTCAGCAGTGCTTGCCATGGCGGTCTTTGCCCTGTTCAGCGGTGCTTGCCCTGTTCAGCGGTGCTTGCCATGGCGGTCTTTGCCCTGTTCAGTGGTGCTTGACTTTGCTGTCTCTGACCTGTTGAGCAGTGCTGTCCATGGCGGTCTTTGCCCTGTTCAGCGGTGCTTGCCCTGTTCAGCGGTGCTTGCCATGGCGGTCTTTGCCCTGTTTGCCCTGTTCAGCGGTGCTTGCCATGGCGGTCTTTGCCCTGTTCAGCGGTGCTTGACTTTGCTGTCTCTGACCTGTTCAGCGGTGCTGTCCATGGCGGTCTTTGCCCTGTTCAGCGGTGCTTGACTTTGCTGTCTCTGACCTGTGCTGCGGTGTGTGCCATGGCGGTCCCTCATTGCCCAGCGGGGCTGTGGCTGCCGGGGCCCTCCTGGGCACTGACTCTGGCGGTGGTCTCCTGACCAGTGATGATAGTGCTGCCCTCCTGTGCACTGACTCTGGCGGTGGTCTCCTGACCAGTGACGATAGTGCTGCCCTCCTGGGCACTGACTCCGGCAGTGGTCTCCTGACCAGTGACGATAGTGCTGCCCTCCTGGGCACTGACTCCTGCGGTGGTCTCCTGACCAGTGAGGATAGTGCTGCCCTCCTGGGCACTGACTCCGGCGGTGGTCTCCTGACCAGTGACGATAGTGCTGCCCTCCTGGGCACTGACTCTGGCGGTGGTCTCCTGACCAGTGACGATGGGGCTGGCGGTGGCGTCTTGGGCAGCCGGGAGGATGGCGGCCTTCTCCGCTGTGCTGCTCTTCCCAGACTTTGGAGACTTCTTCTGCCCCTTCACCACCTTGGGAGGAGTCACAGCTGACTCGACACTCCCCCCGGGACCCTTGTGGGCGGCTTTGCCGGCAAGTGTCTTCCCTCTCTCCCGTCGGGCACTGTCCAACTTCTGGTGCTTCACAGGGGGTGGACTGGCAGTGCTTTGGCTCCGTGTCACACTGACTGCCCTGGTGCCCGGTGCACTCCATATACCTTGAACAGGCACCACTGGTACCGGAATCTTTTTGGCTGAGGTGCTACTACGGGACCTATGAATTGGAGGGGGGGGTGATGGGACAGAGGTCAAGGTTGCTCAGGAAAAGTTTCTGACGAACACTGGGACCGGTAGCTGGAGGGGTCTGGGAGTGGAGGAAGAGGAGGTAGTTGTAGGAGGTGTAACTTTTGGTGATTTGGGTGCAGGTGCATGTTCTGGAGGCTGTCGTGAGGTGGATGGATGTTGGGTGTGTGTGTGCCCACGTTTGTGTACTTTGGGAGGGGGCGTCACAGACACACTGGGAGAGGACACAGGGGATGTGTAAATGGTAGTGGGGGTGGTGAGTGCAGGTGAGCGGGGTGTGGTGCTGGATGTTATGGTGCGAGTCCTAGTGGCTGTTGTGGTAGTGCATGCAGGTGAGAGTGTAGACGAGACTGGGAGGGAGGAGGAAGACGACGAGGAGGGGGACACAGTGGAGGCAGTGGATGTTGCTGTGTCTGTATGTGGGTGATGCTTGTGTGAGTGCCTGTGGGATGTGTGGTGCCTATGTTTGCCTGAGCTGCCCTTGTGTGTTGAGGTGTGTGCAGGCTGGTCTGATGGTGTGCTTGGGATAGGTTGAGGTACAGGGGATTGGGTCTGGGTGGAGGAAGTTGGAGGGAGGAGGCTAGACACAGGGACAATGGCTGCCATTAGTGCTGAGGCCAGAGATTGCAGGGTTCGATGATGGGCAGCCTGACCAGAATGAATGCCCTCCAGGAATGCATTGGTGTGTTGCAACTCCCTTTCTACAACCTGGATGGAATTCACAATGGTAGACTGCCTAACAGTGAGTGACCTGAGGAGGTCAATGGCCTCCTCACTGAGGGCAGCAGGGGTGACAGGGGCAGGGGCTGAGGTGCCTGGGGCGAAGGTGATGCCCACCCTCCTGGATGAGCGGCACGGGGCGAAGGCTGAGGGGCTGCTGGGAGGGCGGAGCTGGTAGGGGGGGTGGCGGCTGTACCTGTAGAAGTGGGGGGCACAGATGGTGCCGCCACCACAAGGGAGATCCCATCAGAGGACGAGTCCGTGCCGCTGTTTGCTGATCCGCTGACCGCCGTGAAGCTCCCCTCGCCCTCCGTCCCACTGGTGTATTCGGAGTCCAGACGCAGCCCCCTCGTGCTCCGGTGCCCCTGTACCTCCGCCTGATGATGCTGATGCACAAAAGAACAGGGAGAGCACCAAAAGGGGTGGGGAAACAGAAGAAAGACAGGTTGAGTGCATGGCTTACCGCTACCGTTGGCGGACAATACAGACACAGCTGCCCAATGCACTACGCCGTGCTCTTGGCCTCTACAGATGCAGTTCCTGGGATATGGCCTACTTGCCTATGAGTGTCACCTGCCCACATAGATGACACAGGGGCATGTATACCTGTTTTTGGCACTCTAAAGAGGTGGGGTGGAGTGGCACATTGCCTGCATTACGGAGGGGCCTAGCCTACGGAACTCGCCCTGGCCTAGGGAAACCCACAGCCCTCCTCCCCCACCTAGAACCCTCCACTGGGCGCAAAGTCATGAGAATGTGAGTGTACTCACCCCCTTGTGTCTGCTGTGATGCCCTAATGCGCCCATCCAACTCAGGGTAGGCCACCGCCAGGATCCGGAACATCAGAGGGGTCATGGTGCGACAGGCACCCCTCCCACGTTGGGAGGCCATCCCCAGCTGAGCCTCCGCCGTCTTCTTGCTCCAGCGGCGAATGTCCTCCCATCTTTTACAGCAGTGGGTGCTCCATCTCAGGTGGACTCCCAGGGTCCGGACTTCCTTGGCGATGGCACGCCAAATATCCTTCTTCTGGTGCGCGCTGACCTACATGAAATGTACAGGGGAAGAAGAGAAGTCATTAACAACTGCACCGTCGAAGTGAGTGGCCCACATCCCTACCCTTGCCATGTGGCACATGCATTCACAGTCCCACATGCTCGCATAACTCTGCCCCCTTCCTACTTACATCCAGCCCTCTCCACCCAGGCATAGCCCATACAATTTGCACCCTATGTACTCACCTGTTGGTCTGGAGGACCGTAGAGTAGCGTGTACTGGGGGAGGACCCCGTCCACGAGCTTCTCCAACTCCTGTGCAGTGAAGGCAGGGGCCCTTTCCCCAGACGCACGTGCCATTGTCTCTTCCAGACCGAGGTCACAGCAGCACTTGCAGTGTAGGTCCTCTCCTGTCGAAGATCAGGTATCGAGTGATTGAACAGATAGAAAATGGCGGTCACGTCCGCGGCGGTCACGTCCGCGGCGGTGCGTATCATCACCGCCGGCGCACTTCATCATTGGCTCCTGGGACCCATAGGGTCCAATGTTAACCAATGCAGCATTGCGCCGCGGTCTTCGACCGCCTACCGCGACGGTGTACAACGCCAGCGCAGTTACCTCACATCCCATTGTCCCACTTTAGAGGTCAGGCATCCGCCATTTCAGGGGCCTACATGGCTTCATTTACAACTGCGTCATACCTAGGCCTGGACTCAACACACATACAGGAAGATTTTTGAAGTTTGTGTCGTGTTCTGTGTAGCTGTGGGTACATACCTCAGAATTGGTTGACTGTGGTCGCTGTTGTCCTTCCTAGGCACCGTCAGCTGGGACATGTGAGGAGATGGCGGAATCCTCTGGTGTACCGACCGCTGGTGGACCTGTTGACAATGGAGGAGCGACATTTAATCATCACCTACAGGTTTGACCGTGCCAAAATCCAGGAACTGTGTACCCAGTTGGAGCCAGATCTGATGTCACCAATCCGCCATCCCACAGATATCCCCCCTCAAGTGCAGGTGCTGTCAGTACTCCATTTCCTAGCAAGTGGGTCATTTCAGACAACAGTGGCCATGGCGTCAGGGATGTCCCAGCCTATGTTTTCTAACGTATTGTCCAGAGTGTTGTCTGCCCTGCTGAAACACATGAGGAGCTACATCGTTTTCCCTCAGGTGGAGGATTTGGCTACAGTGAAAGGTGACTTCTATGCCCTGGAACACATCCCCAACATCATAGGTGCCATTGATGGGACCCATGTGGCTTTGGTCCCCCCCCACAGGAGTGAACAGGTGTACAGGAACCGGAAGAGTTATCATTCGATGAATGTACAGATGGTATGTTTGGCAGACCAGTACATCTCGCAGGTAAATGCTATGTTCCCTGGCTCAGTGCATGACGCCTACATCCTGCGGAATAGCAGCATCCCTTATGTGATGGGTCAACTCCAGAGGCACCGTGTGTGGCTATTATGGGACTCTGGTTACCCCAACCTGTAATGGGTATTGACCCCAGTGAGGAATCCCAGGACCATGGCAGAGGAACGCTACAATGAGGCCCATGGGCGGACTAGGAGGGTGATCGAACGCACCTTCGACCTCCTGAAGGCCAGGTTCAGGTGCCTCCATATGACAGGTGGTTCCCTATTCTACTCACCAAGGAAGGTGTGCCATATCATCATCGCCTGCTGTATACTGCACAATCTTGCTTTGCGACGCCAGGTGCCTTTTCTGCAGGAGGATGGTCCAGATGACGGTGTTGTGGTAGCTGTGGAGCCTGTGGACAGTGATGAGGAGGAAGCAGAGGAAGAAGACATTGATAACAGGAACTCTGTCATACAGCAATATTTCCAGTGACACACAGGTGAGAACAATTTTTGTACTATTATATTTACTTTCACACTTCTACCTCTATCCTGTCTGTCAATTTGAAGCAGTATTTGCTAACTGAGTGGTACATTTCCATTACGGTTTCACAGGTGTGGTTACCAACGTGTGTCATCTGCTTGCATCCTTCATGGGCTTGTGATGTGTTACATAGGTATGTTTACATTACATTTTCGAACGGAGTTTGTCATTGTCAAAGATAATACACATTTTCAAAATCACAGACTGCCTCCAGATTGTTTTGTGGTTCAAGGGTGTTTATTGAAGTGCTAATTATTGAAGGGGGTGGCAAAATGGTGATGGGTGATGGTGGAGGAATGTCCATGGCAGAGTCCAGTCTATTAGTCTCACAGGTGCACTGCCCATATGGGCATAGGAAGTGGAGCTGGGGCAGTTCCAATCTGTACTGGGTAACAAAGTGGGACAATGGGATGACAATCAGGGTGGTCTCATTTCTTGGCGGGGGTCTTGCCATTGTGCTCTGTCCTGTTCCTGGATCTCAGCGACCGCTTGCAGGGTGGTTGTCCGTCTGCAGGGGGTGGGGTGCTGGTGTGGTGGTCCTGTGGCGGGGCGTCCTGTTCACTAGCGCCGGCGGAGGTGGTGGGCAGTTCATCTTCCAGGCTAGTGTTAGGGGCCCCTTGGAGTGCCACGGTGTCCCTCATGGTCTTCTGTATGTCCTTCAGCACCCCTACGATGGTGCCCCGGGCGGAGCTGATGGTTCTGAGCTCCTCCCTGAACCCCAAATACTGTTCGTCCTGCATGCGCTGGGTCTCCTGAAACTTGGCCAGGACCGTATCCATCGTCTCCTGGGAGTGGTGGTAGGCTCCCATGATGGAGGAGAGGGCCTCGTGGAGAGTGGGTTCCCTGGGCCTGTCCGCCCTCTGTTGCACAGCAGCCCTCCCAGTTCCCCTTTGTTCCTGTGCCTCCGTCCCCTGGACCCTTTGCCCACTGCCACTGCCCCCAGGTCCCTGTTGTGGTTGGGGTGGTGGGTTATCCTGGGTTCCCTGTAGTGGTGGACACACAGCGGATTGACGTGTCCTGGGTACGGAGGTATGGGCCCGCTGGGTGGGTGCTGTGCTGGTGTTAACAGAGGGTAGAAGGTCAGTGTTGGGCTGTGCCTGTGCGAGGGGAACCGACTGCCCCGAGGCCCATGATGGTCCGGGCTGGTCATCTGGATCCAGTTGGCCAGAGCTGCTGTCATCACTGTGGGCCTCTTCTGTGGGTGGGGTGGAGATGTCTGGACCCTCCTGTCTGGTGGCGTTAGGTAGTGGTCCTGCAGGGGTGTAAAAGCATGATTATTGCATCTGTGTGTCTCATGGTGTGCAATGGGTGGGTGTGCATGTACCCCTGTGCTAGTATTCCTGTGTGATGATGGTTGGGGGTTGTTATGGGTATGTGCAGTGGGCATGCTTTAGTGATGGGTGTCCACGCTTTGTTGTGTCATGCTGGGCTTGGTGTTGGGATGTGTGGTTTGTGTTATTAGTACATTAGTGAGGAGTTGGAGTGATAGGGGAGGGGGCGAGGGTGGGGGTGTGTGATAGCATGCAGGTAGGGTGGGGGATATGATAGTTAAGATTAGACTTACCAGTGTCCATTCCTCCACCGACTCCTCCGAGGCCCTCTGGATGCATAATGGTCAAGACCTGCTCCTCCCATGTTGTTAGTTGTGGGGGAGGAGGTGGGGGTCCGCCGCCAGTCTGCTGAATCGCGATGTTGTGCCTGGAGACCACTGAACGCACCTTCCCCCGTAGGTCGTTCCACCTCTTCCTGATGTCCTCCCGATTTCTTGGGTGCTGTCCCACTGCGTTGACCCTGTCGACGATTCTCCGCCATAGCTCCATCTTCCTAGCTATAGAGGTGTGCTGCACCTGTGATCCAAATAACTGTGGCTCTACCCTTACGATTTCCTCCACCATGACCCTGAGCTCCTCCTCCGAAAACCTGGGGTGTCTTTGGCGTGCCATGGGGTGGTGTAGGTGATGTGTGTGGGGTGTATGTGGTGATGAGTGTGGTGATGTGTAGTGGTGTGTGGTATTTTGTGCGTGGATGTTGTGTGGGTGATGGTGTTGTGTGCCTCTGTGTGGTGGGGTTGCCTATTGCTGTGCTATCTCTCTGTCGCCTTCGTCTCTAATTTTTTGTCGTAGGGGTTTGTGGGTGATGTGGGTGTGTGTTTTATATTGTATTTGGTGTGTGGGAGTGGTGTTTGTATGTGTATCAGGTGTGTGTATTTTGAATTGTCCAATGTGGCGGTGTTTTGGAGATGTGTGTGTATTTTGAGCGCGGCGGTGTGTACCGCCAATGGAATACCGCGTTGAAAGACCGCTGCGTGGATTCGTGGGTCGTGATAGCATGGGCGTGTTTCTGTTGGCGTGACAGTGTCGGTTTTGTTTTCGCCAGTTTATCACTGACCTTTGGTGTGGCGGACTTGTGTGGGTGTCTGAGTTTTCTGCGGATTCCGAGATGTGTGTCATAATAGCTGTGGCGGAATTCCGTGGCCGCGGCAGTGTATTGGCGGTCTTCTGCACGGCGGTAAGCGGCTTTTACCGCCAATGTTGTAATGACCCCCTATATGTTTTTCATAATTTAAAAATTGTAAAGCACTAATTTCTATTATTAATAAAGTTACTCTTTATTCGTTTCTATATGCTTTGTCCAAACAGTATTTTTTAAATAATTTATTTTCAGTTCTTGAAATATATTGAGTCAAAAATAATAGAATACAAACTATTAAATATAGTAATATTAAATTAAATATAATATGTCATACATAAGATGTATATATATATATATATGTATATATATATATATACATATATACAGGGTTCATTGTAATATAAATCAGTTTATTAGTAATGGAATTGTAATTTAGTTTCTTTCAAATTAAATTTGAAATATTTTTGTTTCAAAACATAAAACATAAATTATTTAAAGAGATTACAAATCATATTTAAGTATTGATAATCTCCCTACTTAAATCCACTGTAACCTTGGCATCCTGCTCCTAAAATGTAATTTGGAAAATATAACAAATACTTGTATTTAAATTGTATTACCATTACTAACCATGGTATTAAAATGAATACTTAAGTATTAAATACACTCTACACCTCATACCTCTTTAACCCAAGCATCCCATTCCTAGAACTTATTTTTTTTAAATTAGGTTGAGTAAATCTGCCAAGCCACCATTTATTAGTTTGTATTTAATATTCATCATCACTCTTAAAAACATATTACATTATTTTAACAATTTTAAATTAATACCTAAGTATAAAAATAAAAAAGTAATTCCCAAATAAATCAATTTTAATTATTTGGGAGGTATACCCTGCTAACCCACCTTTTTATATATGAATTTAATAATAATAATTACTCTTAAGTACTACTATTGTTTATCCTTCTTTACTTTTAGGGAGGCTAATGGACCCTAACTCCCTTTTTCACCCCTCCTTATTAGCCCCTTTACTCACAAACCCCCATTACCACGCATTAATATACTTAATACTTAGAGAGGGGTATATTTACAAACAACTGGCTCAGTACGGCACTGCACCAAAATTGGCAGCGCCGCGCTGCATCAGTTCTGAAATGCAGGTATTTGCTGTATTTTCAAAAATATGTCGTATTCCTGAAAGGACACCTTCCTGCACAAAAACAATCTTCAATGTTGAATTGCTCTTTCTATGTGTGTTGCAGAATGCAGCACACAGAGAGCAAAAAACGAGGAGAAATGAAAGCATTTTTCCTTGTTGCCCCATGCTAACGCCACCCCTGGCGTGGCGTTATATTTTGGTTCTGCCACAGATTAATGATTTCTTGTAAATCTGGGGCAATGTCAAAATGCAATGGGTGTTACTGTGGAACGCCCACAGCAACACTTATTGCATGCCCTTCCACGCAAAGTGCTGCGTGTGAAGGGGCCATATTTACAAATTGGTGTTAAGTCACAAAAAGTGACTTAACGCCATGTTGTAAATACGACGCAGTGCACAGTGCCACCGGAGCGTCTCAAAGAGTGAGGCTCAGGTGGCGCTAGGGCCTTGTAAATATGCCCCCATATCTGGTGAGGCCGTGTATGCTAAAGCCATGTATGGTAAAGTGATGAAGGGTAAAGGCTACTACGATGTAAAGACTATGGGCTTGATTACAAGTTTGGAGATCTGACTGCCAGACTGCCATGTTGGCGGTCCTAAAAAGACGGCTGTGCTGGCAGTCCCTAACCTGCTGTATTACAATGGAAACAGGCTCGACCACCACCCACCAAGCAAAAAGGCAGACCAACTCGTGGTGGTCTGGTATATATGCGGCCTGAACTCCAGCGTTGTCAGTGCCGCGGCCAACCACTGAGCCTATTATAAATGCACAGTCGCCGTGGTGTGCCCCTTGTGGCAAATAGAGAATGGCGGTCAACCACCGCGGTCCACATTCAACCAAGTAACAGACAAGTGCACATTGGATGAATTAAAAAACAACACAGCTGACACACATTGGTCCAGTCGACACATCTGCAAATCACACTATAAAACACACCCCTTCACAGACCACAGTCCTTTGCATTCCCACTGGAAAACAAAGAACACTGAGCACTGTTTTCTTATTTATCCATAGACTAGGCACCCCTTTTTTCACCATCCCATTCAACACTTTGCACACACTTTTGTCCATTCACTCCCTATTGTACTTCCCCTGTTAAGTAGGTCCCTGTCACCCACTTTAGTTGTCTACCATGTCACATGCCAAAAATCCCCGTTTCTCAGAACATGAGTTGAGAGTCATGAAATCATAAGAGAAGAGCCACAATTGTTTGGAGTCCAAGTCCAGCATATTCCTCTCAGTAGGAACATGGAAATGTGGCAAAGAATCGTCAACAGTGTGAATGCTGTAGGCACCACCCTGTCACAAAGGAGGACATTAGGAAGAGGTGGAATGGCCTGAGGGGCAAGGTGTATTCCCTGGCCTCCAGGCAACAGATGGAGGCCAACAAGACTGGCGGTGTCCCTCCCATTGCTCCATTAAGACTCTTTCCCTGGCAGGAGAAAGTCTTAGCCATCCTGCATCCTGAAGGCTTGACAGGAATACCTGGGGAAGCGACCTCTGGTAAGATACCACACAAAAACAGTTGCAAAACTGCAATGTCCTGCAAACTCACAGGTCAGCTTTCGCCACTGTGTTGTTCATGTTCTTCACCAACATTCAATTCCCAGAGTATCTGATATGTAACACTGTCAATGTCCCATCACAAGCCATGAATCGAAATGGTGCCTGTAAGTCTTTCAATATCACAAAATCATTCCTGGACTCATGATATGTCTCACGATTTAAATGTATGCTCAAACCTAAATGCAGTCTGCCTAGAGATATGTAATACCCAATATTTGTCTAGTGTGGGAAGTAAAGGGAGTGTCCTGACTGCAACTCCCAGGAGGCCATGTGTCAGTAATTCCAACCACCAGCCCAGTGTTCACTTGCCCATATACTCCTCTTTAATAACTCTCAGTTGAAGTGCACTCATCTGGGAGGATACAATTTGTCAAGTGTTGGAAGTAGAGGGAGTGACCTAACTGCAACTCCCAGAAGGCCCTGTGTCTGTAATTCCAACCACCAGCCCAGTGGTCGCTTGCCCATATGCCCCTGTTTGTTAACTCTCAATTAAAGTGTACTCACCTGCAAGGATACTATTTGTCAAGTGCGGGAAGTAGAGAGAATGACCTGACTGCAAATCCCAGGAGGACCTGTGTCTGTAATTTCAGCCACCAGTCCAGTGTTCACTTGCCCCTATAACGCTGTTTGTTAAGTTCAACTGAAGTGTATTCAGCTGGAAGGATACCATTTGTCAAGTGTGGAAAGTAGACGGAGTGACCTGACTGCAACATCCAGGAGGCCCTGTGTCTATACTTCCAACCACTGACCCAGTGTTCACTTGCCCATATACCCCTGTTTGTTAACTCTCAAATGAAGTGTACTCAGCTGGGAGGATACCATTTGTTAAGTGTGGGAAGAAGAGGGAGTGACCTCACTGCACCTCCCAGGAGGCTCTGTGTCTGTAATCCCAACCACCAGCCAAGTTGTCTGCTAACTTACATTTCACATTTATCCATGTAGATATGTCCGATCATGTGAACCATACAATGATGATCCAAGGTTCTTGTGCAAGCAGGGATATATTGTATACACAAACACATACATACAAGTATTTTGTCAAGAAATAATTTTTATTAGATTGTTCAGTGGTGCATAGGCTGTCAATGTGTCTGAAACATAGCAAATCATACATGATTGAATCATACTGGGTAAATGATCAAATTTACAAGTACAGACCTCCAGACTATGTAGGGAAAGGATTTATTAGACATTGTCCTGTAGAAGAGGCAAACAAAGTGGTTGAGGTCATCATCTGGACCCATATCGCCTGCCACACAGAAGTAATCCAACATCATATAATGCAAGACTCAGTCAGATGGCAGTACAACAGTTTCTGATCACAGGGTCATTACAATCCAGTCCTTCTGCATCTGGTGGTATGACACAAACAAATGTCAGTGATGTGCATAGGCACTTTGGGCTATAATGATGAAACAGATAAACAGCTACACACAGTTCATATAAAAAGAGTGTTTAGCCAATGTGAAGGGAAACTAACATGATTTTGGCCTACAACTACACTTCTTCTGACCACATGATGACACACATGATGCATCAGGGCCACCACACAACAAGGAATAAGTCCAATGGAGTCCCCTGAACTTCCATCCTATCATTGTGCAAGTTGTCATGGCACAGGTCTTCTACACCCAAACTCTGTGACCTACGTTTCCCGGAACGATCCGTGTCCACTTCGTATGTCCTACCAGCATCACATACCTGCCAATGTCACAACTCTGAAATGCCCACATGAAGAAGTCATGGTGAAGGTACATGAACAAAGAACAAAACAAGGACTATAGGTATGAACCCATACTTATGACACAAGTCACAAGCAAGCATCTGGAAAACAAAGTGCATTGCAATAAATCTGACATAAACAAATCAATATCATCAAGATGTGGATGTGTCAAAAGCTAGCTCGTCAAACACCCTTTGGCTGATTTTTCCAGAGCATCAGCCCTCTAACTATTTCCAAGAATTAACTCCACACATTATCACAACTACAGCACATTGTACAGTCAAAGTCATGACATCTCATGTCATACTTACACTGATGAGAAGGAGATGTCAATGAGATCTTGTCGCAAGTCAGCTACTTCCTCTTCGCCACTATCATCTTCATGTGGCATTTCAGGATTCTCACCCGGTGGCAATGCAGGTTCCCCCTCCATTGGAATGTAAGGGATATTCCTCCACAGGACAATGTTCTGGAGCATGCAGCATGCCACAGTAATCTGACACATTTTCCCGGTGAGTTGAGGAGGGTTCCACCAGTCCTGTCTAACAGTGAAATCTAGCCTTTAGGAGCCCAAAAACCCGCTCCGCTGCCTGCCATGTTCTTCCATGGGCCTCATTGAAGCGGACTTCCCCTGGCGCAGTTGGATTCCTCAGCGGCGTCAATAACCAAAGACGGTTTGGATATGCTGAGTCTCCAGCTTAGGAATGAGACATAAGTGCAACGAGTTACTCACTTCTTGACTGTAGCACCTGCCATTGCTCACAGAAAATCAGGACAGATGTGACATACCAACCAACCAGACCCTCTCTGATTGCATTTGTGACATCAGCTGGGGTATGGTGCTGTTCCACATTACAAAGGAATCAGGGGCTGAACCAGGGAACTGGGCACAGATGTTTGAGATGTAGAGATCCGACAAGCAGACAACTTGCAGGTTGATAGAATGGACGTTTTTTGCCTGTTGCAATAGACTTGTTCACTGGCCTGCGGTGACACCAAGGCAACATGTGTGCCATCAATGGCTCCCACCACATATGGTGTGCGAGCAAAACCATAGAGGTGAGCCTTCACATTAGCTAAATTCTCACGTCGGGGTAACCTGATATAGCTGTCAATGTGTTTCATAATTGCTGATAGGACATCTCTTAATACAAGACTGAACATAGCATGGGACATACCACCAGATATGGCCACTGTATATAGTAAGGACCCTGTGGCCAGGAGGTGTAATACTGCCATGAGTTGAACAATGGGTGGTTTGCATGTTGGATTAGTGTTTTCAGGCATCAGAACTGGCTCCAACTGATTACATAAATCCACAATTGTTTGTCTATTCAGTCGGTACTGTTTGATGATGTGACATTCTTCCATGGCTTGAAGGTCTGGCAATGGACGGTACACTGGCAATTGTCACCTGCTCCCTCTCCCAGGGTACCTCTGTGTGAAAATACATGAGTTGGATTATTAGTCACTGTGTCTACACCAAAATACATGATGTATAGCAACATAATCATGGGACAAAGCATTTCTGACTGGAAATACATTTCACCCAGTACACATCACAGCTGTCATCTACACAAGGGTCAAATGTGACCCCATTGTTGACAAGACATGTGCCCAGATTGTGGATTTGGACAACACCCAACTATCTGCTCCTCAATGCCCCTCGAAATTTAAAAGTCTGTTCCGATGCCAAACATACTGTCAGAGGCGGTGGACAGTGCACTGCCGTCATATGCCATCTGTGCCCAGCAACACACTACACTGGTGATTGTGTAGTATAACCAACACAGCAAGGCTGCTTTAGAATGTTTGTGGTGATCGGACACATATATTGTTGTTGTGATGCATTTATCAGTGCTAAATACTGTATTTCCAACTGCTACTTCACTGAATCAATCAATCAATCAGTTTTTGTAAAGCGCAACTACTCATCCGTGAGGGTCAGAAGGTGCTGGGGGACGGTATGGCCATTAGGAACCGCCCGCAGCCGCTGGCGGACGTTGACCACATGGTGAGCGGTTCCAACTGCAGCACACACAGCCATAGGCTAACGCTGTCGCCTTTGAGGGTCATGGGCCAATGGCTGTGGCCGTCGGCGGTGATGAGTGCGCACATGGCGTACATTTACGCCGCGTTTTGCAAATTCACTCACTTGACTCCTGACACTGCTGCCATCAATGCCTCCACCACTTCAGCTGCTGTATGCACCTCTGGGAGGAATAATGCCAGGCCATGCAGGTGAAAGGCCCCCTGTCTTCTCTCCTGAGGAGCTGGAGAGGCTTGTTGAGGAGGTCTTTCCCCTGTATGGTCAGCTCTATGGCTCACCAGATTAGCAGGTAAGAACCTCATTGGCATATTTGATTCTGTTCAACATCATCCTTTGCTTACTCATAGGCTACAATGTGCCTCTGTGTGCCAGTTAGACTTTTGGGTACCTGTAGTCACATTTTATGTGCCATACACGGGATGTATATTGTGCAGGTAGTGTACAAGAGTACCTATTTATTTCAGATTAACATTGTGTTGTGTGATGTGTAATAAGCCCTAGATCTTCCTTATGTTGCATTCGTATACCTAGGCAGAAGACTTTACAGCCATACAATGACATATGTATGGACAAGATGGTTGTAAATGTCAAATAATATATATGCGTGTCACAGCATGAGCTGTGTATGTATACTGTTTCAGGAACTTTTTAGCAATGTCTATACTGCCAAGGAGAACTCAGCCCACATCTGGCCTTGGCAAAATATTGTATGAGAACCATATGAAAATCACTGTGTCCTTCAGAGTGCCACACAAGTGACAATCCACATAGAGAATAGGCATGTGATGCATGGAAGTGATGGAAATGTGAGTGTCATGTAGGTTCTGTATGCTCAGCCTGTAGATACCAGGGTCTGTCATATGTATCTCCCAGTATCGGACACAGGCCAGACTGAGGTAGAGTTGCTGTGGCTATGCTACTGTGGCACTAGGTCCGCTCCCTGTAGACCTGCAGATCCTGGCATGTGGCCACAATGAGTCTCTAGTGGCAAGGTATGGCCTGAAGGCCTTTGTCCATTGACTACATTAGGGATGGGTACCGAGGTTACTCCATGACCTAGTACATATGTGCATTTTGCCTCATTACCAATATGTGTCATTGGCTTGTGAGGGGTCTCTTACTCCAATAGCTCTGGTGTCACCTTTACATAAGTTGTATTTTTCCAGTACATGCATATTGCACAAGTGCCAATCCAACAGTGCAGATAGTTGGTTGAGTCCGGGGAGGGCATTACATGTTACTCATTAGCTTTATTACGTGCAACCAATCAGACCAAACTGACCTAAGTATGTTGGATGCCATCTCTGTAAGATTGTAGCATATGGTAAAAAGTGTGTTCTGTGCTACACGTACATACCACTCAAACCCATCCTGAAGTTGTATGAGTTAACATTGGGTAGCCTACATGTCCTTTTATGCACAGCGAAGAAAATTCCATGCCACCCGTGGCAGCTCTTTCATTGTCATTTAAGTGTTAGGGTGAGTTCTGTACTATGGTAGTTGCCTGGAGGGACTGCGTGCATTTAGTTAATGTTGCTGGATGTACATGTGTCTGTCCAGTTTGGCCCAAGGACTTTACCCTTCAGAAGACTGCAATGGTGTGTTGTGTGTCATTGTGGCTCAAATCACAGTGCATGTTGCTGGAGCCTGGGCTGGCTCATGCAAGTATGCTTTCTTAGACAGTGTAGGCCATAAGCAGGGTAGTGGGTTAGTGTGCAGATGACTCCCAAAGTATGTAGTCGTGTCCCTGTACTTATCAGCATGTGTGCTTTACACTTGTGTTGTGTTTACAATTACAACATTTTGTGGCTGGTGTTTCTGAAATGTATGTGACACAACCATTTGGCCAAAAACATGGATTTGTAACCTTTTGATTTGTCTCTTTCATCCATACAGGTCAATGCCCATCAGAAAAAGGGGATTTGGAGAGCCATCGCCCAGAAGGTGTGGACCCTGAGGATCCATAGCAGGCGGAGAGCCCCCTTCGGAAAAGGTGGGAGTACTTAAGACACTGGGCATGGAAGATCGCAGAGGTCCAGCTCGGGCTGTCCTCCTGACGTGGGAGGGCACACGTCGGAGCCTGTGCCCCTAGTGGCCTGCATTCTGGCAGTGGCCTACCCCGAGCTTGATGGGTGTTTGAGGGGAGCACAGCAGCTACAAGGAGGTGAGTCCAGGCCGCGAGCGGGGTGCCTGGTCCTTGACTTGGAAAAGGCCTTTGACTCACTGGAGTGGCCATATCTTTTTGAAACTTTACGGCGGCTTGGCCTTGGCCCACATTTCTTGCAAATGGTTAAACTTTTATGTACCTGCCCTAGGATTCGGGTCAAGATGGGTGGGAACATCTCGGACCCAGTTGAAGTGCACAGAGGCACAAGACAGGGCTGCCCCCTTTCCCTGTTACTGTTCTCCCTAACGATGGAGCCATTGGTTGTGGAGCATCGCAGCTGGGGCCTCCGCTGGAGTATTGCACTGGGTGACGGATTGTAGAGGCCCAGGGATTCTCAACAACCTGTAGAAGGCCCTTAACATGTTGCTCAATGGGAAGCCACGTCACTGTCTCTTTTTTGTCATGCAAACACAGATTCCCTTGGATGAATGGTTGTAAACAACCACATATGATTCCCACATTACTGCAAGTCACTCCCTGATGCCTGTCAACACTTAGGTAACAAACCTTCCCCATTTAACATGTGCAAATCACTTTGCTACACAATTCTACATCAATGGCACGGAAATGCACATTGTGGGTAAAAACTGTAGTCCTATATATGATGTCCTTCATTGTTACTGCAGTTGTACATACCAAAGTACATGCAATGAGGGATGAGGGTATGTGTGAGCTACCAATCATTGGTCACACACTTGTGTCTGTAGCACCACACGAACTGTAGCCCCATAAAATATGTCCAATAACAAACACATGTTGGTATGCACACATATGTTTGGGAATTCAGACATCATCCCATGAAGACAGGTAGACTATGCATGAAACAGCAATGAAAATGATATGGCAAAAGTAAAATATACTCATGCGAACATGTAGACACAAGGAATGATGGCAACAGTGACGTCATCAAAATCGTATCAATGGACATTCACCACTTACCAAGGGCCTCTACAACATTCAAAGGACTATTGGCTTCTACTGATGCAATCACAGTATGGTATTGTCAGGAGTACCAATCAAGAGAGGTGTTATCCCTGGCACTAGCTGATTCATTGTGGTGTGGATTTTGTAGACAAATCTCTCTGGCATTTTGCCCAACTTGTCTCCAGTGTACATTTCACTGCAAGTTGTGTTATCTCCATGAATCCATTTAGACAATAAACACATAGTGAAGTGACCATTGTTCCTTTGTTTTTCCAGTGTGACATGGGTGTTTCCATGTCACCTTCTTCCGGCTACTGTACTTCTGTCAGCAACATGCTGGAATGGCCAACATTTATTCATGATGTGGCATTGGCTATATGAAGACTAGCTGGATGAATGACCTTGTGTGGGATCTATGTAAATGAACTTGGCATTGCCTTACTATTGTATGACAATATGTAACCGAGGGGTGCTACATGAGGCAAACCATTGAAGGTGATAAGGTCTTCTACTTGTTCAATGGGAACTGTGGTTGCACAACTTCACCCATGCAATTGGAGTTGTCTGTGATTCTGAATTCCCTGTGGGCAACTGTCGACAGTTTATGTAGCATGCCTGCATATGTTGTTGCAAATGTTGGAGCCACTTTGCTGGAGTTTGTGGCTGGGGGGCTACTGTCTGTCATGGTAATGTTTTCTAGTTAGAGCTGTTGTTCCAGTGTAATCAGAAACATGTAGTGACCCTAACTTTGTAATTTCAGCATCATCCCAGCTAGCGGAGGAGACAGGGCAGAACCAAGTGGGGAAGCAGCAGGCCATGGTCCCTCCAGTCATGAGACAACCAACACGAAGGGACCCAGTGGCCCAGAGGGTGAGGGGAGTGCCAGGGAGGACACAGGATCAATATCACCATCTTCAGATTCTTCCTCCAGTGGCCACTTTCTAGTGGTAGCAGACCCATCAGGACCTGCTCCTGTTCCATTCTTGTCTGCCACCTCCAGTTCTATCTCCAGCCTCCCAGCTGCTCCACACCCAGTTGGCCTTGCCCGCTCACCCAAGAGGGTGGGTATCTCCTTTGCCCCAGGCACCTCACCCCTGCTGCCCTGAGTTAGGAGGCTATTGACCGCCGGTGGAGTATCTCTGTGGGTCAGACTGCCAGTCTGAATGCCATCCAGGTGCAGAGCAGCCAGTTCCAGCAGATGGCTGCTTACCTGGAAGGCATTCATAGTGCCATGTTTGGCCTACAGAGATCTTTTCAGGCTCTGTCCTCCTCACTGACACCAACCATCCACCCCACAATCCTCCCCACCACCTACCTCTTCCCCATCCAAATTCCCAATTCCCCTACTTGTCCAAAGCACACAGACACACCCATATACACCCACCTCAACACACACAAGCAGCAGTCATAGACACAAGCACCACAAGACATACCAGCATGCAAGTACTCACCAATCACTCACACACACCACAACACCCACCATTCCCACAGACAGCACCCTCACCCCACAGACCCAAATATCACAACCACTATACCCACAAACACCAGCCCAACACCCACTGACACATCCACCATACCCACCATTCCCCTAGACACCACCTCAACACCCACAGATTCACACACCCCAGACACCCCCACAAGCACAGCCACCACTCCCACATCACCCAACACCTCCACCTCACAGCCGACCAAGAAATGCAAAAGCCTGCCTTCACACATGCAACAGACGCCATCCAAACTCAAGCATACCTCAGACACACACACCAGCAGCGTCAATGTCCACAGGCAAGACAAGCACTCCCTCAGCCTCTCAAACTACAATCCCTTCTGTAAACCCTAGCCATTTTTACACAGAAAGTTGCCTTTTCGATCTTGCACTTTCCCTGTGATCACCACCCCTCCAAAAACCAAGAGAACCCCACCTACACCCCAACCCATCCCTTCCACATCCAAGTTCTCCCCTTTCACACCTGCCCCACACCCCTCCCACCCCAAAGAATAATCCCACCCCTCCAAAGTAGAAGACCAACCTTACTAAAAAGAATCCCACCCCTCTCAAACCCACCAATCCCAAATCTGTGACCACCCCAGCTATGAATGATCCCTGAGATGCCTGCATGCCTACTTGATTCCCCATCCTGTGGAGGTTCTCTGGCAGTGATCGGAGTCAAGCTGGTGCACAGTACTGCGCTTGGACTTACATATGGACTGGCCAATGGCCTTTGATCTTCATTATTTTCTCTTAATAAACACAAGGTGTACTTTTTTGGCCCTGCCATTACTTTTCTACATTTTTGTTCCTGAGTAATTTGTGTTGTATGCCTACAGTTGTGTGTGTTTTTACCTCATTGCTGATCCATTTGCTGTGGTTGGCAAGATATGACTTTGTGGGCAGTGCTGGTGTCACCCAGGACAAGGATAGATGTTCACTGGATGGAAATGTGGGTGGTAATCCAATTGGGGTATAATTGCATTTTGTTTTGTTTGATATGGTAAGTATTTCACCTTGGGTTGGCCAATGTCAGCATGTATTGTGTTAGATTTTGCCCCCTGATGTAGATTGGGCATTTGCCTCATGTGTGCAAGCTAGAGTTTTGTTTTACCACACATGGAGGGTGTACAATATTGCTACCTTCCTTTACATATGACTGACCATGTGTGCACTTTGAGGTGTGTACCTTCCAACTACTTCATCTACATGTGTGACCCATGTTGTTGCTCTTGTATTTGCCTTCTTGACTTGCACTTACACATTTTGCAGTTTGGCATGTTACTTGGCTCTACTATTGGTTGTCCCTAAAATACATGAAGGCCCAATTTATGTGCAAATGGTGTTCTAGGAACATGTGCAAAGTGAAATGTGTCCCAGGGCAGCATCCTTCCTGGAATGCTCCTGATACCCATATGCCTATTGTACAGGTATTGTTTACATTGTGAGCTTTGGATATTTGTTTTACAAAATGTTGTGCATCCCATTGACCTTCCATTGTGTTGCAATATGGATGATACGTGTGGGTCTATCACAGGGATGTTTCATGGAAGGTGTGTTTGGGTTAAATGACACATCCATACATATGTGTCTTCAAAATCACGACAGCCCCTGACATGTGAGCAATGTGAGGGTATCAGTTTAATTATTTTTGATTATGCTGCTGTGTGACACAATGTTCTGTACACTTCACTGTCCCTGAAACTGGGATGAGAAGACATGTGTTTTTGTGGAGTGTGGTGGTGCCGGTGCAGTGAGAGTGACCTGCCCAAATAGGGCGTCATGTGGCTGTGTATGTGTCATTCATTGTGAACAACTCAGAACCGGGACACAAAGAAAGTGTACTTGGTCCACGTGGCGTAACCCACATACCAGGTGGATGGCGGGCTAAGATTTGTTGTTGAGTTTCGGAACACGAGTAGGTGTGTGATTTTATCATAGGTTGCATCCACGGTGGTTTGGATTTTGTGTTTCATCTATGAGCAGCAGCGTGGCAGGAAGTGTGTGATCGATTCCATGGCAGCACAGGATGTGTGACTCTGCCTGCAGGTAAGTTCCTCCCTTTAATATCTCTTGTTTCTGCCAGATGGGATGTGATGGTTGGACCGCCACAGTCGTGTTGGCAGACGTCAACTTCATAATCTGTCCGGGGGAAACACTGGCTCCGACATCCTCATTGGCCTATCTTGCCACTGCGGTAGTGATGGTGCCAGCACGACAGGGGTGTTTTTGGTCCATAAAACTGCATGCATCGTAATATGGTGGCCCAACCACCAACTTGACGGTGGTTGGACTGACTTCACTATGTCGGTCAAGAGACAGCAAAACTCGTAATCAGGACCTATGTGCTAAATGTTACTTGTAGTAAAGACTGTGTGCTAAAGGGTGTTCTTCTTCTCAAATCCCCACTTGTAATACACTTTTCTGCATTCTTTAAGCTTCCATTAAGGCCAGGAACATGCTTAGGACGCTGGAGATACCCTGCTGCTATAAATTGCCCTGCAAGAAGAGAAGCTACTGTACTGCCCTGAGCAGAGAGGAGCAGAGCCCTGAGCAGAACAAACATCAAGCACAGCTGACTGATGCCTAGTGGAAGCAGTCTCAAGGAAGTGAGCTACCATGGAGCCAAGAAGACCTAGCTGCCAGGCTTTCCACTGGCCCAATGGCATCTGTGTAGTAGGTATGAAAATCTAAAGAGAAGTATTTCAAGTCTTTGAACGTGCACTGACCATGACCATTCTGGTACCATTCTTGATTTATTGGGATCTTGTGTCTTTCGCTTTCCATCACAGAAAAATAATAATGGTTTTTGGTCATAACACTGTGCTTTAAGTGGCTGCTTTGCTGGAAGTAGCCAGATTCTAAAACAGCTTGAATTAATATCCTATTCCATGTCATTACAGATGGGACATTATTTGAATTTGTGATTGCACCCTAACTGTATACCCCGTTCCCAGTGCCACCTGGTGAGATTGTGATGCAGCTGGCACCCCCAATCCCATGGGTGCTCCCTCAAAAAACATTTTGACTCCAAAAAACAATTTTCTTGATTCAGGTCCTTGGCATGTGGTACCTAAACTGGACACAGGTTGAGCATTGGCCTACCTTTCAGCATCAGTAGTCTCCTTCTGACGATCTTTTTTGACTGTGAAACCAGGTAAGGCCTTAGCTTGCCTTCCCTTCTGAACTACAAGTAATGGTGGATACTGACTATCAGACCATAGGTAGGCTTGTTAATGGGACACCGCTGGCCCAAATTTGGTATGGGTGCCAGCATCCATAATGGTGCAAAGTGGCTACAACAACAGTGTAAATCGATTTTCCGGCGAAAGTCGTTTAGTGTTTAAAACCGACTCTCATGTAGTATTCAACTAATTTGTGTTGTGAAGAGATGCTTCCCTGGTAAAACATGTAAAGTGGGCATGTCAGGGGTTGTAATAGTTCAAAAATCTCTGGGTTTTGATGCACCACAATATCAGCTAAAATAGCCTGATCTAGTCTGGCATCAAAATCTTATGCCTGCTGAAATAATGTACAAGCAAGAGGCTAAGAGGCATATTCCATGATACAACAACGTATAACATGTGTTTTACACAAAAGCACAACGGGTACGTGGCTGACCCAGGTGTGATTGCCTTTGCATAATAATTTGCACTGAAGGGTGTCCCACAAGTAGTAATCCTATGCTATACACTGCTGTGTTGCCTTTCTGCTATTATGCAAGACATACAAGGCATACGTTACTCACAACAGCCTTTTTAGCATAGCCACTGCTGATAATAATCATAGAACCGGGATTTTTTTCTAAGACTAGTTAAAAGGACGCCACTCCAGAGATCTTGTGAAGATTGAAGATTGGTTTATTCAAGTTAAGTACTCGGTAAGTAACACCACAACATCGCATCACAACCGATCCTCTCCTGACCAACCACAGCCATCAGAATGTCCACCCAGAGTTCTCCACCTCTCAGTGTTCTACATTCCCATCCCCAGCCTAGATAAAGATGAAATCCGAACCCTGGTTCTGTATAGTTTTCTACTGATTGCAGTAGAAAAACAGCAGCACTACATTGTTTTCACGCAGCACCCTGTTCCATGAAAAATAGAAAACCTGGACCCAAGATTTTTGACACTGGCCCATTGTCACCCTAATGTTTCATTTTGACATTCTGACTGGCCCTTTTTATTCATTTTGGATGATAGGATTTCTGAGTTAGGAAGATTTTGAACCATTGCTATAGTTTCAGCTACTTGGGCTCAAACACACTGAAATGTGCAGCTTTTACAAAGGGCCACTGGGAAACAAGGGTCAAAAGCAGATGTATATCAGCCACTTTGATATACTGTGGTAGTCTATCGGACATATCTGCCTCTGAACTACTGTAGAAAACAGAGTCCATGGTAAACCTGCGAGTTTATGCAGACTGATGAAAACCTTCGAACTGTCCAGCATAGAATAACAAAGGAGATAGTATACCCCACATTTGATTTGGCGCGCCTAAGTGAATAATTCCTATTTTAGTGCTTGAGATCATATGGTGGGCCTAGAAGTGGCCTTTAGCTCTGAGTGGGCATTACATTTGAATGTAATTCACTTGTGTCACACACGATTAAGTTCTAAATCCATGGAGTGAGCCTTGGCTGTGGGTACTCGTCTCCCTCACACAGGAAAGTTAACTATAACTTGGCAACTGAAATGACGTGCCCGGTAGTTACAGACTATATAAAGGTCCTGAAAAAAACAACTCATATAGACTCCGACCCCAAATCTCACTGATTAATCTACACCCCTGGCCGTAGCCATACTTGGGGAGCTCATTGTCTAAATTGCAATCGAAGTTGTTTTCATTCTGGGACCTTCATGCTTATCGGGTGAAATCACTGCAAAAATTACAGGTGTGGGCAATCATCCGCAGGCGTAAAAGTACGCAGACAGGAAAAAACAGGTTTGCGTTCCGCCTAGACTGGCATCTTCACACGGTATCCTGCGGGGGCGACAGATACCACAGTCAAAGAACCGCATGAGCACCGCCATCTTGCAAAACGCCTTCATCTGAATTATCGAGGCACCGTCAGCATACAGGCTCGCATCAGCCTAATTACTTAACTACTCCTTTCCTGGTCTTGCTTTGGTTTTCATTTACAGTAACATAAAACAGACAGCGCACTTAATCATTAAGTTCCCAGTAGAAGCAAAACAATTGACTCACACTGGACGTCTATGTCAAATTGATGCGAAAAATGAAGAGTTTGGCAGGTGACCACGAAGTCCTGACGTGTGCCAGAGCTCTGAAAGTGCACTTACCTAAATTAGATAGAGCACGTTGCAGACCGTGCCAGCATGTTCCTTGCAGTGGCTTTTACATACATCACCCTGCTCACTGCCGCAGTCTCAGCTGGCTACTTGCTATCTCGTAGCAGATTCAATTTAGGGCATTCTATTTTCAATGAATTCTGCATTTCAATTTGACAGTTTAGTTAATTCAGCCAGAAACGAGCTGGATCTAGGTCCGGGTATGGCGAGCTGCGCAGCTCGCTCTGGAAGAGTGCTGCTGAGGCTCTGAAAGTGCTGGCTCCCGGTGAATAGTTTTCGGGATATTTTTAGGTTTCGTGCTTCGTTGTTCATCCCCATCAACGGTTTTGGTAATGAAGCGTTAAGAAGAAAACATTGCGTCAAGTTAAACCCGGCTGTTATTTTACAAAAAATAACTGTTCTGGTGGTTTTCACCTAAAATGTTGTCCTGCTTCCTCCAGTTTAATTTTTTTTGGGGGTTAATTCAGATGGAAATGGAAGCTAATATCCTGCCACCCCCAATACACAGAGCACGCTGTTGCATGGGGTGCATGAAAATAAACAATGACCTCCTCGGCATTTCTGGAAGCGTGCCTTATATTTGACTTTTCTTTTTAACCCCCAAATTTGGTGCAGGTCGGATGGGCTTAATATGTCAAAGATTAAGTGCTGGGGCTCAAAGTTCTGTTCTGAACCCCGCAGCTGCGTTATTAAATGTCGGTGTGGCGAGTCTCAAAGCTCCCTAATATTAATTCCACCTCATGCCTCTTTCATCCACAACCAGACACACTCTCGACACAATTTATCTCCCTGTTGCGGGATCTTTTTCATTCCTAAATTTCTTTCGTTGTCACTGTTTGTCTCTCTCTTGCTCTGGGTCAAAATCTGATGGAGGTAAAATAAGTACTGAACCCACAAATTAGTGCCCCACCTGCAACCACTGGGAACCACTTGCTCAAATTAAGCACTAGTGTGCGGATGTGCAACTTCAGAACATCTAAGAACGTCCGCTGATGTGGTTGGTATCACATGCATAAATATCAAGGCAGGACAAACAATTTTGAGGTTGGTTACTTCTGTTCCTCTGAGTGCTCGCTGTAGTAGCTCCAAGAAGCTGGTGACTGAAAAGCTGGAAGATCTTTGCAGAGGTGGTAACTGCTACCCCGGGTGGAATCACTCTGTTACAATAAAGGTTGAGGAGGAAAAGCACCAAACTGTAAACAGTTCAGTGCTCTGTAAGGTCCGGCTTGCTTACATTTAACCTTCATTACTCAGAGTTCGACTCTTCCAGATCACAGTCTTATTTCTCACCCTGCCTCTCTAGGTGTCGATCACAGTGGGCCCTTTCAGGACAATTGAATATGATCTAGGTAGGTTTGTGCTCTGAACTGAACAGGAGGGGCATTCGGTTGAGAAGAGTGTTTTGGGCACAGCAGGCATGTCCAAGTTCACAAAGATAGAGGCTATACAAGGATGAAAAAGGAAATCAGCCTTCTTTCTCCCTATTTTGAATTATTTGGTTATCTGCTTCAGGGAGATACCATATACATATGGACTGCGATAAAGAAGAAGAATGAAGGGCTTTGGCATCCATTTTCCCATATGTTGTGCACAAGCAGTACTCCGCCCAGGTTTTTCCAAATTGATGTTAGCCAAACCTAGGGCTTGATTCACAAATATTTTTCTATAAATTTTAGTGTCTTGATGCTATTTTGTATCTAAGTTACACAGGAATATAAGGGTCTGATCTGCAAAGCATTTTCTGTGAGTAGTTTAGAGGAGTAAGGCATACCTACTCCTCGAAACTGTAAGTAAGAATGTCTACTCCTGGTCTTTCATCAGTAAATCACAACTAAGCCTGAAGAAAGACACACCTAGACATGGAGAAAGCTTGAATACTTTGAAAATAAGGCTCTGATGTTTGTAGACATGGCAGAAATATATACAGGCCTGTTTGTGAGCAGTATTGTCAAAGATAAGGAACGTTGGCACATAAAATAAATTCCGTATTTTCTGTGAGAGGAATATTGACCAAGCTGAATGGTTAGTTTCTAGTTTCGAATGTGATATAAAGGGCAACTGTGGTGCTGTAAAGCATTGTGCTGCAATTAGCTGTCCAGTTAAAACAAAATCAGCACAAATGGTACGTACTTAAGTATTAGGTTTTAAATATACTGCATATGAGTATGTTCTTATGTGAAGGAAAGTGTTGTCGGTTAAAATATTTATATGTAAGTCCCATTTTCTCCCTGAGACTTGGTGTCGTCATCCTTCCTTCTCATGGCACATGTGGACACCTGAGTAGGGTAAAAGACCTTCTTCATTTTCTCCCTTCAAGACTCTAACTCCTCCTTCCTTTTCCCCTAGCCCCTCTTTTATTCTTTCCATTTGTCCTTCTTCTTTTTCTAGTGCTCCTTCCTTGCATCCTTTTTCTACATCTTTTGTATTCTTCTACAGGTCTATTTCATTCTGATCCAGATCCACATTTCCATTATGTCTTGGAGAAAACTAATTAGAGTCCAAATTTATCAAAATTTGATGAAGTAATATGAAGCAAGACAATTTTCTACTCTGCACTGGTCAAATGGAGAGGGCAGGAATGTGCCATATCTCTCTTACAAGCATTTGCAATGCAATAGGTCTTGCATTTGTGAAAGTTAGAGTTATTGGCATTCAAAATGGCATTTTATTTACTTTTGTTTTTTTTGTATCCAGTGGAATGATGATATTTGCATAGCGCTATTGTCATTCGTATGACCTTGCGGCACTGGAGAACCAGAAAATGGGAAATAGGTTTGAGGGAGGGGAGAAGAGTAATATGCTGGCTGTGAAAAAAATAAGTAACAACATCCTGGAAAAAGCAAACCGTCATAGAGAATACAAGATTAAGTAAAGCATGTAAAATGCAAGCAGGAACAACAAGGTAATGTTGATGCTTTTACACTTCTAATATGTTGGCTGAAAAAAACCTGCAACATTTACTGTTGTAATGTGCACAAAGCAGGGGAAGGGTACAGTACCACTGGCTGTCACTAGGTGTCCCTTAGGACCTCTTTTGGCCACCTAAGTTAATGCACCCTGCAACGTTGAACTCAACACATCTCCAATGACTTTCAGGGGCTGTGTGAAAATGAAGCCTGGCGCCAGTTCTGAGAAAGGTTTTACGCTGTACATTCAGGTTATGAGGGAGGGGAGACAAGAGTAATATGCTGTTTTAATTAAAAAATAAGTACAAGGTCGAGCAATATGCAACTTCACATAGTCATGTAAACTGCTCTTCCGATCAAGTTTGCGGTGTATGAAACTTCACGTCCTTATTTGAAGCGCTCAGACACCACAAAGTAATAGCGGCATGCTCAAAACAAGGAAGAGGTAGAAACAACATACGGACATGAAGTGCGAAGCAGCGAGGCAAAAAAGAAATAGTGCGGCACACTAAGCTTTGTTTAAAACTATTTTTATTGGCATTTGTAGGTTTGACAGAAGATATGATAATATAAAACTTTTTTACAGCTATGTCATCTTGAGCTTAAATAAGTTTTCATGGCCTTTATAGTTCTTATACATAGAGCTCAGTTCTTTGCTTCTAGCTAAGGCTCACTTGTTGTGACTCTGGCCAAAATGCTCTTTAGCAGTCTATAAAACCTCCACAAGGACCCCCCCAAAAAAACTGATATCATGCCCTCGGGTAAGGCCCGCTCGCTGCCTAGAGCACACCTATGCCATTTCAAACCATACAATAAAATAGTCTTTATATTACTAAAGTATAACTCTTTCAACTGATCAACTGTGTCCTCGTGTTGTGTAATCTCTAGTGATCCTGCGATGATGCTTGAGCAGTACCTGCTCGTCTGTCGCCACTGGGCTCGCAGCCCTACGTTCTATCTTGTAAGCACCAGTGTCCTCCAGGAGAACACTTTGGTTTTAATATTAGGATCTTACCCCTGGCCCTCCGCAGTGCTGGACTCTGTATGGGCATCATCAGGGAGATCAACAGCCTCCCACGCTTCCATAATTTATGCCCAGAGATGTGTTATTGGTTGGCGTCCAAGCCCCTGTGATTCTTCTCTCCTCAAAGTCCTCTCCTCCACCCTGGCCCAGCATGTGACCTCATGTATCCATGTAGTGAGTTGGGGTCCCTCAGGCGTTTCCAGGTTATCACTATGCTACGCCACGCCAACACTAGAGCCAGGTCTATAAATCGGTTCCCTACCTTTTTAGGGGGTGTCCTGACCAGTAGTCCCAGTAAGCTGGCCTCAAGGGTCACAGGCAGGGACCTATCTAATGTGATGTTAAGACGCGCAATTATTTCAGTCCAATAAACTTCCAGGGTAGGGCACCTCCAAACCATGTGTCCGAAGTCAGCATCCTGGGCCTGGCATCTCCCCCGTAGGTGGACTGCAGTCTATGTGGGGTAAGATATGTCCTGTGTATTAAATTAGACTGAATTAGTTTAAGGCGAGTGTTCAATGAGACATGGGATGCATGTGCAACTATCCGACCCCACTCAATCTACGTCAATTCCCAGCCCACATCCGCCTCCCAGAGAGCCTGCAGTTAATTTAGTGGCCTACTCGTCCTTCCATTTAGTGCCTTGTACAGCCAGGTCACTAAATGGGATCCTCCACCCATTCGGAGCATTGTCTGGAGCACCGCATGTCTGGGGGGCTCTTCCGTACCCACCCCCCAAAAGTCTCGTACAGCTCGGGTCACTGCCTCATATCTCAGGAACTGACCCCGTGGGAGGTCCATCTGGTCCAGCAGTTCTGTGAAAGAGGACCACTCCCCCTGGGCATAACGGTTGCCCACGGTAGCCACCCCAGCCTCCGTCCATGGAAGCATCTGTCTCAGTGTAAAGCAGTGTGGGAGCTCATCAAGCGTTAAGTCCCATCAATGGGATCTCAGGCGCGTAGGATGTCCGGTTCCCAGTACGCCTAAGTGCTCTGCGCCAAGCCTTATAGGCCGCAGCCATGAGCACCCCATCATGCTGGGGTAGGAGTTTCAGCCGAAATATTCCAGCCAACAATTTGTCTGTGTGCTGTCCTGCCCCATCCCAATACAGTTGGGACAACCAATGAGTATTCAGCCACCGCGCCAGCCGTTGCAGCTGTGCCGCTACGTAGTAGAGCTCGAAGTCGGAGACCCCCAGCCCCCGCATCTGGGCCTATGCGGAGAGTGGCCAATGCAACTCCATGGCACCCGCTGATCCATATTAGGTCTCTGAGGAGGGTGTTTAGTGATCTAAACCAGAGTACCAGGACAGTTACCGGCAGATTAACAAAATAGTATAGAAGCCATGGGAGCATAATTATCTTGGACAGTGAGATACGCGCCATGAAGGGCAAGTTAAGGGAGTGCCAAAAACTCACCCCAACTCTAAGGGATCGAATCGCTTTGCCTAGATTGCCCTCCCAAAGATCGACTATGTCATGGTAGACTTGAATCCTAAGATATTTGAATGTATTTGGGGCCCGTAGAACATCCGCCTGGCAGGTGGGGCACTGCCAGAAACCACCGGAAACACACATGTCTTCCCTCTGTTAAGGCGTAACCCTGAGTAGGTCCCGAAACCTTCCAGTGTCTCAAGTGCCCAGGGCAAGACCCTCTCCCCATCTCTTAAGTAAATCAACAAATTATCAGCGTACAGCAATATGATATGTTCTGCTCCTCCCCAACATAACCCTCTACCATGCCCCCCCCTCCTGAACCACTTCGCCAGTAGCTCCATAGCCAAGGCAAAGAGCAATGGGGAAAGCAGACACCATTGCCTGGTACCCTTATGGATGTCGTACACGTCCGAGAGCTGTCACCCAGTTCTGACTCATGCGGTTGGGGAACCGTATAACAGACAGAACCATTTAAGCCATACTTCCCCTAATCCCAACTGTTGCATCTTAACTTCTAGGTAGACCCATCTCACTGTGTCAAAAGTTTTTTCAATATCTACCAACACTACTGCTGCATTTCAATCTGTCAGATGGAGGAAACCGTATAATACTGTGTACAGTCTACAGAGATTTTGGGCCAGATGTAAGTAGATTCTGAATTGTGACCCGCAAATTGCGAGTCAGCGCGACTCGCAATTTGCGAGTCGTAATTCAGAATGTAGGATGGTGTCCCTGGCACCATCTGCGACTCGCAAGGGGGTCGCAAAGGCCCACCTCATTAATATTAATGAGGTGGGTCGTAATTTGCGACCCCCTTGAGACTCGCAGCACTCACAGGGATGGTGGCTTGCTGGAGACAGCAGACCACCATGTCTGTGACTGCTTTTAAATAAAGCAGTTTTTTCTTTTGTAATGCAGCCCGTTTTCCTTAAAGGAAAACGAGATGCATTACAAAACTAAAAAATGAAACTTTTTCTTTTCATTTTTCTCAGAGCAGGCAGTGGTCCATAAGACCACTGCCTGCTCTGGAAAAATGTTTTTAATGCCATTCACAAAGGGAAAGGGGTCCCATGGGGTTCCCTTCCCTTTTGCGAATGGGTTAGCACCCAGTTGAAATGGGTGCTCACTGCGATTGCTTTGCGACCACGTTCGCGGTCACAAAGCAATCTGGCATTGCACTGCGACTCGCAATTAGGAAGGGGACTCCTTCCTAATTGCGACTTGCAAACCTGTTTTGCAAAAGGGGTTTTGTGCATTGCCAAGTGCAGTTTGCACATCACAAACAGCGAAATTCGCTGTTTGCGACATGCAAACTGTGTGCTACATCTGGCCCTTTGTGAGGTGTTCCCGGTGGGTATGAACTCGCATTGATCATCATGGATCAGGTTCTGCATATACGGCAGGAGCCTAGTAGCCAGAACCTTACTCAGAATTTTAAAATCAGTATTGAGCATTGAGAGGAATAGGAAGCCTATATTGATCAGTAGTCTTGAGGGGGGGCTATGGCTCTGTTCATTGTCCAAAGCATGCAATCGATCTTCGAGACATAAGAGGTCTCCCTCCAGCGCTCACTTAATGCCCGTCATCTGACCTATACAGTGGCACCTTACGACCACCTTGAGGGCCTCCCACTCCATCCCCTTCTGCTATACTGAGCCCTCATTACAGGACCAGTACTCCGCCACCGTCATGGATAACGCGTCTCTAAAACTGGCATCTTCCAGTGCAATCGGCTGTAGGCACCATGTCAGGATAGGGGTTCGGGGCTCTCCCGCTTGTATGCGCAGCAGTAGTGGGCTAGGGTCTGAGAATGTGCAGCCACAATACTCTAAGTGCCTTCTCTACCCACAGATTGACCCACTGTACACAAACCTATCAATTCTAGTGCGTACCTGGTTAATATGAGAATAAAAGGAGTAGTCCTGATGTAATGGGTGTTGCACTCTCCACACATCTTCCAAGGCCCAAACAGACAACCAGGCGGTCAGCCCCGTAGCAATCCTAGTTGACAAAGCACCCCGCTCCGGCAGGGAAGAGCAGTCAAGGTCTATGTCTAGGACCCCATTAAAGTCCCCCCAATGAGGTATGCCCCCCTCCCCCGGGAAGTCAGCCATGTGCGCAGATAGGGTGTGGAGATAGGTCATCTGGTCCTGGTTAGGGGCGTATATTAATCCCAACACAAAGGGTCTACTAGGCAGGCGCCCCCTACCAAGACAAACCACCTCTCATCGTCCACTACCACCCTTGTTGCTTTCCAAGGCACCCCTGCCCTAATCCAAATCAGTGTACCCCGGGCATATGCAGAATAAGTGGTCCCAAACAGCCGCCATCTCCAACGCTGGTAGAGATGGTCAACTTCCATCTGTGTGAGGTGTGTCTCTTGAAGCTTAGCTATATGTACCCCAAGGTGTTTTACATATGACAGAATTTTATGCCGTTTGGCCATAGATCCCAGCCCTCGAACATTCCAGGTAATCACATTAAGTGCAGTCAATTGTACAGTCATTATATAACATTATTCATTCATCTTCAGGGGCCATGACCCCCAGCAGTCCCACTACCTCTGCCACGTTCTGCATTGCAATGGGCACAGTCTTACCAGAGATCATTGAGGACAAAATAATTAAACAAAACCCCAACTCCCCTCCCAAGTAAAGTCCAGCAACGGCTGGCTGCCCAAACAGAACATAATAGCCATAATGAGTGTCATACGATACCACCTTTACAAAGACGAAGAAGCAGGAATAAGGGGGTGGCGAGGCAGTTGTTGGGACATCTTCTTAGTTCGGCCCACTCTCCTATAACCATGGTCTATCTGTGGAATCAGCTGCAGCTTCAGGCAGGTCAGTGGAGCCCATTTGAATGATGTTGTCAGACGATTGAGGCATCACGTGGGGGAGATCTTCTGGCGTTCTTGTCCGTGAGTCTGAGTCCAACAGGTGGATGTACGAGTCATGATCTTGGTCTTTGCCGACCCCCCCACTTCCAAAAGTTCAGGCAGCGTAGGCGAAGGCTTGGTGCGGGGGGGATGGCAGGCCCGACTCCGAGATCTCCTCCTGCTCTTTCGATGCTGGGCAGTTGTAGCCACTTCTTTTGAGGACCCAGCCATGCACGATCTGTAGCGCTCCAGCCATGCCCATGTTTCCTCGGGGTCTTGACAGAAGTGTGCAGTTCCATTCACCATGAGTTTCGGCCAGGATGGAAAAAACTGTGCATATTTAATCCCTCCCTCTCTGAGCGCCCTCTCCACCGCTGTAAAGGTGGCCCTCCTGGCCTGTACAGCCACTGTAAAGTCTGGGAACAGGCTTGCCTGTCCCCCCACCCCCTTTAAAAGGTCCAGCCGTCCGGGCCCTCTGCAACAGCAGGTCTCAGTCAAGGTAATAGTGCGCCACATTAAGTTGCATGGCTGATCGCGCAATAATCAATGTAACAGGGTCAGTCTGCAAGGTGGTAACAAAGAAGCCTCAAGGTCGGACAAACATGAAGCATTTACAGAGGAAATCAAGGGAATTTTGAAAGACAGGCCAAGAAACAAATGAAAGTGATGGGTGTGAGATGGGTGTGGTTAAAGCCCACAGATGTAGTTTACAACATGTCGGGAGACAGCACTTGCACACTGCCTAGGTTCAACCTAAAAATGACACCCTACATATGGTGTGCTGTTCTGGCACTTGAGAAATATCTGTCAAACTGTAAATACGACAGAATAATGTAGTCTATTCATTTCAACGCAGTTTGTGATCATAATTTGTAATATTTTACACCTACCTGGGACATTTCTGCTTAATGATTCCTAGGTAGAGTGAAATTGTTTTATGGAAAATAGGTTCAAAGGTGTAGTTTTACATAAAAAATGCTATTTGGTTGAAATTGGAATTGTAAATGTTAAATGGGGAGCTTACACTCCTTACGGACTGCCAATTAGCAATAGCTGCAATCCATTTATGCTGCATTAGCTACCACAAACTAAGGCACTATCTTGAGCCACATTACAGACCCGCATCACAAAGCGAGTGAGTTCCTGCGTCTTCCTTCAACCTGTCTTTTGAATGAGTTACACCTGAGCATTCAGTTCTTGTTCGTGAAGTATCTTATGTGAGTAATTTCCAAGAGTAGGACATGTTTATGCACGGAACCTGTGAGTAAGGAACTCTACTCCTGGAAATTATTGATTAATTCATACCTAATCTAGGAGTAGAAGGTACCTCCTAATAGAAAAAAGATCTTCTCGCTCATATTTAAATCTTTTTCATTGCCAACAGATTGTTTTTTGGATTTGTACTGCTTTTGAGAGTGGGGTGTGAGCTGGTGAACAAACTAAATTTACTTTCCCTTACAGAGATTCCAACTGATGTTTTTCTGACTATTGGGAACTTTTAGCAACAACTGATTTTCCTTTTCGAAAACATTACATTTCTATCTTTCTGTTCGTTGTATTTCGAAATATATTTCGCATGATGACTTTGCTGACATGGTGTTTGTGGTCCAGCTGGACACAACGCCTTCCTTTAAGGGGTTATTTATCCACACTTTCCGGAATCACCATTCAACACATATTTCTTACACTTATTGATTTTCCAGTGGACATCTCCATTATCACAGAAGTCAAATAAATCAAATGGATTACGTCTGTCTCCTGCTCTAAAAGACCTAAACACAGCTGTCACACAACCTCTCATTCTTCTTTGTTTTTGGCAAAATGTGTCCAGGCAAGCTTATCTTTCCTCATATTTTCAAACTGACAATCCATTTATCAGTTTACCGCCTCTTTCGATTTGTTATGTTTTTATCTCGCAGTGCCTATTGAGCTAGAGGGGGATTCTGTCCACCAAGCGCTGTCTAGCGCTGTCCATGCATGAAGGAGGTACCACTACACATTGCCCTTCATGCAGCGAAATAGTGTACTACCTATCCTTTTAACAAAGCAATGCACCTTCATTTCGCTTTCAAAAGTCAATGTCACCCCTTTGCCATGTATTTCCTGCACCTTATAACCAACCTGATGTTCTAATATACTGGTAACAAAAAGTGATCTTTTTCCAACCAGTTTCTCATTTTGCAAGATGTATGAACAAATAGGTCGAACAGCAACATAAGCAATTGTAGAGAGCTGCAGAAAGACCTGCCTAATGAATATTCATTATGCAGGTCACAGTTTGCAATTCTGTGTGATTGGCTACAATTACAGGGATTGTGACCTTCAAGGTTTGTGGCCTACAAGGATAGCAGGCTACCACCATGTGACTGTATTTCAAAATTGAAAACCTTTTTTTAAAGCTGCCCAATTTCCTTAAAGGAAATTTTGAAACTCTTCAGTGAGAGATGACAGTAGTCCCATCGTATGAATGGATGAATAGCGAGATTTCAAGAGTGCTCTGCTATTCCAAGGAGTGTCTCGGCATTAAAACGGAAAGTAAGAAGGCAGAGGCTGATAGAACTAGAGAGTGAACAGCCATGTTTTGAGTTGTTTTCTGAAAGGCCTCTCATTTTCAATTTGGCGCAGTCCAATGGGAAGTCTATACCAGGCTTGAAGGTCCGAAAGGGAGAACGACCTGCCTCCAATTTTTGCCAGCCTGACTCTAAGAACTAAGGGGAGTGTAGAAATGTACTGTGGAAGACAGGCACTCAGGGCCAGACTGCTTCAAGGCTCTGTTCATAAGAACAAGAGTCTTGAACAGGATCCTGTTATCAACAGAGAGCCAGTGCAGGTTCTGCAGGTGAATGAAGACCAAAGCTCCTCTAGGTAGGTTGAAAACCAGATGGGCCACCACATTCTGGACCGTTTGCATTTTCCTTAACAAATGTTGTGAAAGACCCGCCTACAGAGCATTGGTGTAATCCATCCTGGATAGAACAAAGGCCAGGATCACTGTTTTTCTCATGAGCATGAAGATGATCTGTGGAAATGTTTTTTGGCAGTATGGATTAGGCCAAAACATGTGCGACTACTGTGTTAATTTGGTTTTGTAGTGCCAGCTGTTTGTCAAACTTGGCTCCCAAGTTTTTTACTACATCAGCTTGTGAGTTGGGTGGGAGGGCCCCATCTGGACAATGAGTTTGCAGATTGAGGGTAAAATGGAAGCCAAAGCTAGGAACCTCTGTCTTGTCAGTGCTGCATTTGAGTTGGTTAATGCTCATCCAGCTGACAGGGTTTAATGGTGTTGTGGATAATAGGTTCACCTTTCTTGAAAGAAAATAGCAGCTGAGTGTCGACCACTGCCTACTCCCTACAAAGTTGCCACTCTGATTCCCAAAGGGGAAGGGGCTCAAAGGATATACCACTCCTTTTGAAAACTAGTTCTCACCCCGACCTGGGAGTTGGTAAATTTCCAAAGGGTTGCTACCCAAATTATGGTTTCAAAACATTGATACATTTTGTATTAATTCGCAATTTGGGAGGAGTGCTCAAAAAATTACCCTTACAAATTACGAATTGGTAATCAGTTCTAAACCCATTTTATGAGTAGATAAAACTTTAGCAACTGAAAAAATGAGTCTAGGCAATAAGCACAAAGGGAATTTACAGTTGTAAATCCTGTGAATGTGCAAATCGAAGAGTTTGCAACACAAAGGACCAGATGTACGACCTTTCATTTTGCAACTCTCAATTCGCCATCCATTTGGGAATCGCAAATTGCGAGTCACAAAACAAAATGCACAACAGTGTTAAGTACATTGTTTGCAATTCCCAATGAGGTCACACATGACCTACCTCATTATATTCATGAGGTAGGTGTCAATTTGCATTCCCATTGGGAATGGCTGCACTAACAGGGATGGTGGCCTGCTGGGGACAGCAGACAACCATGTCTGTGTCTGCTTTTTAAATAAAGCAATTAAAAAAAATAAATGCAGGCCATTTTCCTTAAAGGAAAACTGGACACATTTCAAACAAAAAAATTAAGAGTTTTCTTTTCATTTTTTCATAGTAGGCAGTGGTCCGTGGGACCACTACCTGCTCTGAAAAAATATTTTTGCCTCCATTCACAAAGGACCCTTTCCCGTTTGCGAATGGGTTAATACCAATTTGAAATTGATGTTAACTGTGATTGTTTTGTGACTGCAGTTACGGTCACAAAACATTCATACATGCCACTGCGACGTGCAATTAGGAACAGATGCCCTTTGAACGCCCCTTCCTAATTGCGAGTCGCGGTCCCTATTTTGCAAGTCGGTATTTGCATGCATCATACATTGGGCCCAAGCTCATTTAATTCATCTGGCCTTTGTCACTTCTCTTTTTTTGCCAAGAACAACAGGGGTGTAGATAAGTATTCACAAATACCATGACTGTGATGTCAGCAGTTCCCTATAATGCTGCTTGATAATGAGAGATGTTACAGTAAATAAATACTCAGAATGCTGCTTCTATAAATTAGTTTCAAGTGTTGATATTGCCAATAAACTGTGCAAAGTTTATATTCTTTAACACAATGTAACATGTTGATTAGGTTTTATCAACTATAAATCACTCCCACCAAACTTTGCTTTAACAATATTGATCAAGACTTTATTGTGTAGAATGTACAGTGCTTTTGTGATTAGTGAAACTTACACCTGAGCAGTCCCAATTCTCAAGCATGGCTCTCTGCATTGTTTGACCTGTAGGGATCTCTTTCCAATTCAATCATATGCTACATCTGGCAACATTTATATTTCTGCTTGCAGACAGCATTATGTGTGCCAGAACTATCGTTGTTAGTTTCTAAAAGGGGGAATAAGAGGAGTATTTCTAGCTCATCACATGCCATTGGCTGTTAGATGGATCACCCTGCCCAGAGTGCTTCCATTGTAACACATGAGGCATAGATGAAAGCTATATTATATCTCGAAACTACAAATGAATCATCACACTTTTTCTTACGATCAATCCATTATGCTATCACTGCACATTACACTAGTACCAATCCCGGAGTGACTTTAGCAGCCTCACATTGCACGTACCATCCAGTGCCATCACACTGTCACTCCATGCTACAACACTACCAACCTGTCATCATCATACTGCAAACATAACACTACTGCACTACTACCAACAGCCTGCTTTACCCCTTCACTCACAGCACAATACAACCACCCCACCACTGCAGTAGAAAATACCTCAAAGCCAAGCAATAACACCCAGCACCCTGACACTGTCCCCACCACCACAGTAATACTCCACTGTGACTAAACTATCTGCAGAAAGTACCTCGCTACCCCTCACCACATGGCACTTCCTCACTCTAGCAAATACACTACCACCTCACAACACCACACAGCCACCCCATCATCACTCTAGCTCTACCTCTTACAATTGAACGACTGCTGCACACAGTCACACTTCTGATCCCATGATGCTTCCACCACCACAACACGATTAGGCATCTCTACACAACCACACTCCCAAGCACCACTCTGCTCACAGCACCTCATAGCACAATCAGTTCATTTACCAACACCACCACACTACCACAATCCATCATTGAACTGTGACCCCACCATTATGCTACCATTTACCAGAAACACAGTACCACTTATTATTACCACACGACTATTCCCCACTATTACTTTACTCTCCCACCAAGGCACTGTTGTGTTATGAAATGTTATGTTATGGTTTGTTTTGTTACTCAACGCTATGCCATTTTGTATTTGTTTAGTACACTATCACTGTTTCTTACTGATAACTAAAGAGACCAATAGAATCTTAATACAATCTCAATACAATTCTATATACAATTCACTGAAAAGCAAGAGTACTGTGAGGATAAGAATCTCAACATAGATGTTTCAAAGCCAATGTTGAAATAGACCACAGCTCTCTCTTTCTTTAATGGAGAGTTGAATTGCGCTCTACAGCTTTGTCACAAGTACAGAGAAGGCACAACCTCTCCACAAAGACCTTCTATAGCTATGTACAGACAGACAGCTAAAATGGCTGATAGCACCATATTATCAAATCTCACCAACAAACTGAACCCATCACCACTACCACACTATTACTTACCAAGTCAATGCACAACTTTATCTCTGATTTATCACTCCTAAAACAACTTCGTAACGCTCACAATGTTCAATAACCTGACATTGCAGATGGAATGCAGTTGAGGTACAATGCAACATTAACAACATCTCAATGACAAAAAAAATTCAATACACAAAAATGTAGACAACAGAATGCTAACCCAGGGCACAGCCACAATACCAACACAGCATAGCAGCATAACAAATATGACAAAATACAACTCAACAGTAATTACAGAACACATCTCTGGAGGCTGAGGAATTCTACTGGAGGTTTTAGCCATGTTAGGAGGGTAAGGGGATAAGAGGAGTTGTATGCACTGTCTCTTTACAAGTTTACTTACAGTAACTATTTTAGCTCTAGGATTTAATGGAATAATACCATGATGTACACAGAAATGGATGTCATTGTACAATATTTTTATTTGTTAAGAGAAATAGAGCAAGGGACTCTGAGAGACTCTGGTGGCCATACACGCCCCACATTCAGTTACTCCCAAGAAATGAAGTAACAACAGAGTTAATGGGTTACTCCCAATTTATTGTAGTCTAGAGTGCAAATAAAAGGTCTAAGCCGGTTGAAAACTTCTACCAGTATTAATACATACTAGAGATGGTTTCACTATCAATTGCATTCATGTATTTCAGCTTTTTACAGGTTTTTTTCTCTTAAATTGTTGAAACCATCTTTTCTTCTTTTCAATTGGGCAATGGGAGTCCTGACCCAAAGAACTAGTTTGGATCCCTTTAGAGAACTCCTTGCTTTTATGTTTATAGCCTCCTTTTTCGCCTGATGGGTACCCTGACCATCCTTGTGGTGATTCCTGGCCCGTAGATACCTTCTTTTGGACCCTGGTACTGACCCAGCAGTCCGCCTCCTTAGCAAGCTTCCTGGGGTCGGTGAGCGTACTATCAATCAAGTGTTGGTGCAGATCTGCAAAAGAAAGACTGAAAATGTGCACCTTTGAAATCAAATTGAACAGGACCTGACCTGATAATTGTTTCTTTCCCTGCCTTTCACCCAACCATTGAGGCCCATATTTATTCTTTTTTATCGCTGCATGTGCGTCATTTTTTTATGCAAAAGCGGTGCAAACTTACAAAATACAATTGTATTTTGTAGGTTTGCACCACTTTTGCGTCAAAAAGTGGCACAAATGCAGCGCTGAAAAAGTATAAATATGGGCCTGAGTGTCTTAAAAAAGAATCTATGCAATACACACAGGTCTGTTGGGCCAGCTTCTGGCTGTCCCTAAACTTCTGTTTGTACTTTTCTGGTGTGTCACCATACTTTCTGATAAGGACTTTGTTCATGGTGGGATACCTCACTCTGTTCTCCTTCTGTAGCTCCAATAGGATGTCCCTCCCCTCGCTAGGGCTCTGCCTCCACAGACTACCCATCAACTCCCCTCAGGGATCTTGTGTATCTGTAGGGCAATTTCATAGGCCTCAAATCACTTGTCAATGTTGTCTCCCACAACAGAGTCCAGTCTCCAGAGGTCACTGAAGTAGTGCTGCCACCATTACTGCTGGACTCCGCCTGTCTGGCCATAGGATCCAGTTCCTTTAGACTCCGCTTGTGAGCTAGCAACAATGTATTCCCCTCAAAGGCTTTTTTGAGCCTCCAGCTTTAGTTTAGCTAGCTCTAGCATGAGATTTCTATTCTCTCTCCTGTCTTTCAACTCCACTTAGGTCAGGCCCCTGGAAGACACACTGCTTCCTAAACTGGGAGGAATGTCCAATCCAGGAAGAATGCTACCCCCTTCTCAGCAGACTGTACCTCAATCTCCTCCTGTTAGTCCTGCTCAGATCCTTGCTTCTAATCATCATCATCCATTGGTGACTGCTGGGCCCCTGCCAATGCCCTGAAGGTCTTCTGAAGCTCTGCCTTATTTCGTGTTCCTCTTACTGGACAGCCCTCCCTCCTGAAAAAACTCATTGAGCTGGGCCATCTTATAGCTCTCCAGGTTGACCAGTTCATACTCCATCTTTGTAGGCGAGGTCACAGACACAGGTAGAGTGAGAATACATTTGGAAAAAAGCAAAAAAGCCAATCAGGGAGAATTTAAACTTGAATTGGTCCTAGATATGGGATGGTAGTCCACACCATAGCTTTGTAAGACACTGCACAAACTCAAATCCTATGCTCAAAGCTGATCACCATTTTGAGAAATTGGGTTGGTGGCTGACTGGGGTGTGAGCGCAGGTTAAAGAGCAACCACCAGTCTTGTCAGAGTAAGGCACAAGCAAACCACAAATGTATCTGTGCTCATCTTCCAGTAGCTTTGCACAGAGCAGTCACACTTAGGGCCGTATTTATACTCCGTTTGCGCCGAATTTGCGTCGTTTTTTTCGACGCAAATTCGACGCTAAACTAACGCCAACTAACGCCATATTTATACTATGGCGTTAGAGGCGAATAGCGCCAAAGTTCCCGGAATGTGCGTCATTTTTTAGCGTGAACCCCTTCCTTGCGTTAATGATATGCAAGGGAGGCGTTCCCGTCTAAAAAATGACTCCCAGGCCTTTACGTGGTATTTATACTCCCGGGCAAAAGAGACGCCCGGGAGTGGGCGTGGCTAAAAACGGCGCATTTGCGCCGCTTTTTAACGCCTGGGTCAGGCATGGCGTTAAGGGACAAGTGGGCTCAAAATGAGCCCAGAGTGCCCTCCCCTGCCCCCAGGGACCCCCCCTGCCACCCTTGCCCACCCCAGGAGGACACCCAAGGCTGGAGGGACCCACCCCAGGGACATGCAGGTAAGTATTTTTTTTTTTTTTTTTTATAATTTTTTTTGGCATAGGGGGGCCTGATTTGTGCCCCCCTACATGCCACTATGCCCAATGACCATGCCCAGGGGACAGAAGTCCCCTGGGCATGGCCATTGGGCAAGGGGGCATGACTCCTATCTTTACAATGATAGGAGTCATGTTGATGGGGGATGGGCGTCGAAAATAAATGGCGCAAGTCGGGTTACGACGATTTTTTCGACGTAACCTGACTTGCCCCATTTTAAGACGCCCATGCGCCATTTTCCCCCTACGCCGGCGCTGCCTGGTGTACGTGGTTTTTCTCGCGCACACCAGGCAGCGCCGGTCTGCTTGCGCCGGCTAACGCCATTCAATAAATACGGCGCCCGCATGGCGCTTCAGAATGGCGTTAGCCGGCGCAAAACTTTTTGACGCTAAACTGCGTTAGCGCAGTTTAGCGTCAAAAAGTATAAATATGGGCCTTAACTTGAAGGCAATGTGTAAAGTATTTGTGCAACACTTCAAACAGTAAAACTGTGAAAACGTCACACAAAAAGGATCCCACACCAGGTTAAAAAATATAACTTAATTTGATACATAAAACAAGAGCAAAACAACAAAAATCCAACAGTAGAACTCAAATTGTGAATTTTTAAAGAATAAACTGTAGAGTGGCGCTTAGAAGCAAAAAGCGCCAACTGAGGTGATCTGATCACACCAGACTGGGACAAAGCCAATAGTTCAGACCAACCGCAATGGAGCGTGGGTTGGCTTTAGGGACCCAGTTTATGGATCAAATCTGTTTATTGGTATGAAACACAGACAGAGTAAATACAAACTCTGGGCCGTATTTATACTCCGTTTGCGCCGAATTTGCGTCGTTTTTTTCGACGCAAATTCGACGCTAAACTAACGCCAACTAACGCCATATTTATACTATGGCGTTAGAGGCGAATAGCGCCAAAGTTCCCGGAATGTGCGTCATTTTTTAGCGTGAACCCCTTCCTTGCGTTAATGATATGCAAGGGAGGCGTTCCCGTCTAAAAAATGACTCCCAGGCCTTTACGTGGTATTTATACTCCCGGGCAAAAGAGACGCCCGGGAGTGGGCATGGCTAAAAACGGCGCATTTGCGCCGCTTTTTAACGCCTGGGTCAGGCATGGCGTTAAGGGACAAGTGGGCTCAAAATGAGCCCAGAGTGCCCTCCCCTGCCCCCAGGGACCCCCCCTGCCACCCTTGCCCACCCCAGGAGGACACCCAAGGCTGGAGGGACCCACCCCAGGGACATGCAGGTAAGTATTTTTTTTTTTTTTTTTTATAATTTTTTTTGGCATAGGGGGGCCTGATTTGTGCCCCCCTACATGCCACTATGCCCAATGACCATGCCCAGGGGACAGAAGTCCCCTGGGCATGGCCATTGGGCAAGGGGGCATGACTCCTATCTTTACAATGATAGGAGTCATGTTGATGGGGGATGGGCGTCGAAAATAAATGGCGCAAGTCGGGTTACGACGATTTTTTCGACGTAACCTGACTTGCCCCATTTTAAGACGCCCATGCGCCATTTTCCCCCTACGCCGGCGCTGCCTGGTGTACGTGGTTTTTCTCGCGCACACCAGGCAGCGCCGGTCTGCTTGCGCCGGCTAACGCCATTCAATAAATACGGCGCCCGCATGGCGCTTCAGAATGGCGTTAGCCGGCGCAAAACTTTTTGACGCTAAACTGCGTTAGCGCAGTTTAGCGTCAAAAAGTATAAATATGGGCCTTAACTTGAAGGCAATGTGTAAAGTATTTGTGCAACACTTCAAACAGTAAAACTGTGAAAACGTCACACAAAAAGGATCCCACACCAGGTTAAAAAATATAACTTAATTTGATACATAAAACAAGAGCAAAACAACAAAAATCCAACAGTAGAACTCAAATTGTGAATTTTTAAAGAATAAACTGTAGAGTGGCGCTTAGAAGCAAAAAGCGCCAACTGAGGTGATCTGATCACACCAGACTGGGACAAAGCCAATAGTTCAGACCAACCGCAATGGAGCGTGGGTTGGCTTTAGGGACCCAGTTTATGGATCAAATCTGTTTATTGGTATGAAACACAGACAGAGTAAATACAAACTCTGGGCCGTATTTATACTCCGTTTGCGCCGAATTTGCGTCGTTTTTTTCAAAGCAAATTCGACGCTAAACTAACGCCAACTAACGCCATATTTATACTATGGCGTTAGAGGCGAATAGCGCCAAAGTTCCCGGAATGTGCGTCATTTTTTAGCGTGAACCCCTTCCTTGCGTTAATGATATGCAAGGGAGGCGTTCCCGTCTAAAAAATGACTCCCAGGCCTTTACGTGGTATTTATACTCCCGGGCAAAAGAGACGCCCGGGAGTGGGCATGGCTAAAAACGGCGCATTTGCGCCGCTTTTTAACGCCTGGGTCAGGCATGGCGTTAAGGGACAAGTGGGCTCAAAATGAGCCCAGAGTGCCCTCCCCTGCCCCCAGGTACCCCCCCTGCCACCCTTGCCCACCCCAGGAGGACACCCAAGGCTGGAGGGACCCACCCCAGGGACATGCAGGTAAGTATTTTTTTTTTTTTTTTTAATAATTTTTTTTGGCATAGGGGGGCCTGATTTGTGCCCCCCTACATGCCACTATGCCCAATGACCATGCCCAGGGGACAGAAGTCCCCTGGGCATGGCCATTGGGCAAGGGGGCATGACTCCTATCTTTACAATGATAGGAGTCATGTTGATGGGGGATGGGCGTCGAAAATAAATGGCGCAAGTCGGGTTACGACGATTTTTTCGACGTAACCTGACTTGCCCCATTTTAAGACGCCCATGCGCCATTTTCCCCCTACGCCGGCGCTGCCTGGTGTACGTGGTTTTTCTCGCGCACACCAGGCAGCGCCGGTCTGCTTGCGCCGGCTAACGCCATTCAATAAATACGGCGCCCGCATGGCGCTTCAGAATGGCGTTAGCCGGCGCAAAACTTTTTGACGCTAAACTGCGTTAGCGCAGTTTAGCGTCAAAAAGTATAAATATGGGCCTCTATGCCTACATCAGGGTTTGCAGGCAAACCAATTCTGCAGGAAATCCTGCTACACAAAATAAACAGACAGGCCTGTAGTGACAGCCAACAGACATGCTAAGGCAAATTCCTTCCTGTACAGAGCCTGTTTCTTAGAGGCCACCGCCCATTCCCGGTGTTGACACTGCCAGTCTATGCGGAGATTAAGAAAAACCTGAAGACAAACCACAACACACAAAACAAAATACAAAAAATAAAACTGTGCCTCCCCTCAAAGTCCCAGCGGTATCTCTCTTTCTATCCCCCCCATCACCCTTCCCCAGGGACAGCCCAGCTTCCATCCCCCATCCTCTGCCCCGGTTGCTTCCTCCCGTCCGGGATGCCCCAGCAGCCTCAACACCCTTAAATATGCAGAGCATGTTAGCTCGTTGAACTCCGCCGAGAGGATCTGGATGAACGGCCTCCAATTGTCACCTATGCCTCCCACTCTCTGTGTAGCCACTAATGTTAGTTTTTCCGTTCCCAGGAGGAACCAAAGCTTATGTAGCCAAGAGGTGTAAGTCGGGACCCTGTCCGAGCCCCAAAGAGCTAGTATCGTCTGTAACGCTGTGTTAGGTGCCAGCGCCATCTGTCGTCCCCTCCGCGAGCGAAGAGGAAAGGTAAGGGGATTGGGTAAGCCCAGTATAACATATGACGGAAACCTAGGAATCTCTGTCTGAAACACTCTGTCAATATCGTCAAGAATGCCTTTCCAGTATCAGGATAACTTAGGACAGTGCCATAATAGGTGTATAAGTGTGCCAGTGCTACCACATCCCCTCCAGCAAAGGTCAGATTTAGCGGGGTCCCATGCATGCACCCTAGCCAGAGTATAGTACCAGTAAGTGGAGAGCTTGTAGGCAGTCTCCGCCCCTGGCGTGCTGTAGGCTGTATGATGCGCCCTATAGTAAACACTCTCTCACTCTTCCTCTATTAGCTCCCTCCCCAGCTCTGCCTCCCATCTCCGCTGCCTCTTGGTTTTAGCAGACTGAGTCTCCGCCTGTAGGAGTTTATATAATTCCGAGATCAGTCGCTTGTCATCCCTCTTGCCCATGAGCCATTTCTCAAACGGCGTGAGCGACCTGGACACCAGTGGCCTAATCGCCGGCTGAAGGGCCTAGTGTCGAACCTGATAATACGTCAATCTATCTGCCTCTGTAAGCCCGTAAGACTCCCTCATCTGGTCAAAGGCCATTACTCCATCCTCATCAAATATACTGCCCACCCGCTTGCAGCCTCCATCATACCAACGCTGAAAACGCTCCGTCTGTAATCCTGGGGGGAAGTTGGGGTTCTCACAAATCAGAGACATCGGGGAGGGAAAGGTCGTCAAACCCCGCTTTGTCGCCACTGCATCCCACACCCGGATCGTCGCACCCGTAACCGGAGAGGAATAAAGTCCTGATGCTCAATGCCTACGCCGGAGCCACGGCTCCTTCCAGATGTGAGACCCAGCCACCGCCTGGTCCATGAAACACCAATGCTTTTCAGTGAGCGGGCGACTCCACTCCAGCAAATAGCGAAGTTGGGCAGCTTGAAAATACCGCAGCAGACAGGGAACAGCTAGGCCTCCCTTCTCTTTAGGACAGTACAGGACACTGCGCGTTATCCGAGCCAGCTTCCCCCCATACGAATTTCAAAATCTCTGACTGTAGTGTCGCTTTGATACGCAGCGGTGGAGTTAAAGGGAGCGTCTGAAATACATATAGTATGCGCGGTAAGACTGTCATCTTAATCGCGGATACCCTGCTGAACCAGGAGAGTCCATGCTTCCCCCACTTCTCCAGGTCACTCAGTATCCCTCTAGATAGGGAAGCATAGTTCATGCTAGACGTTCTCGCCGCTGTTGTTGCCAGGGCAATAACCAGGTAAGGTACATGGGACATTGACCATATAAAGGGGTAGCGAGCTCGTAAGGCTTGTTCGTGCGCTGGTACAAGTGACAAACTCAAGACCTGGGATTTCTGTGTGTTCACTTTAAACCCAGAAACCCGAATAAACGCACTAATGGCCTCCATGAGTGCAGGCGGTGAAACCATGGGTCCGCCAACGTGAGAATCACGTCATCAGCATAGAGGCTTATGAGGTGGAGGTCTCCCCCAAACTTGACGCCAGAGATCAGAATATCGTCACGGAGGCACTGCGCGAAGGGCTCCATATATAGCGCAAACAGTAGTGGAGAGAGCAGGCACCCCTGCCTCGTCCCCACCCTATCGGAAAAGGAAGCGACAAAGTCCCGTTCACGCGGACGGCGGCCCTAGGCGCACTGTAAACACAATGAATCCAGGTCCGAAACGCCTGGCCAAACCCGAAGCGCTCTAGCACTTTAAGGAGGTAAGGGCAGTGCAATCGATCGAATGCCTTCTCCCCATCAATGGAGAGGAGGAGCGCCTCCCTATGGGATCTAGAGGTTTTATCTATTATGTGCAGGAGCTGCTTCGTGTTGTCCCCGCACTGTCGGTCAGGAATGAAGCCCGCCTGATCCAGATCGATAAGTCCCTGCATATAGGGATTAAGACGCTGCGCTAGAATACCCGTAAATAATTTAGCATCAATATTTAAGAGCGAGATGGGCCGATACCTCCGCAGCCTAACCTCAGCTGCCGACTCCCTCAAGGACCAGGACAGAGCCCGAGACCGGAGTGGGCCTACGGGCTCGTTGCCTTCCATGCGGCTTCAGCCGCCTCGGCCGCTCCCAGCTGCCACGCCTGCAGCACTCGGACGCGGCCAGGGCCCGAACCGCCTCACAGGCCTGCCGTCACAGTCGGGCCTCCAGGCCCCCTGCCGATCTCCGGATCGCACCCAAGAGGCCTCCCCGCCTCCCTCAGCCGCCGGGGGTGGCCCCTGTTGAAGATGACCAGGGCTGTGCTGAAGCTGGAGAAGGCCCGGGCGGCGGAGCTTTGATATGCACGTCCGCTCATGCTCCCCCTGAGGGACCCAGTTTAACCTGCTGAACAAAGTACCTTAAATCCTGGTTGTAGAGTGTTGCGTCAATCTGATGTGAAGCTGTCTTGCTCATCTAATGCATTGCATTGATTTTGAGATGCAGCGAGACTGCGGTGCAACGCCCTGTTTAGTTGTTGTTGAGGATCCACTTCGACCGTGCTTGCAATGTGAAGGGTGATGTAGGGGATGCGTTGCATAGCAAGGCCGTTGCATTGGTTCTGATGAGCAGTGAAGCTGCGATGCAGAGCTTTGGCATCGTTGTTGAGGCTGCCATCGATGATGGATGTGTGGACCTGCCCTAATGAAGTATTGTGCAGTGGTGAAACAATGCGATGAACCCAAGATGAGGGATGTGGTGGGGATGCGGTCTTCTGTGGTGGGTTCAATACACGCAGCAGCGGCAATGAGTTGATTCTGCTGGAGGATGTGCCACTCAGCTGAGGAGATGCTTCGGTTCTACTCTGTGATGCACCGCTCAGCAGAGAAGATGCTTCAGTTCAGCTGGAAAGCACCTTAGGCCCACTTCCAAGGGTGCAGGACTGGGGTGGCACCACTCGGCAGGGTAGACTCACAGGTGGCAGAGTCCAGGTGCAGGTGCATGGTGGTTGGAAGTCCTTTATGTAACTGAGACTTCAGAGACAGCCAACAAGCCCCTGGAGTCACCTGGGTTGGAGAGATGAAGGTCCAGTCCTCCTCACTCCTAGGTAAGGGGAGCAGGCAACAGGTCAGCACAGCAAAGCAGGAGTCCAGCAACGTGCAGTCCAGCAGAGAAGCAGGGCAATGTTGTGAGCCAAACCCAGTAGGAAGGCTAGGGGACCATCAGCACATGGACTGCCCCAATACTAGGAGCCTTAGACTCACTATAGAGAAGAACATTCTCCTAGATGATTAGGTGATCCCCAGAGGCTTCACCTTCTGCATGGGCTGAGGCCTGGAGCCCAAAGCCCTGAAGAGTGGGACACTCTTTCTGTGCTTGGCAGAATTCCTCCCTGGTGGGCCCACCCCCAACTTGCCAGCTAGCAAACTCAGGTAGGTCACTTATGGCAGAAATGTCTTCCCTGGTTGGCTTGGGGGCCTACTCCTCAGGGACCCATCAACCTCTACCACAGGAACTTCAGGAACCGGTTTCCTGCACCTCTTGCATTTCCTTTTCAGCTGTCTGGACTGATGTTCCAGATGCCTTTGACTCCCTTCTTTAGCAGCCATGGACCCTGTGGTCATACTGACCTACTCAGGCAATCCCTCATCTCCAAGTGAGACTTGAACTCTGCCTCCTTCACAGCAGTGTGCTCCAGGTTGTTGCTTAAAAGACAATCAACAGGCATGGCAGGGCTCACAGCAACTTTCAGAGAACCGGAGAACCCCGTACACAAAGGGAACCAGAGCCACCAGTAGATGGCTCGCATGAGTCAATTGTCGGTGACTACAACTTGGTGGAATGTGTTTGTTGGACCTGCTCTGCAGACACCAGCTGACACTTGACAGTAGTCATACTGTCTCCTTTGTCTTGTAGAGTTTCCAAACATTGCCCATTAATGGTGACTCGCTGTCTAAGCTTTGAAGTATTTGCAGGCATGTGGGCTTTTGTCACCATATCTCTAACCCAGAGGGAAACTAGAGTCACCTCTGTCTGTCCCCCTAATTTAAGCAAGACCACCTCCTCCCTGAGCGCTACATTTGTGACTTGGTCAAATGTGCTCAGCATGACCTGCTTTGCAGATACCAGCTGACATGTGACAGTAGTCATGCTGGCGCCAGTGTCTCACAGTTTTTACTGAGGTTTTCATATGCTAACATAAACAGCATTACATGTTCTGAGTGGAACTTAAGTATTACGCAGTACCACATAGCAAGCATTTCCAACGCTGTGGCATACGTACAAGGCAAAACATTGAGTGAAAGAGTTGCTAAGATCTCCCCGTACTGGGCGTTGTGTGTAATAACAATAGACAACTGTGTACTGATGCGGTTACCCGTCTAACTGGGTGGGTTCACCTAAACTGGACTCAGAGGGAGACAGAACTGTATCAGTACAAGGGCACTGGTGTAAAACCGGAGCCTGCACCAGTTGTGGTGTAGCTGATGTTGCAGGATTAACTGAGGGCTGGGCTAGCATGCAGGCGCTATGGACTGAAGGATGGAGTGGCCGCTTAACAGAAGGAGGGGTGTTAATGGTGTGGGCGAATGCAGACTAGGATCAATGAAATCCCGGTCAGGCTCACGGCAGTTGGTCGCCATTCCTGGTAAGATGTTGAAATTGGTCGTGGAAAGTGTCCCAGGCCAAGGAGATTGGATGTTTACGGAGGTGCCAAACTTAATCATTGTGTAGGGCCTCTCCCTCAGCCTTCCCCCACTCACACACTGCCACATGCCTCACTGCCACAGGTGGTGCCTGTGCAGCCCTCCACTGCAGGGTGATGGCTTTTTTAGCTAACAGGAGAGCCATGCCAGCAAAGCGCGTTCTCACCCTGTGGTGCTTCCTATGATTAAAGATGCCTAGGACGCAGGCCTCCGAAGTGTTAATGTCGGGGAGCTCCGTGGCCCCCTGCAGAACGTCATGAACTGTATGTACATAGGAGGAAAGGGTTGGGCAGGCCCACATCATATGCTGTAAGTTGGCTGTAGCCAAGCAGGGCTGTGCATGTGCTCCAAGGAGAAATAGCGGTTGAGTTGTTCTGGAGCCAGGTAGGCCTGATGTAGAATAGAGAACTGTATACCTTTAAACCAGGCATTATGAGATTCTCGTCAGGGGAATGCGAAGGCTTGTTCCCGTATGATGGTGTGTAACGGCCTCCCTATGTTATCCTCCCATTTTCCCTGTAGATCGGTCAGTGGTAACCTGGGGTGTTCCGGCATTGCCTGGTAAATCCATATTATCAGGTACTGTCCTGCCCCCATGTGGAGTAATATCTGTGTGACGGCGAGGGTCTGGGTTCCTCATCATCAGCAGACCAGGAGACTTGGCATCTGTTGTGTAGCTGTCTGTAGGTAAGAATCTGTCCCGGTGGCAGAGTGCGATCAGAGATAAGTTGGTCAAGGTTAAGTAGGTAGCTGTCTGTAAAGAAGTTGCTGACTATGCCAGCTCCTCAGGTCTTGGGGAATGTTGGAAGGCCCTGCAGAGGGAATGGTGGGTCATATGGTGTGATGTTGCCTTTGAGGTGAAAAGCCTTGGTCATACATTTGTGAGCAACCAACACCTGCAGGGACCATGTGGATTGGGGCATAATTTTGGGTAGCAGAAAGCTTCATGGCATGGCTGGTGCTGGAAGACTGGAGCCTTGGCACATTTCTCCCATGTAGCGCCTCACCAGCCATCGTAAAACCCAGTGCATTTGCATTGCTAATCAGTAGGTTTTGAAAGATGGGGCTCCCAGTCCACGCCTGCTAACTGGCAGCTAAAGCTGTTTAAGCACAATTCAATGGCATTTGTCTCCCCAAATAAGTTTTCCCAGCAGGGTGCCCAGTTCCTGGAAGAAACACCTGGGGGCTGAGGGGGATGTTTACAAAGTAACAGAGGAGCAGAGGTAAAATTATCATCTTAAATAAGGCTATTTGTCCAGTTGGAGCTAAGGGTAGATTTTTTTAAAGCTGCACTTCTGACTTCAGAGCAGAGAGGGCATTTCTCAGGTTACCACCATATAAGTCAACAGGTGAGTGGTGAAGGTGAACTCGAAGGCAACGGGCCATGTCTCCACTCCAATTTAATAGGGTTCTCCCAGTCGCACCTCAAGGGGATTGTGCCGGGATATCTCGAGATATAGGAGGTCATCTTCATAAAGAGACACTGCGTGAGTCACATCATCCAAAGCAATCCCGCAATCTCTACCCTCCAGACGGAGCTGAATGGTCAGTGGCTCTATAGCTATCACGAAAAGCAAAGGAGACGGGCGCAGCCCTGCCTGCTTCCCATGAACACATAAAAGTGGGCAAGATCAGCCAGCCCAGATGGATCCTTGAGGTAGGATTCGTATGCAGTAATTTAGTGTATGCTAGGAGGAGCTTGCCCACCCCCAGCCGGACCAACACCTGGAAAAAGTTAGTCCCATGTAAGTGTACCAGATGCTCTTTAGAGATCCAATATCCGGCAGCCAGTGTGTGGGAACCGCCCACTGGCCTGATCCTGTGCATGAAAGAGATGGCGGATGTTTTGGGACGTGCTGCGACAGGAGACAAACCCGTTTTGGTTCGAGTGGATGATGTAGTTTACACTTGTTTTCGTTAATCGGGCCCCTAGGTGATTACTCATGTCCTGCTGTGCAGACAGCACCTTTTTTGTGGACATTGGCAAAGGATTTTATAAACCTTTATACTTTGCAAACACTTTGTCGCCTTCTGTAGAGGCAGTCAAGCTTTCCATGAATGGAATGCCTATGACAGTTTTTAGTTTTTTTTCACAGTGGCGTTTTATGTAAAAAAGCATTTCAAATGAAGACGAACAAAAATAATTTCAAACGTATCGCTGATGTGAAACTACTGGTTTTTGGAATGCCTCGCTGCTGAAGGTTCTTATTAACCATATTAAATAGGAATGTCCTTTTCACAAAAGAGTGCGATTATTATTTGCCACAATGTGTGGAAAGCATACGTGATGAATGCTTTTATATAAACTGTACATTTGCAAGCCAGACAATAAAAAAATAATTTGATAGTGAACTTCACTGGACGACCTCTTCTTGGCCTGACAGTCTTATACATTTCACTGATTGCGCAATGGGGTACATTTCTGTAAAAGCGATATTTTAAATTGCATTTATTTATTTTTTTAAATCCAAATGCAAATTACATGAAATCCTTATTTCATACTTTGATAGCTCGTCATTAGGAGCCCGAATTCAAAGCATCACTTTTGTGCGAGCTACGACTAAAAATGTCTTCATTGCTGTATAGCATAGCTGCGATTACAATCCACGTTTTATTTTTCACCAATAATAACTTTGTAATTAATTGTAATGAAATATTATCTCTCGAAAATATAGATAAATAATAATTTTCATGTAGTATGAAATATTTTTTGGGGAAAAATAAAGAACACAAAAATGTTGCCGAAGTCGAAGCCCAAACCGATGTTTATGTTAAGATCCAGAATTCCCACTGAGTCCTGCTGTGATCTTCGAATTCTGAAGTGTCACGGACTCACCAAGAATTATATTGGGCAGTATGATTAAGGATTCACGGACAGAAGAAATCGAAGTATCAAATTATTTCATTCAGTAGGTTTCCACCTTCCATGAACAGCTGATAGAATCTTACCAATCACTGGCAGGTAAATTGAAATGACGACCTAAGCCATAAGCCTTTCTACCAATGCGAGCCTTGAAGGCCCAGGTGATGACTTTACTGCAAAACCTAGCCTGCTCCTTTTTAAGTGAATCTTGAGTGCCCGCTCTCCACTGGGAAGAGGACGTTCAAGTTAGTCCATCATCGTGAGGAGGCATGCTGGAGGTGGTTCCTAATGTGTCGGGGCCTTGGGAAGTGGTGATAGTGGAACCAATTGTGTGAGACATTGTAAACATAAGGGGCCAAAGTCAAAGGGAAGGGTGTGGACAAAACATGACGAGAAATGCATGGGAAAGGAACCAAATTACTCTGTTTGTTTCAGTATTAGGACCTGTTCAGTCTTCAGGATTTTCTCCTTTGGCAGTCAAGTGTCCCAGAATCGCTGGGATTATCTTGAAAGTCACCTGTCATTACCAGCTCAACTTTTTCCCTTGCAAGGTCTTTAAATGTGATGGGTGCCAATTGATTGTGTACACATTATGTCAAACCATAATAATGTTGCCCTGGATATCAAAGTTCACCTAAGGCTGAGGGTCAAATTTTGCATCACCTATGTGATGTCTCCTTGGTTTGGCAAGTACTAGATCACTCTGTTGGAGGTTAGAGGACTGGGTTGCACGTGGGTAGCCAGCATAACGTTTCATTTTGCTTCTGGCAGGAGCATGCCTTCATTGAATTCAAAGGGATGTTTGGACCCTCTACAGGGTGAGGAATGGTGGTGTGGATCTTTCTACCAAATATTAACGTAGGCAGAGACACTGTTGTGGTCCTTTGAGAAGTGTCATGAAGTGTCTTGTAGAGTACCTATTCTTCCTTCAAGTATGAGCCACTGGCGCAGGGTGTAACTTGAAGATCTTCATCAAGCAATAAGTATCATAGAACTCATCCCAGCCATCTTCTTCAGCTCTACTTCCAGTTGCGAAGTCAAATCATCACATTTCCCACAGAATCTTCCTCACCCAGGGGTTCCAGTGGAATATGAGACAATCGAATCCACTCCATCTCAAGGAGATCTAATTACCACACACCTCCTCTCAGATGAATAATAACTAAATTATACAAACAGAACAACTATAAAGTACAAAGTTGTACTAAATTAAAACACAGCTAAAATCGATTAAATTAATCTTAAATAAATTTACATTTCTTGCACATAACTATCAATTTCCTTTCCTGTTTACCTTCGACACAATACCCCATTACCCATCTCTCTCAACGTCCTCCAAAAATGTAGGAGCCTTCTTTTTTCTTTGATTCCTTCTCATACTCAGTTTCACCTTCTTTTCTTCATCTTTCGACCTTTTTTCATCCAATTTATCTCTCTCTCTCTCTCCTTCATTTTCTTTATTTACATTTCCTTTGTTTTCTCCCACATTGTCCTTCTCTTTGCCACACTTTACTACTAACACTGTTGAGATTCCACACTCTGGAATCAGTGGTCTTTACAACGTTCTTAAAAAGTTTCACCACACATATGGGATCAGAAAATGTTATTCTTCCACATGGCATTCTAATTCTTATCCTGCCCACCACATGCAATTTGGTGACTTTTCCTCCTTTCCTCTCATCAAACCACTTTTCCTCTCATCAATCCTTTTCTCTTCCCTTTCCTTCCTTTCACCTTTCCTATCCACCTATCTCTCTTTTGTCTCCAGGCTCCCTCTCCTTGCTTACACTTTTCATTTACCCACCAGGGTGTCATCACCCAGTTAGGTTTCCTTTTCCTGAACAGCTCAAAAGGAGACATCCCTGTGACCGTATGCAATGTTAATCCATATACAACTACTTTTCTTTGTACTTCTTCCCTCCGCTCCTGTGCATTATCCTTGGCCATCCTGATGGTCTCCTTCAGCACTCCCTGCCCACCAAGAAGCTGTTCTTAACCACTCCTTAGTCTTTCTTGGTGCCCTTCGTGTGCCAGCTTTACTAGCGAACTCCTTAATAACAACAGTGGAACCAACCCAGTTCCTCTAAATAAGAATCCCTCTTTTTCTGAAAACTCCTCCTTTACATTCCAAAATGTTAGCGTTTTTTCATCCTCACATTTTTTCTTGTGCTAACCCAACTTCAACAAATTAAACACTGCCTGTATCTCTCCATCCTCACCTGTATCTTTTTTCCACTCTTCTTCTGAAATGGCATTTCGTTCTATAACACATACACTCTCTTCCTCTTCAAACTCTTCATCTCCAGCGTCCTTTTCTTCTGCACTAACCACCAGTCGAGACAAAGTATCAGCCACTACATTCCTGGCATGTATTCTACCACAAATTATATTCCAGTAAGTCTACTATCCACTTGGTGACTCTTCCTAATATGGCATCAATTCCCTTCCTGCAGAAAATTTATTTTAGGGGTTTAAGACCCATCTTAATCTTGAACTCACACCCCATAGAAAAGTCCTCATATCCTGAATGCCCATTAAATCACCAGGGCTTCCCCCTTGATCACTGAGTACCTTGTTTCGGGCACATTCTAACTTCTATAAGCAAACATTATAGTCTTGGTTCCGCTCCCTTCAGCTTGCATCAAAACTGCTACCAACCCTTTGATATTTGCATTCATGAGCAGAGTGGATTTCTTAGTGGGATCAAAACTATGTAGACTGGAAGCTGCAGCTATCTCCTGTTTTATCAATTTAAACTCTTCTTCACAGTGCTGGTCCAAATCAAAGTCTGCACCCTTTTTTAACAAGCTCCTCATCGTTACACTCTTTATGGCAACATTAGGAATGAATTTAAAATAGTATTCAGCCATCCCTAAAATACTATGTAACTTCTCATTATTCTGGGGTGGCTCGAACCCACAGAGAGCTCCCACTGGGCTCCCTTTCAGTTTTACGCGCTTGACAGAGATTTCACATCTTAGATACTCTATAAGTGTCTGCCTGAATTTGATTTTTTTGCCTTTTATTGCCTTTTATTGCCAAGTTCACTGATTGCAACCTCTTTAATACTGCCCGCACCCTCTTATCATGCTGAACAACATTGGAACCACAAATTATTATGTCAGATTGATATACCTTGATGCCATCTAAACCTTTCAATACTTTTTCAATTACCCTCTGGAAATCTGAGGCTGCTGTCACCAACCCAGACGGCATCCTCTTGTTCCCAAACATGCCAAACGGCATCACAAATGACATAACATCCTTTGACTTCTTATCAAGCTCAATTTGATGGAACTGATAACGTGTCCTTCTATGATAATTTATTACACACCAGGACTCGTTTTAGGCCAATGAATCTTTTGATCCAGTTGAGAGACACCTTAGGACGAGATAGCTAATCAATATGTCAATCATTTCGTCAATAATGTCATCAATATTTATTACAACAATAAATTTCACTTTAGTTAAAGTCATTAGCCAAGTCAAAACACTCCCCTGACATTGCAGTCATGAATAACCACACCAGTTTAGTAGAATTTTATGAGTTTTATTCCCTATTGCTTACAGCTCTAAAAGCAGGTGTGTCAATCTCAAAACCAAGAAACATTAAAGCATAGTCACGATATGGCAACTTTGATAAGATTTCATTAAGGCGAGAATCACAAACATCAGAACATAACACGGCGTGAACATAGATCAAATTTAGCAGAGTGTCAATAACGCATCAGTTCAACAAAGCATAGTTTCGGTCGTTTGTCTATTTGCATCAGTTTAGTGAACACCTATCCTAACCACTAATTAGCATTAGCATGTTGGACTTCATGCAAAATGATTTAGAACACCAATTTGGAAAACATCTAACTACGGTCCCTGTCAAAAGTAAGCAGTTGGTACCTAGAAAGGAAAAGCAAACAGACAAATCACATATGCATTGTCATAATTACCCTCCAAAGTTTAGGTCAGCGCACAGGTTCAGTCTTCGTCTTCAGGACATCAGTCAAATCGCCATCTGTCAGAACTCAGCTCCGGGCAAAAGGGGCACTTCCCTCATAAGGAGGCAAAGTGTAAAATGGGCAAATCTAAGGACGAGGATGGTTCTAAGCGAACCAATAAGTCACCAAACGGAGTGACAAAGTTTCTGGATAAAATCAATAGCATTCCCTACCTAATTCCCAATGGCTCCCTGCGTCATGGGTTTTTATCCCTTTTTCGTTGTACATTCCCCCAAAATTCTATTGGGCACTTGTTATACCCCACTATCTTTAACCTATCAGAAAACACATTAGGTCACCTAACTTTCACCCCATATTATTTTACAAGTCTTTGATTGGTTCTCCTATTCGATGTATTCAGAGGTGGCACGTCCGGTATGATTTCATCTTTCTGTAATTCTTTGCACATCTTTTGGTCAGTAGCTCCATTGTCTTCACCAGTTTGAATGACCTTGTACATTACATTAATCTACACTGTTTCATTTTGTTTTAACATCACCCTACAAGCAATGAAAAATTAATGGGAACGGATCTAGCATGGTTACATTCGTCTTCTAGTTTGAAGAGAAATAAAAGGTTGTGTCCTTTTGTGAGTCAGCACTCTGCAAGATAGGAAAAATACATTTCATATGAGAGCCAAGCAGCTAAGCTTCGGCTCATGCTAACTTAAGGCCTACAAGGATTTCAGCACAAATTCAATAATATAATTATTAATAATTAGTATAACTTAGTCAATATAATAATACATAAACATTTTAGTCATTATTATTAGTCCATGTATACATTGACGGCCACTCCCCGTGGTCACATTTCAGGTGCACGTTTAAACAAAATTACTATTGCAGTTTCTATTTGGCATTACCACACATTAATTCATAAACATTTCATGTTAATATAGATTATATAAGCTACGCTCTCTCAGTCCCTCCTCTGATGACGTTCGTCATCACACAAACCTTTCCGTTTGACCTTTCACTTAGTTTTTCACCTTGCGCATAATGCGCATTTCAACATCTTGTCCTTTGTGTGAACTCTCCCAAATTTCATTAAACATTTTCTCCCTTTCACTTTCCTCATTCTTCTTATTTCTCTTTGTCCAATTTCTTTTCATTTTGCCATTGATTTTGCATGCTCCCCATAAACCTAATAAACAGGCCAGAACAATTAATAGACCCCCTAATATTTTTGCAAGAACCCCATTCCAAATGTTGCTAAACCAGCTCCCTACTCTGGCAATTCCTTTTCCCACTTTCTCCCACACTCTAGGTTCCTTCAAATCCTTCAAATCTGCACTATCTTTAGTTAGGTTAGTAAGCATACCTCTAATATTTTTACTATTATCAGGTATATTTGAGCAACAATGACGCTCGTTGAGCATCTTGCAGACTCCGCCGCTCTTTGCTAAAAGAATGTCTAAAGGAAGACGATTTTGAAGACTCATAGCTCTTTCCGCAGCAAGTTCAGTATCCATCAGGAGTATAGCCCCTGTAAAATTTGTCAGCATGTTATCCACTATAGTAGACAACTTTCAAATCTTTATGGAGTTTAAGATAACCCCTACTGAAGGAATTATGGCTCCAAATATGTCACCAATGACAGCAGCCACTGTCTCTCGTTTTTGTCTAGCATGTTGTAATTCAGACGTTTTAGGTATTTGCTTTAAGTCATCAATCTGGTAAATTTTTGGAAAAACTATTCCCAAATAACATGTTCCATACCATCCCTTAGGGAGACGGTAATAAGCATTAAGTCCACAGATATAATAGATCCCATGGATCCCTGGGTCCTTTCCATTTAACATGAATGTCCATTTACTCTGAAACAAAAACACATGCCTGCATTCACTCGTTTCCACAAGTAAAGTGTCATGTTCAGATTTCAGCCTATACATACAAAGCCTTCCTACATATAATGCTTCTATAGCTAGTTTGCCTTGCGTCTTTATTGCAGTGTAAGCATAATCATTTGCATATGTGCGTTTTTCTAACCCCTTTTCTAATCTTTCCTTCAATGCTTTGCGTCTATCATCAGTGTGATCTAAAAAGCTTTTCTCTACAGTTGTCAATAAGCAAGTCAGATTATTGCGGTGTGCATAAGCTGTCCCAAATGTAAGGGTCGGTACAAAGAAACTTCTAACTAATTTTATACTATGTTCCTTAGCTAACTTGTTCAGAAACTGAATCACTGGCACAAAAGAAAACACCACATCCAAATTTGAATAAAAATATTGCACATGCTCTTGATTATAGAATCTTGTTAGTAGCGAACTACAACTTATCCCATAAGTTAATGGCAAGCTATGGTAGGTGACCCCTTCTTGCACTGATGAAGGAATCTTTGTGCACACATAACAGTTTTTCGCATCAATGGTTTCAACATACTCATTCAGCAGGCGATAGAAGACATTAGTGGAGAGTTCCCCTTTTGAGTTAGTTCCCTCATGCAAGTGTTTAGTATCCTGCTCAAACTTTTCCCATGGTGTTAGTGTTGTAGTCTCAGGTTTTGAAGCATTGTTAGTTGCTTTCTTATCCTACCACGGCATTCCCACAATCACACCTACAATTATTATTGCGCACACAATACCTAATATAAGACTTAACCAACCACACACCTTACCCTTTTTGTTACTGCTTCTATTATAAGCCATGTCTATAAAGAATCAGATAGCAGAACAACAATCAACTTGAGGATGATATAAAACTCTTTTTTTTTTTTCGCTTGATGCAAAGTCTCTTTCTCTCTGCGTGTATTTACAGCGCTTCACTCACTCCAGGACCCTTTTGTCAATCAGGTTAGCAGCTTGTCATAATCGGGTTTCAAAGTCAATTCAGGTTATCAGTGTCACATCCGGTAATTTATAAGTCCTTTCTTAGCTTTTCAGCCAACAATTTCAATTTTCAATTTCAGTTTTAACACAGTCTCTTTCTTTGATTGATTTCAGGTACCGTAGTATTGGCCTGGTACTTCTCGATCAAAACAGAACGCTAAGAATTCTTGTTGCCATTCAGATGTTGTTGCATATGCCCATTCAGGACCTGCGTACCTTCTATTTGCAGTTCTTTTTCTTTTCAATCTGCGCTCGCCTTGCAATTCTCCTTCACTTAGATCCTCTATTCGGGATGGATCAGTTTCTTCTGTTATTGTTTCACCTGGTACGACCCTTTCTTTCGCAGCCTGCTTCTCCAGCCAGTTATCTCCCTTATGCGTCTTTTTCCTGCTTGTCCTTTCAGGGCGCTGAACAGCACCCTCCTCTTGTGCTATGGTGTTTTCTCTTGATGGGCCTGCAACTGGCTCAGGGGATGCCGGTGTGCTTTGATCTCTCTCTACTATTTCCCCTTCTTCTTCTGGATCTGTGACAGGTTCAAGCTCTAACCCGTATCCGTCTACTTCTGGGAGAACCTCTCCTTGATTTAGTTCTCCTGCTGCTTCTACTGAGATAGGCACACTGTCACCTCTCTCAAACTCGTTTACTGTTTGAGGGACTAGGCTGTTCTCAGCGGGCTCTCCTACAGTCTCAGTTCCCCCTTGGCTATTTTCAGGCCCTGAGACTTCCTTCTCTGGACTTGCTGAGTCGGAGGCTTCAAGTTCCTCATCAGTCAGACACATTACCTTCTTTGTGTGACTGGCATGTATCCAGTTTGGAACGCCTGCACATTTCACAGCAGTGGTTGTTGTCAGTATTACTTGATATGGCCCCTTCCCGCGCGGCTCCAAACACAACTTTCTCATGTGCTTCTTGACAACCACCCAGTCACCGGTTTGCAGGTTGTGACCTGGATCACTGATCGGTGACAATGTGTTGGCCTCCACTTGGTGGGAAAAAGAGCGAACCACATCAGCCAAACCTTTGCAGTAGTCCAACACCACATCATCCGTGATATTCACAAGAGCATTTGCAGGTACTGCGGGTAGCCTCATAGCTCTGCCCATAAGGATCTCATGGGGTCCTGTCTTCTTATCAGGGGTGTTCCTCATCGACATCAGCACTAAGGGCAATGCATCTGGCCATTTCATATTGGTAGCTGCGCACATCTTTGCCATTCTCGACTTCAAGGTACCATTCATTTGTTCTACTAGTCCTGATGCTTCAGGGCGGTAGCTGCAATGCAGCTTCTGTTCGATGTCTAACGCAGCACACAAGAGCTTAATCACCTCATTTTCAAAGTGTCTGCCCCTATCTGATTCTAAAGAGACTGGAAAAACGAACTTGGGTATTAGTTCTCTAAGCAGCAGCTTTGCAACTGTGAGACTGTCATTTCTACGTGTGGGGTAAGCTTCAGCCCAATGGCTGAAAACACACACAATCACCAACACGTATTTCAGTCCTCCTCAAACAGGCATCTCAATTAAATCCATTTGCATCTTGCTAAATGGACCGCCAGCTCTCCCTATGTGGCTCAAAGTTACCACAGTCCCTTTTCCTGCATTCATCTGTTGACAGATGATGCACCTGTGACAAGTAACTTCTGCGGCTTGTCTGAATTTTGGGTTAAACCAGTCAATCTTGAATGACCTGATCATTGCATCTCTCCCAAGATGTGCCTGTCCATGGTAAAGCCTTGCAAATTGTGACAAAAGACTGTTTGGCAAAACAAGTTTCCCCTCCTCTGAGACCCATAAATCATCAGCCCTTTGTACACATTGCATTCTCTGCCAGGAGCGTTTCTCTTCTTTAAAAGCACAACCCTGTAGTGTTTTTAGCTCATCTAATGTATCAACCACCCTTAATGCAAAGTTTAAACATGTTTCATTTTCAGTTTGCGGTAACAATTCCCACTGATTCTTGAACGATATACAGTTCAGTGCACAAAACCTTGCGACTTGATCTGCATAGCCGTTTCCCATGGACACAAAGGGGGTCATTCTGACCTCGGCGGTAAAAGTCGCTTACCGCCGGCCAGAAGGCCGCCATAACACTGCCGCGGCCGCGGTAAACCACCACGGTCATTCTGACCCGCAACTGGCAAACCGCCAAAAACCCGACATCCTCAATATTCCGCCACACCAAAGGTCAGCGGGAAACTGGCGATGACCAAAACTCCACCGTCACGCCAACAGAAATACGCCCATGCCATTCCGACCCACTAATCCCCGCAGCGGTCTTTCAACCGCGGTATTCCATTGGCGGTACACACCGCCGCACTCAAAATACACACACCTTTACAAAACACATCCACATTGGCTAATCCAAAATACACACACCTGGGACACATACACACACCACTCCTACACACCCAATCCAGTATAAAACACACACCCACATCACCCACAAACCCCTACGACCACAATTGCGAGTGAAGGACAGAGAGAGAGAGCACAGCATAGAGTACACCATCACACAGAGGCAAATCACAACATCACCCACACACTTTCCACGCACAAAACACCATACACCACCACACTCACCACACTCTACAACACATACACCACCCCTCACCTCATCCACACCACCCCATGGCACCCCAAAGACACGCCAGGTTCTCTGACGCAGAACTCAGGGTCATGGTGGAGGAAATAGTACGTGTAGAGCCCCAGCTCTTCGGGGCACAGGTGCAGCACACCACCATTGCCAGGAAGATGGAGCTATGGAGCAGAATAGTGGACAGGGTCAACGCTGTGGGACAGCATCCACGCAATCGGGACGACATCAGGAAGCGGTGGAAAGACCTACGGGGGAAGGTGCGTTCCATGGTATCAAGGCACAACATCGCGGTACAGCGGACTGGCGGCAGACCCCCACCTACTCCCCCAGAATTCACAGCATGGGAGGAGGAAGTCTTGCACATCCTGCATCCTGAGGGCCTCGCAGGAGTAGGCGGAGGAATGGACTCTGGCAAGGCAAATCTTCACTACTTCATTCCCCCCACCCCACCTGCATGCCAAATCATACCCCCACCCTCACCCCCACCCCCATCACACCAACTCCTTGCTAATGGCTCACCATCACAACCCACCCATCCCAAAACCCAGCCCTGCATGCCTCCCCAAAGCATGGACACCCATCCCCAAAGCATGCCCACTGCACACACCCATCACCCCCACAAGCCACCGTCACAAAAGCCCCCCCAAGGGAATGCCAGCACTGGGGGACACGGCCACCCACCCATTACACGAAATGCCACACACAGAAGCAATAACCATACTCTTATACCCCTGCAGGACCCGAACGCCACCACACTGCCACAGAGGGTCCAGAGATGTCCATCCCACCACCCAGAAGAGGCCCCCAGTGACGACAGCAGCTCTGTCTCCCTGGACCCTGATGACCAGCCCGGCCCATCGGGGACCTCGGGACAGTCGGTTCCCCACAGACAGCCACAGGCTACAACAGACCTAACCCCCTCTGGGAACACCAGCACAGCTCCCACCCAGAGGGCCCATGCCTCTGTCTCCAGGACACGTCAATCAGCGGCGTGTCCACCACTACAGGGCACCCAGGTTGACCCACCACCCCAACAACAACAGGGACCTGGGGGCAGTGGGCACACCGTCCAGGGGACAGAGGCCCAGGGAAACAGGGGAACTGGGAGGGCTGCTGTGCGACAGGGGGGGGGACAGGCCCAGGGAACCGACTCTCCAAGAGGCCCTCTCCTCCATCATGGGAGCATACCACCGCTCCCAGGAGACGATGGCTACGGTACTGGCCAGGTTCCAGGAGATCCAGGTCATGCAGGAGCCACAGTACATGGGGTTCAGAGAGGAACTGAGGAACATTAGTTCCGCAATGGGGACCATCGTCGTGGCCCTAACCCAGATAGTCACCACATTGCGGGACCATGTGGCACCACAAAGGGCCCCTGTCACTAGCCTGGACCAGGAACAGCCTACCACCTCCGCCGGCGCTAGTGGACAGGAGGCCCTCACACAACGACGGGCCACCAGAACCCCACCTCCTGCAGAAGAAGAACCACCCCGCAAGCGGAACCTGAGATCTCACAAGAAGACAGAGTAGGATTGCAAGACCCCCGCCAGCAAACAATACCTCCTGATGTCATCCCACTGTCCCACATTGTCACCCTGTCCAACCTTGAACTGCCCCTGCTCCATCCTTCCACAGGCATATGGACAATGCACCTGTGCGACTGAGAACTGGACTCTGCCATGGACATTACTCCACCATCACCCATCCCCGTTTTACTATCATGTTCCATAAATTTAGCACTTGAATTAAATCACTTTTTGCACTAAAAAAATCTGGAGTCTGCTTGTAATTTGAACAAATGTATTAGACATAACGGTGCCAAAATGTTCAGTTACATTGTGATGACAACATACCACTGTCACACAGCTGTAGTCCATGGGCAAACAAAGCAGAGGTCACGCAGTGGGGCCCACAGCTCTGAAAACGGAAGGGAAAGTCACAACTCAGTTAACAGGAACTGGGGGGGAACTCAGAAAGTAGAGAGGCAGGAGACTTTAAGTAAATGTAAAATGGCGTGGTTGATTCGTACCTGTGTGCTACTGAAAATACTGTTGTATCACTGTGTCCCTGTTGTCTATGTCGTCCCCGTCGTCCTCCTCCTCTTCACTCTCCACAGGCTCCACAGCTGCTACAACACCACCATCTGGACCATCCTCCTGCAGGAAAGGCATCTGGCGTCGCAAAGCCAGGTTGTGAAGCATACAGCAGGCCACGATGATATGGCACACCTTCTTTGGTGAGTACATTAGGTATCCCCCTGTCATATGCAGGCACCTAAACCTGGCCTTCAGGAGGCCGAAGGTTCTTTCTATAATCCTCCTAGTTCGCCCATGGGCCTCATTGTAGCGTTCCTCTGCCCTTGTCCTGGGATTCCTCACTGGGGTAAGTAGCCACGACAGGTTGGGGTAACCAGAGTCACCTATTAGCCACACACGATGTCTCTGTAGCTGTTCCATCACATAAGGGATGCTGCTATTTCGCATGATGTATGCGTCATGCACTGACCCAGGGAACTTGGCATTTACATGGGAGATGTACTGGTCAGCCAAACAGACCACCTGGACATTCATAGAATGATAACTTTTTCTGTTCCTGTACACCTGCTCACTGCCACTGGGGGGAACCAAGGCCACATGTGTCCCATCAATGGCCCCAATGATGTTGGGGATATGTCCAAGGGCATAGAAATCACCCTTCACTGTAGCCAAATTGCCCACCTCAGGGAAAACAATGTAGCTCCGCATGTGTTTCATCAGGGCAGACAACACTCTGGACAAAACCTTAGAAAACATAGGCTGAGACATCCCTGATGATATGGCCACTGTTGTTTGGAATGATCCACTTGCCAAAAAATTGAGTACTGACAGAACCTGCACCAGAGGGGGAATCCCTGTGGGTTGGCGAATGGGGGACATCAGGTCTGGCTCCAGCTGGGCACACAGTTCATGTATAGTGGCTCGGTCAAGTCTGTATGTCAGTATGACATGTCGTTCTTCCATTGTCAACAGGTCCACCAGCGGTCTGTACACGGGAGGATTCCTCCATCTCCTCGCAAGTCCCAGCGGACGGTGCCTAGGAAGGACAACATGGAGCACAGAGTCAAGCAACCCACAGGTACGTAACCACAGCTTGCACAGTACACGATTCGCTATGCATTGAATGGCTTGTATGAGTGTCAATGCAAGGCCTAGGCCTGTGTGACGCCGTAGAAATTCAGCCATGTGGGCCCTTGAAATGGCGGCTGCCTGACCTGTGAAGTGTGACAATGGGATGTGAGGTCAATGCGCTGGCGTGGCACACCGTGGCGGTAGGCGGTCGAAGACCGCGGCGCAAAGCAGCATTGGTTAACATAGAACCCTATGGGTCTCAGGAGCCAATGACGATGTGCGCCGGCGGTCGCGGTACGCACCGCCGTGGTACGCACTGCCGCGGGCGTGACCGCCATTTTCTAACTGCTTAATCACTCGAGACCTGATCATCCACAGGAGAGGACCTATACTGCAAGTGCTGCTGTGAACTCGGTCTGGAAGAGACAATGGCTGCTGCGACTGGGGAAAGGGCCCCTGCCTTCACATCTGAGGAATTGGATAAACTCGTTGATGGGGTCCTCCCCCAGTATGCGCTACTCTACGGTCCTCCAGACCAACAGGTAAGTACACTGGGAGCACGTAGTATGGGCTATGCCTGTGTTGAGTGGGGTGGATGTAAGATGGTGGGGAGGGGAGCGTATGAGGATAGCAACGCACGACAGATGAGAGCATGTGCCACATGGCAAGGTTGGGGAGGGGGGCCACTCACATCGACCATGCAGAAAAGTGATGATATTTCTTTTTCCACCCTGTCCATGTCACATAGGTCAGCGCCCATCAGAAGATCGACATTTGGCGTGCCATCGCCAAGGACGTCCGGGCCCTGGGGGTCCACAACAGACGGGGCACCCACTGCCGCAAGAGGTGGGAGGACATCCACCGCGGGAGCAGAAAGACCGCCGAGGCTCTGCTGGGGATGGCCTCCCAACGTAGGAGGGGTGCCAGTCGTCAATTGACCCCCCTGATGTCCTGGATCCTGGCGGTGGCCTACCCCGATTTGGATGGGCGCGTGAGGACATCACAGCAGACACAAGGGGGTGAGTATCAGCACATTCTGCTATATTAGCGCACAGTGGAGGCGTCTGGGTGTGGGAGGAGGGCTGTGGCTATCTCTAGGCCAGGGCGGTTTCTGTAGGCTAGGCCCCTCCGTTAGACATGGCCCTGTGCCCCCGCCCCCCACCTCTGTAGGGTGCTAAGTACAGCTATCCATGGCCCGGGCTCACCTATGTGTGCATTTGTCGTCCCTAGACTTGTAGGCCAAGTCACAATAATTGAGTAGTGTACCCCGAGTGCGCGGCGTAGTGCAGGGGGCTTCTGTGTCTGTCCTCTCCGCCAACGGTGCCGCCAATGCATGCACTCAACATGTCTTTCTTTCTTCTCTCCCCCCCTTATTTTTTGGTTTTCCTGCTCATGTGTGCATTAGCATCATCAGGCGGAGGAGAAGTGGCATCAGCGCTCGAGGGAGCTGCATCTCACATGGGCCCGGAGGGCCCTGCAACCGACTCGGACTTAACCAGTGAGACGGAGGGCGAGGGGGGCTCCACAACGGGGACCCGTGGAGACGTCAGCGACACCGACACGTCCTCGGAAGGGAGCTCCCTTGTGGTGGCGGCAACATCCGTGCCCACCGCAAAAACAGGTACAGCCGCCACCCAGCGCACCAGCTCCGCCCTCCCAGCAGCCCCTCAGCTTTCGCCCCGTGCCCGCTCGGCCAGGAAGCTGGGCATCTCCTTCGCCCTTGGCACCTCAGGTCCTGCCCCAGTTACCCCTGCTGCCCTCAGTGAGGAGGTCATTGACCTCCTCCGGACACTCATTGTTGGGCAGTCTACCCTTTTGAATGCCATCCAGGGGGTGGAAAGGGAGGTGCATCGGAGCAATGCATACCTGGAGGGCATTCATTCGGGTCAGGCTGCCCATCAGCGATCGTTCAACGCTCTGGCCTCAGCACTGACGGCAGCAATTGTCCCTGTGTCTAGTCTACCCCCTCCAACTTCCTCAACCCAGTCCCACTCCCCTGTTCCTCTGCCTATCCCAGACACACCTACAGACCAGCCTGCACACACACCAACACCCAAGGGCAGCTCATCCAGACATAAGCACCACAGATCACACAAGCATTCACCCAAGCAACATCCACATGCAGACACAGCAACACCCACTGCCTCCACTGTGTCCTCCTCCTCCTCGTCTCCCTCCTCCCTCCCTGTGACGTCTCCACTCACACCTGCATGCACACCACCATCAGCCAGTACGTCCATCACCACCACACCCACCAGAACAGTCCGCACACGTGCAGTCACCACCCCCACTACCATTTACACATCCCCTGTGTCCTCTCCCAGTGTGTCTGTCACCCCCTCTTCCAAACCACACAAACGCAGGCAGCCACCCACCCAACAGCCATCCACCTCACGACAGCCTCCGTCACAAGCACCTGCACCCAAAGACAGCACACTTGACTCTCCTACAACCACATCCTCTTCCTCCACTCCCATACCCACTACAACTACCCGTCCCTGTCTTTCGAAATTGATTTTCCTTTCCAACCTTGACCTCTTTCCAACAACTGACCCACCCCCTCCATCTCGTAAGAGTCCAACCAGCACCTCAGCCACCACAAGCCCTGCACCTACTAGGACCATCGTTCAGGGCTATTGGAGTCCACCAGCTCCTAGGGCAGGAACATCGGCCAGCAGCAAGGGGACAGCCAGCTCACCCCCTGGGAAAAGAAGCAAAAAAGTGAAGGGCTGGCGCCACAGGCCTGAGACGGCTGCCCCCAAGGACACCAGCCTTGCACCGTCACCTGGCCCATCCACCAAGGGAGGCAAGGGCCCCAGAGATTCTTCCAAGGAGGGCAAGGGCCCCAGAGATACTTCCAAGGGAGGCAAGGGCCCCAGAGATTCATCCAAGGAGGGCAAGGGCCCCAGAGATACTTCCAAGGGAGGCAAGGGCCCCAGAGATTCCTCCAAGGAGGGCAAGGGCCCCAGAGATACTTCCAAGGGAGGCAAGGGCCCCAGAGATTTGTCCAAGGAGGGCAAGAGCAGCAGGGCGAAGAAGTCCAGCAGCAGGCGAGCTGCCCAGGAGGGCCCCACCAGCCCCATTTGGGGTGTGACGGAGGACACCCACGGGCCCAGGAGTCCAACACAGGAGGGCCCTGCAAGCGATAGGTCGGATGGCGACTGAGCGGGAATGATTGCCCAGATCTGGTTCCCTAGGAACACAAGACAAGCACCGCTGAACAGGGCCCCGCCGTGAGAGGCACCGCTCCACTGGGCCCCGCCGTGAGAAGAACCGCTGAACAGGGCCCGCCGTGAGAAGAACCGCTGAACAGGGCCCCGCCGTGAGAAGAACCGCTGAACAGGGCCCCACCGTGAGAAGAACCGCTGAACAGGGCCCCGCCGTGAGAAGAACCGCTGAACAGGGCCCCGCCGTGAGAGGCACCGCTCCACTGGGCCCCGCCGTGAGAAGAACCGCTCCACTGGGCCCCGCCGTGAGAAGAACCGCTGGACAGGCCCCCCCGTGAGAGGCACCGCTCCGCTGGGCCCCGCCGTGAGAAGCACCGCTGAACAGGGCCCCGCCGTGGGAGGCACCGCTCCACTGGGCCCCGCCGTCTCCTGTCAGGCACCGCTCCGCTGGGCCGTTCCTGTCAAGCACCGCTCCGCTGGGCCCTTCCTGTCAAGCACCGCTCCGCTGGGCCCTTCCTGTCAAGCACGCTCCGCTGGGCCCTTCCTCTCAAGCACCGCTCCGCTGTGCCCTTCATCTCAAGCACCGCTCCGCTGGGCCGTTCCTCTCAAGCACTGCTCCGCTGGGCCCTTCCTCTCAAGCACCGCTGGCCCATTGGCAGGGCCGGATCTGTGTCGGGCAGGGCTTCACGAAGCACTCTGGGCACCATGCCTCCTCCATAACCAGTGGAGTCTGTAATCCACCAGATGGACTGTGGCTTTGCACTCCCCAGGATGGTACAGTGGGCAATCCACCCACTGAAAAGACTTGTGAGAGTGTGGCTTTGCACTCCCCAGGATGGTACAGTGGGCAATCCACCCACTGTAGAGACTTGTGAGACTGTGGCTTTGCACTCCCCAGGATGGTACAGTGGGCATGGAGGCCCCTCGTGGATCTGGCGTCGTGGACTCATGTGGCTGAGGTGGCCCCTTCCCTTCCCCCTGAGGTGCCTGTGGTTTTATTATCTGATGCCCCAGCAGTGTTCTCTCCAATGGAATCGGGTTTCGTGTGTGGGCTTTGCCCATGTGTTTATGCAGATTGGCCCACGGACAATGGCATGTAGCCAATATGTGCCGGACTTTTGGACTATGTTCATATTCTTCATGTTGTGATTTATCTGTTTAAATAATGTAATATTTCACTTAAGTTCAAATATGCTTTAATATACTTCTATTTTAATGATCATTTTATTTTGTCTTTGAATCATTCCGGGGGGTTTGGGGGGTGTAAATCTGACTTGTTGCTCTGCATTGGTGTGTGGGGATTTGGGGGGTGGGGGGGTGTCGCGTATGTGTGTGCCCGTAATCTTTTCTCCTCCCCCCTCCCCTGTGTCGTAGGTGCAGTACTCACCGTTGTCTCCTGCGGCGGCGTTCGTGCTCCTGGTAGAGGAGCAGGTAGACAATCGCTGGTAGGATGTTTAATTCGGGTTCCATGCTGTCCAGATTCCTCGTGGAGTGTATAGAGGTGAGCGTTTTCCCGTTCGTGGTCTGTTTCCGCCGTGTTTTTATCGGCGGGGCTCCCGACCCGGAAAAGGTGGCGGATTGGTGGGTCGTGATAGGGTGGGCGGTACATTGTCTGCCGCCTGTCTGTTGGCGGTGACCGCCGCGCTGTTTGTTTGCCCCACCGTGGCGGTCGGAGTGTTAAAGTGGCGGGCTGTGTTGGCGGTTCCCGCCAGGGTCGGAATTCCATTTTTTTGACCGCCTGCCTGTTGGCGGGTTGGCCGCCGCTTTAACACCGACCGCCAGGGTCGGAATGACCCCCAAAGTCTTGTGACTTAACATGAGCATTGCATTTCACCACGGCAATTTCAAGAGGTAACTGAATCGCATTTAACAAGTCCTTAATTTGTTCACCATTTTTCACAGGAGAACCAGAAGAGGTCATGAAACCTCTCTGTGACCACAATTGGCCAAAATCACGTACAATTCCAAATTCATATCTGCTGTCAGTATAGATAGTCACTCTCAGATTTTCAGCTGCGTGCCATACTTTAGTAAGGGCAATTAGCTCTGCCACTTGTGCGGAATACACTCTCTTGAGCCAGGAAGCTTCAAAAATACCAGCTATGGTACACACGGCATAACCAGCTCTCAGCATTCCGACTGAGTCTCTCAAACAGGATCCGTCAAAAAACATAATGCAGTCATTTTCTTTTAACTGTGTATCTTGAATGTCAGATCGGGGCTTGGTACATAGTTCTGTTACCTCAAGACAATCATGCTCCACTTCTTCTCCATTATTAATTTCAGTACTTTCAACAGGAAGTAGAGTTGCCGGGTTTAATACACTACATCGCTTCAGTGAAACATTAGGCGACCCCAAAATAATTGTCTCATATCGTGTGAGTCGGGCATTTGTCATGTGCTGGGTTTTGGTTCGAGTTAACAGAATTTCAACTGAATGTGGAACAATTACTGTCAAGGGATGTCCCATCACTATGCCTTCACACTGCGTGAGGCTTTGACCAACTGCTGCAACTGCGCGCAAACAACCCGGTAAGGCTGCTGCGACGGGGTCCAGGGTAGCTGAAAAATATGCTACAGGGCGGTTTGCACCTCCATGGACCTGTGTCAAGACAGACAAAGAACAAGCATCACGTTCATGACAAAACAGTAGAAAAGGTTTAGTGTAATCAGGCATACCCATAGCTGGTGCCCTGCACATGCACTCTCTCAATTCCATGAATGACTCAAGCTCTTCTTTGGACAGAGTTATGGTGTACGGGCCATCCTTACTTTCTTTGCCTGTCAGCTTTATCAATGGTTTAGAGATAATCGAAAAGTTGGGTATCCACTGGCGACAGTAGCCCACCATTCCCAAAAACATCCTGACATCCCTCTTTGTTGTCCGGGGGGTTCATTTGCAAAATAGCTGTCACCCTTTCCCTTGATATTCTCCTGGATCCTCTCTCAATCGAGTGTCCTAAGTATTTCACCTCTTTTTGACAGTACTGCAGCTTCTTTGGCGACACTTTATGTCCGTTCTTTCCTAAGTGATTCAATAAGGCAATTGTGTCATACCTACAGTCATCTTTTGTCCTGGACGCAATCAGCAAGTCGTCAATGTACTGTACTAGAGTCAAACTGAAAGGCAGTACTAAGGATTCTAAGTCCTTTTTCAATATCTGATTGAAGATGGACGGTGACTCAGAAAACCCTTGAGGAATTCTGCACCAACTGTACACCTTAACCAGGAATTTGAAACTGAATAAAAACTGGCTGTCCTCATGAAGAGGCACCGAAAAGAAATCTTGTGACAAGTCTACAACAGTGAACCATTCAGCATCACACGGAACCTGAAACATGATCAATGCTGGGTTTGGCACTATGGGGCAACATTTTACCACAATCTCGTTTATTTTCCTCAAGTCCTGCACAATTCGAACTTTCCCACAAGGCTTTTTCAGACCCATTATCGGTGAATTACATTGGCTGCTCAATACTTCCTTCAGGACTCCTTGTTTTACAAAGTCCGCAATTATTTGCGACACCTGAATAAGGACGTCTTGTGCCATATGGTACTGCGGCACCTGGGGAAACACCGCATTCGGCTTTACTTGTACTTTAACTGGTTCCACTCCTTTTATCTATCCCACTTCCTTTCCTGTCAAATCCCACACTTTCTCTGTCACTGTTCCCTGTAACTCAGCTGGTAAGTCAGTCACTGTAAGCATCGGGAATAAGGTTACCAAAGGGTAATCTACATTCGCGGTCTCTGTCTCTAACTCTGAGAACTGACCATCTTCCCCTTCATCATCACTATTTGTCTGCACCTCAATTCCATCATTGGAACAGGTAATCGAGCATTTCGTTTTGCACAGTAAATCTCTTCCCAGTAGGGAAACAGGACTTGAATCGAGGACTACAAACTTATGCAGTCCCTGGAAGTTGCCAATCTCAACTTGCACTAGATCTGTAATCGGATTTGTCAAGTACTGGTTTGCTACCCCGACTACTCTTATAGTACGCCCTGAAAGTGGTAATTTTGGAACTTCTGTAGCTCCGGTATCAACCAAGAATGAAACCTTGTGACCCATTACCTTTCCCTCTACATAGGGTCCCCTCTGATCTACTTCTAGGGACGCTGCAAGTCTGCACTCTTCACTGTCTGAACTGTCATCCGACCATTCCTCATTCATTCCATCTTCACCACGCAATGGGAATTGCTGTACTGTATTATTTTGGCTCATCACTTGACCTGTGACCTGCTGAGGAAGCATCACCTGTTGCTGTCCCATTGGAGCTAATGGTAATTGCATTTGCTGTCTAGGTACCATGGGAACCTGCTGTTGTACTTGCTGCATTTGCGCTGGTTGAACATGCGGCATTTGCATTTGCTGCATGGGCTGTAGCCCTTGCATCTGAACCATGTTATTTTGGAAGGTTGGATTTTGACTTCCCAGTTTTGGACCTCTCACATTTTGTAATGTACCGACATTAGTGCTTTGTTGAACGACACCATCCTGCACCACATTTGGGCATTCCTGCTTCCAATGCCCCACGCCCCCGCACGCGTGACATGGAGACATATTTTTCATCCCTTGCGTATCATTTTGAATCACCACAGTATTCAAATCTGGGCCGCGATTCACAAAACCTCGACCTCGACCTCTTGGTTGTGCCTGAAACACACCATTCCCTTGCGGTTGCTGCTGTATCATCTGCTGAATTCCATTTCCCTGCATACCTGCCTGTGCTGCCCTTATCTGCATCACCATCACTTTCTCTTTCAGCTTTCTCTGCTTCAGCTCAATTTCGTCACTACAGTACTTCGCGTACTGCAATACCTCATCAATCGGCTTTGCTTGCCAACAGATCAAATGATTCTTAATCATCTGGCTAACCTCTGGTCTCAGCCCTTCAACAAATCTGAACACGAGATGGTTCATGTCTTTCGGTTCAATAGTTTCAGTACCACTGTAATGTTTGAATGCCTTCAACAACCTTTCATAATAAGCATGTATAGATTCCTTAATCTCCTGTGAGGTCCGGTCGATTTTCTGCCAATCAGTCACTTTTGGCGATACTTTCTGTTTAAAAAACTCAATCACTTTATGATAGTACTTCATCACCTCCTCGGATGGTGCTCCAGTCACCTTATCCCTTGCCGGCTCCTGTGTCGGCCAGTCTACCCCTCTCTTGCATTCAAGCCATAAGTCGGGCGGAACAATGATCTCGAACAAGGTATTCAAATCTTCCCAGAGACACTTCGCAAGCTTCACAAACCTATCTGTTTGTTGATACCACTCGATCGGCTTCTCCCTCAACCTGGGATAATAATTTGTGAAAGATAGGATGTCTCCCCTGGACCACGGTACATGGATTAGAACCCCACCAGCTGTTTCTCTCGTGGGTAACATCTTTACTGATTCCGTATCTAATGAAGCTTTAGCTTTACTCGATCCCGGACTGTCACTTTTCTCCTTGTCTCTTTCCTTTACCCATCTGCCTTCCCACTTTTCTAAAGTCCCCCAAATTTGCGCGCTTTGCAGTATTTCCTTTAAATGTGCTTTCATTCCGGCAGACCTCATATGCTCGAAGTCTTTTGAATCAAAGTCTAACCTGTAGCTTTTTTTCAAGTGTTTGGTATTCTCAATATCAATATTGTATTTGTCTGCCAGGTTCGCTAATCTCTGATGTACCTTACCTACTTCTTTAGTGATCTTAGGGCACAGATATCTCAATTCTGTTTCGGTGTATGACTCTAATCTGTTTACCCCCATTGTTCCTTCTACTAATTCAGCAGCTTCCACACCAAGTCTCACAAAGTTCAGGTACTCATCTCTCCCCAACCTTTCCGGTTCCACTGCAGTTACTGTAGTCTTTTGTGAAGCATAGGTCTTCTCTAACCACTCATTTAACTGTTGTACCGTAAAACCTTGCAGTGAAATGTTCCCTGCGTGCATCATTGGCGACTGTGAAGCATTCGTACTTATTGTCTGTGGGGTTAGCACTCCTAGCCCTGCTTGTCTCTTTGCCTCCAATGGTGCTTCAGCCGGGTTAAGGTCTAGCAAAGACCTTGGTCTTTCGACCGCTTGCTCTCCTGGGGCCATTAACTGGGGAGTTCCTATGGACCCTCCTCTTATTGCATCCTGGGTCATTACTCCCTGATCACACATGCCAGGCTTATTTTGTGCATACAATGGCACCGGTGGACCAACAGTAATTGGCAATGATATGGCAGCTGGTGTCTAACCTGGTCCCAAACCCCGTGGAGCAGCGACTCCAAAGGTCTGATTCTCTGAAGGTATTAATGGAGGTCCTGCTGCTGGATTATACCCCGGTATCAGTTGTGGCTGCGGCAGCAATTGTGGAGTTGGCTCAATCTGCACTAACCTCGATTTTGTATATATCGGGTCTGGTGGCACTATCAGATTTGTAGTAGTCTCTAGTACTGGGACGTCTGGATAGATTCTCTGTATCTGCGGTGGAGGTTGCAACTGTATCTGCATGTCTGGCGCAGTGGGTACACTGACACCATTCTGTATCGAACCCGTATCACTAGTCTGTGCTGTATCAGTAACTCCCTTCTCCTGCGTCTGGTTCCCAGGACCCGCACTAGTGTTCGGGACATTGTCGCTTACTGCATAAGGTGGCGGGCGATCATGCAATAACTGATTTAGAAATTCTTCGTTATATGAATCATCTTCTTCTTCCCAAGATCTCTTAGTCTCTTTAGGCTTACTAGAATCCTTGTCTGTTTTACATGTGGCTTTCTTCCCCTGCATCTCATCTGCCTGTGTTATTGCTGGGAACAATTTTAGTCCATCAACTATTCCCCGTCTCCACATTTTGCTCTCATTATCCTACCTAGCTTCCGCTAGAGTCTTTTCTGCCCTTTTTATTCTTCTTTGGAACTTCTCTTGTCTCTGTTTAATAGCCATTAAATCCCAAATTGCTAAAGCCTCATACTGAGCTGGCCTTGGAGGTGGCTTTTGTACACTTAACATCCACCTTAAATTCTCTAGAACTCTGGTATTGAACGTCCCGTGTTCCGGAAACGCCAAACATCCCTCTTTTTCCATCAATTTGTGCCACTGTTTCATCCATAAACAAGGCACGACACCTTTTTCCTCCATGACTATATAAGCTGGAGTACCCTCAGGTGGTGTAGGCTCCCCTTCACTCGCCATAATGTATGCGTCTCCTTTCAGAGCGCTCTTAAAAGCTTTGATAAAGTTAATCTTTGCGTCTTTTCTTTTGTTGTATTTTATCAGAAAGTGACTTTAATTCCCAGGACACTCTTCACCCACCTTTGTCTCAACCTATTGCCTCTCACGGACGGCAGCCAATCCGTGCGCGACCCCTCTCGACAACTGACCTATCTCAGCGCGGCAGCACTGACGTCACACTCACACACTGCAGCTGACAAAGTCTTGCGGCTCGTCCGCCCCTCACTGGATTTGCACCAAACTAATGCAAAATTACTGCGAGCACCTTAACAACAGCAACAACACAAATTTGCTGCTGTACTACAGGAAGGGTACACATTCGCTTCAGAACTTTACAGAGATTTCACTTGAAGCCTCGGCCGCTACTCTCTTCTTCTCGGTTCCCGCAAGCAGAATTCGACCCGCAAATCCTACTCTCGACTTGTCAATGGTTTGTTCTAGTGCACCTTAGAACTTGCCAAATCTCCATCGAAGGTTCCACACATACAATTTTGACTCAAACTCGACTTGTCAACCACACCCGATTGACCTAATTAAACCGCACAAATTACAACATAAACCCAAGTGTCTCCTACACTTGTCAATATACTCCAGAGTCTTAGACCACGACGGGTCCGTACATGAACAACCAACCACGTGGATAATTTTGAGCACAAAGCGCCACACTCATATGAAGTACGCCGACTTCCCTACTCTCATACTGCGGAGTACGCCCACTCCTACTAAAACAACATTTACCTGACCTAAATACACACAAACTTCACAAATCACCTGCAAAATGCATAAGCTGAGCAAGCGAAAATCCTACACCACACATGCTATGACGCCGAGAACATTCCCAACTCACTTAGGCAGGCTCCGAGATCCCAGGAAAGTCATGGTGAATTTAGAAACGCATCATACCTTCAATTTGCATTATCTCAGAAAAACAATCTAAACAATAATTCTCCATCCTAGGGCCCCAAAAGGCCAAACCGTCGCTCTGCTACCAGAACTGATAACGCATCCTTTTATGATAATTTATTACACATCAGGACTCGTTTTAAGCCAATGAATCTTTTGACCCAGTTGAGAGACACCTTAGGACGAGCTAGCTAATCAATATGTCAATCATTTTGTCAATAATGTCATCAATATTTATTACAACAATGCATTTCACTTTAGTTAAAGTCATTAGCCAAGTCAAAACACTCCCCTGACATTGCAGTCATGAATAACCACACCAATTTAGTAGAATTTTATGAGTTTTATTCCCTATTGCTTACAACTCTAAAAGCAGGTGTGTCAATATCAAAACCAAGAAACATAATAGCATAGTCACGATATGGCAACTTTGATAAGATTTCATTAAGGCGAGAATCACAAACATCAGAACATAACACGACGTGAACATAGATCAAATTTAGCAGAGTGTCAATAACGCATCAGTTCAACAAAGCATAGTTTCGGTCGTTTGTCTATTTGCGTCAGTTTAGTGAAGACCTATTGTTGGAAAATGGGTTATTGGTAGGGCAGGTAGGTACCTACACCTAGCAACAAGCCACTAACCTCCACCTAGGTACAGTTAGGTCTCAGTAAATTAATCCCAGCTCAACCCTTGGTAGCTTGGCAACGAGCGTCAAGGCTTAACTTAGGAGACAAAGTGTAAAGCATTCAAAGATCACAAAACAGTAATCAAATAAAACACAGGAAACAGTTTAAAAATCCAAAACCAATTTATAAAAATAGTTTATATTTTTATCTTTAAAATGACACAAAAACGATTAAAATCGGTTCAGGGGAACCGGAGATATGAATTTTTAAAGAATTACTATTTTTCTAGCGCTTAGAAACAAAAAGCGCCAATCGGGTCATCTGGTTGCACCAGGACCGGGGCAAAGTCAAACTTTCAGGCCGACCGCGATGGAGCCCTGCTCGGCTACAGGTCGCGGGAGGCCTCGGTTAAAAAGTTACCTTCTGACTTAGTCTTTATTTTGAAGTTTTTCTTCACCGGGACGAACCTGCCAGTTGAATCCGACCTCCTGGAGCCCTTGTCCGGATACGCGATGTGGGTTTCCTCGGTGGAGACTTTTACCTTCGGACTTAGTCGTTTTTTCGAGATGAAAATCCTTCGACCGGGGTAAACCAGGATCTTGATCCGACGTCCATGGAGCCCTTCTCGGATACGATGGCTGGGAGGTCCTGGTCAACTTTTTACGTTCGGACTTAGTCTCTTTTTTGGATGTTTTTCTTTACCGGGACGAACCACGAAGTCAGGCCGTGTCGTGGTTGAGGCAAGCCGGCTAGAATTTCCGCGGCGGGTAGGTCCCTCTCTGGAGCTTTTTGCCAAAAATTCTCAAATCTTTTCCAAACTTCTGGGGCTTCACCCAGATGTTCTTTTAAGGTTCTTTTGGGGTCCACAGCTCACCCCAAGGGTCCAGAAGTTCTGTGATGGTCCTTGGGGGGTGCGGACTTCAACTCCCAGAATGCACCTGGCGCAAACTCCTTTTTGGCCACTGGACAGTGGTCAGCTGGTCGCTTTCTTCAGGAGTTGGTGCAGGGGACTCTGGTTAGCAATTTTTCACCTGTAGCAAACAGGGAGTCCCTCCTTGAACCAGTTGAAGCCAGGCAAAGTCCTTCTTGTGGTGAAGCCCAAGTGTGCAGCTGGTGCAGTCCTTCTGAGTGCAGGTTCCAGGTGCAGGCCAGGGGTCCAGCAGGGCAGTCCTTCTTCTCCTTAAGTTCTTTCTTCTTGAAATTTGGTGGGGATCTGAGGCGTGGGTGCAGGTCTGCCAGTTTTATCCTTGCTCCTGGGTGAAAAGCAGGGGGGCCCTGGTTCTCCAATCAGGGACAGGGTCGTCCCCCTGTGATGATCACTTCCTGGGAAGTGTGGCAAAAATCCATCCCAGAAGGCAACAGTCTCTAAAAATCCAACATGGATGAATCTGATTTTTGGAGGTTACATCTGGCTGAGCCCACCCACTGGTGTGGCTAAAAATCATAAACACACCCCTCTCCTGCCCTCTCCTAATCTAATCAAGGGGGCACCTAATTGTCTGGGGTTGCAGGATGTGGGGTGTTGCTGGGTGCTCCAAATGTCCTTCTCTGCCTTTGAAGACCAGTTTGGCAGCCCTCCCCCTTCCTGCCTCACCATCTGCTGAGGGGAGATTCTCTCCCCCAAGCACATTCCTTTGTGTGAAGCCAGGCCACTTCACACATCATCAAGGCAGCCTGGCAGAAGCTGCTGCAGGCTGGCCAATCAGAGCACAGCAGCAAAAACAATGCAGAGCTGAAATTGGCAACTTTTTAGGTAAAGTCTAAACTTTTTACCTGGACAAGTTATATTAAATCCAACAACTGGAAGTTGTGGGATTTATTACAACAATCAATTTGATACCAAATTCTTGGTATGTAACATTTAAGGAGACTTTAAAATTTAAAATAAAGTCTGCCCATTCTAGCCTATGAAGGCCATTTACTTCAATGAGGGAAAAACGAATTTGGCTGTTTTTACCTCACCAGGGCTTATAAATCTATTTTTATAAAGTCCCTGCTTATAGTTACATGGCACCCAGCCCTAGGGGCACATAGGGCACACCTTAGGGGTGACTTATATGTAAAAATAAGGTAGTTTAAGACTTTGGAAGTACCTTTAATTCCAAAGTCGAATTTGCATATAACTTTAATTTAAAAGCAGCCAGCAAAGCAGGCCTGCCTTTAAAATGACACTGGGCACCTCAGCAGTGCACCTAGGTGTGCACCACCTATGCTGTGGTCCCTAAACCTACATGCCCTACCATATACTAGGGACTTATAGGTAGGTTAACTTAGCCAATTATAATTAGCCTAATTTGCATATCCATTTTACACAGAGCACAGGCCCTGGGACTGGTTAGCAGTACCCAGGGCACCATCAAAGTCAGGAAAACACCAGCAAAAAGAGGAAAATGGGGGCAAAAAGTTATGGGGCCTCTGCAATCAGCCCTGTTTTCTCACACCTATCCTAACCACTAATTAGCATTAGCATGTTGGACTTCATGCAAAATGATTTAGAACACCAATTTGGAAAACATCTAACTATGGTCCCAGTCAAAAGTAAGCAGTTGGTGCCTAGAAAGGAAAAGCAAACAGACAAATCACATTTGCATTGTCATAATTACCCTCCAAAGTTTAGGTCAGCGCACAGGTTCAGTCTTCATCTTCAGGACATCAGTCAAATCGCCATCTGTCAGAACTCAGCTCCGGGCAAAAGGGGCACTTCCCTCATAAGGAGGCAAAGTGTAAAACGGGCAAATCTAAGGACGAGGATGGTTCTAAGCGAACCAATAAGTCACCAAACGGAGTGACAAAGTTTCTGGATAAAATCAATAGCATTCCATACCTAATTCCCAATGGCTCCCTGCGTCATCATTTTTTATCCCTTTTTCGTTGTACATTCCCCCAAAATTCTATTGGGCATTTGTTATACCCCACTATCTTTAACCTATCAGAAAACACATTAGGTCACCTAACTTTCACCCCATATTATTTTACAAGTCTTTGATTGGTTCTCCTATTCGATGTATTCAGAGGTGGCACGTCCGGTATGATTTCATCTTTCTGTAATTCTTTACACATCTTTTGGTCAGTAGCTCCATTGTCTTCACCAGTTTGAATGACCTTGTACATTACATTAATCTACACTGTTTCATTTTGTTTTAACATCAGCCTTCAAGCAATGAAAAATTAATGGGAACGGATCTAGCATGGTTACATTCGTCTTCTAGTTTGAAGAAAAATAAAAGGCCGTGCCCTTTTGTGAGTCAGCACTCTGCAAGATAGAAAAAATAAATTTCATATGAGAGCCAAGCAGCTAAGCTTCGGCTCATGCTAACTTAAGGCCTACAAGGATTTCAGCACAAATTCAATAATACAATTATTAATAATTTGTATAACTTAGTCAATATAATAATACATAAACATTTTAGTCATTATTATTAGTCCACGTATATATTGGCGGCCAGTCCCCGTGGTCACATTTCAGGTGCACATTTAAACAAAATTACTATTGCAGTTTCTATGTGGCATTATCACACATTAATTCTTAACATTTCATGTTAATATAGATTATATAAGCTACGCTCTCTCAGTATGCTGATTTAAAATCAATTAAGGAAAACACATTATCACCTCTCAATGAGGTTAGCATGTCTGCAATTTTGGGATCAGGATTTTTATCCACCACAATCCCTTCATTCAGATCCTTCAGGTTCACGGATAATCTCACCTCCCCATTGCTCTTTCTTGCCACCACCACTGGAGCTAGTCAATCTGTCCCTTACACTTCCACAATCAATCACACTGTCTTTTTCTAATTTCTCCAACTCCAGCCTCATGTCTGCTCTCACCGCAAGTGGTACATTGCGTACATTGCTACAAACAAGTTGAAATCCCTCCTTCAATTTAATTGTGTCTGTGCATCCTTTCAGACAGCCCAATTCTGCTCTAAACACGAGGGAAATTCTTCCATTAAGTTTAATGCAAACTCCTCATTCCTCACACATTCTTCTCAAGTTTCCACAATCTGAACTGATTCTTTAACAGTAATAGGTGGATCACTGTTAGGATCCAGCATTACCCCCAGATCCTATTGATGAAACCAGCTCAGAATGCTATCCCCTTTTGCATAGACATACACCTTGCCAGTCGCAAACCTTACCCTGTACTCAATCATACCCATGAAATAACCTTTCAGTTTGATTGGTTCTCTGTCATATGCATATGGCTTGATACCTGGTTTCATGAGTTTTACCGTTCTGGCTAGACATTTATTTAAAAAGGTATCGGACACAAGTGTTATCTTAGCCCCAGAACCAAGCAAATCACTTGTTTTTTCCCCATCTACGGTTATCTCATCAATGGGACACTTCTTATCTCCACTCCCCACTTGCAACAAAATGTGCCCACATTCAAACGCCAAATCATCTTCTTCAATGCCAGTTTCTTTAATTTTGACTTTACTCCTTTCTTTTTTTACACCCTATACAACAAAATTCGGTAAAGGCTCCCTCGAGCTTGCTCATGCTGTTATGTTCCGACACACAGGGGTCTATTATAATTTGAAAGATGCTGCGACTGGAAGTTCCCTCGCACTTGCAGGTGCCTAGCACTTGCTCTTGCATGATGGAGTCTATTACAATTTGAAAAATGCCACAATCACAGAACCACGCAGCAACTACAAAAAAGCTAAGAGGGGTAATATAAGCCTTCCTTACCCTCTAATAGCACAAAACTGCATCTTAATTGGGTCCTTATCTAGTTCCAAGGATGTTGGGATGACTTCTCCTTCTTTCCCTTTTTCAGCTCCTGCCTTGCTTCTTTGAGGTTTATTCTCCTGCTACTTTTCCATCTTCTTTCCTCTCCTTCGGTATTCTCATAGTCGTCAGTGTTACAAAGTATGTTTCTTCCTTCAAGTATGAGTCACAGGTGCAGGGTTTAACTTGAAGATCTTTATTAAGAATTAAGTATCAGAGAAATCATCCCAGCCATCCTCTCCAGCTCTCCTTCCAGTTGCAAGTCAAATCATCACATTCCCCACAGAATCTTCCTCCCCCAAGGGTTCCAGTGGAATATGAGATAGTCACATTCCACTCCATCTGAAGGAGATCTAATTACCACAGTAAATCAGATAGAGGTTGTTTTGTGACCTTTGCAACTTAAAGAGCATTGTTAAAGGTAATCATTAAGTTCTCAATGAGGCCAGTGGATTTGGGTGTCTCTTGCAATGTTTCAAACCTAGTTTCCTTGCAAAGTCTTTGAACACTTTCTCATAGAATGGGGGGGGGGTACTTTTCGGTCTTTACAGTGGCAGGAATACAAAAAGATGAGAATATTTTGTTTAGTGCAGAAATGGTCATCTCTGACAATGTGCTGGGTACTGCCATCTCTTACGCAAATACGAAGCATTGATTAATGACTACAGGTAAATGTTGATCAGTTGTCACAGGACCAAAACAATCGACAGCCACTTTTCTTCACACCTCTGTTGGAATCTCAGACATCCAGAGTGGTGCAGGTGGGCTGTTCTTGCTCAGGGCTTGGCACACATGACAGTTATCTTTTCCTTCACAAGCTAATTAAGCTGGGGAAATCAAACCCCATCTGTGACAAGCTCTATTACTTGACATTGGAGCATTCAAGGAATGATCAGGCAGAATACTCATATTAGCCCTTTTAGGGGGCAAGATTTAAAATTCTTACATGACAACACCCTTAGGGTGAAATTTGCACATCTTTTCAAGCTCATTCCATGTCTGCAATTCAATGAAGTTTGCCACTGCATGCACGATGGAGTCCTGCTTAGAAGCTTGCAGAAGATTTTGCTTTCTGAGGTAACATGGATGGGATTGAATGACAAGATACCTTAGATATTTTTCAGTAAAGAAGAGTGTTTTGAGCAGGTTTTCTGGGATGTGGAATCAGTAGGATTTTTATCCTTTCCTGGTCTGTGGAGTATTTTGAATTTGTAATCCCATCAGGATAACTCTCCCATCTCAATGCCTGGAGGAGGGGGCATCATGGCCTTATGATTACCATATATTGTACATAGAGCCTGGTGGTCACTCACAACTGTAAAAGATTTTCCATATAGAAAGAGAGGAAAATGTTCAGAGTCCCAGACAATAGCTAATGATTCCTTTTTCCATCTGGATTTTGGCCATTTCAGGCTTGGTAAGACTGCAACTCACATACACTGTTTTGCACCTGGGTGCCACAGGATGTTTGTCTCAATGGGGGCCACATAAAGGTAGAGTCATTTTGTGTACTGTCTCTGTAGCCTTTATTAAAAAATAACTTTTGTGTCCCAGTCATCATCACTTGATTATTTGCATTTTATTTTTGTGACAATTTCAGTTTTTTTTCATTCATTTTATTTTTGATTGATGATGATTTTCACCAGAATTATATTTGATTAATCTTAAATTGTTGTTAAGTTTATATAATGTCTAAAAATCGTGTAGCACCTAGTGGTTTGTTAGAGAGCCAATATGGGTTTTATTTCCAATGAAGAGAGCAGAGACCTGCAGTGGTGGGTTTTATAGTGACTATAATATAACAGGTGTAGGTATCAGTGATGCAACAGGTGTATTGCCACTGGGATCCAGAAGCCTGTGAGGCCCACTGAACCCTAAATTATTGCTGTATTTTCGTGCCAAAGAGCACCTGCAACCACCACCCCAAATAAAACACGGGATTAGATTTAGTACAAAATAAAGACATGCCTTATTATTATGAGCATTTCTTGAGCAAGAGCCTGGAGGATGACGGACAGAGAAAGGGAGCAGTTTATTGCCGTATGGCTGCAGAACTTCTGGTTAACATGATACAAGCATGCAAATCATTTCTCGTACAAAGCTGCATGCGTCAGTGCGCAAAGGGTGTTTGGATTGATCCATGGTCTGGATATAGGAGCTGCTGCTGCACGTCTGGACATAAACTGTAGAAACATAGGCCCTGATTTATACTTTTTTTGTGCCGCATTATCGTCATTTATTGACGCAAAAGTGGCGCAAACTTACAAAATACAATTGTATAGTTGTCTCAAAGGAGCATCTCTCAGCATTTCGAATCCATCCCTTTATTCAGACAATCATATTTTTCTATAGTTTTTCAGTTATTTTACTCTATTTATGGTAAATGTAATTTTTTTTTTCCTGTAATTGTTATGTTTTCGTAATTTATGAATTAATGCCCTGTTATAATTGTATGTTGCTACTGTTTGATTGCTTTATAATTAATATTTACCCGATAGCTTATTTTCGTCCATAGGCTTTGAGTTAATAACGTGCTTGTCTTTGAGGGGACTTTTTTCAATATACTCTTGGTTGATCAAGATTCATATTGCCCAAAAGAAGAAACAAAAAAGCAACAGTTGCAATTCCCTAACAGACAGTATTAGAACACATCCTGTTTGTTTTTTGGAATGGAATGTGTACAGTTTAACTACCTATTGCAAGGCAGAGGGCCTTTGTAAGGCAGTCAAAAGCAGCAGTTCACATACTGTACTCTCAGACCATGTAATTTTAAAGAGGGGGTGGGTGTCTTCCGAGATGTACAGGGGCTGTAATTTTGTTACTTCAGTGGAAACATTCTAATTTAAAAACTGCTTAAATGTAGTTATAATTTGCAACGTAGTTACCCACTTTAACGAAGATACATCTTTTACAATGCTTTTGCATTTAGAAGACATTTTGGTTTTGGTTGCCTTAGTTGACCTACTCAGCTATTAGTTGACCGGATTTACTAACGTACGCATAACTTACAACTGTTGTAAGTCACGCCTATGCCTATTTTGTATGTTCTACCTTTCCACCTTTCTAAATTTCTCTAAAAATATTAGATTTACTTATGGCTGACATAAGGAACAGATGTAGGTTGTTGGGGTTTATGGAAAACCACACATATCTTCTTGGTAGCTCAGCACTTGCATTGTCCTAATGCCAAAAATTAACTAAAATGAAACTTACTGCTAGCCAAAGGGCCAGGACTAGTCTGTCATGTCACATGGGATAAAGGCTTATGAGCCAGAGACGAATTTGGATCCCTTTGATTCATTTTTCAGTGCTTTAAGAAAAAAGGTTGATCACATTTTATGCCTCTCATGAGATTATCTGGGCGCTGTCCTTTTCATGATATATTTTTTGTGCATTAGTTTTGAAGGCATTTAGGCCCTGATTTATACTTTTTGGTGCAAAACTGCACCAAAGCAGGTTTGCACCAAAAAGTTTAGCACCAGCTTGCACCATTTCTGAGCACCAGCCGGGCACCATATTTATGGAATGGTGCAAGCCGGTGCAAAGGGTAGGTAAGCATAAAAAAAAAAATGACGTTAGCCGGGTGGGGCTGGAGATATGGAAGAAGGGGGTTTTGCACCAAAAAATTGATGTTAGGCAGGTTAGAGTAAAAAAAAAAATGACTCTAACCAGCCTAGCATCATTTTCTGACACAAAACCATCCATACCACATGACTCCTGTCTTATAAAAGACATGAGTCATGCCCACCACCCCAGTGGCCAGCACAGGGGATCAGGGTCCCCTGGGCACAGACATTACACCCAGTGCCATGTAGGGGGGCCCACTTAAGGGCCCTCAATGGCACCTTGAATAAAATACTTACCTGTACTTACCTACACTTACCTGGGATGAGGTCCCCCATCCCTGTCTCTCTGGTGTGGGTGGGGGTGTGCCTGGGGAGGGCACCTGTGGGCTTACTCCATGGTGTTCCACCATGGAAATAGGCCCACTGGTCCCCTAATGCCTGCCCTGACCAGGCGTTAAATAATGGTGCAAAGCAAACTTTGCACCATTATTTGACCCCTTCTCCCCTGTACGTGATTTTAGCACGGGGATAAATATGGAGCTAAGGCCATAAAGTAATTTTTTGCATGGGAACGCCTACTTTGCATCTCATTAACGCAATGTAGGTTTCAAGATCCCAAAAATGACTTTTACTCCATAAATTTAAGTAGAAATATGGAGTTAGGTTTGCACCAAATTTGCATTAAAAAAAATGACACAAATTTGTCGCAAAACAAGTATAAATATGCCCTTTAGTGGGTACTCTGCAATGCAGGCAGATACTATGGCGTTTGTGGGATGCATTCACAAAATGATACTGTCTACCCCTGTCATAATGATAACCCTGGCATCCTTGTTATAGTGAACACATTTTAGCACTGTGCTGGCCCTCTCAGCATGGTGGTCATTACTGGAATACAATAGGCACCCATTTGCATCCACTACTAGGTACATGCAAGTAAGGGCACACCCAGAAATGTTTCCTAAGCCCTGATTTGAGAAAAGAAAAACAGACTGGTGTCTCTAAATCATCTCTATGAACAATTAGGCTCACTTAGGCCCATATTTATACTGTGTTTGCGCTGGATTTGCGTCATTTGTTTTTTTTACACAAATCCAGCGCAAACTTAACTCCACATTTATATTTTGACGCTAGACCCGTCTAGCATCAAAAATATGGAGTTAAGGTCATTTTAAGGATGCGTGAAACCACCTTGCATCAATGAGTTGCAAGGTAGGCGTTCCCGTCCAAAAAATGACTCAAACACCGTAGCGCCATATTTATCCACCCGGGCAAAAATGACTCACGGGTGGGATGCGGACCCCAAAAATGACACAAAACCTGATTTGCATAAAAATTTAACACCTGGGTCAGGGCAGGCGTTAAAAAGAGGCAAACACACCACTACTTAAGAAAAACACACACAAGCAACATTACAGGCCAGCAGGACAACACGGAGGTGCTACTGATGCAGCTTGCAAGACAACGCTGAGCACAGGACCAACGGCAGCAGCCACGACCACCCCAAGACGGCCGACAAAGACAACACAGAAGGCACGAAAGACTTTTCAGAAACAGGACAACCTTCCATGGCCTCAGGGACTACGACATCATTCGGAGGTATTGCCTCAGCTGGCAAGCCATACAGCAGCTGCTGCACCATATTGAGCCACAACTAACAGCTAACCTGCAGATACCACACAACCTACCACCGGTGACCAAGCTGCTAGCTGTCCTGCATATGTTGACAAGTGGCTCCTTCCAGACAATAGGTGCCCTGGTTGCTGGGGTATCACAGCAGTCATTCTCAGGCTTCATGCCCGAGGTGTTAGATGTCATAATTTCCCTCACACCCCGCCACATCAGCTTCCCCAACACCCAGCAGAAGCAGTAGGAGATAAAACAGGGCTTTTATCAAGTCCATGGCTTCCCACATGTGCTTGGTACAATTGACTGCACCCATGTCCGGATCGTCCCACCTGCAGCAACATAGCCCTATTCCGGAACAGAAAGCACGCGCATTCTATCAATGTGCAGGCCATAGTTGACCACTAGAGATTGTTCACAAACATCTTGGCCAAGTATCTTGGGAGTTTCCATGATTCATTCATATTCCGCCACAGCAGGATCAATCAGCACTTCTAGGATGGACAATATGGCAATGGCCTTCTTGTCGGTAAGTCCATAAACCTAACAAAATACACATAGCACAACAACCCTGTAGGACACACAAAACATACACCACTACATTGACATGTGGGCAGGGTGACACTGAGGCGTGACACTGGTAGTTATGTTGTACACCCTGACACAATAGGATACACACCTCTGGACAAATGATGGCTGCCACAAACATTAGCAGCCACTCTAGAGCAACAAGGGACCAATGACAAAGCCCACAGTGACAATCACATGGCCTGCACTGTAAGTACAACTTGGAAGATGAACCATTTACAATTACATTAGGCCACATAGTCAATCAGCCAACCTCCTAAACAGTATGTACCGTGGAAGGGGTGTGCAATGTGTGTTGCAGCAGGTCTAACACCATGAGACACATAGCATGATGATACTGACTCAGCTGTAGGTGACAAGGAAATACTGAGGCAGTCCCAACATCATACATCACTCCTGGGGTGCCGTTTCCAGGTTGCAATAAGGAAGTGTACTGTGCTATGAACACATATTGAAATGGCATTAAGGCAAATTGCATACTGCTGCACACTCTAAAAGAGCCAATTGTCCATCAAAATAGCATATGTACAGGGAGATGGCCCTTCCTGCACAGAAACATCCACCCCCACAAGGCAGTTAGCCAGGTTCCCTGGAGCAAGTTCGGTAGTGTAAGTGCACGGTTGCACATGAGCTACTGGCAGAGGGAACCTAGAAACAAGTCACACAAGGGATAATTGTGCATTGTCAATACTGAACAGCTCAGTGCTACCAACTTATGGAGACGCGTTGTGCATTGTCACCTACCCAAATCAAAGGGCCTCAGTGTCACATTTTATCTGCAATGACATATGTCTAAATGGATGGGATGTCCAGGCCATGTAGTGCAACCATGTTACCACCACATCTGAATCCATTGTGTGTGTGGATATATCATGTCCCCTCCAGTGAAAGCATGTTGGACACTACACAACACATGGTACATACATAGGGCCATATTTATACTTTTTGACGCAAAACTGCGCTAACGCAGTTTTGCGTCAAAAAAATTAGTGCCGGCTAACGCCATTCTGAAGCGCCATGCGGGCGCCGTATTTATTCAATGACGTTAGCCGGCGTTAGCCGTCGGCGCTGCCTGGTGTGCGTGAAAGAAAACGACGTACACCAGGCAGCGCGGGCGTAGGGGGATATGGAGCTTGAGCGCCAAAAAATGGGGCAAGTCAGGCTGAGGCAAAATGTTTCGCCTCAATACGATTTGCGCCATTTTTTCCGACTCCCAACCCCCAAAGAAATGACTCCTGTCTTAGCAAAGACAGGAGTCATGCCCCCTTGCCCAATGGCCATGCCCAGGGGACTTCTGTCCCCTGGGCATGGTCATTGGGCATAGTGGCATGTAGGGGGGCACAAATCAGGCCCCCCATGCCACAAAAAAATAAATAAAAAAACACTTACCTGAACTTACCTTAATGTCCATCCTTAGGCATCCTCCTGGGGTGGGCAAGGGTGACAGGGGGGGGTCCCTGGGGGCATGGGAGGGCACCTCTGGGCTCCTTCCGAGCCCACAGGTCCCTTAACTCCTGCCCTGACCAGGCGCTAAAAAACGGCGCAAAAGCGGCCGTATGTCATTTTTTTTGACCCGCCCACTCCCGGGTGTGAATTTTGCCCGGGAGTGTATTTACGGCGCACATGCCTCGGAGTCAATTTTTTAGACGGGAACGCCTACCTTGCATATCATTAACGCAAAGTAGGTGTCCACGCTAAAAAATGACGCAAACTCCACGGACTTTGGCGCTAGACGTGTCTAACGCCAAAGTATAAATATGGAGTTAGTTTCGCGTCGGAATTGCATAAAAAAAAACGACGCAATTCCGGCGCAAACAGAGTATAAATATGCCCCATAGTGACCAAGAGTTCGAAAAAAAAAATCATAGATCCCAGGTCAATGAGCCAAACACAAGATTATCATGTTAAACAACCCAGTGCAGAAAAACCTCACAGAAGCCCAGGATCTCACATAATACCACAAACACATATGAGTCACAGACGACACAAGATATCAACTGCCATGCTACATGACATACCTGTTGCAAGCACAAAATACTGACTCCTATTATGTTTTTCAGTGGATCAGGGTTACGGGATCCAGCCATGGATCATGAGCCCATTCCCCAAACCAAGCACAGCAACAGAGCGTGCCTATAATGAGGCACATCAGAGGACACGTACCATTGTGGAAAGGACCTTTGGCATCCTGGAGTCCAGATTCAGGTGCCTGGACATCACTGGAGGCAGCCTCCTAAATGCCCCACACATTGTGTGTAAAATTATATTGACCTGGGCTATCCTGCACAACATTTGTGTGAGGAGGAACATCCCATTATATGAACCGGACCAAGAACTGCCTGAGGAGGAGGAGGATGGTGGCAGAGAAAATGAGGGGGAACATCAGAACACAGCTGCAGGAATGCGACTACAAATTGTTCACAACTTTTTCACTTAATAGTCACCCTACACACCTTGTTAAGATATGTAAATAAACACCTTACTTGATCACACAATCCTGTTCTGCTTTCTTCATTCTCCATCACATGTTCCTTAGGAATGTGAGTATTACCTCAGGGAGCATGTTACAAAGACAAATCTGACTACTTCTGATGCAGCATCACATGTGATGTGTATGATTGTACAGCAAACATCACAGGCATATACAAAATACTCATCTCTTGAATGTCACATATGAAGGACAAAATCAAAAGATTACTACATATGACTCACAGCAACGTTGCCAACATGGTCTACTGTAGCACATGACACACAACTATGACATCTCCATTCATAAGGTAAATAAGCGCCCCATACATGAGGCAGTGGATGTGAAATTTCAAAATTACAGGAATGTATGAACAGACCCTTGACATTAGTAAGTTTGGCACTTGCAATCTCTGCAAGGAGCTTGTGTGACAAGGGGAACATCATTTGTGAAAATGACAAGCAATGTTCACAACATATGCCCTGCACAGTCCATCCCTGGAAATCAGTCCTGCCTCTGCCATGTGTTACGTCTCTGCCCTCCCATCTCTAGGGGGCGCTGTAAACGGACTATCTGTAGCCTGGGAATCATCATTAACACTCACCCAGAGACCCATTCTGACTCAAGTTTGCTTCCCTTTTCCATATGGCATGCTACAGAAGAACTACATTAGCTTCCATGGACTTTAGGTCCCATAATGCAATGCCTGGTAGTTGGTAAGATCTGTAGTCTTCTGTCCATTGCTTCCTATGGGAAAAGTCCGGTTGTCCCTTTATACTGGATTCCCTCCTCCAGGACTTGTAAGAGACTGAAGCTGCACACACCTGTGACCTCTCTTGTGCAGCCCAGCCATGTGTCTCTGCCCCGGCCTTGTTGCTGCCTGGAACTGCTTATAAGCAGCCATTCCCTGAAGCTCCTCGTCGTGTATTGGAGTACGATTCCTTTGTGTTCCACACCCCTTGTTGGATTTCGTTATAGTCCTGATTCAGCCTGAACCTGCTCTTTGTTTTCCCAGTCCTGTTCCTGCTTGTTCCAGTCAGAGGCTGCTCGCTGTTTCTTAGCCTTGTTCCTGTTTGTTTCAGCCAGAGCCTGCTTTCTGTTTCCCAGCCTTGTTCCTGCTTTTTTTCCAGCTCTCTGTTTCCCAGTCCTGTTCTTGCCTTTGTGTCAGCCGGAGCCTGTTCCCTGTTCCTGGCTTTGCCTCCTAGCTTGTTCCTTCTGTTTTTGTTTCCTCTTGGGTTATCCTGTCTGGTAAGTGTACAACCAGTCCTCACCTATGTAGAAGTGTTTTTCTTTGTACTTGGGTTGGCACCTGGTTTCCAGGAGGCAAATCCAGCCCCCATCCTTTGTCTAGTGTTGCATGTAGTCTTTAGTGCCTAACAGTGACAGTGTGCTATGGCTTTTTTCTAGGAATTGCTACTGTGTCTCCAGCTGGACCCACAAGGGCTAGTCTTGTGTATGTAAGTAAAATCCTTGTTTATGCCCTGAAGGTCCCGAGACAGAATCACTTCTGCTGCCTCCTTTCTATGGGTCTTGCATGGTGACTATCTGTAAGAGTAATCTGCACAGAGGCATTGACGTTCCCTGTTGCTGTGAGAAGTTCTGAGCCTTAGCCTGTGTACAACCTTAGTGATAACCCCAGCGTATTTGCCCATTACTGATCCATTCCATGTTTGTGCACACTAAGGTTGCTCTGCCTTCATTATCCTGTTTTTTCTGCCTTACCATAGCTGTCATTTCCCCTTGTATGCCTTTAGTTGCTCTTCTGCTTTGGTACAGTACCTCCTTGCGAGATACTCTGTGAACTCAAGGGGTGCCCCTGACAGAGTCCTGACTAGACCCGCCCGAAACCGTGACACCATGGAGCCAGGTCCTGAGACAGGGTACACATGCCCACACAGTTGAACTGGACACTTCTATGGAATGCACATCTGAAAATATGTAAACAAATGCAGCCAGTGCAGCAGGTCCACCACAGCAACACAAGTAACATAGGTAATTGTAATGAGTCAAACTGACGTGTACATTTTATGGGTGGAATTAAGGCATAGTGTCCCAAACACAGTATGTACCAAACATGTACACATGTCAGACATTTGTGTAGTCCACACACAAGTCACCATGAAGTCATAACCAACAATTAATGATATAAGGTAGGTAACATATCCTACGTAGCACTCATCAGCCATCCTCAGTGGTACCTGAGTTTTGTTTATCCCCTAAGTCAAACAACTACACATATCACATGAGTCACATGAGTCAACACATGTTACAAACACATACCATGACTGTTGAAGATCACTGATTGCCATCAGATGTAGATACACATTTGGCACACATTCATACATGTGCATGACATTTAAAGTAGTGCATGCCGTTCCTTCAGAAACACATACATCATTGTTACAGATCATTCATACCCAAAACACAAAGTTGCATGCTATACAACATGTGGCCAAACAGTTTATTAGACACTGCTGGCCATACCATCCTATCTTCATGTTGATACAGGGTGCATCCATGTTAAATACTAGAAAATCACACAATCACAGATGGAGTCAAAAATGTTGACGCAAATGTGTCGAAATCTCCAGCAAATGCAAACTAACCATGCATGGGCCCTTGGCGTGAATTCCACCTGCGCACCACACTCATGTGGATATCCACTGAAATTGAAGTATACAGGTAATGCATGTTTTTTTGCCGCACATGTAGGTGATGCATCAAAAATATTCATGTAAACATAGCATGTGTCAAAAAAATACACCCCTGACAGAAAACGGGCCACAAGGGGACAGAAAGTGATGTAATAGGAAATCCTGTTTACAGGCATGGTACATTGGGTGTACTTTCACTTTAGTCTGTGCAATTTCTTGACTGCGTGGCTGTGTCTTGGTGGTGCGTTAATTGTATCTTGTGGTGTCTCTCTTGTTGTGTCTTTTGTGAAATCTGTTTGTTTCTTGTACCAGTGTATGTGATTTTGTGTAGTTTAGTGTCTTTCATATTGTATTTGTACTGTCGGGTGTCTGCCTGGGGGTTAGATTAGTTGGGTTTGTTGGGGTTCTTAGGTTTGGGCTGTAAGTTTCCTTTATTTTCATTTCTTTTCCTTTTTTTTTCTACATTTACTGTTTGGATTTGTTGTTCAGGGACATGTCGGGAAAGGTGAGGCTGACATGCATGGGGGAGGAGGAGCTTGGGGGCTTTGTGGGGCTGGTGTGCCACTTCCTACCCTTGATGCTGGAGATGGGTGGGTGGGTGATACAGGGGTATCACACAGAGGCAAGGTGGCTGCAGTGGGGCATGGTGCTCTACCACCTCAAGAGGGTGCACCCTACCAGCAGGAATGAGCACCAGCTAAAGCATCGCTGGACTGAACTGGTGGCCAGAGAGCAGGATCGGCTGGACCACCTGGGTTTGATCAGTGGCCCTGTTGGTGAGTATCACATAGACAAATGTGTACAGTAGAATGCTCCTGAGTGACAGTAGCAGATGTGTTGACGTACTGCACGCAATGTTTGTGGCCAGGTTGAATGCAAGCAGAACAAACTGTTAGTGTCCCAGTACTGAGATGGAGTTCACATGTGTATACATGTTAACAATACAGGCCTGAGGTTTGTTGAGTCATGTACGACTATTACTTAGGGCCACATGTACAAAGCTATTTATTACTGTCACAAACGGCCTAGTTTCCTGCATTGGTGCATTTGACTAAAAACAAAAATGATATTTTCCAATGCACATGCCCAATTTTGCCATTCTGCAATCACATTGCCAAATAACAAAACAGGGTTTGCTAGTAGCATTTAGGAAGGGGCATTCCCTTCCTATTTGCGAGTTGCAGTCAAATGTATGATTGTTTTGTGACGGCGATTGTCGTGACAAAACAATCGCAGTTACCACCAGTTTCAAGCTGGTGCTAACCCATTCGCAAAAGGGAAGGGGTCCCCAGGGGACCCCTTCCCCTTTGAAAATGCATGCAAAAACATTGTTTCAGAGCAGGCAGTGGTCCCACTGACCACTGTCTGCTTTAAAAAAATGAACATAAAAGTTATAATATTTGTTTTTGACATGCTTTCTGTTTACCCTTAATGTAATAAGGCTGCATTTCAAAAAAGAAAATACAGCTTTATTTAAAAGCAGTCACAGACATGGTGGTCTGCTGAACCCATCAGGCCACCATCCCTGTGAGTGCCGCCATTCCCAAAGGGTTTGCAAATTGAGACCTACCTCATGAATATTCATGAGGTAGGTCATTTGCTACCCCATTTGTGAATTGCAAACAGTTTCATTGACAGTGTTGTACATCAGATTATCCTATTCGCAAATTGCAAGTTGCTAAGTCTCGCAATTTGCGATTCATAAAACCTGATCTTCGTACATGTGGCCCTTAGTCACACATTTCAGGTGCTATGGAAACACCTGTGCCCATGCATTCTGTCAATGATGATCAGGTAAGACAATGTCAGCATACCACATTTCACTGTATCCGGACATCAAAGTGGGCAATCCATGTTTAGCGCTACATTGTCATCATTACACACACACATGATCCCTGCCATTATGTTGGCAAAGGGGGCATACCCGGCTTAGGAGACACTGCCAATGGGGCATTTGTTACCTCCATCCAACTGTGCCACATCTGTCATGGACCACTGAATGCATGATAGTTGCAGACAGAAAATTGAGCCACATGTCCATCCCACAGTAACTCAGTGTCCCTTGATGCACAAGCCACAATACCTGAGTCACTTGTATTGCAGTGCACCAGGGAAGTGCCATTGACATTTTTAGCCAAATACAAATCATGCCATGGAGTCCCATCTGAAATGGAATAGCCACATATGGTTGTAGGAGGGTTTAGCACCACATGATTGCTAGACCCAGTGCATGTGTGCTGATGTGTGGCTATCACTCACTGGAGTGTCAGTGTCAATGTGAGTTTGTAGTGGTATGCCTGTTGGTCTGTCTTCATGCAGGATCACCAGCTCGCTCATGTAAAATGTTACATACTGTGATATGTTATCCACATTAATGTACAGTGATCTGACATTGAGCATATATCTCCTTTCCATGTCTTACAGGTGGACCTGCCCCCTATACCATTGGGGAAGTGGCAAGATTTCAGGACCCAGACGTATCCAGTAAGTGTGATAATGTCTGTCTCGTGTAGTGATTGCGGCTGTTGTTTGAGTGACTCTTGTGTGTTGCACTCGTTGCAAGATATGATGAGCTGGCACGTGATTTGATATCTTACTATGTTGGATGGTGACATAGTGTTCCATGCAAGGGTTACCCATTCACAAGCAGAGAATCATATCTCGGGAGTCATGTGCTGTGCAACAGGCAGCCGTGTGTGAACAAGGTGATTGGTAGCCACATGTAGGCCCACATGTGACTTGGAAGTGCACCAGTGTCAGTATATTGACAATGAGTCATACCCTCATTCTCACAACACAGTGATGCATCAGTTTTCCACACAAATTGGTGCATCCCTGTATTGTAATGTACATGTAGGACTGTATGGGTAACTGCCTCCAGCATCTAGCCCCATAAGTTGTACTCCATTTACGTGACACTTATGTGATATGTAATAGGTGTGCATGCAGGTTAAGGCCAGAAGTGTGCTGGCATCAATGTGGGTGTTTTGGGAATTGTGTTGGCAGATCAGGTGACGATGGGTGTCCACATCTAGACACATGAATGTAGATGTGAATGACCTATTGATACCTTATTCCTAGGTGGCAGCCCTCCTCACGTGTGTTCCACTCACTAAATCCATGTATAAGTGGGCATGCCTTCATAGTTGTCCTCGACAGTTGTGATGATGTATTGCATGCCCATCACCCCTGAGGAACAGGGGTAGGGGAACAACATATATGTAGGCAAATGTGATGGTCACAGTGTAGATGACAGTCATCTCATTCAAGCATGCATGTGTCCCAAACAACACTCACCCCTTATGATTACCATCTGCATAACATCCTGCCAATTACATCTACCAGTCACTGGTCTTGTGTGCTTTGAATTTGACACAGATGATAAAGATTAGTGGTCCTGGCCCATGTGAAGTAGTTGCTGCCTTTGCATTGTGACACACTGCACTAAATCAATGCACAGATTACTTTATTTCGTCCAACTATTGTTGTGCTTTGCTGAGGTGTAAATGACATGATAGGTAGGCAGCGTTGCCATTACATTCATCTGGGACATTGTACTATGTGGACTGTGATTCGGACTGCATGTGCAAATCGAGGCAGAGTGTTAGATTATCATCTGTACATGCATCACACAATGATGACACTGATGGTTGCCTGTCTCATTTTTATATTTTACAGCTGCCAACATGGATGCTGCGGAAATCAGGGAGTTCCAAAAGCGGGCAGTGCGATATCGCCAAATCTTGGATGTTGAGTTTGGGTACCGAAGGATTGGCACAACACTATCAAAGAGAGCGAGCCACAGGGGAATGGTGGGCAATCAGCCAAGGGGGACCCGCATTGGCTATAAAGAGTGTAGCCAGCACCACACCTACACAGGGGACCACAGCCGCCACCGTCACATCTGCCCCACCTGCTGCACCATCAGCCTCAGCACCACAGCCCACCACGCCTGCTTCAATGGACATGTCGGCAATAAGGGAGCTCCAGAGGGACATGAAAAAGGTCCTCAAAAAGCTGTACAGCATGCAGAAGGATGTTGACAGGAACACTAAGAGACTGAAGGCCATCAAGAAGACACTGAGGAGGGCCAACCTCTGAACTCTTGCCTCCCCTCACCCCTAATTCAGTCCCCTCCCTCCTCATTCCTCATCATGTTTTGTAATGGGTTTAAGGGATTTAGTGATAGGTTAGAGTAGGGTAGTTGTTTAGATAGGAGAAGTAGGTTTGGGGGGTTGTTTTTCATATTATTACATGTTAGTTTGTGGGTGGGTGGGGGTTAATGTTGGGGCTTTTTTGTTTACAAAAAACAAATATATATATATATTTATTTAGGATTAGGTAGTATATGTTTAGGTTAGTATATGTTTAGGTTAGTATATGTTGTCCTGCGTGTGTCTCATCATGTAAGGAGGGCGGGGGCAAATGTTTAGAGTGTGTTGTTAAATGTAGTAATTAGGCTTAGCATAGGGTAGTTAGGGCGAGTTGTGGGTAATGTATAGTTAGGATAGATTAGTTTGGTATAGGTGTGGTACATAGTTTTAAGTTCAGTTCCATATGTAGATAATAAAAATGTAGGTACTCCCTTACTGCATGTGTCATATGCTTGGGGCTCAGGGTCTTTGCATGAGTGTACAGTGCCAATTGTCTGTTGGCCTGTAGATTCCGTCCTGCATCCACATCCCTCTCTTGACATGTTAATTCCCACTTCCAACTGAGCTGTCACATTGGCAGCTACAACAAATCTAAATTTCAATGCATCTGCCATCCATTGTACCCACCACTCAACGTGACTATGGTTCCCATGTATTGGACAGGTAGGTGTGCTTTTTAAGCCGTAATTGTTTGGATCCTGTGTCGTGATGTTGGGCACTGTGCGACGACTGCCTGCAACCTGAACTTCATGTCAACACTGCTAAACTAAGTAGCGCCAATTTCAGATGAGGTCAAGTATAAGAATTTCACACCAATGTGTTTTACTTGTGCTCCCATCTGATGTTATTGGCCAAGCACTTTATACAGCCATTCCTGTTGTATGTAGTGGGTGAGGCATGTATGTTTTAAAGCAAATGTCACATACACAGTGACTTGCTTGTAGGGGATGTGGCCAGCATTGACGTTCATCATGTAGATACCCTGTGCGTAGATTTCTGCCCACATTATTTCTGCACTCTTGTATTGACACTCTGTGACCATAGTCATGTTACATGCATCAAAACTCACCAGCAAAGTATATCTGTCACATTACACAGAGACAAAGTGGTTGTGTCGGTGCTGTTTATTTTAAAGTGCTGTAGTGCAATATTTACATAGTCCAGGTCTGTGACCCCATTAGTGTGAACCATTCTATTGTGACACAACACAAGTGCAATGTTGAGGGACATGTCATTGGACATGCTGAGGTGAAGTGTTGTTCAGTGCAGGGGAACATGAATTGCCAATGGAGTAGTGAGAGACAATTGCAGTCCATAGTGAAAAGGCTAACAGTGTGTCAGTGAAAGTGCATGTCACCAACTGTAGCAACACTGGCATGTTGTCAAGCACAGAACAAAGGGAAATCAGTGCCCATGTGGCATGGGCTGGTGCTACTGGGTACTCCTAGGGGTGAAGATGATCTGTTCTACATCTTCATCCTCTGATGTGTGTGTTGTCTCCTCTGCCCTTGATGGTGGTGGTGGTGGGGTAGAGGGGGCCACACACACTTCAGTGGTTGGAGAAGTGGACACCAAATTCCCGGAAGCTGCCATTTGTGGAACTACATATGGCATCAGTGCAGTAAGGAGGAGCTGCTGATTATTGAGTAGGGCAGCAACATCCCTGTGGTAGGCAGCCATGTCTGCCCTGACGGAGGCCAGTTCCGGGTGCATGGAGTCCTGCTTGTTGTCATGCATGCAGTAGCAAGATTGGGAGGGCAGGTGTTTTAGCAACTCCCTCACGGCAGTGGTTAGGTCCCTCAAACACTGTTGGACTCCATGCAGTGGAGTTTGTGTGCCTTGTTTGGCTGCTGTCTGTTCAGCGGACGTTATCATGTACATGCGCATCCCCTCAAGGCTGGCTGCCTTAGTTCGCATCCCCACCCGCACCTCCTTGTCCAGCTCCCGCTGTAATCCCACTACTGTCCTATCAAAGGTGGTCCCTGTGTCATCAGAGTCCTCAGCTGTGTTTGAGCTGGCATGTTGTACTATTGGGGTGGTGGGTGGGTCCTCTGGGATGGCTGAGACATGAATGCTCCTCCTTGTGACTGGAGGTAGTGTATGGAGGTTTCCCAGGACATCTTGGAGGGTTTCCTGGCTGATGGTTGTCAGCTAGTCATCCAGGTCATCAGGGTAGTCCAGGACAGGCAGATCCACAGGAGAGATATTGTACAATTAGTGTGTATATGTTGTGCCAGTTGTAATGTGACGTCACTGACTTCCTATTGGTGGTACATTGTCATCTTGGTTCCCATGCATTGTTCCTGTTATTAATGTTTGCAGTCTCTCAGCCCTATGACCCACCTGCGTGTCACATGTAGTGAAGGGCAGTTTGGGCAATTGTCTGTGTCACATCTTCTTGGTGTGCTGATGCCACAGCACCACACATGACAATATGGCCCTGTCCCAGTCTTTCATTTTTCACATACACCTATGCAGTGCTGAGACCTAGCACCACACCATGCATGGCATCTCCATGAGACAATGCACGTGTTACCATTGCTAGTTTCTCATGTTGATGTTTGCTTATGTGTGCTACATTGCTTTGCACTGATGGACCTGGCAGAGTTCCGTTTCCTCTTGTGACTGTGAAGGTGTGTTTGCCTTCCTACACACATATGTCCTCCCCCTCAATGCAGTTATCTTTGCACTATGATACCTGAGATGTTGCATGGTGGCATTGCAGCTATTGTGACACAGGCACAGGGGTAAACCCAGGGAATGGCCAGCATGGCTATGAGATTACTGCTGTGTACATCATTATGTATGTGACAGTGCCTGATGGTTATTGAGTCTATGGACATGACCAGATGACAGGAGTTGCACTTGGATAGGGATTGATGGGGATTGATCACGTAGTCATACTGAACCCTCATTTCGAGTGTGTTTGTTCCATATGCACTTAACTGCCATTTCCTAATTTACCAGCGCACACAGCACACGTAGTTGTGGCAAATGTTGTCAATGGGGAATGCCGCTTAAGCCAATGGCCTGAGACTGGACATTGTCCTCTAGTTTACATTCTGACAATGCCAGCTGTCCTGTGACACCAGACCAGTTTTACGTTCTACTCCACCCTCCTGGTCTGCTTCAGCATTTCCACCAGCCTTAGCATGGTTGTGTATCCCTATGCAAATGTTGTTGGTGTTGTGTTGTGTTGTGCTGTGCCCTGGATGCCCCTGCACAGCCCATGCACCTGGTATGGACAGTGCAGGGAGTCCCATACCCTGCCTCTTTGCCCTTTCCACTGCCTGATTTGCAGGGCCGACATGCATTGTGTAGTAGGTATGTGCCTCCCCCTTCTTGCCCATGACATTTTGGCATTTTTGTCCCCATGCAATTTACCCTGCATATGTGTTGTTTCCTGGTAGTCTGCGCTGTCCGGTCCAGCGATACCGGTGACGATTTCCTCTGGGATGACGGCTGCAACCATCTCCTCCATCTCGTCCAGGTCCTCCTGGGGTGCTGGACTCCCACCTCCGGTCTGCAGTGCTGCCTATCTGTTCCTTGCCATTTTCTCCTTTACCCTCCACTTGCAGTCATGCCAGCGTTTCTTGCACTCAGTGACAGTTCTCCTGACCTCTGCCACACTGTTAATCTTGTCCACAATCTGCTGCCAAATTGCCTCTCTCCTTCCAATTGGCAATTTAGAGGTGATGAAGAGTTAATGCTGGGTTCTGTTGCCTCTCTCACCAGTATTTCATGCTCCTCTGTGCTGAAGAGACACTTCCACTTCTTGTCCCTCCCCTGGTTCTTGTATGTGTGCTCCTGGCTGGGTCCTGGTTGTCTGGGGTCTCCTTGGGGTCTCTCCTGGCTTTGTAGATACATTTTGCCTCTCCTTTGCACTGTTTGCTCCGTTTGCGTCACTTTTTGATGCTATTGTGGGCAAAAATAGCGCATTTCCATTTTGCGACATGTCTACATGTCGTAAACCGGATTAGAGTCATTTTTCCTGCATTAACATCATTTTGCCTTATGACAAGGCTCAATGGTTAGTGTCAGGAAAAATGACTCTAACCTATTCTTAGTGCCACTCAGCGTCATAGTATAAATATGATGCAAGGGTGGCATTAAGAAATGGTGCTAGACAGCGCTAAAGTTTTTGGTGCAAAACTGCGCTAGGGCAGTTTTGCGTCAAAAAGTATAAATCTGGCCCTTAGATCCATAGTGTAATGAGTCAGGCAATGCTGCCAGAGATTTTTTTTTTTATCTATAGGGGTTATATGTCTATGTGTAGACCCTTGCACTATCCCTTGAAAAAAGTGGACACACACATCTGTTGGAGTTTTATAATAATACTATATTTATTATGTACAATCTTCATACACACCTTGTACACAAACCGTATGTATAAGAATGATGTAAATATTATAGACATCTAAGCAATCATAATGTAAAAAAGTTAGATAAATCCAAAACATTTTATATTACTATATGTCACAAATCGGCCTAAGCTCTACCTAATGCCTATATGTATAATAATATATATAATATTGTCTTCCTCCTGGTTATTGTATATGCTGAATAAATAATATTTTCCTAACGATTCTATATGCAGCAATATACTATACCCGCACACCTTAGAAAGCTGTTGAGCTTGCAGTTGGACAGTGGCTCTCTAGCATCCCCCCCCCCCCAAGCAACCAGTCATCATGACGGCCTCCATAAATTCGTAGGTATAGTTTATACTTTTTTCTTCAAAAATTCTCTACTGAGAGTTTAGGGGAAATTGTTGTGCAATCTTTTGTATCTGCATTACAGAACAAGTGATGTCCCAGTCAGAGACATGTCGGAAAGACAATCAAATGTATTGGAACATGCTTTCTTCCATATTTACTTTGTGTTAGGTCGGATGACATTGTAATGTTGCTACACATGGTTCGCCAGACAGCAGAATGAAAGGCTCCTCTCAGCTGCATTTCTGTCATTTTATGTTAGTTTAACTAATATCAACGTCCTGCTAAAATAATATGGTGCTACTGCACACTCTGTTAGGTATTATCACAATTCAAAGCATCGGTTCTCTAGACCATAAGGCTTGCAAATGCACACTCTCAGACCTTCGTGCGTTTCATGTTTTCCATACTACTGGGCCTTCAACAGGAAAGCCCTGCCACATACGTTAGTGGATAGTGGTTTGCACTAATGTAGGATGGGTTTAGAACTGAGGACACTTGCATCTTGGTCTGTTGATGGCAGGCCTGGCCCATTGCCATCCCATGCAATCCTCAGATATTTGTAGACTCATGAACTCCCTTATACATTCTTCCATCTGTCCATCAGTCATCTACCCATCCAATTATTGCCTCATTCTCACATTTATCCATGCAGGCAGCCACAAACTATAACATAACAGCCTATAGCAAGATGTACCTGATGGCTTTGCCATTGCTTATTTTATAGGACTTCACATATGTCTCTAAATGTCTCTTTCACTCTGTAACCTGAATTCAAACCCAGCTCTCTAATGCTCATTATAGTTTAATTGCTCAGAGCACTTCCCTTTTGACTTGTCTGCAATGTTTGTGGGATTTGAAAGGTCAATCACTCATTGACGATATGAATATTTTAGGCCATGTCTAGCGTTTTGGCTGGGTTTGCGCTATATAAATACCAGTACATTCATACCTACAAACACTTAGGCCCATATTTATACTTTTTTTGCGCCACGTTTGTGTCATTTTTTGACGCAAAAGCGGCGCTAACTTACAAAATACAATTATATTTTGCAAGTTTGCACAGCTTTTGCGTCAAAAAGTGCCGAAAATGTGGTGCAAAAAAAGTATAAATATGGGCCTTACTGAGAATCCTAGCCTTCCTGCCATCTCGGAGTGAACTGAGATATCAGTACTACAGGTAACACTGCGGGGCTGATAAAAGAGCTGGCAGAACCTTGTGGTGCAAGAGCGTGCTAGTGGCTGGCTTATGCCTACCCTGGGGATGTGAATGTAACTTTGCTCCATGAACTCCTTGCCTTTGCTGCGGTGTTGCACCAAACCATAATTATGTGAAGTTTATAATGAAAACATAATAACAGAATCAGTCTGACATATTGGTCGAAATACGATCTGTCTTTAGCCACAGCGCTTAATTTGTGCTGCGATTGCAAGTGATGATCACTGGCACTCATTTATTAATATTGGGACTGATTTTTCATCATTAAAAGTTGACCAAGAACAAAACATAGACATTCATGGAAAGGGGGAGATGAGTAAGGAGTAACAAAGAGGGAAAGAAGGGATGAAGAAGAACCTATATGAGAACGAAAAACAGACAGGACATGTAGGGTGGTGGAAGAAAGAAGCATGAGATAGCCGTCTTGGTATTCAGCAACCCGGCATTTAGTTGCACTGGCAATGAGCTACTAAGAAAAACCTGGATCTTTGCACTTATTTATTTATTTTATAAAATGTGCACTGTTTATTTGCAATTAACAAGCAGGGGCAAGCAAGGGAAATAGCACACAATAGAACAGATGAGGAACAGGTTTAAATATTGGTTACCTGGAGCCCAGCAGCAGTGCAAATGTGCCTCATCTGAATCTGACTTAGCTCTGCAAACAACCTCTCTACTTCAGGATCTGAAAGAGAAAGAGGACTTAGGCCCATATTTATACTTTTTTAGCGCCGCATTTGCGCCGCTTTTTGATGCAAAACGGCGCAAACTTACAGAACAAAATTGTATTTTGCAAGTTTGCGCCGTTTTTGCGTCAAAATTGTATTTTGCAAGTTTGCGCTGTTTTTGCATCAAAAAGCGGCGCAAATGTGACGCTAACAAAGTATAAATATGGGCCTTATAGTTTAAACCCCTGACTTATACATGATATGACCGCTTCTGGCATCAGATACAAGAAGACCAACTGAGCGACCACAGAAGAATAAACAAATTAATATTGAAAGGAGATGCAAGTAGGGGCAAAACAGATAGGATGTGTTGTGGCTAAAAAGGAGATACAGGTTCTATCAGATATTAAAACAAGCATTAGCAAAGGCAATAGGTCTGACTTTAATGTGCGAATATATGCAAACATAGAATTGTACAATGCAGTGTTCTTGCATTAGTACATTAAAGCCATTAAAGCCAAAACCTATACAACCTTAGGCTTAATGATCAATTCCTCTCTAAAAGGAAGGCCAATCCCCGAAAGGGAAAAATATAGCATCCCATGAGAAGCTCGCTGTGGAGTATGGAGGACCCATAGGAAGCCTCCGGAGGCTTGAAGATCTTGTAGAGAACCCCCAAAATCCTGTAGAAAGTAATAAATAGAAAACATACATAATTAATGGGGCAGGGCTTAGTAAATAGGTACATACTTTTTGACAATTTTGTGAGAAGGATACGTTTTGGTAAATGACTTGCAAAAAAACATAGTTGATGCAGTGTTTTGTTTCTTAATACAGTTGCTGTTGTTTATATCTGTCATTGCACGTGAGGTTGATATTGTTCAATTAATCAGGATTTATAGAGAGCGGCTAATCCCGCGAGGGTATCCAGGCGCTGAGAACATTGATGCTAAGGGGTTCAGTTGAACAGCCAGGTAGGAGAAGGAACATCCTCCATTGTTGCTTCCGCAAATGGGATGGGAGGGGGTGTATGCGAGGGAGCGGGAATCAGAGCACAGGTGTCTGGAGGGTTGGTGGAAGGTCAGGGGTGGTTGATGTATGTTGGTCCTTGATTGTGAATGGCCTTGTAGGTGTGGATCAGTGGTTGCCTTTATTACCTCATCTTTGGTGGTGCAAAGTGGTGGTTCTGTGGCAAAGCCACCTGTACTAAAAAATGTACAGTGATGTGTGATCATACTAGTTGTAAGGTTGCCACTTTACTTAAGATACAGGAGCACCATTCTCCAGTCCTGGTATTTAATATAAGAATAGTGTGCATTTTGGGAGTTGAAGTCTGGGTGTACCTTAACTGAAAAAGTTGTACTAACATTTCTGATTACAATCTTTATAGACTGAAAGCTGAAAATATGCTGGATAGCATTTGATGGAAAGGGTGGAGTTCTCTTGCCCAGTGGCAGGATCTGAACAGAAAAGTGGCCACAGAAAGACAACATTTTCCATTTGATGAGCCTCCCAAAGATGGATGCAAGGGTCAGAGCCTATGAGGATGGCGGTGTATACTGGCAGCAGGTGCATTACCAAACAGCTCTGTTTCAGCAGTTAGAGCTACAGTGGAGCTGTATTTAACGTACAGCTGATTTGGGAAGTTATTTCAACTGTTTGTAGAGCTCTTTCACGTGTCCCAATGCATATCTTACATAAGAGTTTGAAGTCGTCACTGGCTCTAACTATGCAGTGCTTTTTATTTTATAAAGGTATATTAGTTACTAGGTAGGGAATTGAATAAATAACTAATTGAATGCATAAAAGTATATCTCTGTCAGGAGCCACCAATACATAATCTTCAAAAATAATCTTTTATGACAGCGAAAGGGAGCAACTTTTTAAGTATCTTGAAAAAAAAAGATTTTTTTTTTCTTTTTTATGGGAAACTTTGCCTCAAACTGATGTTAGAGAGGCGACCTTTCTCTAAGCGATTTAGGGCTGACTGATGTCTTCGAAGAGCTGGAGAAACGCTATCCTATCTTTGAGACAGTGGTAAATGGTTGGTTGTCCCAGGAACTTCCAAGACATGCTGCTTCTGGCTGGAAATGTAGTAGCAATTGTAACAGTACAACTCAATTAATGCTTAACAGGGCACTTTACACAAAGCCTTTATGGGAAAACATAAGGGAGGGGAGCAGGAAGTGAACTTCTGGATCACTGCTTGCTTCCGCTGAGGCTGCTGGCATGATTGGAACACTGTAACATATCATTAGTTTGCAGCCACAAGTACTACTACTGTACAAAACATTGCTCCATCCCTCTCTGATTGGGAGATAGGAGAAAATGTCTGTCCCCAACAATTTCAGATTCAGAATGCATGGTAAGGACCTTCGACAAGTCAAAAGCAATTGTCCAGTTCTTCAAAGGGTTGTGTACATTCAAAAAGTGCTTTTTGTGGTTGCAAATCCTGTGATTTTGTAGGTCGGTCACAAGTTTGTGACTGCAAAAAGGCTTCGTATATCTAGCACCTTATTCATCTTTCTGGACTTTGCAAAGTTGCCTGACTCCAGGACTCAACACCTCCTCCTAAAGTCACAATTGTGCTGGGGAGGAGAAAGGCTTGACATAACCAGGATTACTGGCATATTATCATATCATTAACAAGTAACCAGATGTTGATTTATGAGTGACCTATAACGCACTATTGATGCCCGTTTCACCATGTGCACCAACGATCAGCGTGAATGAACAATGCACTGTGCACATATACAATGCCAGAATATAACCACCCATGATGCTGATGCGCACACCAGTGTAAAACAATGTAAGCAGCTCTGATGAAATCCAATTTACCTTTGATATGCAATTGGCAGATTGGTTTTCCCTTTTTAGGCATGGGTTTCGACAGCACAGCTGTTAAACTGGCCTATTGTTTCTGGTTGAATTAGTCAATTACATCTTGGTTCAGGCCAGAGGATTATCGTTCTCTCACCTCACACTATTGGCTATTTGATGTAGCATCTCACATCATATAGAGTGACTGCATTGCAATGCATGAGGGACTATTTTACACCTAAAAAGTAACTGAGTCATGCCATATTCAATTCTGCATTTCATGACTAGTTGCTATAGAGAAGACACTCGGGCCCATATTTATACTTTTTTTGTGCCGCATTCATGTCATTTTTTGCGGCAAAAGCAGCGCAAACTTACAAAATACAATCATATTTTGTAAATTTGCGCCGCTTTTGCGTCACAAAAAATGACGCAAATGCGGCACAAAAAAAGTATAACTATGGGCCTCATTTTTTTCTGCAATCGCTAGTTTTTATGTTTCCGTCAGTGAGAGTCCCGACCTTATTGTAGTCTCTCTCCTGGGTTTGTGTTTCTGGGGATTGGAATCGCATGACTTCAAAATGGTGCCTTAAATCTCACATACCTTAATCCCAGTCTAAAAGAGAAACACCAAAGGGTCCCATCGTTTACATAGCTGCGAAGGAATGTTCTGCAGCACATTGTTGCAATGCACAACTCTGGATTTCTTCTATGTGTGTGCAAAATTCACTTAATTTGATTTTGCATAGTTATGGAAAATTCCACACAAATCACACACAATTACACTGAATTACAAGAAATGTAAAACTAGCAGTTAACAGTATATTTTATTGTGAAATGTTTCCTCGTGCATAGTTTGAACACAAGGACACATTTCGACAAAGAAGCAGCTCAAAAATCACAAGTGCCGTGAACAAAAGCCACTCACGCTCTGGTTGTTCCCAGGGTCCTACTCTCTGTGATCGAGGCATAATTAAACCACGTGGCATAGTGACGCGATTTCAGGAATTTCTCACAAGCATAGTGCAAAATTCATGCAATAACATAAGATTACGCCGGTGTCACATACATTTTCTCTGTGCCTAATTGGTTCATGTGTGATCTTTAGTTCTGCTATGAAAGCTTATATGCATTGTATTGGCCTGGTGGATGTGTAAAGAGGGTTGGTGCAGCCGTGCAGCAATGTTGCCCTGAAACAGCAGGGGAGCCTTGAGGCATATGGTCGATCGATGCAGTGGTCGCGCGGATTCTGTTGACGTGAGCTCCCCATTGAGAACGCTTACGCTGGGCGCTATTGAAAGGGTGGTCACATCAAAGCTCCCGGCACCAGTGCACCATCTGTTGTGTGCTGCTCCAGTGCCCTCCTCAGTCACATCCCTGAAGGCAGAGTGGGAGACTCTCCTGCGTTGGCTTTCCGGGCGTGTGAGGATTTTACAATTGGTGCAACCGCATCAGCAACACAGTAAAGTCTTTTGCAGGTCCCGGCTTCCCTGCAACTGCGGCGAGGCCTGTTCTCCGTGCTCACAGGGAAAGGTGCTAAAAGGGAGGTGACTCTGGAATGCTGATATCTCTCTTAACCTGCCAAGCGTCAGATGCTTGCAGTGGCATGTGATCATCTGGTGCTTCCAGTAGATGCCAGGGTTTTTGCCTCTGATTACATGATGGGGGAGGTCAAAAGAGTCATAACATTGTCCCGACCTTAGGAAAAAGGAAACAAAGGGAGACATGTTGAGAATGTTTTTATGGTACCGATGTATTTTAGCCTGTTCCTGCCGGGAAATTATGGTCATAAATGCACTTTGGTACTATTTCATGCCACATATGACCCCTGCATTGTCGATGACGTGAACTAGGCTGCCTTTAGTGGTCAGGTTGTTGTTTGTTGGATGTCCATGATAGGCTCAACATTTCATGCTTTACGTCATCCAGCATTCTCTAAAAACATTTGTTTTGTTCTCCAGATGGTGTGTTTCAGTACTGTTCCATGCTACTCACGTGTTGTGGATACTGTGAACTATATACCTCAGGTTGTCAGGATGGGTAACAATTTCAGAGCTTTGGAGCAGCTTGAATTTCTCAGTTTTCCTGTCACTCAAGCATAAATGTTTTAGACTACATGCTCATCCTGCTTTTGGCAGAGCATACTGTGCAAAGGGCGCATATGTGCCAATTATATTACCATTTTGCATCTCTGTGTGTGCGGGTGAGTAGGTAAGTAGGTAGGTACGCGGTACGTAAGCACTTATTTTTTTAAATATTTACAGCAGCCCAGCTTGCATGTATAGAATTTTGCATGTTACTGACCACCCCTACTATCCATTTTGCTTGTTCTAATTGTAAGTGATAATATACGTGCATAGATCTCTCTCTCTCTGTATATACATATATATATATATATATATATATATATATATATATATATGTATATATATATATATATGTATATATATATATATATATATATATATATATATATATATACATATAAACATATATTGGCATTAACTGTTGCTTATTTGAAAGTTATGCAGATGGTAGAATAAGTATAATTGTTGGATTTTGTTAAATTTTACCTTGTTTCATTGCTTTTTCTATGTAAATTTTATTTATCTTTTTATATTATGTGTATTGTGTGTTGTTCATTGTGTGGCATGATTCTACTGTTTCCACAACTTCTTTTATTTGTTCAGACAATATCAGTGCTTCAATTATGTAGTTTTTCAGTGTGCTTTCTTCAGACTTTGCCCTTTGATATTTTTTTGCTCTCAGCTTTCAGATATGCCTTTTTATGGTTTGTCTGCTGCTGCAGCATTGGAGCTGATTCTTGAGTCCAGTTCGGAACAGGTTCAGAGACCTACACCACATCAGATGTTGTGAGTGGAGAATACCCTGTCAGAAATTTCCCTGTCAGAGGAATTTGTTTTCTCTGATGATTGGCAAACACATCTGATCTTGCTGAGTGAAGGTTTTTGACTGTTGATCAAGAAGTGTAAGTTCCATGAATAATGGTACCCTGACTTTACTTAAAGTCTCTTAGACTTATTTTTTAAAAGGTCTTTATTGAAATCACAGCATTGACATTGACAACGAGCATTGGCTATACATTTCAATATCAGTTGGGAATCTTCAATCAGACCTGATAAACAAGTCCCAACTCCCCCACCCATCCCTGCTCCTGCAAAAGGCCCCCAAAACCATTCCCTCTAACCTAAACAGAAAATTAACAACAGTCCTCCATGACTGATGAAGCCTCTAACTATGGTATTAAATCCTGCTCTCTTCCCCAGCAGCCTGGTGACTGTTGAGTGTCTTACACTGCAGGGTCCCTCTCGGAACTTCCTCATGGGGTTCCTTTAAGGCAGACAACATGGCAGACCAGGCTTTCAAATCATCCTCCAGTTCCTCAATTCTGTGGACATGTTTCATCCATACTTTCTCAGCCGTTGCCCATTCAGAGTCTCTCAGACTTCTGCCTGCTGGTGCAAGGGCAGAGGAGGAACTGATGTGAGTTGCTCCAGATGGAGTGCAGCCTGTTCTACTTTCTTTTATTGGAGTTGCTGGTTGTTCTGTGAAAACCGACAATTTCACTTCAATTGATTATTTTAATCTCTTTATACATGATGTATTTCCTAGTAATATGGTCAATCCAATGAATCTCTATACTAAACAGCACCAGGACCGGATTGAGCCCCATTCAGGACTGCAGCAGTTGACTCTAACCAGTGTTGAAGAATGTAATAGGCCTTAAGAAAACTACAGAGGGCCTACTCTGGTCAACACACAAATTAGGAAACAAACGTGCAGAAGTCTATATTATACATGAAAAGTACAGGCCTCAGTCTGAACATAATGGTCAATAAGGAACGCAGGGACAGAAAGGAGAATGAGGAGAGAGGCCAGGTGCAGGATAAAGCAGTTACGATTCAGCTTAGCATACCACAGATAACTTAGAAGGACAAACACACACACAAGGGAGAGTTTGAGCTACTTTCTGATGGCAGGAAAGGAGAAGTGTAAATCACGACAGACTTGAAAGGGACACAGTGTTAGATGTTTGTGTTTCAAGGCTGGCAGAAGGGAGGTGACAGGCTGTAAAACTTTTGGAGTCTTGTAGACGTGTAGGGGGAACATATTGGTAGAGGTCACAGAGCAGGATCGAAGGACATTGTGTATGTTAGATACTATGTATGTAATAAATCTGCTTGGACTGTATTGTTGTAACAAGCAGTCAGATAACGCTTAAAGAATAATTGTTTTTGTTAATTGTAAGTGGGTGGCTTTTAAGTGCCCACTGAAGGCATAAAAATCACTGTGTGTAAGAGCTGAGTTGAGTGCAGCTTCAGTTGCAGAACTGTGCTATACTCCCGGCCGTATTGTATTCTGTTTTATTTTGATTATATAAATACTCAATTATTACTAGAATTGTGTCACTTCTTTATTATTAATAAGAAATTCGATGACATTTTGGCAAGCCAGCCAGGAGCTAATCACTTCCTTCCCTGGGCCACCGGCTAATGGAGGCATCGCCTGTGACGCTTGAACAGAATATTGCGCGCATACCAGGTAAGGATTACACCTGTCGCTTCGAGTGGATGGGCGAGGTTCCAAAGGCTGCTGTCCCAAAAGGTTAAGGAGGGGTCTGGCTCCAAACTGTGATAGATGAAAGTGCATAATTTTGTGGTAATTGTAGTATGGGGAAGTAAATGCATGCAGGATTTGTATGGGTTTGTTGAAATATAACGTTGATATGAAATGTGGTATCCTGGCCAGGCCGAAAGACTAGCTAGTAGGGATTCGCTTTTGTAATAGAAAGGAGATAAGGAGTATTAGTGGATAACCTAGGGGACAGCCCCTGGAAGACACATTAGGTGTATAACCTAGGAGGATAGTTCCTAGAAGACACCTTAAGTGTATTAGCAAGATCCTAGGAGAGTAGCTCCTAAAAGACACCTTAAGTGTATTAGCGGGATTCTAGGAGAGTAGCTCCTAGAAGACACACTAGGTGTATTTGTGGATAACATAGGGAATAGCCCTCGAAGACACACTAGGTGTGTTTGTGGATAACCTAGGGAATAGTCCTAGAAGACACACTAGGTGTATTTTTGGATAACCTAGGGAATAGCCCTGGAAGACACACTAAGTGTATTTGTGGATAACCTTAGGAATAGCCCTGGATGACACACTAGTTGTATTTGTGGATAACCCAGGGGACAGCCCCTGGAAGACACATTAGGTGTACAACCTAGGAGGATAATTCCTAGAAGACACCTTAAGTGTATTAACGGGATCCTAGGAGAGTAGCTCCTAGAAGACACCTTAAGTGTATTAGCGGGATCCTAGGAGAGTAGTTCCTAGAAGACACACTAGGGCCCTCATCCTGATCTTGGCGGGCGGCGGAGGCCGCCCGCCAAAGTCCCGCCGTCAGGTTACCGTTCCGCGGTCGAAAGACCGCGGCGGTAATTCTGACATTCCTGCTGGGCTGGCGGGCGGCCGCCTTCAGGCCGCCCGCCAGCCCAGCGGGAAAGAGGCTTCCACGATGAAGCCGGCTCGGAATCGAGCCGGCGGAGTGGAAGCCGTGCGACGGGTGCAGTTGCACCCGTCGCGTATTTCACTGTCTGCGCAGCAGACAGTGAAATACATTTAGGGGCCCTCTTACGGGGGCCCCTGCAGTGCCCATGCCAGTGGCATGGGCACTGCAGGGGCCCCCAGGGGCCCCGCGACCCCCCTACCGCCATCCGGTTCCCGGCGGGCGGACCGCCGGGAACTGGATGGCGGTAGGGGGGGTCGGAATCCCCTGGGCGGCGCAGCAAGCTGCGCCGCCTTGGAGGATTCCAACGGGCAGCGGAAAACCGGCGGGAGACCGCCGGTTTTCCTGCACTGACCGCGGCCAAAGCGCCGCGGTCAGAATGCCCTGCGGGGCACCGCCGGTCTGTCGGCGGTGCTCCCGCCGACCCTGGCCCCGGCGGTCTAAGACCGCCGGGGTTAGAATCACCCCCTAGGTGTATTTGTGGATAACCTAGGGAATAGCCCTGGAAGACACATTAGGTGTATTAGTGGATAACCTAGGAAACAGTTCCTGGAAGGGACAGTTAGTGTCCGTTAGGTAGCCTGGCTAGGTCCGGAGGGTGAAAGTAGAGAATGGGAGAGACAGGTAACGTGTAAAGTCGGACAAGGTGTAAAGGGACGACCAAGTGGTTGGTGTCAAGTGACCTCATCCGGAGCACAGTCAGACTTTGTGTTGAAAAGTTGAAAAGTGTAATGGTGACAATGAAAATGTGTGATATTAATAATGTGTAAAGTGAATGATGAAAATATTGTGATTTTCCATAATCATAGTGGGCAAAGTGTAGATAAAAGACAAAGGGGGTCATTCTGACCTCGGCGGTAAAAGGCCCTTACCGCCGGTCAGAAGTCCGCCATTCTACCGCCGCGGCCGCGGTAAACCGCCACGGTCATTCTGACCACCAACTGTGAAACCGCCAAAAATCCGACATCCAAGGAAGGCCGCCTCATCAGCGGGCCGCGGAAAACTGGAGATGACCAAACCTCCACCGTCACGCCAACACAAACACGCCCATGCCATTCTGACCCACGAATCCACGCGGCGGTCTTTCAACCGCGGTATTCCATTGGCGGTACACACCGCCGCGCTCAAAATACACACACAGCTCCAAAACACAGCCACATTGGACAATTTGAAATACGCACACCTGAGACACATACAAACAACACTCCCACACATCCAATCAACTATAAAACACACACCCACATCACCCACAAACCCCCACTAGTTGGAAATCGGAGCGAAGGCGAGAGCGAGAGAGATAGAGATAGAGAGAGCGAGAACAGCAATAGAAAACCCCAACACACACAGGAACCCAACTTCATCACCCACACCACATCTACGCACACATCACCACATATCACCACGCACATCACCACAAACACCACCCCACACCTCATCCACACCACCCCATGGCACCCCAAAGACACCCAAGGTTTTCGGACCAAGAACTCCGGGTCATGGTGGAGGAAATCATGAGGGTTGAGCCCCAGCTCTTCGGCACACAGGTGCAGCACACCACCATTGCAAGGAAGGCTGTGCTATGGCAAAGGATCGTAGACAGGGTCAACGCTGTGGGACAGCATCCCAGAAATCGGGAAGATATCAGAAAGCGATGGAACGACCTACGGGGGAAGGTGCGCTCGATGATCTCCAGGCACAACATCGCTGTGCAGAAGACTGGCGGCGGACCCCCACCCACTTCACCCCAATTCACAGCATGGGAGCAAGAGGTGGTAAACATCCTGCATCCTGATGGCCTCGCTGGAGTACACGGAGGAATGGACTCTGGTAAGTCGAATCTCAACTACTTCACCCCCCCCAACCACCAGCATGCCAACCCCCCCCCCTCACCCCCAATCTCAACCCCCCAGCACACAACCTCCCTGCCAATGTCTCACCAGCACAACCCACCCTAAACAACACCAACCCCTGAATGCCAACACCAACCATAGACAGCCACCACCAAAGCATGACCGTTGCACATACCCATACACCCCCCCCCCCCCAAACCCTCACAACACCTCCCACAAGGGAATGCCAGCACTGGGGGACAAGGGCACTCAAAATGCACGCCATGGCACACACAGAAACAATAACCATACTCCTTTACCCCTGCAGGGCCCGAACGCCAACACACCGCCACAGAGGGTCCAGATTTGTCCATCCCACCCCCAGAACAGGCCCCCAGCGAGGACAGCAGCTCTGTCGACCTAGAACCTGACGACCAGCCCGGACCATCGGGGACCTCTGGACAGTCGGTTCCCCACACACAGACACAGGCCACAGCAGACCCAAACCCCTCTGGGAACACCAGCACAGCTCCCACCCAGCGGGCCCATGCCTCTGTCTCGCGGACGCGTCAATCAGCGGTGTGTCCGCCACTACAGGGCACCCAGGCTGACCCAACACCCCAACAACAACAGGGACCTGGGGGCAGTGGTAGTGGGCACACCGTCCAGGGGACAGAGGCCCGGGGAAACAGGGCAACTGGGAGGGCTGCTGTGCGACGGGGGGGAGGACAGGCCCAGGGAACCGACTCTCCAAGAGGCCCTCACCACCATCATGGGAGCATATCATCACTCCCAGGAGACGATGGCGACGGTACTGGCCAGGTTCACCGAGATCCAGGCACAGCAGGAGGAACGGTACATGGGGTTCAGCAATGAACTCAGGAACATCGCTACCGCTATGGGGACCATAGTCCAGGCCCTCAACCGGATAGAAACAACATTGCGGGACCATGTGGCACCGCAAAGGGCCCCTGTCACTAGCCAGGAACAGCCTACCACCTCCGCCGGCGCTAGTGGTCAGGAGGCCCCCACAGAACGACGGGCCACCAGAACCCCACCTCCTGCTGAAGAACAACCACCCCGCAAGAGGAACCTGAGATCTCAAAGGAAGACAGAGTAGGATGCCAAGACCCCCGCCAGCCTAATATCCCCCCGGATGTCATTCCACTGTCCCACAGTGTCACCCTGTCCAACCTTGAACTGCCCCTGCTCCATCCTTCCACAGGCATATGGACAATGCACCTGTGCGACCGAGAACTGGACTCTGCCATGGACATAACTCCACCCTCACCCATCACCATTTTAATATCATGTACCAATATCTAGCACTAAAATTAAATCACTCATTGCACTGAAATCATTCTGGAGTCAGCCTGTATTATTTACAAATGTATAACACATTACTTATCAAAAATGTTCTGTTATTTAAGTGATGACAACATACCGATGTCAATAAGCATTAGTCCATGGGCTAACCAAGCAGAAGTCACGCAGTGGGTCATACAGCACTGAAAAGGGAAGGGAAAATCAAACATCAGTTTAAAAGAACTGGGGGGAAATACACAAAGTAAAGATGCAGGGGGCTTTCAGTAAATGTTAAATGGCGTGGGTGATTCCTACCTGTGTGCTACTGAAAATACTGTTGGATAACTCTGTCCCTGTTGTCTGGGTCGTCCTCTTCGTCTTCCTCCTCTTCACTCTCCGCAGGCTCCACAGCTGCTTCAACACCACCATCTGGACCATCCTCCTGCAGGAAAGGCACCTGACGTCGCAATGCCAGATTGTGAAGCATACAGCAGGCCACGATGATCTGGCACACCTTCTTTGGTGAGTACATCAGGGATCCCCCTGTCATATGCAGGCACCTAAACCTGGCCTTCAGGAGGCCAAAGGTTCTTTCTATGATCCTCCTAGTTCGCCCATGGGCCTCATTGTACCGTTCCTCTGCCCTTTTCCGGGGATTCCTCACTGGGGTCAATAGCCAAGGCAGGTTGGGGTAACCAGAGTCACCAATTAGCCACACACGTTGTCTCTGTAGCTGTTCCATCACATAAGGGATGCTGCTATTTCGCATCACATACGCGTCATGCACTGACCCAGGGAACATGGCATTCACATGGGAGATGTACTGGTCAGCCAAACAGACCACCTGGACGTTCATTGAATGGTAACTTTTCCTGTTTCTGTACACCTGCTCATCGTCTTTTGGGGGTACTAAAGCCACATGGGTCCCATCAATGGCACCAATTATGTTGGGGATATGTCCAAGGGCATAAAAATCACCCTTCACAGTGGCCAAATCAACCTCCTCAGGGAATACAATGTAGCGCCGCATGTGTTTCGTCAGGGCAGACAACACTCTAGACAAGATTTTTGAAAACATAGGCTGAGACATTCCAGATGACATGGCCACTGTTGTCTGGAATGAGCCACTTGCCAAAAAATGGAGGACTGACAGAACCTGCACTAGAGGGGGAATTCCTGTGGGTTGGCGGATGGGGGACATCAGGGCTGGCTCCAGCTGGGCACACAGTTCATGTATAGTGGCTTGGTCAAGTCGGTATCGTAGTATGATATGGCGTTCTTCCATTGTCGACAGGTCCACCAGCGGTCGGTACACGCGAGGATTCATCCTTCTCCTCGCAAGTCCCAGCGGACGGTGCCTAGGAAGGACAACATGGCGCACAGAGTCAAGCAAATCACAGGTACGTTCACCACTGCATGCATAGCGCACGATTATCTATGTATTGAAAGGCGTGTATGTGTGGCAATGCAAGGCCTAGGCCTGTGTGACGCAGTACAAATTATGCCATGTGGGCCCTTGAAATGGCGGCTGCCTGACCTGTGAAGTGGGACAATGGGTTGTGAGGTCAATGCGCTGGCGTGGCACACCGTGGCGGTAGGCGGTCGAAGACCGCTATACGAAGCCGCATTGGCTAACATTGAGGCCTATGGGTTTCAGGAGCCAATGACGAGGTGCGCCGGCGGTCGCGGTACGCACCGCGCGGTACGCACCGCCGCGGGCGTGACCGCCATTTTCTATCTGCTTAATCACTCGAGACCTGATCATCCACAGGAGAGGACCTATACTGCAAGTGCTGCTGTGACCTCGGTCTGGAAGTGACAATGGCTGCTGCGACTGGGGAAAGGGCCCCTGCCTTCACGTCTGAGGAGTTGGAGAAACTTGTGGATGGGGTCCTCCCCCAGTATGCGTCACTCTACGGTCCTCCAGACCAACAGGTAAGTACACTGGGTGCACATTGAATGGGCTATGCCTGTGTGGAGTGGGGTGGATGTAAGTTGGTGGGGTGGGGTGCGAATGAGGAGTGCAACGCACGACAGATGAGAGCATGTGCCATATGGCAAGGTTGGGGAGGGGGGGCCAATCGCATCTAACATGCTGAAAATTGATGATTTTTCCTTCCCACCCTGTACATGTCAAATAGGTCAGCGCCCATCAGAAAGTGGACATTTGGCGTGCCATCGCCAAGGAAGTCCGGGCCCTGGGGGTCCACGTCAGACGGGGCACCCACTGCCGCAAGAGGTGGGAGGACATCCGCCGCGGGACCAGGAAGACCGCCGAGTCACTGCTGGGGATGGCCTCCCAACCTAGGAGGGGTGCCAGTCGTACCCTGACCCCCCTGATGTCCCGGATCCTGGCAGTGGCCTACCCTGATTTGGATGGGCGCTTGAGGACATCACAGCAGACACAAGGGGGTGAGTATCAGCACATTCTGCTATCTGTCTGCGCAGTGGAGGCGTCTGGGTGGGGGAGGAGGGTTGTGGGTGACATTAGGCCAGGGCGCTTTCTGTAGTGTAGTCCTCTCCTTTAGGCATGGCCCTGTGCTCCCGGCCCCCACCTCTGTAGGGTGACAAGTACAGCTATCGATGGTCCAGCATCACACATGTGCGCCTTTGTCGTCTCTAGACCTGTTGTCCTAGTCAGAAGTACTGAGTAGTGTACCCCGAATGCGCGGCTTAGTGCATGAGGCTCCTGTGTCTGTCCTCTCCGCCAACGGTGTTGACATTGCATGCACTCAACCTGGTCTTCGTTTTTCTCCCCCCACCCTTCTTCTTCATCTTCTTGTGCATGTGTGCATTAGCATCATCAGGCGGAGGAGAATTGGCATCGGAGCACGAGGGAGCTGCAAGTCACAAGGCCCCGGTGGGACCAGGAACAGACACCGAGGGCACCAGTGATCCGAAGGGCGAGGGGAGCACCACAACGGGGACCGGTGGTGACACCAGCGACAGCGACACGTCCTCGGATGGGAGCTCCCTAGCGGTGGCGGCAACATCCGGGCCCCCGCCTCTACAGGTACAGCCGCCACCCAGCGCACCAGCCCCGCCCTCCCAGCAGCCCCTCAGCCTACGCTCCGTGCCCGCTCGCCCAGGAAGGCGGGCGTCTCCTTCGCCCCAGGCACCTCAGCCCCTGCCCCTGTTACCCCTGCTGCCCTCAGTGAGGAGGTCATTGACCTCCTGAGGACCATCATGGTTGGGCAGACTACCCTTTTGAATGCCATCCAGGGGGTAGAAAGGGAGGTGCATCGGAGCAATGCCTACCTGGAGGGCATTCATTCGGGTCAGGCTGCCCATCAACGATCGTTCAATGCTCTGGCCTCAGCACTGACGGCAGCCATTGTCCCTGTTTCCAGCCTCCCTCTTCTGACTGCCTCCAGCCTGTCTCTGTCTCCTGTTCCTCAGCCTATCCCATCCACACCATCAGACCAGCCTGCACACACCTCAACACCCAAGGGCAGCTCATCCAGACACAAGCACCACAGAACCCACAAGCATTCATGCAAGCAGCACCCAGATGCAGACATTCCAACAATCACTACCACCTCTGTGTCCCCCTCCTCCTCGTCTCCCTCCTCCCTCCCTGTGACGTCTACACTCACACCTGCATGCACACCACCATCAGCCAGTGCTTCCATCACCAGCACACCCTCCAGTCCAGTCCGCACACGTGCAGTCACCACCCCCACTACCATTTACACATCCCCTGTGTCCTCTCCCACTGTGTCTGTCACCCCCTCTTCCAAGACACACAAACGCAGGCAGACACCCACCCAACAGCCATCCACCTCACGACAGCCTCCAGCACAAGCACCTGCACCCAAAGACAGCACACCTGACTCTCCTACAACCACATCCTCTTCCTCTACTCCCATCACCACTTCTCCTACCTTTTACCTTGGTCCTAAGAAAGTTTTCCTTGCTAATCTTGACCTCTTTCCCTCCACTGACCCACCCCCTCCATCTGCAAAGAGTCCCAAGAGCACCTCAGCCACCACCAGCCCAGCTTCGAGTGTCACTGTGGTGCATGGGTTCTGGAGCCCACCCTTTGCCAGCAGTGACACTTCAATCAGCAGCAAGGGGACAGCCAGCCCCCCACCAGGCAAGAGGACCAGGAAGCTAAAGGGCCGCCGTGAGAGGACTGACACGGCTGCCCCCAAGGAACAAAGTTCGCCCACTTCACCAGCCACAACATCTAGGGGAGGCAAGGGCCCGAGAGCCCCATCTAAGGAGCGAAAGGGCAGCAGGGCGAAAAAGTCAGCCAGCAGGAGCGCGGAGCAGGAGGGGCCCACAAGCCCCATCCCGGGTGTTAGGAAGAACACCAAAGGGCCCAGGACTCCGTCACCGAAGGGTCCAGCAACAGCACGGTCGGAGGGCGACCGAGCAGGGAGTCCAGGCCAGGTCTGGCTCCCTTGACCTACTGGACGAGCACCACTGAACAGGGCCCCGCCGTGCAGAAGAGCACCACTGAACAGGGCCCCGCCGTGCAGAAGAGCACTGCTGAACAGGGCCCCGCCGTGCAGAAGAGCACCGCTGAACAGGGCCCCGCCGTGCAGAAGAGCACCGCTGAACAGGGCCCGCCGTGCAGAAGAGCACCGCTGAACAGGGCCCCGCCGTGCAGAAGAGCACCGCTGAAGAGGGCCCCGCCGTGCAGTAGAGCACCGCTGAACAGGGCCCCGCCGTGCAGAAGAGCACCGCTGAAGAGGGCCCCGCCGTGCAGAAGAGCACCGCTGAACAGGGCCCCGCCGTGCAGAAGAGCACCGCTGAAGAGGGCCCGCCGTGCAGAAGAGCACCTCTGAAGAGGGCCCCGCCGTGCAGTAGAGCACCGCTGAAGAGGGCCCGCCGTGCAGAAGAGCACCGCTGAAGAGGGCCCCGCCGTGCAGAAGAGCACCGCTGAAGAGGGCCCCGCCGTGCAGAAGAGCACCGCTGAACAGGGCCCCGCCGTGCAGAAGAGCACCGCTGAAGAGGGCCCCGCCGTGCAGAAGAGCACCGCTGAAGAGGGCCCCGCCGTGCAGAAGAGCACCGCTGAAGAGGGCCCCGCCGTGCAGTAGAGCACCGCTGAACAGGGCCCCGCCGTGCAGAAGAGCACCGCTGAAGAGGGCCCCGCCGTGCAGAAGAGCACCGCTGAACAGGGCCCCGCCGTGCAGAAGAGCACCGCTGAACAGGGCCCCGCCGTGCAGAAGAGCACCGCTGAACAGGGCCCCGCCGTGCAGAAGAGCACCGCTGAACAGGGCCCCGCCGTGCAGAAGAGCACCGCTGAACAGGGCCCCGCCATGCAGAAGAGCACCGCTGAAGAGGGCCCCGCCGTGCAGAAGAGCACCGCTGAACAGGGCCCCGCCGTGCAGTAGAGCACCGCTGAACAGGGCCCCGCCGTGCAGAAGAGCACCGCTGAACAGGGCCCCGCCGTGCAGAGGAGCACCGCTCCGCTGGGCCCCGCCGTCTCAAGCACCGCTCCGCTGGGCCCCGCCATCTCAAGCACCGCTCCGCTGGTCCCTTCCTGTCAAGCACTGCACCGCTGGGCCCCGCCGTCTCAAGCACCGCTCCGCTGGGCCCTTCCTGTCAAGCACCGCTCCGCTGGGCCCCGCCGTCTCAAGCACCGCTCCGCTGGGCCCCGCCGTCTCAAGCACCGCTCCGCTGGGCCCTTCCTGTCAAGCACCGCTCCGCTGGGCCCCGCCGTCTCAAGCACCGCTCCGCTGGGCCCTTCCTGTCAAGCACCGCTCCGCTGGGCCCCGCCGTCTCAAGCACCGCTCCGCTGGGCCCTTCCTGTCAAGCACCGCTCCGCTGGGCCCCGCCGTCTCAAGCACCGCTCCGCTGGGCCCCGCCGTCTCAAGCACCGCTCCGCTGGGCCCCACCGTCTCAAGCACCGCTCCGCTGGGCCCTTCCTGTCAAGCACCGCCCCGCTGGGCCCCGCCGTCTCAAGCACCGCTCCGCTGGGCCCTGCCGTCTCAAGCACCGCTCCGCTGGGCCCCGCCGTCTCAAGCACCGCTCCGCTAGGCCCTGCCGTCTCAAGCACCGCTCCGCTGGGCCGCGCCGTCTCAAGCACCGCTCCGCTGGGCCCCGCCGTCTCAAGCACCGCTCCGCTGGGCCCCGCCGTCTCAAGCACCGCTCCGCTGGGCCCCGCCGTCTCAAGCACCGCTCCGCTGGGCCCTTCCTGTCAAGCACCGCTCCGCTGGGCCCCGCCGTCTCAAGCACCGCTCCGCTGGGCCCCGCCGTCTCAAGCACCGCTCCGCTGGGCCCGCCGTCTCAAGCACCGCTCCGCTGGGCCCTTCCTGTCAAGCACCGCTCCGCTGGGCCCCGCCGTCTCAAGCACCGCTCCGCTGGGCCCTGCCGTCTCAAGCACTGCTCCGCTGGGCCCCGCCGTCTCAAGCACCGCTCCGCTGGGCCCCGCCGTCTCAAGCACCGCTCCGCTGGGCCCTTCCTGTCAAGCACCGCTCCGCTGGGCCCCGCCGTCTCAAGCACCGCTCCGCTGGGCCCCGCCGTCTCAAGCACCGCTCCGCTGGGCCCCACCGTCTCAAGCACCGCTCCGCTGGGCCCTTCCTGTCAAGCACCGCCCCGCTGGGCCCCGCCGTCTCAAGCACCGCTCCGCTGGGCCCTGCCGTCTCAAGCACCGCTCCGCTGGGCCCCGCCGTCTCAAGCACCGCTCCGCTAGGCCCTGCCGTCTCAAGCACCGCTCCGCTGGGCCGCGCCGTCTCAAGCACCGCTCCGCTGGGCCCCGCCGTCTCAAGCACCGCTCCGCTGGGCCCCGCCGTCTCAAGCACCGCTCCGCTGGGCCCCGCCGTCTCAAGCACCGCTCCGCTGGGCCCTTCCTGTCAAGCACCGCTCCGCTGGGCCCCGCCGTCTCAAGCACCGCTCCGCTGGGCCCCGCCGTCTCAAGCACCGCTCCGCTGGGCCCGCCGTCTCAAGCACCGCTCCGCTGGGCCCTTCCTGTCAAGCACCGCTCCGCTGGGCCCCGCCGTCTCAAGCACCGCTCCGCTGGGCCCTGCCGTCTCAAGCACTGCTCCGCTGGGCCCCGCCGTCTCAAGCACCGCTCCGCTGGGCCCCGCCGTCTCAAGCACCGCTCCGCTGGGCCCCGCCGTCTCAAGCACCGCTCCGCTGGGCCCTTCCTGTCAAGCACCGATCCGCTGGGCCCCGCCGTCTCAAGCACCGCTCCGCTGGGCCCTTCCTGTCAAGCACCGCTCCGCTGGGCCCCGCCGTCTCAAGCACCGCTCCGCTGGGCCCTTCCTGTCAAGCACCGCTCCGCTGGGCCCCGCCGTCTCAAGCACCACTGGCACAATGACAGTGCCGGATCTGTCTCGAGCTACTGTTCACGGTTCACTGTGCCCACCATACCTCCTCCTTGACCGGTGGAGACTGTTATCCACCTGATGGACTGTGGCTTTGCACTCCCCAGGATGGCAGAGTGGGCAAGCCACCCACTGTAGAGACTTGAGAGACTGTGGCTTTGCACTCCCCAGGATGGCACAGTGGGCAAGCCACCCACTGTAGAGACTTGAGAGACTGTGGCTTTGCACTCCCCAGGATGGCACAGTGGGCATGGTGGCCCCTTCGTGGATCTGGCGTCGTGGACTCATGTGGCTGTGATGCCCCCCCCTTCCCTTCCCCCTGAGGTGCCTGTAGTTTTTTCATCAGATGCCCCTGCAGTGTTCTCTCCAAAGGACTCAGGTCTCCTGTGTGGGCTTTGCCCTTGTGTTGATACACTTTGGCCCACGGACACTTGGAATATCGTTAGATGTGCAGGACTTATTGCCTCGGTTTATCGTATGCACTGGATATTGAATTGTTTTTTTTGAATTGTTATTGCTATTTGACCGTGACTTATCAGTGGTTTTTATTTCCCATAAATTTCGAGTCACATTTAAATTATGTCCTTGCTTTTTTTACAGGGGTTTGGGTGGTGTCACTGTGACTTGTTGCTCTGCATTGGTGTTTACATGGTTTGGGGGGGTGGGTGTATCGCGTATGTGTGTGCACGTAACCGTTCGTCCTCCCCCCTCCCCTGTGTCGTAGGTGCAGTACTCACCGTTGTCGTCTGCGCCAGCGTTCGTACTCGTGGTAGATGAGCAGGTAGACGAGAGCAGGTAGGATGTTTAATTCGGGTTCCATGCTGTCCTCCTTCCTCGTGGAGTGTGTAGAGGTGCGCGTTTTCCCGTTCGTAGTCTGTTTCTGCCGTGTTTTTATCAGCGGTGCTCCCGCCCCGGAAAAGGTGGCGGATTGGCCGGTCATAATAGTGTGGGCGGTACATTGTCTGCCGCCTGTCTGTTGGCGGTGACCGCCGCGCTGTTTGTCGGTCCCGCCGTGGCGGTCGGAGTGTTAATGTGGCGGGCTGTGTTGGCGGTTCCCGCCAGGGTCAGAATTCCATTTTTTGGACCGCCGGCCTGTTGGCGGGTTGGCCGCCGCTTTATCACCGACCGCCAGGGTTAGAATCACCCCCAAAGATTCTCGCCAGTGGTTATACAATCTGAAATAAGTGAGGAGGAGGAAATGCAAGATTTCTGCTGCATATTTAATATTCCCGGGGAAAATCTTGAAGTGCCCGGGGAGGGGGAAAACGTCAAAATAAATAAAGCCAGAGAAATTCAAATAGAGAGCATTAAAAATTAGTGTAGATTAATAAAAGCTCTCATGAGTGAGACTGATAATTCCCTGTGGCAAGAAGAGGATACCCTTGATTTAGTTGTAACATTTGAATGGGCTTACGGCCAACCGGCGTGTCCGGGTGACACTTCTCGGTTTCACATAATAACGCAGGAAGTTATTGTGTTAGAGGCTCTCCTAGACGCATTTTTCACAGATTTGAACGAATCAGAGGTTTTAAATGTAGAAAGGGACATCAGGTTCCTAAGAGTGGTCACAGAAAACTCTAATTCATAATAAAATGTGATTTGTATTATGTTAGGCAGTAACCTGTGTGGTTCCCTATAAATGTGTATGCACCTGATACTGAAATAGAAGAAGGACTAAAGGCTATTGCTATAGGTCAAAATACGCATAATAGTATAAGGGACATGAAAAGTAGGTAGAAATAAAGAGGGTATAGGTGTGTAGGAAGCGTATGTCCCGGGGAAGAAATCATGGATGCTCCCTTGGAACATATGATAAAAACATTTTCGTCTGACAAAAAGAAAATACAGAAATATTGTAAGCAATGGTACAGAGACACTAAAGGCTATGCTCAGCCACAGCCTAAGGAAGGAACATTTGATGAGGACATAATTGAACATACATTGACTTACATTAAATCTAAATATCAGAAGAAAAAGAGAAAGAAGAGGGAAGCTATTTTGTCGTTATGGGGTGTTTTCTACGATACAAAGACAAATATAAAACTGACAATGTTAGAGCAGACAGCGAACCAAATACAAGAGAGAGACACAGAAGGGGTTTCAGAGGGACCCCCACCGTACGGTCTCTATCCTATTCGACCAGTGGCTGGATACCAAGATCCAGTGTGGGTTGAATGTGAGGAAGGTGAGACAGAGGTGAAGGGGGCGGAGAAAGCGTCTTGCTTACTCCCGACAGCTCCGCGGGCAGAGTATGAACAGAGAAGGAAGGAGGGAGCAATATCTAGGGTACAGCTTACTGAAGAACGGGCAGAGAGGTCGGAGTATGTTGATTCTCTTCGAGGGCAATGGACTACGGGGCAGACTATTCTTAAAGTAGGGGATAAGTCTGCAAGCACATTGAGAGAGGCAGCAGGAGAGTGGATGTTGAAAGAAAGGGAAAAAGAAGAAGATGTAGAAAGGGTACGATTTGATAGGTATTCAGAAGAAAGAGGGAAGGAAGCAGAAGCTGAGGTAACAGTTGAGGATTGGGGTGACAACTCTGATACAAATGAGGGTGCAGTAGGAAGAGGCAGGGGCCTGTATAACTTTCGACCCCGTCCTATACGAAGGTTACAATTAATAATGCGAGACTCAGATGAGGTAAAGAGTAAGTCAATTTTAAAACCAGCTAAATTAAGAATGACACATATTGAGACAATAGAACAGGAAGAAGGAAGGTATTTTTGTTACCCCTTATCAGATGAATTGGCAGAATGGACTGAGCAACAGGGGAGAAAATCATGGCCCGACAGGAGTCGTTTCAGCCCTATGATTTAGCAATAGCAGAAGATTGCATACGACAAGGACAGGGTGCCCCAAGTTAGGATTATCCATACATGCAAGAGTGTCTTGCAGTGTGGGAAACACATGCAGAGGTCAAACTGACTGAAGTGATGCGCAGCAATAGGCCAGACCCGAGGCTAAGGAGAAGGTTGACCAGTTCTGTTGCAGGAGATGAGGTGAATACTATATTCACAAGAGCAGGACTTCCTCAAGTAACGTTGACAAATACACAATTTGATGGATCGTCTTTTAATAATATCCGCCAACATGTTTGGGATGCGCTGAGGCGGACAGATCCAGACAGACCAGACATTGGAGCCCTTATGGCAGAAAGTATTAAGCCATCTGAGAACACTGCAGAGTTTATTACAAGCATGAAAGAGTGATGGATACAGGCGGTATGATGTAATTGGGAAAATGCACTGTTATTTTATAATGTGTTGAAAAAAGGCCTTACCACGGATATACAGGTAAACTTTAGATGGAGTGGTGGGAATCAAGGCTAAATCATGGCCAGAAATACAGGCGCACATAATACATTATTTTAAACGAAAACAAGAGAAAGACAAAGAGAGAATAGAGCAGACAGAAAGAGCTACTGCCATATTAGTGCAACAAAAGGTTAAGAAACTGAGCACCGAAGGAGCGCTTGTGACCGTACGTACCATCAGCAGCTGTCGCAACGCCAGTGCAAGGGCAAGTACCAGGAGGTGAAGGGCTAAGTGAAATGGGGAGACGACAAGGAGGTCCAGCAGGAGAACAAGGAGCAATGCAGGAAAGAAAACAAGGAGGATTCAGAGGGGGGCCACTATCTTTTTATTGTGGCAGCTCCGGTCATTTTGTAAGGGAGTGTAGAACAAAGAGGATCGATGAGCGTATGCAGGGATGGGCCGCTCTGCAAAGACAAGTTGCGATGCCATCGCAGATGCACTGGGGACCACAACAATATGCAAGGTCCCCAGCCTCCTCAAGCTCAGTGGATGGTACCTCAGGGGCCACCGCAACAACAGGTCCCGCAGGGTACCAGTAACCCCATAAGTGGACAAGTGCGGGGGCAGGTAGGAGGAGTAGTGGTGCAAGGAGGTAATCCCTTTTACGTGCCGCCCCAAGTATCTGGTGGGGTACAGTCACCCAATTATGTACAATGACAAAGCCCACAGGTAACAACTATGTGTCCAATACTATCGGTAACCCACAGATCAGAGGAGGAACCCACTGTCATGGTAGCCATAGAAGGTCGCCCCTATCAGTTCTTAATCGAGACTGGGGCCACCAAATCTTGCATAAATGAAGGTACGTTACCACTCTCGTGTAAGTCAATAGACACACAAGGGTTCTCTGGGGCTGTTAGACGTGTTCCTTTTACTCATTAAGTAAAAATGACTGTGGTTGATACACAAGTTGATGGGCCATTGTTATACTCTCCCCCGTCACCTGTCAATCTTTTAGGGAGAGATTTAATGAGTAAATTAAACATGACCATTTCATTTTTGGAAGATGGATCAATGGTTTGTTATACACCTGGTGTTACTCCATCTAGGATATTGTCTCTCTTTGCTCATGAAGAATCTAGACAGCAGGTAAGAGCAGTGCCAATGGACACAGAGGCTTTTTTGCGGGTTACATATGCTCTGATAGCGCATACACCAGCACTGCATGGGAAAACAGTGCAGTTACCAAAAGAACTAGTGTTTCGGTCATGTGAACCCATAGAGCCAACAACAGAACGAGAAATGATGTTGAATATACAAGCTCTTGAATTAAGACCAACATATGCTGTGCTTATTGCATTTGACAAAGAACAAGGAATGTGGGCATCAATAGTGTTCACAGAACCTGGGGTCAAACTGAAAGATATCTCAGATGAGGAATTGTTCAGTGAACACCCCTTTATTGGAACAGTTGTGTTTGAAATGGACATTTCTCTTAGAATTTAGGTGCAGTATAGAACTGTGTCGGACAATGTACCAGACATGACAGTAAAAGAAAGAGATTTGGATAAGGTACCGGAGGTGTTATGGACAAAAGGACCACATGATGTGGGATTGATTAAAGGAGCTGAACCTGTTAAGATTACACTGAAACCTGGAGCTATATTGCCCAGGATACGCCAGTATCCTCTGTCCAAAGAAGCAGAGGAAGGTATTTTACCTACCATTCAGGCGTTACTTGAGCACGGGGTGATATATGAAAGATCGACACCCTGTAACACTCCGATTTTTCCGATAAGAAAAGCTAAAGGGGAAACTTGGGGAATGATTCAAGATTTGCGCTCTTTGAATGATATTGTCATTCCAGAATTTCCTGTGGTACCCGATCCTTCGGTTATATTGTCAAATATTCCTAGAGAGGCTACTTTCTTCTCTGTAATCAATTTAAAAAATGCATTTTTCAGTATTCCATTGCATATCGACAGCCAATATTTGACTGGATTTACATTTAAAAATACTCAGTATTGCCACAGTAGGCTTCCTCAAGGATTTTGTGAATCCCCAAGTATTTTTAATTGAACAGTTAAAAAGGATTTAGCGAATAGTCAATGTAAAAGTATGCTTTTGCAATATGTGGATGACATTTTGGTTTGTACTGCCATATGCAGGGAGGATACTGTTGGTCTTCTCTGCATGCTTGCAAACAAAGGCTACAAGGTGGATAAAAATAAGTTACAGTACATGCAAAAAGAGGTTAATTATTTGGGACAACTGATTTCTAAGGATGGACCGAAAGTGACACCTGACAGAGTGGAAAGTATAAAAAACATGCCTAAGCCCACGACTATCAAACAGATGCAGCAGTTTCTGGGACTGTGTAATTATGTGAGACAGTAGGTGTTTGATTATGCTACGTTGACAGCACCCCTTCTCATCATGTTAAAAGAATCCCATGCGACTGCATATAAAATACATTGGAAAGAAGATGGAGAGACGACATTCCAAGAGCTAAAGAAAGCGATTATGAATGCCCCAGTGTTAGGTACTCCTGATTACAAGAAGCAATTCTACCTCTTTTGTCATTGTAATTGAATGGCTATGACTGCAGTATTGACTCAGAGGACATCTATGGGACATAAGTCAATTGCCTACTACAGTGGGCTGCTAGATCCTATCATGAAGGGCCATTATCCATGTGAGCAAGCCCTGGCTACAGCAGCATTTGCGGTCCAGAAAAGCACTACTTAGGTGATGGGATCACCTTTAACACTGTATGTAGAGCATGCGGTATTTGCTATTTTGCAAAAAAGTAAAAGCAGTCTTACGACTCAGAGAGTGTCTGGGTATGAAGTAATACTTTCATTACCCTCCCTACAGGTGGTTAGATGTCATACAGTTAATCCAGCGACATTCTTTGCGCACCCAGTTACTGACGACGAACAAATACACAACTGTGCCAATTATGCACCAGAGGAAGAGAGTAAGGTGGGAGAAGATCCCATCCTAGGGAGCATGTTGCTCTTTGCGGATGGATCCTCTTTCATAGACCAGGAAACAGGGATTAGGCATTCAGGAGCAGCAGTTGTAAAAGTTGAACAGCAAGGGCCGTCTGACACATTGCAGATAGTGAGTCAAGTACCATCACCCTCTCATTTTTCAGCGCAGGCTGCAGAATTAGTGGCTATTAAAGAAGCGTTACAACATGCAAAGGGATTAGACGTTACAATCTATTCTGATTCAGCATATGTTACCACTACTGTGCATTCAAGCATTCACAGGTGAGAAAGGAGAGGATTTTTGAAATCTGATGGGTCTCCAGTGATGCACAGATTTATTGGCAAAATTGATATATGCTTTAACATTACCATCTAATGTGGCAGTAATAAAATGTGCAGCTCATACGAATAAGCAAGACCTCCTCTCCAGTGGTAATGCTCTGGCAGATTGAGCAGCTAAAGAAGTAGCTAAGACATCTCCGCATTATATTAATACAGAAGAGAGTATACTGGAAATGATAACTAGACAACAGAATGACATTGACTTACCGCCCTCATACGTGAGTTGCAGGAATAGGCACCAACAAATGAAAGGGAGTTATGGGAACAGCGAGGATGTATACAATCCCCCACAGATTTTATTTATAGAAAGGAAAGCACGGGGAAACTTGTAATGCCCCAAGTTTTGTTGCATACAGCGCTGCAACAATTGCATCTTCCTGCGCATACTGCCAAAGAATATCTTTTAGCTATGTTGCAGGCAGATTGGTTTAGTCCACAATTGTCGGAAATGATTACAATGTACATTGCTGAATGTGCAGTATGCCAACAATACAGCCCAAGACCTACATTAAAAGTAATTACATCAACAATTCCCCGGATGTCAGGTCCATTTAAAAATCTACATTTAGATTTTGTTGACATGATTGATAGATGTAACAATTCTAGGTATCTAATAGTTGTGGTCTGCCCTTGTTCAAGGTGGATCGAGGCAGGACCATGTGTACATAACGTTGCTAAAGCAGCAGCTAATTTTTTAATAAGAGAAGTAATACCAAGATGGGGAATGGCAGCCATTTTGTAAACGTCCTTTTTCAACATATTTGCACTTCTCTGGGGATAAAGCATAACTGTCATCTGTCTATCATCCCCAAAGTAACAGGATAGTGGAACGCCTCAATAGATTATTGAAAAATAAAATAAGTAAACTGTGTGCTACTTTGCATAAAAATTGGTTCCATTGTCTTCCGTTGGCCTTGTATGCTCTGAGAAATAGGCCAGGAAGTGACCACCATCTCACACCTCATCAGATAGTGACAGGATGCCCTATGCCAACTCCGTTGACAATAGCAAGGCACTGGACAGATGCGCATAAAACTGCTGAAGTGTTGGGGGAGGAAATGAGTGGGTATTTGTCTCAATTGTTGAAATCTGCTAAGTTCTTCTCTAAAGAGATAACTCAGCAGCAGAAGTGCACCACCGCAGCCTAGCAGATCAGTCCAATTTCTGTGGGACAATTGGTATATATTCGGAATTTTGTACGAAGATGGAAAGACAGCAAATTTGAAGGGCCTTATTTGGTTACTCAGAGCACCCCCACTGCAGTAAAGTGACCAAATATCGATACATTTGTCAGACATTTGACTGGCTCCTGCGTTGTGTCAAGCGTTGCCATTGGCACAGGAACTTTTGCAGGAAAACGAGCCAGTGGAGAAATAACAATATACTTTTTCAGAGAACGAGTGGAGCATCATATTAGTTAGACTTTTCTGGATTGTTTTTGTGTTTGCCTTTTTAAGTTTTTCCTTATTTACTGCTGGTTTGAAATGGTATTTTAGTCCATGTATAGAATCATGCTCAAAGGTGACATATTCTAAAAGAAATTTGTGCATACAAATAGGTCTCATGTTATACATTATAGATTAACTGACAATGCTTGGTATCGACAGATGATGGAAATAGGTATGAAAAGTACTAATGAATCGTGTTTAGTATGTTCTTTGATTCCACATGCTAGTGATTCAGATAGATTGCATTCATCTAAGGAAGTTTCATCTAATGTTACACAGTGTCTTCTCCATCTTTTCCTATGTAGAATGAGGGCTCGGATGCAACCTTCACAAGTGCAGCAGGGACATTTTTAGTAAACATCACACAATACGAAAGAGGGTTAGCTGACATATTGAATGTTTTGAATGATCGTAAGGTCATAGAAACTAAAATAGAAGCAATGTCAAGGACAGGAGCCTTAAGGTACAAAGGGGATAGATGGAAAGCTAGGATAATAGGACGAGGATTTTTAGGGGTATCACGATCTACTCCCTTATGCAGAGATTATACAGCCACACCTAGGCCTTATGACTGTCAAGAAAGACCTTATCTTAGGGTAAATGGGTCAGTATATGTCCATGGTCAATAGCACCATGGTGCAGTATTTGGATGTGGAGCTCTCTCCTTATGGGATAAAAGTGGGAAAAGCATTAATATACAACAAGGTTGTCAGGTAATATGGAATGAGAATATACAACGTTTAGCCTGGGTAGAAACACCTACAACTTTTCGAGTGGGTCGAACACAAAGTGTTTTCTCCTTATGTTTTAAGGGTAATAGAAAAATTTCGGTAGGGGCAAACGTTAATTGAATCATCACAAGATATAATGAGGACATGCAATGGGGCACCTCTGGTCTGGCACAATGGTTAGAGCAGCAGACCCCGATGCAGAGATCTAGCCCGGGACCAGGGTTAAATTCCCACCTTGGTGGGTCTTGGGCTCAATTCCCTTGGACCAGATCATTCTCGCCTCAGTGCTTAGTCTAATTAATGAGTACCGCTTTGTAACTCTGGGCAATAGCTTGCTTAATCTCCACAACAGCCCTCACAGCGCTTGGATGCCTGACTTCAACCTGGGGCTGTCCAGGAGTGGGTGCCTCACAGAGAAAAACCAAGAGGAGTTCCACAGCGGTATGTGTACAGCACCTTGAGACCCTAACGGGTGAGTAGTGCGCTATACAAGTGTGAAGTTTACAGTTTTACAGTTTAGTCTAATGGACTATTATTGGCAATGTGGAGAATGGCTATATACTCGACTTCCCCCAGGATGGAATGGTCTTTGTTCTTTACTCAATGTGCACACCCCTTCCTTAGTAATTCCCGGAGTGGATGTTTCAAAGTTACATGAGCATACCATGAGCCGCCCAACGATTTTGTCACACCATCATCGAAGGAGAAGAACTGCTGAATATTTTGGCACTGCAACATGGACAGATATTCCACAGGAATATCAACTGTTCAACGACGCCCAGGTGTTTTTTGGAAGCATCCTCCCATTCATTCAGGCCAAAACCGCTGCTCGCTGTTTACAAATAACTCTTTGGGAGCTGATGAAAGCCATCAATGCAACGGAAGTTGGTTTCAATGCAATCAAAGAAGAATTGATGGTAGTCCGAGTAATGCTTATGCAACATAGATATGTGTTAGACTTGATGACGGCAATGGAGGATAGGGTCTATGCCAAAATCGGTACGGCATGCTGAACATATGTGCCGGCTAATGATGCGGACAATGGAACGATAACAGAGGCTATACAGACTTTGCACAATCTACAGAAGAACATGGTAGAAGAGGGGTGTGCCTCCAACGAGTGGTTTCCAGGGTTGTTTTCGTGGATGCCGGCCTGATTACCTGAACTGTTTAAAGGACTTCTTCCAATCCTTGTGATGATTCTTTCCGTGTACTGCCTAGTTCAGATTATTGTAGGGTGTTGCAAATCAGGTAGTCAAATGTTAGGGGGAATGTTTACTAATAGATTAGGTAGTAAAGAGTGGAAGGAGAAACAAAATGCCTACACTGAGATGGGTGTATTGGGTAGGAAAAGTGAGCAGGTAGTTGAAACTTCAACTAGAGGGGGTAATGTAATAGGCCTTAAGAAAACTACAGAGGGCCTACTCTGGTCAACACACGAATTAGAAAACAAACGTGCAGAAGTCTATATTATACGTGAAAAGTACAGGCCTCAGTTTGAACATAATGGTCAATAAGGAACGCAGGGACAGAAAGGAGAATGAGGAGAGAGCCAGGGGCAGGGTAAAGCAGCTATGATTCAGCCTAGCATACCACAGATAACTTAGAAGGACACACACACACAAGGGAGAGTTTGAGCTACTTTCTGATAGCAGGAAAGGAGAAGGGTAAATCATGACAGACTTGAAAGGGACATGGTGTTAGATGTTTGTGTTTCAAGGCTGGCAGAAGGGAGGTGACAGGCCGTAAAACATTTGGAGTCTTGTAGACGTGTAGGGGGAAGATATTGGTAGAGGTCACAGAGCAGGATCGAAGGACATTGTGTATGTTAGATACTATGTATGTAGTAAATCTGCTAGGACTGTATTTTTGCAACAAACAGTCAGATAACATTTAAAGAATTAATGTTTTTGTTAATTGTAAGTGGGTGGGTTTTAAGCACCCACTGAAGGAATAAAAATCACTGTGTGTAAGAGCTGAGTTGAGTGTTGCTTCAGTTGCAGAACTGTGCTATACTCCCGGCTGTATTGTATTCTGTTTTATTTTGTTTTTATAAATGCTCAATTATTACTAGAATTGTGTCACTTCTTTATTATCAATAAGAAATTTGATTACAAGAAATAAAGAAGTTTTGGGTTCCGTCTCTCCTGATGGCAATTATTTACAAGCTAATATTATCCTTTTACTGGTCTTGTGACCCAGTGTTGTATACACCATTGATCTATGCTACCATATGTAGAGATCATTTTTGCTTCTTTAGTGCATATTACATTTCAGTCATTACACCCATGCCCCTCCCAGAGACTATGTAGACTCCAATGGTTTATTTAAAGTTCGGCCTGTGATGTACTACTTTGCCTGGTGTTCCAAAGAAATTTATAAACTGGGAAAAATAGCTGTGGATAAGTCCTTTGGAATTGTTTTCTATGTCCATATCTACTTGGGGTGCAATTAGGATTAACAGAATAGGGTTTCCAGTGAAGCTGGTTAGCAGGAAACATGTAAAAGGGCTATGCTGTGAAGAAATGCTAGCCCACAAATTGAATGATTGCAAGCATGTGTTGACCACCATACATGACAAGACAACATTCTCACTCTCCATGAATGATCAGATGGCTTAAATTCAGAAGCTTAATTGCATTCTGGACTACAACAGATACATGGATGGGGTTGACAAGCATGGCTAGCTATGTCAGCCATACAATGCTGAACATAAGACCTGAATATGTTATAAAAAGTTGGCAGTGCACCTAATGCAAATTGCACCTTACAATGAATATTTTGTGTATTGCCATCATCCTCTTGGATGCAAGATGCTCTTATTTGACTTTGAGAAAGCAGTAAACCTTTGTACCTTTGTACCTTTGTTCCAGTTGAAGCTGGAGCTGTTACAAATTAGTTGGAGTGCGAGTCAAGGTTGCTTATGAGACACTTTCATGAAATTCTTCCTCCAACAGAGAAGAAACACTAACCATATGAGAGATGTCAGATTTATCCAATAAAAGGGATCAGATGAGAGATCAGGAACCATAGTCCCCAGTGTCCCTCAAATCATGTCATAAGCCTTCAAGAACATTTTATTTTCTACTGTAAAAAGGAGATTTTCAGTAAAGTTTGGAACTTTTTTTTTTTTAGTTCTCATCACCATTGAACTTATGATACCACCTTGTGGTCAGCGGCATTTGCGTCTGTGCTGGCAATAGCTCCAACCGTATCTTTGTTCAGCTTGCGAAAATGGTCCCAAGTTCAGGAAGTTTGGAATAGGCCACAAGGCTTACATTCAACCTCCGACTGGTATAATCATCAGATGTCATTTAAAGCTTATTGCAGACATTGCCCATCATTATACTGTCAATTATCAGTTGCCAAAACGTAGATCTCTTCTCACTGAAACAAAATCTGTCATAGCCACTAGTTTTCTTTATCAACATGGTCCGTTCTCTGACATTGGTAGAAACTATATAGACCCATAGCCAAAATCATGAGGTAGAAAATTAGCATATGTGATTCTGCACTCTGTCTACATTTTCATTGATACCAAACATAATTATAGTTGGGCATAGATCAAACGTGGAACCAAGTGCTGTATTTATAATTTTACTTAGGTCCTCCCAATATTCTTCAGAGTAGAACATGATACAAACATATGTAGATCATCGGCTTTTAACAAACTGTACTTCTCACATGCATTCTCTTGGGCACTTGACCATCTTACCATCTTTTAAGGGCTCCAATAAGCCCTGTGTAAAGTGAAAACATAGCTGGACTGACAGTTTCATATAAAAGCTCAAATGATACCTGCCTTTGTGATCCCAAACCTTCATTCGGCAACTACCCAGTCCACTTCTGGTAGACCATTGTTTACCTCTTTTCTTCCACCTCGAATAGCAGTTCATACCACTTTTTTCTTCAGTGTTCCACAAGTATGCAGATTTCTTACCACTTTCATACCTAAGGGGCCCGCTTCTTGTCTTAACGACCTGTAACATGAGTCATGCTGTATGTACTTAATCCTAGACGAACTGTCCCCAGTTTTACAAAATAATTTACTCCATGGTTTTCGACCACTATTATCTATGAGGTCCCTCTACTTTACACACTTAGCTGTCCTAAGTGGAACTATTAGGGCATCTTTTAAACATTCAGGTGTCCCTGGTGATTCCCACATCAGTGCCTGTCCTGAATAATGTGTCCATTTACTTCTAATCTTAAACAAAGCTATTGCCCTAAATCTTAAATCCTTCATCCTGATCTTTTTGTGGTGGGCCCAAAACTATACAAAAAACAATTGCGACTATTTAAATTATTGGCCATTTCCCAAAACAACTGCTCTACTTCAGAGTCTTGCGGTTTTCCCAGTAACATCCTGAAAGTTTCCAGCTGTGCTATCCAAAAGTATAATTGTATATCTGACACCTGTAGCCCTGTCTTCTTCAATTTACTCCTCATTCTTTCCAGGCTATTTGTGCCCCCTTCCTAGCCCACATAAACTAAAAATGTCACTCTGAACCTTCTGGAGACAGACAGGGTCGAACTGTAATGGAATGCAGTTGAATAGAAACATCAATTTGGGAACGAGACACATCTTAACTAAATTTACTCTCCCAAAAATAGACAAGGGAAAATTCTGCCATTTCTTGCATAACTTCTTAATTTCAAGTGCAACCCTACTAAAATTCCAATGAATTGCCCCATGGTTTTGTGATTAAACTCACACTTTCTTAAACAAGCCCAAAGGAACTCCCAGTTCACCAAGTCAAAATCTTTAGCTGCGTTGTAGGTTATCAGTGCCAACAGGATCTGAATATTACTGACCCAGGCTATTGCTCTGATTACCTGAAGCACTCCTTCAATTGTCCACCTGTCACAATGCCTTTCTGATAATCCATCACCAGCTTTGCCATTATCCCTGTTAATCTCTGTGCTAGTTTTGCACTAAAGATTTTATAGTCTGTATTTAACTGAGATATTGGCCAATGTGACTCACAACTATTTGGGGGTTTGTTTGGTTTCAGTAATACCACAATTGTTGCTTCACCCCGTGACAGAGGAAGATATTGGCCCTTCCTCAGGATACCATCGAATAGCACATGTCACACAGGAAGTACTTACTCCACAACAGTCTTGCACTCTTTCCCAGGAAACCGTCAGGGCCAGGTGTTTTGCCTCTCTTAACCTTCACAACAGCTGTTCTTATCTCATCCTCTGAGATTTCTTGTGCTAGTTCTTCCTGCTCCTGGGAGGCCAGCCTGGCAAGTTGTACATTAGTAAGTCTGATATCCCTTTCCTGCTCACTTAGACCAACTTGCTCCTTATATAGAGCCTGATAAAAATTATGGAAGACCTTAACAATCCGCTCATTATCAAGGCAATTCTCAGCTTCCAAAGACTATTGGATGCTTACCTTTGTATTCCCGATATTTTGTGACCTAACTTTCCAAGCCAGGATTTTTCCACACCTTTCACCATATTCGTAACTCTGCAAGTTGCTGGCCTCCCATCTCTCCTGCACTTGTCAATTACCACTGTTTCTCTGCACTTATCTAATTGAGATCCAAATCTTACGTGTTCAGTAGCTGACCTTGTCATTGTTAATTGCAGTTCTAACTTCCCCATTGAGAGGGCCAATTCACACTTCTCAGCCTTTCTTGTCCTAAAGTGCTTCTTTGACTATTTAGTGATGATCCTTCAAATTTACGCTTCATATGCATCCCGCACCATTTTTATGGGTGAGCTACCCAAAGTTATATTCATAAAGATATTTGTATTTGTCTTTAGGTCTTGTAACAGAGGGGAGTTTGCTAAACATCTCCTTTCTATAGTCCATCTGTGTTAATTCCGGTTCTCCCCCTCATTGCTAACTCTAAACCCACTAAAGTGTGATCTGACAGGAAGGGTGGGATATATCTAACAGCTTTGACTTGGATTGATGAGATACTATCGTCTGACTAGAAAACTATATGTGAGCCATGTACATATTTCTTGCTATGAAACTAAAACACCTTCCTTTACATCCCATTATCACTGTCCAGATGTCCACTAAACCTAAATGTTGTATAATGTTTTAACTAAAGGCCCTCTCTTACTGGTATTACAGTGTGGAGGACGTGTTGCTCAACCCAGGGCCATATTTTTTAGGAGTGTATTGAAATCAACCCCCCCCCCCAAAAAAAAATGGTATATAATAATCTGGAAGGCTCTCAAATACTCGCCTTAGGGAGCTATGTCATCCAAATTTGGCTCATAGTATGCTCCTATTGTGATACTACTATTACCTATGTTCCATCCTGATGCTCCCCACTCAGGCAGAACTCTCCCTTAGGGAACCCTCCATTAAATTAATTGGCTACAATTAAACCGTAGAGCGTTCCCGGACTCTCTTCAAAACTTTATTACACAAAAAGGAGTAGCAAACTATGACCTACCATCACCCTTTACTACATTCGCCTAATAATGTGCTCCTCTGATTTCACCTTCAGCTTAGTCTCCATACTCCCTAAACTGAAGCATCCTATTTCTAAGCTTTTGTGGTTTTGATCGCCTGTATCAATGTATATGCCCCCTCTGCACTCTTATTTACGTGCATCTCGTTGTTCCACATAACTTTGAGCAACGCAGGGGATCTCAGATGGGTATCCGCTCACAATTCTTGTAGTTCACTCATCTTCCTCCCCAATTGCTATTGCCTTTCTGCAATGGCTAGAGAAAGGTCTGACCTAATCTCACATATAAAATCTTTAAATGCCTTGCTTTTCAAAGCGGTCTAGGAATTGCTTCTTTTACTGAGAAGGTGTGAAAATTGACAAGAATATTTCTGACCTACTTTTATTGGAATTGACCCTGAAGGGATCCCTGTAGACCATCTGTATTTCAGGTGCAAGGTCTCCCTGAAGCATATGTGTCCATTCCTTCAGTAGACCACCTTGAATTAAGTTAACGCCCTCTGGTACACTCATGTTTTTTTATGTTGTTCCCTTTTGCCTGATTCTCCAGTCTCTGCAGAGTTTCTTGTGTTAATTTTAGTTGTTATTATAATAATGAAAGCCCCCTGGTATTTCTCTCCACTTTTAACTTTGTGTTGGCCACTTTCTCCTCTAAAATCGCAGTTCTCTCAGGCAGATCATCTAGCTTTTTGCTCAATATCTGACACGACATGCAAATGTCTTTCTGGTTTAATTCCAAGATGGTAAACCTGCTTTTAATCTCCTCTGAGATACCACTCATTACACTCTTGATCCCACCTTTTCTGGGCCTTTGTCTGACTACTCTAATGCCTGACTTTGATGCCTGGAAATAAATGGGGGTAGCAACAGCTACATTAGGGTCACCATCAGCCGGACCCTCAATGGCCAGCTGCGATGAGACATCAAACCTGGTACCGAGCAGGATATCAGCACCCCTCCTTCCCCCATCATTGCTGTTACCTGCCCACACCCTCCTGGGACCAAGGGGGCATTAAAGTTCAACTCCTTTGCCTTTAAGGTGTTGGAGGGGCGCTTTGACATTCAAAGTGCAACAAGCAAACATACATCTAACCTTACATCAAGTATAGACATGACTGGTGGGCCTATAATCTTGAAATATTCCCTTAAAGATGAGGTAGGTTTAGGAATGCTGTGGCCAGTAGCACCGCTTGGCTTTATCTCTATCCCGATGTAGAGGGATCCTGATCTAACCACTCACCCTATTCCTTGTCTGTATTCCTTCAAGCCTTGTACCATCATACTTTTGACTGTCCAGTCTGCACAACTAGTTGCCAAGTCCGCTAAGCCTATTGACCTTAACTGAGATCTGCTTGATCTTTTTTGAAGGGCACTGGGTGCCATCTTCCCCATGCCTGAAATGTTATGAAGCAGGGCCTCTGTTTTCTGAGAGTTTTGGATGCTCAGGGAGAACAAATCGGTTTTATTAGAGTTTCCTACTACCCCTTGGTATTATCTGCCTCTGTTCTTGCAATGAGTGTAGGCTGTTCAATTAAGGGCTCTGGGACTGAAACAACCAACATATAGCAAGTGTATCCCCAAGCCTCATCCACTTGGGGCTTTAACCCTGTCATACAAGCTACCTCCATACTATCCCCTATATGTTTGCAGATGTTTTTACTGCTGAGACTTTTGTGATTGCCATGACTGCACTCCCTGTTTTGGCTCCGGCATCTCTGTAGTCAGACATAACTATCTGAACCACTACTGGTGCTGCCACTCCTCTCATGGAAAAGAAACCTCCATACAGACGCCTGATTCCTGGCCAGAGCCTCTGCTGTACGGGCCCTGCTCATTATTGCAGGCAAGGGACAGCCCAGATGCAAAACTTCATCCCTTGTCATGCACTGCCCAGTCCGTCACCGTATCACCCCTATCAGACTTCCGCAGCATCAATATACACCTTCTTCCACCGCAGACAAAAAACCCACACCCAGCCATGGTAAGCCAAAAATTCTCCAAGATCACCAAAAGAGGATGTTCCCCACTGCCATTCTCCAATTTGGGGAAATTATGTTGAAAGACTAAAGACAACCATATTCCTTGTCCAAAAGGAAGTTTTGTGATAGCAGATTCCAGGCACTGAGGCCCATATTTATACTTTTTGACACAAACCAGCCTTAGCGCAGGTTTGCGTAAAAAAGTATAGCGCCGGCTAGCACCATTACCAGACGCCAACCAGGCCCATATTTAAGGAATGGCACAAGCAGATGCTAAGGCCAGGTTAGCGTCAAAATACATTACGCTAACTGGTTAGAGGAGGCATAAGGAAAGCTGGAGATTGTGCATGAAAAAATGGCACTATTCAGGTTAGAGTCAAAATAATGACTCTAACCTGACTAGCACCATTGTTAGGTGCACAACGCTCAAGGACAATGCTCGTGTCTCAGGAAAGACAGGAGTCTTGCCCCCCAGCCCAATGGCCATGCCCAGGGGACTTAAATCCCCTGGGCATATCCATTGGGCACAGTGCCATGTATGGGGCACAGGGTAGGCCGCCATATGGCACTTTAGAAAAAAAAATACTTACCTGTACTTAACAGGAATGGGGTCCCTCATCCTCCGCTGTCCCTCTAGTGTGGGTGGGGGTGTCCCTGGGGACAGCAGCTGTGGGCTTATTCATTGGTGTTCCAACAAGGAAATAGGCCCACAGGTCCCCTAACGCCTGCCCTGACCCAGGTGTTAAATAATGGTGCTAAGCAAGCTTAGGGCCATTATGTAGGCCCGCTTCCCTCCTGTGCGTAATTTTTTGCACGGAAGGATGAATAAGGCATCTGGGACTTAGAGTCATTTTTTGCCCAGGAATGCCTACCTTGCATCTCATTGATGCAAGGTAGTTTTCCGCAGGCAAAAAATGACTTTAGCTCCAATATTTTGGGGCTAGACACGTCTAGCGCCAAAATATAAATATGGAGTTACGTTTGCACCAGATTTGCGTAAAAGAAAATATCGCAAATCCGGCGCAAACAGAGTATAAATATGCCCCTTAATCCTCCATCTAAATGTGGTGGATGTTATGTCCACTGTTTGACAAATGCATTACAATGAAAGCACTGCACATAACAGTATATGGGATCTAGGCAACATTGTCACAGAGTACCCTATGCCACAAATGCTAAAGCCCTTAGTAGTTTTGGAAGTGTTCTTTTGGGAACTTAGGAAAGTCTGCCTCAGCATGTTTATCATAGTTGTAAAGGAAGACCTGCTCACACAGTCTGAGGACTCTGCGCCACAAAGCATACACTGACACCACCCACTTACATCCACACACTGGAAGTAATTAGATTTAGCACAGCGAGTGCAGTAAAGGTGCAAGAAAGATAAGTCTTCCTGAGGCTCAGTTTGCTGCCACGCAGAGACATTCTTAATAGTTCAATTGGCACACCTATGTTATTAACCAGGCCTACGGTGGAGACAGTGGTAAAATCTTAGTTTAGGTTTCTTTTCACTGGGATGTCATGAAGCTTGTTGTTTGTATGCAAGTTGGCTGATGGCGGGATGATTGGTGGTGTGATTGGTGTTTCATTGCCAGTGGTATGTTGATGCAAGTCTTGTGTTGTGTTGGGCCTATGGCTGGTGGTATAAATGGCATTGTGTGTGGTGTGTGAAAGGCATGCGAATGGACGGTAAAGTGATTAGTGCCTTGACAAAGCCTTACCATTTACTTCCAGCAGTCATCGGTTTAATATTTTGTTATTATCATTTGCTACTTGACCCTAGCGCTAGTGGAGGTGCTAAACGCAACCAGTCTGAATCTGTACTTGAGTAGTTGATAGCCTCCAAGGAAACCTACAAAGACCTTTCTGAAAACTCAACACCTAGGGGAATCCAGAGTGGTCTGGCTTGCTTGGATCCCACTAAACTTTCTTATCTGAAACTTTGACAAAAACACTAAGGGACATACTTATCCATTTTTCACGCAACTCAGCGCAACCTTGCTGCGCTGTGCTGCGTGAAAGGGAGAAGGCAGGAATGTACAATAGCTATCAGTATATGGTGCATTCGTGCTCTCTCCTTGCGCGCTTTTGGCTGCCTAGTGCCATTGTAGGCATACTTGCACCATGGGACACCTTCGTGCACAAAAACAATCCTTTGAGGCTTTTTTCTCTTTCTACATGTGTTGCAGAACGCAGTATCCGTATAAAGAGGACAAGACTAGGAGAAATGAAGATATTTCACCTCGTTATGCCTCGCCTGAGAAGGCGCAGCATATTCATGCATTTCCATGTCTACCACTCATGGTAAATCTAGGAATGCACCAAAATCCGTGGGTGGATGTATGGGAACTCACACTTCATCCATGGAACACCTCCCTATGGCAGAGTAACGCAAGGCAACAACTTGTGCTGCCTTGCATTACTTCAGATTTACTAAGCACCATAGGGCCATGTAAGGTGGCCTTGTATCGCTTGGTAAATCTCATCTAGGTTTTGCATCACCTTTGCGTTACCTTGCGTGGTGCAAGAGCAATGAAAAACTTTCATATGTATTTGACTCTTATTTTACTAACATGTCTGTCAGACAAAGTTCCAGAATCTACAGGCATCCACAAATGTCATACTATTTAGCATCCCCTCGTCTCCTGATAAAAACGGCACCCCACTTGTATGACTCAGCTTAGCGACCACGACACAAAAGGCCCCAAAATGCAACACGGATCTATAGATAAATCAGTAGATGCTGTATTTGGGCATGGGCTCATCAACCACACAGAGAAACCTACCAACCCCAGGCATTTTTGATAACTAGACACCAAGGGGACTCAAGAGTGGTGTGCCTTGCATGGATCCCACAATTTCTTCCGAACCACAATGTCTTGTAAACCTCAAACTTTCTCTACAATCAGACAATTTCCTCACATTTCTGTGAAGGAAACATTCAGAATCTGCAGGGATCCACAAAAGCCCTAACACCTAACTGTCTCACACTTGTCCAGTTATAAACTCTGCCCCAGATCTGTGGCTGCCCTACTGCCTGCAAAAAGAAAAATAAACATTGCAGGATCAATACAAGACACACCACCCTGGACTCCTCCCCTTTGCCAAATGATGTCATTTTTTGACAAGAAATGTTGATGCTTCCACATTAAGTTTCGGGCCTGTTATGTCATGGGCAGCACTAAGCCCTTCACACAAGAGGGGTACCAGTTTTATTTGGAGATGTGTGTGAACACTGGGCAGTGTTAAAATTGTTGATTCATGAACTTTCCTTCACAGAAATATGAGGAAAATGTTTGTTTTTAACCAACGTTAGAAGTATGAAATAGCCTCTATGTAAAACACCTTGAGAGATTCATTCAAGTGACACCATACTGCATTTCCCCAAGGGTCCCACTTTCAGGTATGAATGTGTTTGGTAGGTTTCCCTGAGCAGCAGCCAAGCCCACATTGCGTTATGACATTTGTTGTGTCAAGGGCACTAGCGCCACCTGCCCAAGAGGTGTGCTGTTTGTATTGGTAGATATGTGGGAGTGCTGGGTGGCAGGAAATTAGTGGATCCCTGCTGCTTCTGGAACTTGTCCTCACAGAAATGTGAGGAAAAGGTTTGTTTGAGATTTGCAAGGACTTCTTGATAAAAAAGAAATGTGGGAAACACACAAGGCACACAATGTTGAGCTCCCCTGGGCATATAGTTTTCAGGATTGTATGGGTTTTGTAGGTGTCCCTTGATGGCACACAAGCTAGTGCCTGGATTGCGCAGCTACCAACATTCTAAAAAAAAAAGTACCAGTTTAGCTGAGTGAAATGTGTTGCCTTCAGGTCACGTTTTGACATTTTGTGTCACAGGTGCTAGGTCCACCCACATAAGTAGGGTAACATTTTTATTGGGATACGTGTGGAAATACAGGATAGTAGAACATTTGTTATTACCAATTGGGCTTCTCTGCATTTTTGGCTTCCAATTGTAAGCCAGTGTGTGAGAATGAAAACATTTTGAGAAATGCCCTCCGAATCGCATGATAGCATGCGGAACCTCAAATTCGGAAGTGTGCAAGTAACCACTGTTTCTAAGCTCAATATCTTATGTGCATCGGAAAAATATATCGGTTTTCTTCAAACTAATCTTTTATTCATTATATTTTACCAAATCAATTGCTGTACTGGTGGTATACATTGAAAAGTCATTAAAAGCTGAGGCACAGTTATTGGCTCTGGGTACCAAATTCTTTTGGAGAACCTAAATACCCTCTATGTCCTCACAATCAAAAGGGCCTATTGGATATAACATTTGCTTTTGTAAACCAGCCACAGTGACAAAATAAATCCTGATGAAAACAATGTCACAAATGGCTATTTGTTTCCTACTTATTTGCATTATTTTTTTTATTAGAACATTACAGCCCTCATTGCAACCCTGGTGGTCGGTGTTAAAGCGGCGGTACACCGCCAACAGGCCAGCAGTAAAAAAAAATTGAATCATGACCACGGCGGAAACCGCCAACACATACAGCCACTTTAATACTCCGACCGCCACGGCAGTAGCGACAAACACTGTGGCGATAACTGCCAAAAGCCAAGTGGAAGACAATGTACCTCCCACTCCATTACAACCCGCCCATCCGCCAGCTTTTCAGGGGCGCTACCAACACCATCAAAAGCACGGCGGAAACAGTACTCTGAAGGGAAACCACTCACCTCTCGACACTCAAGGAAGAACAAGGATGCCATGGAGCCCAAGCTGCAGGTCTTCCCCATGCTGGTGTATCTGCTCATATACCAGGAGCACCAACGCCGGCGACGACGACCACGGTGAGTACTGCACCTAGCACACAAGGGAGGGGGAGGAAAAAGAGAGTGACACACACATGCAACACGCAACACCCTCACCCCAACCCTCACCCCTAACACCATCCACAAAAGCACATGCAACAACATTACATGTACACCCTGTAACCCTCAGGAATAACACAAGGACAAAAGGAATGGAGTAACATGAGTGTATTATTATAAATACTTAGAAATACGTGTAGAAAGCAAAAACAGGCCTTACAATATATACAATATATACAAAAGGTGGGACAATGTCCACACACAAATTGCCTGTGGTCCACTGTGTCAAAACACATAGACCAAGCCCACACTGGACTCCTGCCTCAATACGGAGAGAACACTGTAGGACCATCAGGTCGAAAACACACAGGCACCTCAGGGGGACGGGGAATGGGGGGCACCTCAGCTGGAAGATTGGACAACACCACTGCTCCTGGAGGGGGCTCCATGCCCACTGCTTGGTCCTAGGGAGTGCAACACCACTGTCTCTCAATTGGGTGGTTTGCCCACGGCTTGCTCCTGGGGAGTGCAAAGCCACAGTCTCTCAAGTGGGTGGTTTGCCCACTGCTTGGTCCTGGGGAGTGGAAAGCCATAGTCCCTCAAGTGGGGGGTTTGCCCACTGCTTGGTCCTGGGGAGTGCAAGGCCACAGTCCCTCAAGTGGATGCCTTCTTCCACTGGTTCTGGAGGGGGCTTTGTGCCCAATGTGCTTCATCCTGCAAAAGATAGGGTGAGTGGATGCTTTCTTCCACTGGTTCTGGAGGGGGCTGTGTGCCCAGTGTGCTTCATCCTGCTAAGGATAGGGTGAGTGGATGCCTTCTTCCACTGGTTCTGGAGGGGGCTTTGTGCCAAGTGTGCTTCATCCTGCCAAGGATAGGGTGAGTGGATGCCTTCTTCCACTAGTTCTGGAGGGGGCTGTGTGCCCAGTAATGCAGCACTTGGGGAGTACAGGTCACAGTTCCTCACCTGGGTGTTAGACCCAAGAGATTTGCAGTGGGCAGGATGCATGACATTCTATGGAGGCAGGACTGCAGTTCATCTGTTGGTGACTACGGCTGCACAGTGGTGGTAGTGCCGGTGCTGGTGGGGGTGCTGGCAGTGGTGGGGGGAGGCTCCAGCTCTTCCCCTACAGCCTCGGGTGGCTTCCCACTGGGGCTGCTGCTGCTGGCAGTGGTGTTACTTGTGGCGGAGCAGGTAGTGGTGCAGGTGGCGGTGCTCGCGGTGGTGCTTGTGGCAGTGCAGGTGGCGGTTCTGGCCACGGTGCAGGTGCCGGTGCTGCCAGTGGTGGAGGGTGGCTCCAGACCCTCCCCTGAAGCCTCGGACGGCTGCCCACTGGGCTTCTGCTGGCAGTGGTGCTACTTGCTGCGGTGCAGGTGGCGGTGTTTGCAGCTGTGCTTGCAGCGGTGCAGGTGGCAGTGCTGGCCGCGGTTCAGGTGGCGGTGCTGGTGGTTGTGCTGGTAGCCACCGGGCCTTCACCTGCAGCCTTGGATGGCTGAAGTGCCCTGGCTGGTGTTCTGTGCCCCTTCCTGCCCTTGGCAGATGGTGGTGTCTCCTTGGGTCTGCTAGCTGGAGTCTTTGACTTGGCCTTGCTGGGTAGTTGTGGCACCTTCACCTTGCTGGATGCTGTCCCCTTCTTGCCCTTGCCAGGTGGCGGAATCTTCTTGGCCTTGGCAGGTGTTGGTGGCACACTGGCTGGGCTGACGGGTGCCTCCTTAGAGCCTATGACAGCTGCAGAAACCACAGCGGACGAGGACTTGGAGACTGAGATGCTGGACTGGGATCTGGCCACTCTGGCCCGAGGTGAAAGACACAGGGTGGGGGAGGGGTAGGGAAGAGGTCAGTGTTGGCTAGGAAAAGCTTCTTAGGGACATTGGGGCGGGAAGAGGGTGAAGGTTTGGGAGTGGAGGAAGAGGGAGTGGTTGTAGGAGGTGTCAGTCTGCTGAGTTTGGGTGCAGGTGCATGAGCTGGATGCTGTTGTGAGGTGGATGGCTGTTGGGTGTGCTTGCATTTATGTACTTTGGGAGGAGGGGTCACAGACACAGTGGGAGAGGACACAGGGGACGTGTGCATGGATGTGGGGGTGGTGACTGCCAGTGAGGGGTGTGTGGTGATAGGCATGCTGGTGATGGAGTAGTGGCTGAGGATGTAGTGCATGCAGGTGTGAGTGGAGACGCAACTGGGAGGAAGGTGGACAATGAGGAGGAGGGGGACACAGTGGAGGCAGTGGATGTTGGAGTGTCTGAATGGAGATGGTGCTTGTGTGAGTGCCTGTGAGATGAAGTGTGGTGCTTGTGTTTGCCTGAGCTAATTCTGTGTGTTGATTTGGGTGAATGCTGGTCTGAAGGTGTGCTTGGGATAGGTTGGGGTTGAGGGGACTGGGACTGGGTAGAGGAAGTTGGAGGGGGGAGGCTGGACACAGGGTACAATGGCTGCCATCATTGCGGAGGCCAGAGCCTGAAATGCTCTCTGTTGGGCCACCATGCCAGAGTGAATGCCCTCCAGGTATGCATTTGTTTGTTGCAAATGCCTTTCAACACCCTGGATGGCATTCAGTATGGTTGACTGCCCAACAGTGAGGGATCTCAGGAGGTCAATAGCCTCCTCAGTGAGGGCAGCAGGGCTGACTGGGGAAGGCCCTTAGGTGCCTGGGGCAAAGGAGATGCTCACCCACCTGGGTGAGCGGGCACGGGAAACACGCTGAGGGGGTTGCTGGGAGGGTGGTGCTGGTACTGGGGTGGCAGCTGTACCTGTTGTTGGGGTGGGCACAGAGGAGTCCTCCACCACCAGGGAGCCTCCTTCAGAGGAGGAGTCGCTGTCTGTGGTGTCCCCTCCTGTCTCCGTAGTTGTGCTCCCCTCGCCCTCCGTCCCACTGGTGCCCTCACCGTCGGTGGATTCGGCCTCCATGCCCCTGTGGGGTGCAGCTCCCTCCGTCGCCGTGGCCTCTGCTCCTCCGCCAGATGATGCTAATGCACACAAGGACAGGGTGACAAAACAAGAAGGGGGGGAGAGACAGAGGATACACTTGGTCAATGCCAGCAACAACACTACCATTGGCGTACACAACACACAAGGATCAGCCCTATGCACTAGGCAAGCACTACCAGTTACAAAGCTAGTCACCAGCCCATGGGGTACATTGCCTAATTCCATCAGCTGCACACCTGAAACCAACAGGACCCTGCCCAGTAATAGATGCCCACTAACACTATTGGGGTTGGAGTGCTTCAGAGCCTGCCCAACAAAGGACCTACCCTGCCATGTTCGCCCTGGCCCAGGGGCACCCACAGCCCACATCCCTCACCCAGGTAAAACCTTAACACGCGTAAAGTCCTGATTCTGAATCTGTACTCACCCCCTTGTGGCTGCTGTGATGCCTTCAAGCACCCATCCAAATCTGGATAGGCCACCGCCAGGATGCGGAACATCAGGGGGGGTCAGAGTACGACGGGCACCCCTTCCTCGTTGGGAGGCCAGCCCCAGCTGGGCCTCCGCCGTCTTCCTTACCCATCGGCGCAGGTCCTCCCACCATTTGCGGCAGTGGGTGCTCCGCCTGTCAAAGGCCCCCAGGGTCCGCACCTCCTTGGCGATGTCACGCCAAATACCCTTTTTCTGATGGGCGCTGATCTGCAGGAAAAAAACAGAAGAAAAGGGATTAGTCATACAGTCCGGACTGTCATACTCATGGCCCACCATATCCCTCCCATCCCCTTACGCACATAAATTGACCACCATACATGCAGCACTTTGCCCAGGACCCCTCAGCACCCCCCTACATGAGGTTTACACACACAGCACTCCATACATTCATGGCCCACGCATCATGATCACAGTGTACTCACCTGTTTGTCTGGAGGACCATAGAGTAAAGTGTACTGTGGTAGGACCCCATCCACCAGTCTCTCCAACTCCTCCAAAGTGAAGACAGGGGCCCTTTCCCCCACACACTTGAGCCATTGTCACTTCCAGACACAGGTCACAGCAGCACTTGCAGTGTAGGTCCTCTCCTGTTGAAGGTCAGGTAGCAAGTGAGTGAACAGATAGAAAATGGTGGTCACGTCCACGGCGGTGTGTATCGTCACCGCCGGCGTACATCGCCATTGGCTCCTGGAACCCATAGGGTCCAATGTTAACCAATGCGATGTTGCACGGCAGTCGTCTACTGCTGACCGCTACGGCGCACAACGCCAGCAGAATTACCTCATTTCCACTTGTCTCTCCTCAGAGGTCAGGCAGCGGCCATTTCAGGAGGGCACAGGCCGTGGCACAGCAGACATGGGCACATCAACTGACTCTCAAATTCACATACTGTTTCTGTAAAGGAAGAAATGCATTTTTACTATATTTTTATTATAACATATGTGTGAATATGACCCTCTGCTCACCGTTTTTCTCCCTAGACATCAACCGCTGAGGATGAATAGGAGATGGAGACATCCCCTGGCCTATGTTCTCCAACGTGTTGACCAGAGTGTTGTCTGCCCTGCTGAAACACATGCGCAGCTACATCGTATTCCCCCAGGTGGAGGCTTTGACCACAGTGAAAGCTGACTTCCATGCCCTGGGACATATCCCCATCATCATTGGTGCCATTGATGATACACATATAGCATTTGTCCCCCACCCCCCGGAGGAATGAACAAATGTTCAGGAATAGGAAAATCTTTCACTCTCTGAATGTGCAGATGGTGTGTTTGGCAGACCAGTACATCTCCCATGTGAATGCTAAGTATCCTGGGTCTGTGCATGATGCCTTTATCTTGAGGAATAGCAGCATTCCATATGTGATGTCTCAACTCCAGATGCACCGGGTGTGCACCGGGTGTGGCTAATAGGTGAGCCCATGGTCCCCTCCCAGTTGATGTAGGCATATGGGTGTGGGGATGTCCCTAAGGGTGCGTGTCTGTTTAAAAAGTATCTCTCAAATATTTGCAGGTGAATCTGGTTACCCCAACCTCTCATGGCTACTGACCCCAGTGAGGAATGCCAGGACAAAGGCAGAGGAACATTACAATGAGGCACATGGGCGAACAAGGAGGATAACTGAAAGAATCTTTGGCCTCCTGAAGACCAGATTCCAGTGCCTCCATCTGACAGGTGGATCCCTGTACTACTCACTCAAGAAGGTTTGTCCGATCATCCTTGCATGTTGCACAACCTGCCCTTGAGACGCCAGCTGCCTTTTCTGAAGGAAGATGAGCCTGGGGGAGGTCTTGTGGCAGCGATGGATCCTGTAGACAGTGAGTAAGAGGAGGCAGAGGAAGAAGATGTGGACAACAGAAGTTCACTCATTCAACAGTACTTCCAGTGACACACAGGTAAGACACTGGAACTTCACTTTTCATTGCAGTTTTGTGTTGGACATTGTACATGGCAGCCTGAGTTTCCATATTCTATGGCAACTTACTGTACACTTTGGCATCTCTATGTGCCCCACCGTGGCTCCTGGTGTGTTTACTGCTGCCCACTACAGGTCATACCTATGTATACATGACTGTACAGTTGAATTGCAATGTTTACAGCTTGTTAAACAAATACATATTTGAATCAATTGAAAGACTCCAGACTTGTATTTGTTCCAAGGGTGTTTATGTGCTAATAAGTAGAGGGAGTATTGCAATGGGCTGGGTTGCTGATGGAGGAAAGTCCAGGGTAGACTTCAGTCTATTGGTATCACAGGTGCATTGTCCAATGGGGCATAGGAAGGGGAGCAATAGCAGTTCAAGGTGGACAGGGTAACAGAGTGGGACAGAATGGCGACAATCAGGAGAGTCTTATTTCCTGGTGGGGGTCTTGACAATGTTCTCTGGCTTCTGCCTGGATCACAGGGACCTTTTGCATGTTGGTTCTCCTGCTGCAGGGGGTAGGGTGCTGGTAGCCTGTTGTTCCTGTGGTGGGGCCTCCTGTCCACTAGCGCTGGCGGAGGTGGAGGGCTGTTCTTCGGTTTGGCTAGTGTCAGGGGCCCGTTGGTGTGGCACTGCCTCTCTCATAGTGTTGGCTATGTCTGCCAGCAACCCTGCACTGGTGACCAGGGTGGTGTGGATGTGTTTGGGGTCCTCCCTGATCCCCAGGTACTGTCCCTCCTGCAGCCGCTGGGTCTCCTGCAACTTGTACATTATCTGGCCCATGATCTCCTGGGAATGGTGGTATGCTCCCAGGATCCCTGCAAGTGCCTCCTGGAGAGTGGGTTCCCTGGGCCTGTCCTCCCCCTGTCACACAGCAGTCCTCCCACCTTCCCTGTTGTCCTGTGCCTCTGTCCCCTGAACCGTGTGCCCACTGCCACTGACCCCAGGTCTCTGATTGTCTTGGGTTTGTGGGGTTTCCTGGGGTCCCTGTAGTGGTGGACACACTGCTGATTGACGTGTCCTGGGGATAGAGGTATGGGCCCGCTGGGTGGCTGCTGTGCTGGTGTTTCCTGACGGGGAGGCTCTGTGGAGGGTCGGGACTGTGGCAGCGTAACCGACTGTCCAGAGGTCCCTGATGGGCCAGGTTGGTCATCGAGATTCAGGCGTGCAGAGCTGCTATCATCTCTGTGGGCCTCTTCTGTGGGGGACTGGATGTTGGTGGCACCTCCTCTCTGGTGACGTTGAGTGGGAATCCTGCAGGGATGAAATGCAGTGTTATTGTATCTGCGTGTGCCACCTTGTGCATGGGTATGCTTCCCTCTGTGGTTGTTTTTAGCAAGGCAGCTTTGGCTTGTTTGAGTTGTGTTGTGGTTGGCTAAATGATGGTCGCTAGTGTGCATGCTGTGGTGATGGGTGTCGATGCAGGTCTGTGATGGGTGTCCATGCATTGTTGTTGCATGCAGGCCTTGTGTAAAGAAATGGCTCCCTGTTGCAGTTACCCCCCACTTTTTGCCTGATACTGATGCTGACTTGACTGAGAAGAGTGCTGGGACCCTGCTAACCAGGCCCCAGCACCAGTGTTCTTTCACCTAAAATGTACCATTGTTTCCACAATTGGCACACCCTGGCATCCAGATAAGTCCCTTGTAACTGGTACCTCTGGTACCAAGGGCCCTGATGCCAGGGAAGGTCTCTAAGGGTTGTAGCATGTATTATGCCACCCTAGAGACCCCTCACTCAGCACAGACACACTGCTTACAAGCCTGTGTGTGCTGGTGAGAACAAAATGAGTAAGTCGACATGGCACTCCCCTCAGGGTGCCATGCCAGCCTCTCACTGCCTATGCAGTATAGGTAAGACACCCCTCTAGCAGGCCTTACAGCCCTAAGGCAGGGTGCACTATACCATAGGTGAGGGTACCAGTGCATGAGCACTGTGCCCCTACAGTGTCTAAGCAAAACCTTAGACATTGTAAGTGCAGGGTAGCCATAAGAGTATATGGTCTGGGAGTCTGTTTTACACGAACTCCACAGCACCATAATGGCTACACTGAAAACTGGGAAGTTTGGTATCAAACTTCTCAGCACAATAAATGCACACTGATGCCAGTGTACATTTTATTGTAAAATACACCACAGAGGGCACCTTAGAGGTGCCCCCTGAAACTTAACCGACTGTCTGTGTAGGCTGACTAGTTCCAGCAGCCTGCCACACCAGAGACATGTTGCTGGCCCCATGGGGAGAGTGCCTTTGTCACTCTGAGGCCAGTAACAAAGCCTGCACTGGGTGGAGATGCTAACACCTCCCCCAGGCAGGAGCTGTGACACCTGGTGGTGAGCCTCAAAGGCTCACCCCTTTGTCACAGCCCAGCAGGGCACTCCAGCTTAGTGGAGTTGCCCGCCCCCTCCGGCCACGGCCCCCACTTTTGGCGGCAAGGCTGGAGGGAACAAAGAAAGAAACAAGGAGGAGTCACTGGCCAGTCAGGACAGCCCCTAAGGTGTCCTGAGCTGAGGTGACTCTGACTTTTAGAAATCCTCCATCTTGCCGATGGAGGATTCCCCCAATAGGGTTAGGATTGTGACCCCCTCCCCTTGGGAGGAGGCACAAAGAGGGTGTACCCACCCTCAGGGCTAGTAGCCATTGGCTACTAACCCCCCAGACCTAAACACGCCCTTAAATTTAGTATTTAAGGGCTACCCTGAACCCTAGAAAATGAGATTCCTGCAACTACAAGAAGAAGGACTGCCTAGCTGAAAACCCCTGCAGAGGAAGACCCGAAGACGACAACTGCCTTGGCTCCAGAAACTCACCGGCCTGTCTCCTGCCTTCCAAAGATCCTGCTCCAGCGACGCCTTCCAAAGGGACCAGCGACCTCGACATCCTCTGAGGACTGCCCCTGCTTCGAAAAGACAAGAAACTCCCGAGGACAGCGGACCTGCTCCAAGAAAAGCTGCAACTTTGTTTCCAGCAGCTTTAAAGAACCCTGCAAGCTCCCCGCAAGAAGCGTGAGACTTGCAACACTGCACCCGGCGTCCCCGACTCGGCTGGTGGAGATCCGACACCTCAGGAGGGACCCCAGGACTACTCTGATACTGTGAGTACCAAAACCTGTCCCCCCTGAGCCCCCACAGCGCCGCCTGCAGAGGGAATCCCGAGGCTTCCCCTGACCGCGACTCTTTGAACCTAAAGTCCCGACGCCTGGGAGAGACCCTGCACCCGCAGCCCCCAGGACCTGAAGGACCGGACTTTCACTGGAGAAGTGACCCCCAGGAGTCCCTCTCCCTTACCCAAGTGGAGGTTTCCCCGAGGAATCCCCCCCTTGCCTGCCTGCAGCGCTGAAGAGATCCCGAGATCTCTCATAGACTAACATTGCGAACCCGACGCCTGTTCCTACACTGCACCCGGCCGCCCCCGCGCTGCTGAGGGTGAAATTTCTGTGTGGGCTTGTGTCCCCCCCGGTGCCCTACAAAACCCCCCTGGTCTGCCCTCCGAAGACGCGGGTACTTACCTGCAAGCAGACCGGAACCGGGGCACCCCCTTCTCTCCATTCTAGCCTATGCGTTTTGGGCACCACTTTGAACTCTGCACCTGACCGGCCCTGAGCTGCTGGTGTGGTGACTTTGGGGTTGCTCTGAACCCCCAACGGTGGGCTACCTTGGACCAAGAACTAAGCCCTGTAAGTGTCTTACTTACCTGGTAAAACTAACAAAAACTTACCTCCCCTAGGAACTGTGAAAATTGCACTGTGTCCACTTTTAAAACAGCTATTTGTCAATAACTTGAAAAGTATACATGCAATTTTGATGATTTGAAGTTCCTAAAGTACTTACCTGCAATACCTTTCGAATGAGATATTACATGTAGAATTTGAACCTGTGGTTCCTAAAATAAACTAAGAAAAGATATTTTTCTATATAAAAACCTATTGGCTGGATTTGTCTCTGAGTGTGTGTACCTCATTTATTGTCTATGTGTATGTACAACAAATGCTTAACACTACTCCTTGGATAAGCCTACTGCTCGACCACACTACCACAAAATAGAGCATTAGTATTATCTATTTTTACCACTATTTTACCTCTAAGGGGAACCCTTGGACTCTGTGCATGCTATTCCTTACTTTGAAATAGCACATACAGAGCCAACTTCCTACACCTTGGTATTGGGATGGGTAGGTTGTGATAGTGGGGTATGTGTGAGGTGGTGGAGTAATGGGGGGTGAGGGTAGAGGTAGGAGTTTTTGATGGCATGCAGGTAGGGTGGGGATATAGTAGTAAAGATTTGACTTACCAGAGTCCAGTCCTCCTGCTACTTCTGCGAGGCCCTCAGGATGCATGATCGCCAAGACTTGCTCCTCCCATGTTGTTAGTTGTGGGGGAGAAGGTGGGGGTCCACTGCCAGTCCTCTGTACGGCTACCTGGTGTCTTGCAACCATGGAACACACCTTCCCCGTAGGTCATACCACGCCTTCCTGATGTCATCCATTGTTCTTGGGTGCTGTACCACGGCGTTGACCCTGTCCACGACTCTCCGCCATAGCACCATCTTCTTTGCAATGGATGTCTGCTGCACCTGTGATCCGAATAGCTGTGGGTCTACCTGGATGATTTCCTCCACCATGACCCTTAGCTCCTCCTCTGAAAACCTGGGGTGTCTTTGTGGTGCCATGGGTGTAGTGTGAGTGATATGTGTGAGGGTGTGTGGGGTGATTTGTTGGGGTGTGTGCTGTGAGGTGCCTGGATGGTGTATGGGTGATGGTGTTATGTGGCTCAGATTAAGTGGGTGCTCCTGGCTTGTCTCTCTCTCTCTCAGTTGGCAATATATTTTTTTCATCATGAAGGGTTGTGGGTAATGTGGGTGGGTGTTTTATATTGGATTGGGTGTGTGGGTGTGGTGTGTGTATGTGTGTCAAGTGTGTCTAGTTTGAATTGTCCAATGTGGTGTAGTTTTGTTAGTGTGTGTGTATTTTGAGCGTGGCAGTGTGTACCGCCAATGGTTTACCACGGTTGAATGACCGCCATGGTGATTCCTGGGTCCTGATGCTGTGGGCGTATTTCTGTTGGCGTAACAGTGTGAGTTTTGGTACCGCCTGTTTATCACTGACCTTTAGTCTGGCGGACTTGTGTGGGTGTCTGTATAGTGGCGGATTTCTCTGTGTGGGTCATAATACCCGTAATGGTATACCACAGTGGTCACGGTATGTTGGCGGCCGTCAGCACGGCGGTCGTTGGCATTTACCACCAGGGTTTTAATAACGGCCTATGTTTTAAAAAAAAAATCTTGACAAATCTACACAAACGATCCACAAGTAAATTCAGATTTTTGGCTTTTTTTCAGAAATGTGTAGTGTTCTGGGAACATCTATGGGTTATAGACGTGTTTCCACCCCAAACTGGAATTTAACAAAATAGGGAAAATTGGCTGCCTCTTAGAAAAATTCAAAAACTTTGGAAAGTAGGTGATTTTAGTAGAGAAAACCTTTTGTTAATGCTATTTTTGGAAAATAACAAACTATTTCTCACACAGCTCTTTTCCCCATTGTTCCAAAATAACCCAAAATGTTGCTGTATTTTGGTTATTTTCTCTGGTCCCTCCAGGGGAATCTACAAACCATGGGTACCCTTTAGAATCCCAGGATTTGGGGGAAAAAGGACACTAATTTGGCATGGGCACCTTTTGTGGAAAGAAATAACGAAGGTTTGTGTTAACCACCCTAAACATCCAAAAGAGGGTTTATCATTGGGGCAGGGAGGAGAGACTTAACAGCCAAGTGGTTAATGAACAATCAAAGTCTGATTACATTGACCCTTTTAACTTTTATTTTGTTGATCAATTGAGTGGTCAGTGTTATACATTAACAATTGGTACTATTTAAAGGATAGCTCACCTCCTCTTAGTGGAAGTACTAGATGATGGGGAAGTCGCAAAAATGCTCTGAATAAGCCTGAGAAAAAAGATGGGCACTAAACACTGGAAAAGGCTGCAGTGAGGAACTAGTACACAGTATGGACTGGCATGTGACAGAGTGAAGAGATGAAAGGATGTAAATTATGAATTTTCTCAACTAATTAGCCGTAATATCAGACAAGATGAATCCATTCTTTGTTGGATAAAAGCAGGAGGTACTTGAGGAGTGAAGATCCCTGGAGTGAGAGACCTCCATAGTTCCCTATCTACTGAGAACCCTGCTATGTGTTACTAATCTATGTTATGTTCAGGACCTGAGACTCATTCTGGATTATGGCATTCAATGCCACTAATCAATCTACCACTGCACTGGCTGTACTTGAATCCATTTAGATTACATGTGACCGATTCTGGGTTGTGAATACCCAAGGAGAACTGTGAAGATGGTTTAGGAAAACATGGTGTTTTAGTATTATCTTCGGATAACTGTCACAGACTCATTACAAGCAGAATTTCGAGCTCCAACTAACCGTAACAACCCAACATAATGGTAAAAGGACAATACTACATTGTCCAAAATACAATTAAAGTCACAGAAAATCAAGCGAGAAATGAGCAGTTGGGCTACAAGGGCATGTTCAGAAATAATGGCATTCAACTCCTCAGTCAGCCAACAATCATGGACTAGTCCTCAAATACACATGCCTTATCTAGCCTGGTGTCTGAAAACAAGCGCCACTTGAAATCTACAGCTCCAAACAATTTGCCAGGCTTTGACATAAGCATAATGGCTGATTTATAAAAGTGATTCATATACGATCTACTACTAACCGTGTTTTAGAGACCATGAGCGCTTGGAAGCTCTGAGTACAAAAAGTCCAGACTGGCTAATGGATAAAGTAAGAAGTGGAGTGGATCAACAGAGTAATGTGAAATAACTAATGAGTGTTAACATTGTGGAATGAGATCTGAGAAATGAGTGCCTCGTAATTGGGTGTGGATTGAAAAGTATCTATGAAAAAAAGCTGAAAATGCAAAGTTCAAAATACTTGATACTTGTCCCTGATTACAATGTTAAGAATTTCCTCTGCTATTTCCCTGTCCCTTTCTTAGGGATTTTTTAACAAGCTAACTCCACAACTTGAAAGTGTGAATGAAGAAAAGTGTGTTTAATTCACCCTTTGGAGGACAGCCGCACTCTCAGTAAAGGAGCAGGCGGTAGTAGCTGAGGGCATGGCACCTTGGATTATTGGAGCAGATAGGATCTTCCAATCACATCTTGATTTGCTGGCCTGCTAAGAGCGACCAGGGCTACCTGACTGACTGGTGTTAGCACGTCAGACCTTAATAAGTATACTTACAAGGGGACACGAATAGGTTGATTAACCTTTTGACTCGCAATTAAGAAGTTCTTACCATAGCTCCAGTACATAATCAATAATCAATACATAATAATCAACAATCATTAGTGTTCAATTAAAATCAATGGAGTCAGTAATTGTTATGCACCATGACCTTTCAGTCAAGAATAACCACACCTTTAGATAAAGTTTAGAATGTTTATTTCCCTATGTTTACAATTCTAAGGTCATGTAGATTAATCTCAAAATCAAATGAAACACATACAAAAACAACACTGGTTGTTCAAAACGGCAGAAGAAGAAACGCAATCTTTAAAAGCTTGAACTACAATGCATTATAAAGTTACAGTGCAAATCAATAGCAGAGTCAGTTGCCTTAACGAGATGTAATACATGTAGTTAAGCAGAGAAATCCATCAAACACTAGTGTTTTTGTCATAAGTCAGAATCCTCAACTAACACCAAATACGCATCAGCATGTTGGGCTTCCTGCAAAACAATTTAGGAACACAAATTTGGAAAAACATCTAACTATGATAGTTGGTACCTAAAAAGAAAAAGCAAATTTGCTGTTTTACATTCCCTAATAAATGTATTTTCTGGAACATAGTTGATTTTGGATGCATTCAGTCAGGTATGGTGAGTTGTCTGTCAGATTTCACCTGGAATTTTTACATAAACAGAGACAAAAATGCACGCACACTCTTCCCCTTTCTGCTTTAAAGCTCTTAAACATGTTGGTTATTTTTCAAAATATTGTGTTTTCCTATCTTAGGGACACATGTATGAATATTAGGTTTTGCAAGTTGCAAAACCTGATGTACAACAGTGTCAATGACACTGTTTGAGATTCCCAATGGGGTCGCGAATGACCTACCTCATAAATATTCATGAGGTAGGTTGCAATTGACAAACCCTTTGGGAATGGCTGCCCTCACAGATATGGTGGCCTGCTGGGGGCAGCAGACCACTATGTCTGTGACTGCTTTTAAATAAAGCAGTTTTTAAAAAAATGTATGCAGCCAGTTTTCATTAAAGGAAACGGGATGCAGTTCAAAAACAAAACTGAAAAGTTTTCTTTTCATCTTCCCCCACAGTCCTCAGGGAAGGTGACCTGGTCTGACCAGGTCTGACACCACAGTCTTTGCTCTTTTTGCATTCCTAGTGCTCTCACTGGTTTTCCTAGGGTGCAGAGCACAATGCAGAGACTAAGTATCTCCTCCAGGACCAGTTTGTGTCAAACCAATCAGCAGCCACCATGGACTTTTTACCCCATAATTATATTCTGAGCAGGCCTCAAGGCACTTTGGGAGCCATTCAGATGGGGAAAATGAGACCTCTGGCAGGTGTCTGGCCTTTAATTCCAACGAGCTTTTTCCCATTTATCTAAAGCCCTTGAAGGCTGGTTTTGAAAGCCAAGGGCTTCTCCTAATTAACTGCACCAGGCACGAGGCGGCTTTGAGAGAGAGAAACAGCAAGACGAAGGGGGAAGATGGAGAGAAAGGAATCAAGAAGGGAAATGAGAGGAGAGAGGATGGATGGAAGACACAGTCAGTGGGGCTGGTTTGAGCATTTGGGCCGGGTCTGCTTTTAGTTCTTCAGTCCAGCACTGCCAAGAATTCATTAACATCTTGGGCATGCACTTGTCTCACTCATCCATGAATACTTTCTCTACTGTTCTTATGTACAGTGTCTGCTTTAAAATGTTTCAGATGCAGTGACGACCAAGAGGGTGAAGTATGTTTAATAAACTTCATAACCTTGAGTGTAATCTGCACCCCTTCGTAGTTACTGTTTATGTTTGCTGCTGTGCTTTGTCATGTATTTTTAATTTGCTAAAGTTAGACATTCTCGCATTATTACATTATACTCAAACCTGTGCATTCTTGGGGTTCTAAACATTTGGTTTGACAAACCCAATATGCCACATCCAAAAGCTATCACCACTGGCCTAGTCACATTGAACCTACCAGCAGACTCTTGACACTAGTCATACTGGCTCATGTGTCACGCAGAGCCTCTACCCTTTGCCCATCAATGGTGACCCACTGCCTGTACTTTGAAGTATTTTCTGGCATGTAGGCTTTTGGCACCATCCCTCTTTCTCCCAGGGACACAAGGGAAACCTCTGCCTGCTCCCCAAAGCTAACTGGGACTGTCCCCCCCGAGCGCTACACTAGCCAACCCATGTGTCTGTCCAGTGGTGGACTGTGCCCTCTTGAGGCACTGGGAGTCGCCCTTAGAGTGTCCATGCTGGTAGCACTCTAAGCATTTGGGGATGAATTTCCCTAATGTTTTATCAAAATACCCTGGCTTCTTTGCAAACCTAGAAGAGGAATGGTATCCACCCCACCCGTGGGAATTCTTTTGGGGGCCTTTTGAGAACTCCTTTTCTTTAAGTTTTTCTCCCCCCTCTTCTGTTGGGAACCCTGACCACATTTGTGGGAGTTCCCCCAGATGTCTTTTTGGACACTCTGGTGCTAACCCAGAGGTCCACCTCCTCAGCAAGCTTCCTGGGGTCAGTCAGCTTACTATCTACCAAGTGCTAGAGCAGTTCTGTAAAAGCAATATTGAGCATATGCTCTCTCAGAATCAAGCCATATAACCCTTTAGAATCATCTACTTTGCTGCCACGCACCCATCCATCCAGTGCCTTTTTGTAGAAGTCATAACAGTCCACCCAAGTTTGTGTTGAAAGTTTGGTGCTGTCCCTGAACCTCTAACGGTATCTCTCAGGGGTCAGCCCAAACTTTATAGTTGTGTAGTCTTTTCTATTCTGTGGAGCGAGTGTGAGAAGTGTGTCCCTCCCAAAGGATGGTACATAAACCCACATGGCTGCCCCCCAGTGCTCCTCAGGCATCCCAGGGGCCCTTAGTGCAACTCCATAGGCAGCCAGCCACTTATCAATGTCATCTCCCACAACAAAACATGGCACCACATTCTTGGGTATACAAAGCTGTTTGTCCCCAACCGGTCCTGCACATATGCTGTCACCATCACTGCTGGACTCAGACTGTCTCGCCTTGATCGCAGCTCCTTGAGACTCAGTTCATGAGCTAACAATATTTTTTTTCTCAGCCAAGGCTCTCTCAGCTGCAGCTTCAGCTCTTTCAGCTTCAATTTGTTTGGCTGCTCTTTCAGCCTCAGCTTGCTTGGCTTCTCTCTCTGCCCTCCTTTCCTCCTGTTGAGCCTCAATTTTTAGCCTTGCCATCCTCTCTCCTTTCCTCTGCGGTCAGGCTTTGGTCAGATACACTGCTCCCTGGTTTGGCAGGGGGCACAGTTGCAGTGGTAACATCCACTGATAGCAAAAAATCCTCAAGGGGGCCATCTTCTGGCTCCTCCTCCTCAGCATCCTCCTCTGAATGAGCTTCTGCCCAGGCCCTCAGCGCCTTTTGAAATTCCTCCTTTCTGGAGGCACCTTGGGTGGGTACTCCCATATCCCTGCAGAACCCTTTCAGCTGTTTGACAGTGTATGTCTCCAACAGAGCTAAGTCAAAATCTCCCGCTTGAGACCCAGCCTGAGACATGTTGAGGGAGGATTTTGGTCAAACAATTGACAGGAAAAACGAAATTGCAGCAAAAGATAAAAATCAAGTTGACCTTCAACTGTGGGTAGGTAGTGAAATACTTAGCTACTGAATGTCACCGCACAAATACAAGTCTTATCCTCACTGCTGATCACCAATGTTAGAAATGTGGTCTTTGATTGGCAGTCAGGTTACCCCCTGACTCTAGTCAGGGTAAGTCACACACAATCCAAATTATCCCGTGCCCACTCTCTGGTAGTTTGGCACTGAGCAGTCAGGCTTAAATTAGGAGACAATGTGTAAAGTATTTGTGCAATAAATCATACAATCCACAATATACCACCACAAAAATACACCACACAGTGTTAAGAAAAATATATAATATTTTTCTGGATTTTTGCAGGTCAAAACGATCAAAGATGCAATAAGTAAATGTAGAGATATCACTGAAAAGTGATATAAAGTGTCTAAAGTCTTTTTAAAGCAAACAGAGTCTCTTTTCAGCACAAAATACCTGCTTTTCGTGAAAAATCTCCGCAATGAACCACAGAGGAGGAGAAGCGTGGGAACAAATGTGGTGTGTGTCGATTTCTCAGGCTGCACACGGTGATGCGTTGTTTAGTTTCCACGCAGGGACGGCTGTGCGTCAATTTCCAGCGCTCGGTCAGGGATCCTCTTTGGGTTGCGGGGTTTTCAGACGCCCCAGGGTCTCTGCGTGGAATCCTGGACTTGTGGAGCAAAGTCACAAGCATTGCGTCATTCCGGTGGACGTTGCAGGGAAGTTTCTTCCACATGGCAGGTGCTGCGTCGATTTCCCCTCTGGAAGTCAGGCTGCGTGGTCCCAGGTCGGCTGTGCATTGATCCAGTGGGCCGTGCATCGAAGTTCCAGTTGCAACACAGGCTCCGCTTCGATCTTATCTTTGTGAAGTCGTGCTGCGTCGTTCCGGTTCGGCATGCAGTGAATTTCTCACCGCGGGGCAGGCTGTGCTTCGGTTTTAGCAAGCAGTGTGTCGAATTTTTGCCGCACAAGGAGTCCAGTTGCAAGAGAGAAGTCTTTTGGGTCCTGAGACTTCTGGGAACAGTAGGCAAGCTCTATCCAAGCCCTTGGAGAGCACTTCTTCACCTCAGCCAGGGAGCAGCAAGGCAGCAGGGCAACAGCAAGGCAGCAGTCCTTCACAGAAAGCAGTCAGGTGAGTCCTTTGGGCAGCCAGGCAGTTCTTCTTGGCAGGATGCAGGTCCTGTTTACAAGTTTCTTCTCCAGGAAGTGTCTGAGTTGGAAGGGGCAGAGGCCCTATTTATATACCCAAATGTGCCTTTGAAGTGGGGGAGACTTCAAAGAGTGGCTTAGATGTGCACCAGGTCCCCTTTCAGTTCAATCCTGTCTGCCAGGGTCCCAGTAGGGGGTGTGGCAGTCCTTTGTGTGAGAGCATGCCCTCCACCCTCCCAGCCCAGGAAGACCCATTCAAAATGCAGATGTATGCAAGTGAGGCTGAGTATCCTGTGTTTGGGGTGTGTCTGAGTGAATGCACAAGGAGCTGTCAACTAAACCCAGCCAGACGTGGTGTGTAAGGCACAGAAAGATTTAAGTGCAGAGAAATGCTCTATTTCTAAAAGTGGCATTTCTAAAATAGTAATATTAAATCCAACTTCACCAGTCAGCAGGATTTTACATCACCATTCTGGCCATACTAAATATGGCCTTCCTACTCCTTTCAGATCAGCAGCTATCACTCAAACAATGTATGACGGTGGCCCCAATATTACCTATGAAGGGAGCAGGCCTCACAGCAGTGTAAAAACTAATTTGGGAGTTTTACACTACCAGGACATGCAAGCTACATGGTACATGTCCTGCCTTTTGCCTACACAACACCCTGCCCTATGGGTTACCTAGGGCATACCTTAGGGGTGTCTTATATGTAGAAAAAGGGGAGTTTTAGGCTTGGCAAGTACTTTTAAATGCCAAGTCGAATTGGCAGTAACACTGCACACCCAGGCCATGCAATGGCAGGCCTGAGACAAGGTTAAGGGGCTACTTAAGTGGGTGGCACAACCAGTACTGCAAGCCCACTAGTAGCATTTAATCTACAGGCCCTGGGCACATATAGTGCACACTACTAGGGACTTATAAGTAAATTAAATAGTCCAATTGGGTATGATCCACTGTTACCATTTTTAAAGGGAGAGAGCATATGCACTTTAGCACTGGTTAGCAGTGGTAAATTGTGCAGAGTCTAAAAACCAGCAAAAACAGTGCCCAAAAAGTGGAGGGAGGCAGGCAAAATGTTAGGGGTGACCACCCTAAGGCTGTCAGATTTAACACGACTGTTATGAAAGAAAACAAACCTAGACCCGCAAGACCCCAGCAACTACAGACCAATCACAAATAAACCTTTCCTGGGCAAACTGATAGAAAGAGCAGCATTCACCCAGATGTCACAATTCATTGAAGACAATTCTGTACTTTCAGACTACCAAACTGGATTCCACCCAGGAAGAGGTACTGAATCGGCACTCATAGCAATCTGGGATGATCTTAAAAACACAGTCGACCACAATGGAGTTGCTTCACTACTTCTCTTGGACCTCTCGGCTGCCTTTGATATGGTTGACCATGACACCCTAATTTAAAGACTCCACGAAGCCGGCATAGAAGAGACTGCTCTCGACTGGATTACAACCTACCTTCGAAAAAGCACTAATATCATCTATTCTTCCCCCTTCTCGTCCAAATCCTACCTCATAAAAGCAGGGGTCCCCCAAGGATCAATCATCTCACCTTTGCTTTTCAACATCTACACAATATCATTACTAGAACTGATCAATGATTTTCATCTCACATGCTACAACTATGCAGATGACACACAAATACTACTTAAATTAGAATGCCCCAAAAACATTGAAAACTCACTAATCTTCAGTTGCCTCAGAGCCATTGATCAGTGGATGACTTTGAGCCGTCTCAAACTAAGGGCCATATTTATACTCCGTTTGCGCCGAAATTGCGTCGTTTTTTTTGACGCAATTTCGACGCAAAACTAACGCCAACTAACGCCATATTTATACTATGGCGTTAGAGGCGAATAGCGCCAAAGTTCCCGGAATGTGCGTCATTTTTTAGCGTGAACCCCTTCCTTGCGTTAATGATATGCAAGGGAGGCGTTCCCGTCTAAAAAATGACTCCCAGGCCTTTACGTGGTATTTATACTCCCGGGCAAAAGAGACGCCCGGGAGTTGGCGTGACAAAAAACGGCGCATTTGCGCCACTTTTTAACGCCTGCTCAGGGCAGGCGTTAAGGGGCCTGTGGGCTCAAAATGAGCCCACAGGTGCCCTCCCATGCCCCCAGGGACCCCCCCTGCCACCCTTGCCCACCCCAGGAGGACCCCCAAGGATGGAGGGACCCACCCCAGGGACATTCAGGTAAGTTCAGGTAAGTATGATTTTTTTTTTTTTATATTTTTTTTTGGTGGCATAGGGGGGCCTTATTTGTGCCCCCCTACATGCCACTATGCCCAATGACCATGCCCAGGGGACAGAAGTCCCCTGGGCATGGCCATTGGGCAAGGGGGCATGACTCCTATCTTTACAATGATAGGAGTCATGTTGATGGGGGATGGGCGTCGAAAATAAATGGCGCAAGTCGGGTTAAGACGATTTTTTCGACGTAACCTGACTTGCCCCATTTTAAGACGCCCATGCGCCATCTTCCCCCTACGCCGGCGCTGTCTGGTCTACGTGGTTTTTTCCCACGCAAACCAGGCAGCGCCGGTCTGATTGCGCCGTCTAACGCCATTCCATAAATACGGCGCCCGCATGGCGCTTCAGAATGGCGTTAGACGGCGCAAAACTTTTTGACGCTAAACTGCGTTAGCGCAGTTTAGCGTCAAAAAGTATAAATATGGGCCTAAATGCCTTTAAAACAGAAATACTCATATGTGGTTACTGGAAAAATTATGACCCACTGTGCACCTGGCCTAATGATCTCGGACCACCTCCTCAATTATCCAAGGAAGTTAAAACCTTGGAATCACCATGGACTCCAAGTTAACAATGAATGCCCAAGACAAATTAGCACGAGCAAGCTTCATCACCTTGAAGACTCTGCGACGCATCTTCCCCCACCTCGGATTTCCACACAAGGTGCAGGCTACTATCTCACTTGTACTATCCAAACTGGATTATGCCAGTGGCCTCTACCATGGATCATCTCTATCTATTATGAAAAAACTACAACGTATTCAGAACTCCGCAGCCAGGCTACTATTAAGCCACAAGCCCACATCTCCCCTGCCTTGAGAGCACTACACTGGTTACCCGTTGCCAGAAGATACACCTTCAAGCTGCTTTGTATCACCCACAAAGCTATACATGGAACAGGATCTCCGCTCAGGATTGGCACCCCGCCTTTGAACACCACCATATAAGAAAAAGACTATGGCCCTCATTCTGACCCTGGCGGTCGGCGGAGAGACGGCGGTCGGACCGCGAACAGACCGGCGGTAATAAAAATGGCATTCTGACCGCGGCGGTCCCCGCCGCGACCGACCGCCACTTCTCCACTCCGACCGCCACGGCGGTCATGACCGCGGGGCTGGAGTTTGCGCACTCCGGCCCGGCGGTCGTCCCAAGACCGCCAAGGGTATTATGACCCTGCCTACCGCCGCGGTTTCTTGCGGGCGGGAACCGCCGTGCGAACCATGGCGGTAAGCACTATCGGGGCCAGGGAATTCCTTCCCTGGCACTGATAGGGGTCTCCCCCACCCCCCACTACCCACCCGAGTCCTCCCCCCACACCCTCCACCCCCCTGCCACCCCCCAGAGGTGGTACGAACCCCCTCCCCACCCCCACCCCGACATGCACATACATGCACCCCGACATGCACACACCCCCAACATGCACATATACACACCCCCTACACACACATACACAACGGGGACACATACCCGCACACATACATGCAGACATGCGCACCTGCCGAACAGCACACATTACCCATAGACACAGCAGCACCCCCCGCCCGCATACACGCACTCACACACCCCCTCTACACACTCACACGCACACCCCCATGCACGCCCACATCACACAACACCCCCCCACCCCCTCCCCTCACGGACGGTCAACTCACCTTGTGCGTTGGTCCTCCGGGAGGCGACGGGAGCCATGGGGAGGTGACCGCCAACAGAAGACCGCCAACAGAAGACCGCCACACAGAAATGTGGGTCGTAATTCTGTGGGCGGTGTTCTGCTGGCGTGGCGGTGGAGGTTGACCAGTCTCCACTTTCCCGCCGACCGCCAGTGTGGCTGCTGGCGGTTTTCCGGCGGAACGCTCCCAGCGGTCAGAATGCGCACAGCGGCATACCGCCGCGGTCGGCGGTCTTCACCGCGGCGGTAACTCGGCGGTCTTGCGAAAAGACCGCCAAGGTCAGAATGAGGGCCTATAGGTGGTACATCCTTCTCGTTCAAGCAGCCAAATTATGGAATTCATACCCCCAACTATAAGTTCCACAGATAACTATCTTGGCTTCAGAAGACTAGTCAAGAGTTGGCTCTTTCCTTCATAACCACCATATTAAAACAGCTATGGACTGCATATACTGTTTTGATAAATATTTTTTATCTGATTATGTGTATATTCTATATATATATAGTTCTTTAGAAAATATGTATTGCTACTATGTCATAACAATAAACTATACACATACTCTTTAAACCTGTTTATCTAATGTATATTTACTCACGGTTTAAATATGTATATGTATGTACATAAATGTGTGTATATGAGTGTGTATTCATGTGTGTGTGTATATATATATATATATATATATCCTCCAACTCTCCTCCAAATCACAGGAGACCCAGGACACCTCCAAGGTGCAAATCAATTTATTTCAGCACACAAATCCAACGCGTTTCGGCAGCAGCCTTACTCATGGATACATCATTGTTACAGTGCCCCAAGTTAAAAACCATGCAATCCTAGAAATAAAAAACAGACAAAATCTCAAATCCCCACCAAAAGACACAAAATGTGGCGGCCATCTTAAAGTGCATCTATAAATAAGTTTCACAGTAGTTTGTACCATAGTCCTATCAAAATACAACTCAAATTATTGTTCAAATCCATCAGAATCTTTAAATTAATGTGATATCATATTTCGCACAATAAATAGAGTAAAATTCAATTGCCAAAATACAAAAATTGTAAATAGAATAATTCATTGCATTATAAAAGTTTGTTAACTATGAATGTTTTCAAAATTTAAAATTCAATATATCACTTAAATCCTGAACATTATTAGCTATGCTTGAATTAATTACATATCATCCTTTACCATCCAAATAGACCTGTACACCTACACAAAACTTTTGGGGGATCTCATATTTTTGGAATATGGAGCTTCTCTACCCAAGTGGGTAGACGAACAAATTCTTCTACTGTAGAAACCTTATAGACCCCAACACCTGTACCCTTCTACTAAGAATCAAATAGGATTCAAAAAATCACCCCTACTTCACATTCTCTATCAGATGACCACCCACCAAACAAAGTATCGATTACCCTAGATGGATGCTCAGCTCCTCACTCGAATTTAGCCCTACAGGTTCCAACGTTTCGAAGTCTATTATATATTTAGACTCTAAAACACGTAACAATCTCTCTCTATCGCCTCCCCTTTTACTCATCCTTACTTGGTCTATAACTACAAACTTCAGCAGATTCTCATTACCAAAATGATGGCTGCTGCCGAAACGCGTTGGATTTGTGTGCTGAAATAAATTGATTTGCACCTTGGAGGTGTCCTGGGTCTCCTGTGATTTGGAGGAGAGTTGGAGGATTTATTAGGGCCTCTCGGAGCCCACCCGGGACCGCTTCTGTGGTGTTCCTGCAGTCCGAGTGTTTTATGTGAATTATATATATATATATATATATATATGCGTGTTTGTGTATGTTATTCTATGCTTAACATGTTCATAGGTCATTGCATAGCTCCTAGATAAGTTGTTATATTAAATACTTATGAATCCCTGCTCTCATTTTATATCACACTGATCAAATGTTTATTATCATAGGTATTTGGCTATTCAATAATTGAGAAAAGATAAATAAATGTTAGAAAAGTACACTTTTTAATTAACTTCAAATATTACAAATCTTGAAAGTCTGTGTTTATACAATACTACTTCTTATATTGTACCCATTATTATATTCCTTGGACATATAGGGCCTGATTCTAACTTTGGAGGACGGTGTTAAACCGTCCCAAAAGTGGCGGATATACCACCTACCGTATTACGAGTTCCATAGGATATAATGGACTCGTAATACGGTAGGTGGTAAATCCGCCACTTTTGGGACGGTTTAACACCGTCCTCCAAAGTTAGAATCAGGCCCATATTCCCTTACTATGTACTTACATATCTATTTATTACTCTAGTCCTACTGTGCTAGAGAAAGAAATTAAATGAAAATAAAATAATATCTATAAATAAAATTCAAATTATAAATAAATCTAAAAGAACAAAAAATATTTATATTAATAATAATAAAGAATAAATAAATTACATTAAAATAATGATAAAAAATGTATATATGTATATATATATATATATATATATATATATATATATATATATATATATATATATATATATATATATTAAACAAATTATAAATAGAAAATATTATATTTTTACTCTCTTGTAAGTTTTACTTTGTCTAGCCATCACCACCATATGTCATGCCTCTATGAATCTATCCTCTCTTCCCACTCTGACTCATCCCAAATCCATTCTACTACTTTCATCTCCTAAATAACCCTGCCTAAGCTCTTCCCTTCTCTTCCACATCTAACTCACCCAAACCTCAGTTTTACTACCATGATCTCCCAAACAACCTTTACTAAATTCTCCTTCATTCATCTCACCTTTAACTCATCCAAAACCCCCTGCTACTATGATCTCCCTAATCCTTTCCACAGACTCTTTCCTCCTCCATCCCCACTTTACTCATCCCAAGCCTAAATCCTATTATTATAAACTCCCAATTAACACTTCTGGATTCTTCCCTCCTGCACTCCTCCATTACTCCAGTCAATCCAACCAACAAACTCACATTTCCGTGGCTCAAATTAACTCATAATAATACTAAAAACTGTACTCATATTCCCCTATATTAATCCACCACTAATTCCTTTTGGGGTCCGGAGGAGTGTGCTACTCGCCGAAAAGCGCTTTGACGCCTCATCAGGGGTAGTAAGCGCTATATAAATACTATTTCAATTACACTTACAATATTTTTCGGACACTCATTAGCCACTGGTTTACCCCCTCACATACTATGCTATTGCAAGTGAGAAAATGCATTTGCATTTGTTCTGGTACAGGTTTTATTCAAGGCTCATTATACTCTGCAAAGAGATCTATTTTTGCTATTTTCAAGAGTAAATCTCCAACTTTTTCCAGGTTGGCAATGGGTCAAAAAAGGCATTTATCTACAAGCTCTCAAGTTTATTTTTAGTTTTCAACCATCCTCCACCATTGTATGCTCACCCCTCCCCTCTGAACAGGATGTAACCAGCACATATTATTCCACAGGTGAAGTAATCTTGAACATGGGAATATCGATTTACAAATGCAAGTTCATCTTTTGGGAATTTCTTGCATCCGGTAATCTAGCCATGTAGAAATAGAACTTATGTGCGCAAACGGGTTAGTGAATAGGCCTGTTGAGTGTTTACCTATTGCCTTTGAGTGCATTCGATGGCGAAACCCCTCTCTGAATCAGAACAGTGTAATACAAAATGACAGAAATGAATTAATTTGATTAGCATATTGAAAGAGTGGCTCGTTTAGCTAAGTGGTAGCCACTGATATATCAGATAATGTGCAGGCCACACTGTGTATCCTGGTAAATCCAATTTAGCCTTCAGTCCCTCCTAGGATGTTATAAATGGGGTCACAGGAACATCTATTGTACATAGAGTTTAGAGTCGACAGAGGCCCCTGTGAAACGCTACACAAAGTAAATCTATTATTATGACGTTAATTAGAAGTGGCCAGATGTAATACCTGCTACCTCGTGTTTGCTCTTTGGGAAACTTTTGGTCTGCCCTTGCCATCTCTGGTTTCAAGGATTATGAAGGCAGCGGGGGAGCTAACCAAAACATGGCCTGGTAAACTTTGTGTGTTTTCTATAAGCATCCATTCCTGTTCTTCCCTTAGACCATCAGTAGCAAGGAAGTGTCCGCTGAGGGTCTCAGTGAACAAGCGATCAAACCTATGATGTCATCAGGGGTCAAAGGGTTTACATCTGTAGCTTAACGCAAAATGTTCGGGCCTCCCTGCTGAATGTGATTAGGGGTCCGTGAGGCTTCCATATCTCGCTGATATTTTTTGGCCGTGGACTTAAAGAGGACCCCAACTCTCACCCCGCACTGCAGGGTCTCAGGGGCCTATGTTAGGCCCTTGGTTCACGTCACTTATACTGATGCCCCTTTGGTGAATTCACGTCATGTGCATGCATGCAGTTTTTATACACCTAAAGCTGTGTGGTAGTGTGGGGAGACACTATGTAACTGAAATGAATGCCAAAAATAGTGTGCATAATCTACACGTGTGGTTGGCATCGACACTCATTTGGGGTATCAGAAGTTATTTTTTAACATCACTCTTTAAGCCAGAGCAAGAGAGAGAATGGCAGAAAGGGAAAAAGACGGAGAAAGATAGAAAAAGAGTGACAAGAAGAGAGAGCAGGGATGTAAAGAAAAGGTTAAAGTGAGATAAAGAGGGAGGAAGAGCAGGGTGGTGGATGAAAGGGATATATGGGTGGAATCAGTACTAGGCAACCTTGGTATTCGGCCGACCCAGCATTGGGTAGCGCCGGGACATGGACGTAAAGAAAAAATGTATGTCCATGCACTTATTTATCTTTACTTTATATATATATTTACAAATTAAGCACTGGTAACACATACGCATTGGCTGGTATCCATTGGCTTGTGATTGACTGCAGATGTATTTCCAGGAGGTCTTTGAGTAAAATCTACCCCAGTCAAATCATTATTTCAATTTATTTTAAGAGGCTGCTCGTTTATGCAATTTACTTTTCCACTGCCTTTTGCTCATATTTTTTGCCTCAAATCAGCAAAACAGATATGTTCTATTTAACTCTCCTGTCTTGTTTTTGCATCCTACGAGCCTACTCCTTCACTTTTGCATCTCATTAAATTTGCAATGCGGTTAAAATTGCAACCGCGTGGAATGATAGGATATTGAGTTTCTGGCTCTTCTCCACACCTGCTGTGGCACAGGGACGAAGGTGAAGGAGGACCCCAAATTAATTTTACTTGTGATCTCAAGAGCAATGAGAGGCAGGTGCTGATTCCCCGCCTGGCTCGATATCCTACAGTTCAATGCTACACAAGCATAGTAAATTAATGTAGTTAAAGAGGATTCTTGAGCAGTTGCTTCACATTTCCAAGAAACCTATTTCAATGACCAAATGTGGTGACTAGGTGGATAAGCCACGATCAGGTACTGTGGATTTGGCACTGCAGACATTTGGCACTGCAAACTACTGAACTCACTCAAAGTTGGGGAAAAATAAAAATACTTCAATTTCTGGAAGAAATTGTAAAGACGGAGAAGGAATCCATCTGTAGAATTATCTTCACAATTTTATCCTTGTGGTGGTGGAACCTCAGCTTGTGGATTCTGCTCCATATTCTGAGTTTTATCCAGAAATTGGAAGATTTTCCGTTCCCTCTGAGCTCCAAATGAGGTCACATGTCCATTCCTCATACTTTGGGATTGATAAACCTTCCCAGTTCTATGAATATCCATGAAATACCAGGAGAAAGTGGACTTGGCCCACAGGAGTGCATGACACTAAGCATCCTAAAACCCTGCCAAATTCTTAATCTTGAATAGCAAATCTTGTAGATTTTGGGGGTGAATGTGATTTTTTTCCTGTTGCAATAAATAGGAGCTGACTTTAGGAAAGGGCAGAAGTCATTTAATGGTTTTAATATGTTTTATATTATAGTCTTATAGGCCGCTGCAGAGCCCAATACCAGTTGTTCAAGGCCCTGAGCCTGAGTGTAACAGCGGCCTATTACGAGGGCCTTTAACTAACAGTATAGCCTGAAGCAGATGGGCTGTAAGGCTATTGGAACATTACACCCACTGAGGGTACAATGTTGTATAATAAAAAGACAGAAACCGAAAGATAAGCATTGGACTGTTAGAGCAGAAGGCTCATACAAGGCATGTTAAGCCCTGGACCACTTCTTTGTCTTCAATGGAGCACCCAACATCTTAATGCTGTAATGTATGTTGTATTTGACTTTGAGGGACACTGGAATTCTGTGATTCTGCCGCTGCAGTAATTTCATTGCAATTAAGGGTTTGTCACACTCAGCAGACAATCCATCATTTGCCCAATAATGTGCAAGATTTCGATGAAAAGTAGTTCCCGGATCAAACTGATTAAAAGTTGCTAAAAGACACAGCACAGGTGCTGCTAAACAGAGGCAGACACTCTGCAAAAGTCAGTCGGTCAACCTTTGGCGGTTCATTGCTAATTTCAGGTATTAAATAGGTAATATAGAGGTGAAAATGTTGCTAAGATACTTTTAATGTGGAAATAATGATTCCTCTTGTAACATGAAAACGTATTATATAATTATTCATGCAATCTGATGTTACATTACAGATGCTATTCTTAAAACAGGAGAGCACTCAGACAGTGGAAAAAATCCCAATCATTGAGCTTTTTTTTTAAGGTCTCATTTCTTACATACTCAGAGTCTCCCAGTGATGCACCTACATAGTACATATGTATTTTACAGTATTATTTCACGAAAACATTCCATAATGGAAAGAGGCGCTTTCAGAGTCTGGGCATGTGAACGCAGACTAAACCAGAAACTGAGGACAGCAGAATAAAAGAGGGACACCTTTTATTATAAGACGTGTATACATTAATCAGGGCAAAACCTGTCAAATAAAGGACAAGAACCGAGCTAGGACTCCTCAACAATAGGGAGATAGCAAAGCAATACAGAGGAAATAATAAAGTAAAACAGGTAACTACAGAAAGCAATATATTAAATTGTAGCCCCTCCCAAAGAAACTGTTAATCCCTTTCTGTCCTAGAGGGCGTCTGGCAGGTTCACTTTGTTTGGGTCGGTTAAACTGCTGTATATGTGCAAGTGTGTTAGACTCTTGACACAATCTTCGAGGAGAAGGGAGTGATGATTGAAGTGATTTGGTTTTAAATGAAAGTGCAGCTCAAAATCCTCTCTGACTATAGTAGCACCTTCTGTTTTCATATGGCTGCGATTTGCTGACACCTATAAACAAAATGTTGTTGGAGAGTGCTTGCTTGACTGTTCTTTTTAGCTGACGCACGTACATGCTTGATGAAAAAATTATTAGTGGCATAAACATCTCAGGTGTAGCAATACAATATTGGAAGGGAACAATGGTCACAGAGGAGCAAAGAGGACGTTCTTCAGCCTTATCCGTATATTCTGAAGTATGTCTCAGGGCACATGTGCAATAAAAAGACATGCCAGGGGATTGCTGGGTGTGCTCACACCATCTGCATCTACCAGGTTGGAGCAGGACATTATTTCGAGTGGACGACTTTAGGCATCTGATTGTAAGAGAAGGGGGCAGTAGCTAAGTGAGATCGGTGGGAACAGACCACTACAATTCGCAAAAAAGCACAGACATTTTTTAATGTTCCCCATCTAATTAAGCAGTAATTTGTTTATTGACGGGCATCAGCACTGACATGACGTGTTTTTTTTAAACATTTTGTCCAAGAGTTAGCTGAGCTGCATGCTTCTTTGCCTGTTTGTGCTTCCCAGTAGTTCTGAGTCATAGGCTTCTGTAGCCACCATTATGGTAGTCAACCATGGAAAGTGCCACTGCAAATAGGAGTCTGATGCAGAGGTGGGTGAGCAGGAAATACCTTTATCCACTGTAGGGAGGAACGCCGAAGCACACATTTAACCTCCAGGATGCCCAACAGCTTGGAATCAATGGTGACATCTAGATTGTGGATCCAACTCATTTGTATTGAGTTGCTCAAGTGTTGCAGCAATAGTGAGGCCAGTCAAACAGGTGCGCAGTGATGTCACAGTAAATTGTGTATATTGCTTAAGTGGATATTTCCTAGCAGTGAGCATCATGTAAAATATATTCTCTCTGTTGAACCATTTAATCAAAGCCGATTGAGGTCTATCAAATCCTGGATATTTGTGAGGTACTCCAGTGTACTTTGACGAGCATTGAAAGCTTCTGAAATTGACTTGTGGATCTGGGTAGCAATGACATACATATTGCAATACTGCTATATTATGGTTGCACAGTATGGTCACTGGGTGGATTGCATGGGCACAGAAAAGAGCATGTGACACTGCGGATCCTTGTAATACACTGCAAGAGACTTTGTTGGTCTTGGAATAGAAGTAAATTGGCATCATCCTCTTGAACCTACAGATAATGGGGTGGACTACACAAATGCTTTCCTCCAAGTTCTTGCAGGAAGGCATTAGCCTGTGATAGAGAATGTTGCAGTCTACCGTGTTGAAGGTTGCAGAGAGGTTGAGGAGTATTAGTGCACAGGTCTGACACTAGTCACTAGTGGTAATGTGTATGACTATAAAGTTCATACCAGTGATTTAGATACTTCAATATGGACAAACAACTGAAGCGTAGTAACTTAGGTGCTTATTGATTGCCGGCATGGTGGAAAGTTGCAAGTTGACCCTAGTTTTTATAATTTTCTTAATGAATAGAGGCCGGAGATCAGCCTAAAGTTTTAAAGGATTGCTAGCATTCTTGTGTCATGCTTAGAATAGTGGGGTATCTGCTTACTCATAAGAGCTCTAACAAATGCATTCATCACCCAATATAATAGAACACTTTACCTACCTTGTTGCCTATATTATTAACCATCGTACAATATATGACCAATGCTGTAAGTGTCATGTTCGTTCAAAGTCCGAAGCCATGTTTCACACTACCATGCTATTGACAGCTGATCTAAAATCAATCTAGCAAGGACACTATAAAAGGCCTTTTCACAAAACATTAACAACATTTCTAGTTACCTAACGCACAGATGCTTTTACGTTCCTTCACTTTTAGTTCATAATAGCAGCCACCTTTCACAGTGCCAAATATCGGGGTGCCAAACACCAAGGCGGTCTTAATTCCACCTCATGCTTCTTTCTTCCACAACTCTACAAACCAAGGCCCATATTTATACTTTTTTGCACCACATTAGCGTTATTGTTTGAAGCAAAGGTGGCACAAACTCACAAAATATAATTGTATTTGGTAAGTTTGCGTTGCTTTTGCATCAAAAAATGACTCAAAGGAGATGCTAAAAAAGTATAAATATGGGCCCAAGTCTCTCACTCTTGTAGGTTCATTTTCGTCTCCACTTTCTCCCTTTGTCACATCTTTTCTATATTCGTCTACCTTTTTCTTCTTCCTTCTTTCTCCATTATGTTTCTCACCCTTGCTCTAGGTTAAAACCACATGACACAAAATAACTCTTGGTCCCCAAAAATGAGTGCCTGTGCTGACCATCTGCAATCACCACCACAAATTTATAGGTACTGCCAAAGACAGCACTTAAGAGTAGATTCAAGCCCTAACGCGCATCGTATGATAAAAAGGTGGAAATGTCAGACAGAAAGTTGTCTAGAAAAACAAAGAACAGCTCGACAGCTCTTGCAAAGTTGCATGACATGTTATTGTTTGCACTGTCTGTCTCAATCGTTTGAGTGACAGCACTGCAGTTACATTAATGATTCAGTGTTGTACTTTGGAGGAAATGTTGAACATGATGCTATCATTCAAACATGCTTGCTGTCTAGATGCTCTTATATTTTTAACCATCATTGTGTGCATCTCACAGCAGCCTATACAAGCTGCATATATTATTTAAATTTCTACATTAATAATTCTTTGAAAGTACCAGAGGCAAAGTCTAACGTTTACTTGAAATACATCTTGGAAATTGATATTCTTATGCCAGTTAATACACAGCAACTGGTCAACTTATCCTCCACATCAACCACAACTGCCGACAGACTCTGAGACTGTAAGGAGTTTTTACCAAGTGGTTGACGTGCAATACACATAAATAAACAAAACCTTGAGGTATTGATGATCAGGTGCTCCTTTGCTGCCCACCTTTCACACCAAAGATATTGGGTCAGTGCCCAATCCATGTTACACAAGTCACGAATCTTAGAGTGCTGTTGGAGAATGGTGTGACAGCAGCAAGGAAATTTATTAACCTTCTGAAAAGCCTGCACATTGAAAGGATAATTTTACTCCTGCCTTACTGTCATTACACTCATTTTCTAAGGCCTAACACGTGGACTCACAAAGAGCTCAATAGCAAATGGCATCAAATGACATGGTTTCTGTGTGGCTGAGGCAGCTCATTTAATAAAAGTACAGTCATTCACTATACTCACTCTAGAGCTCTACACAATCATAGGATGTCCCCATTTTTAAAGTGCCAAGAGCAGAGAAAGCATGTACTGGTAGCAAGTACATCTTGACCAGTTTTTCAGTCGTGAAACAGCAGTGAATTTTCAAGGTGATCAGGTGTAAGTAACTAACACCAACTCAAACATGTGAGCAAGCGAGGCATGTAACCTTAAATCTCCCAAGAATGTTTGGATTGATTCTCCCCTCTATGCACTTGGGGCAGTAGCTGCAGGTTTTTCCAAGATGGTTGGAAGTATACTCCATGTGAATATTTTCCAACCCCTAGAAATTTACTGAAAAAAGCAAAAGTTAAAATTATGTTATAGTTAAGTATGATAATAAAATCTTAGCTTACGTTAAAAAAAACTAAATTGACACAAAAAAACAAAAGATAAAGTGATGTTAGATTTAGGTGTTTAAGTGAGATGAAAACTAATGTTTACAAAACAAAAAGATACAGAAACTCACCATTGTTAGTTTTCTAAGCTAACTATAATTTGTGCCGGTTCCATGCACTGCTTATTACATTGCTCATGGCATGTTAAATTACATCATTGATGACATAACTGATGATACCAATATAACACAGTCACATTCGCCACTCCGCAGTTATGGTCAGGATGAGGTTTCCATAGAAAATGTATCTTTTGTTTTGCCTATAACTTTGGTGCAGTATGACAGATCTTCACAAAACTTTCCACAGAAAGGTTTGTGCACCTTAGCTCCTTCCTGGAAAGTTTTGTGGTGATTTGTCAAGTGAGGGCAGTTAAAAAGTCCAAAACACACCCATGCAATTTCCCAATAGGAATTTTAACACCCCCCCCCCACACACATGTTCACTGAAAAAGGTTAAAGTAACGTTATAGTTAGGTATAAAGCGTTTTAAACTCTAAAAACCACAGAAATTCACCAGTTACAGTTATAGTTATCTCAAGTAACTTTAATTAGTGCCCTAAGGTAACCACTACTTATGCCTCCGCCATAGACAGTTTTCTCACCAATAATGTTACTGCAAATGTTGCAGTGATATTATTAATGATGCCATAGAAAATGTCATGAGTGATGTAAAATGTGGGGTAATAATCAGTGTATGGCGAAGCCACGTGTTATAGTTACCTTAGGGCACAATTTATAGTTATAGGCACAGTTATACTATCACTGAGCTATCTTAGTCCCCGGGGACCCAACAACCTTTATAATAAGTGGGTGCCCCATTGCCCACCTCGGGCACCCAGCAACCAACATGTGGTGGAAGAGCTGGTGTTGCTCCCGTCCGGAGGGAGCAGCTGCTTTTTGCTAGGACTGGGCGTAGAACTCCGCTCTGCCAGCAGAGTTTACAGAATTCAGACACTTTGCACTACACAGAGTAGTGCGAAGTTCCCGCATTTCACACTCCGGTGCGGAGCAGAGTTTGTTTGCACTCATGAGATTTGGTTTTGGCGATCTCTCATGTGTGCGATGATACTCCTGGGCCGCTAGCGAGCACACCTGTGACGGCGGCCAAAACAGGGCTCACTTGTGGAGTTGATTTTCTACTCTACAGCCACTAAATCTAGTAAAAAAGAGATCTTGACTAGATTTCTCCAATGGACCCTGCAATTGTTTTTCAGCTTGAGAGGCCTTACATTTTTTTCAAACAGGAAGGAAGTGCATCAGAGACTCCAAATTCCTGTTCCTATCCAGCAGGCTCCTCCCAGTGCTTTGTACATCTCCTGGTCACCTTTCACATGGATTTCGAAGTGAAAGGATCACTCTCTTTGTCTCCTGGATATACCTTTGAATTGAAGGACTTTGGGCCTGATTTCAACCTTGGCGGATGGGATACTTCACCAGAAATGTGACGGATATCCTGTCCACTGCTTTCCAAGTTCCATAGGATATAATGGAACTTGTAATACGGCGGACGGGATATCTGTCACATTTTTGTGATGGAGTATCCCATCCGCCAAAGTCGTAATCAAGCCCTTTGTTTTTGTGAAATCACATGTAAGTTCCAAAATTATTGAAGAAGGGTGTTGTTTGTTTGCTTTGGCATGCACCAGTATTACTTTATACTTTAATTTGATTTTCATAATTTATAGTGTTGGGTGGCCTGGAGTTTAAGTGTGGGCCTAGTTATTTATTTTGCATTTTCTTGATTTTTCATGTGGCTGGCATCCTTTTTGTGCGTGCAATCAGTATGTCTTTGACTGAGGGTTACATAAAAACTTTGTTAATTATTGATCATTTGTTTTTTAAGTTTCTGTTTTGATTTTTTATTGTCTTTCTATTTTAATTTTTAATTTCTTATTGTTAATTTAAATTATTTGTGATTTTTTAAGTTTTTATTATTTTTTATTTTTTTTATTTCTTTTTTCTTTTAATTTTTCTATTTCATATTTAATTTTTTTGTACATTTTCAATTTTTTAGCTTTTTTATTTTATTTTTATTTTTCATTTTTATTTTTTATTTTATTTTACGTTTTTGATAATTTTTTATTTATTTTGATATTTAATTTTACTTTTATTTTTTTTATTTTTTATTTACATTTTTATTTAATCCTGCATTTTGCCTTGATCCATCCGTCCACATACATCCATGCCTCAATCCATTCATCCATCCACCAATGACGCACCGCAGCACTACAGAATTTGGTTTCTTTAGGTGTAATTACATTTCCTCCAGGACACGCTGGCTGCATAGTACGGCAGACATAACATCAGCATAATTAATTTTGTTAATGATTATTCCATTTCCCCTGGACCACCTTGCCGCCATGGGTTATTTAAATGATTATTCCATTTACTCATGCACCTCTCTCTTTGAGTACCTCAGGTGTCTCCTTTAAAACAGATGGAGATAAAGCAAAGAGCTAGATCTGCCTCTTGTGCTGTCTGATTTGAAATGTAATTTGTTTTATACTGTGGTGGTGTGGTTTGCCTTTACAATATTTGATTACATAGGTATATTACATAAGTACCAACCACACTAAGATTGCATTTCTCTGTACTATGACAACCTGTAACATATCCATGTTTCATTAACCACATGTTTTTCTTGCTTTGTTGTTTTAGGTGCACTAGAGAAGAGACCCCACATAGCCCGCAATACTGCCAAAGAGAATGCATAACAGTTACTTCAGTCCACAGGCTCTATTGCTTGTGCACCTTAGTGCCACTGCCAATCAAGAGCTTCAGATGGCCCCAAATAAAGTTGTGCTCCAGAAACTGGCTAGTGAGAAGAACAGCTTTCTGCCCCTGGCGTGCCAACCGCAACCTTTTTCGGGAGACTTGTGCCTGCCAACCGGCCTCAGGGGAGGAACCTGGGAGCAGCAATCCCGCATCAACAGCACCAACCCAACCCAAGGCCATGTCTGTCAGTGAGGCAGCCATTGCAATCATGGCGATTCTGATGAGCAGTGATGTTGAATTGTATTTGTCCCTTTGGCAAAGTAGTACCCAATCGTTTCAGGAAACAGAGCAAAGTGGACAGCAGCCACAGCCAGATCTCCCTGAAGTTGGAGCTGAACCGGAGGTTTAGCTTCCTGTTGGTCAAGAACCTCTTCTTTTAGAATCAATGGCTCACAGATCTCCAGCAAGAAAAATGAAGGGTACTACTCCACCATCTTCTCCAAGCACCACTTCTGATGTTAATAGAGATATGGAATGAACCCTGGCAGAGTCCAGGAAATGGAAGAAGAGGCAAGGGAAAATAAAAGTTCCAGAAAGCCTTAGAATCATGGAAGGGAATGATGATGAGGAGGCTGATGACGATGAGCCAATCATTGTAGAAGCTGGCACAGGGGAGTGCAACATTACTATTCAACCTGCTCCAAGGGATGTGGCACAGGCAGCACCACCAGCTCCCATATTTGTAGGACCTCAGCAGAGACATGCACCAACCCGTACCTCAGTAGTAGTATGCACTGCAGAGATGCACTCAACACCTCCCCCGTATGTCCTGTTCTTCAGGCATTGACAGTGGCCCGATAAGAAAGTACTCTTCCCCAATTTGAGACTTTTTTATGATTAGCAAACAGGAGGAGAACATTGCCATATGCTCCATTTGCCAGGCATGTGTTCGTGGAGGTAAGCCAGGTTCACATTATAGTACTTGAGGACAGACCACCCATGTGAAAAAGCATCATGCAATCTAGTGGGAGGAGCACCTTAAAAACAGCTCAACATGGTCATGGGGGTGAAGGTGAGAAAAGCCAGGAAACATCACCAACAACTGGTCAAATCACAGTGGAAGGTGAGGAAGAAGAGTGTGACATCTTCACGCAACGAAGCCCTATCCCCAGCAGTGCACCAGAATCACCCCCTCAGTGACCTCACAATGGCATAAGAAGACTCAGAGTTAATAGCAAAGTGTTTGAATGGCAGCATCCCAGAGGTCTACAAGTTGGATTTGTTGCCATGGATAATAGCAGTAACATAGTCAAGGGCATGGCAGACAGTGGCTATTTCAGGGTCCTGTGTTTGGCGCACTGCGTCAACCTGGTTGCGCAAGACTTTCTTAAAAAAGAAGACATAGTCAGCAACATACTGAGCACCTGCAGACACATCTGCACTAATTTCAGCCATTCACTTAAAGCCCGGAAACAGCTGCAGATTATTCAGCATGATAACAGATAACAGAGTACCTGTTAAAACCCTGATACAGGAGCTACCAACACGTTAGCACCTCACAATACAAGAGGTGGATCGTTGAGCAAGCATGAGAATTTGAAGAAGAATGTTGTCTTACTTGTCTCTGTGTATCTAGGTTTCTGTAGGCAAAATAGGAAATGGCAATCATCCCATAGTGGTTACTGTAGTTTCAGATTGCAATAGAGCAAGGGTTTAAGCAAATGAGATATACTTTTTTTTGCAGATTTAAAAAAACAGGCTACACCAAAAGACAGCAGTGCAAACTAAAACATTAAACACCAAAATAAACATTTGAGGCATAAATCAAGTGAAATAAACTGTCCCCCTTATTTTAAACAAATACGAAAACCCATCCTTTCCACCCACAACAGGCCCACCTTTCTCCCCAAACAAGGAAATAGCCCTGCCCCTAAAAAGTCCAACGAAAAGTCCAATATGTAATGTTCAAAAACCTAATCCTAACTCCCTCTCCACCCACAACAAGGGTGTCCCTCCCACAAAAAAGAGTCAGAAGAGGGCGTTTTCGACACGGGTCCATCTTTTGTTTGCTTTTCCATAAGCCATCATTTGTAGAACCCATTAAGAGGCCATTAACAACTCAATCCCCACAGCCGCTGCTAAATCAGGGGCTTCACAAACAACGCCCTTGCAGTGAATATATTAGTAATTGTCAATGAGCAAGAGGAATATGACTTGCCAGTATCCGTCTCTGTTGCCGCCGGTTCCCCCCTCTGACCACCATGTCCGGCGCATTGGTGTTACCGCTGGCCCCAGCACTGATGGTCAGTGCGGCTGGAAAAAACATTTCACAATTCAGTTCCAACAAAATAAATACAACCGCAATAGATCATTACAGTTCTATCTTCTTCTGTCATTCACTTCAGGAATTTTGTCGGTTTGTTAGAAAAGTAAGGTAGACAAATCAACCGCAAATGTATTGCAATGGAGGGGCAGAGCTAAGTCACTGAAGTGCAATAAAGGGGTGGACTACTTTGGTTAATCCAGGAGAACCTATGGTGAGGTCTTGGTTGGCAAATGCAATGGGCATAAGTAAGGCAAAGAAAACCTTCATAAACATGCGTGGAAAAGCTGACTTGTGCATGCAATCTTGTCGGTGGAGTCCTTGTCCTAAAAATCTGCCCTCTTTGTTATAAGTAACAGCCAGCAACATATATGAGGGGAGAAGGGAAAGCTAAGCTTAGTAACAAAGCAGAAGAAAGTTAGTACAGACAATAGGAAGTCAGGTACAGAAGAAACTTGTAAAATAGATAAATGCAGTGATAACAAGAATTTAGCAAAACTTACATAGAATGAAAATAAGTACAAAAAGGTAGAAAGGCACAGTAAAACTAAAAGAAAAAATATTTTCCTTGTAAATATGGCCCGCAGTGTGCCACAAGACTGTCACTAAATGTGGCTTCCAGTGGCACAAAGGACCTTGGAAATAAATATGGTCCTACATTTACAACTACGTACCACTAACAATGCATTCATATTGCAATGAATGATCTTTGCTTCTCAACTAGCTTTGATGGGGCGACTCAGCCTCCATTTGTTTTCAATGCATAGATACATACAAACTATAATGATATCATACTGGGAGATTGCGATTGGGAGGGACTGCATAAGCTACATAAAAAAAGGCACAGAGAAAGGAATGCTAACTCACTGATATTACGTACTATAACTCTCTTATACTTCTTGGTGGTGACAGGAGGAGTCTCTGTCTGCATGGCTTCTTTAATAATCAGCCCAAATGTGTGTCCACGAGTACAATTAGGAACCGCCACCACTGACTCACCTTACTGTCTCAAACTGAATTACATTATAAATAAACATAACCTTAACTTACCTCTGAGAGTCAGCACTGCTATTAGAAAAAGAATTAACATTGTGGATCAACACGCACAACAATAAATAACTATTACTCACCAAGCTCCAACACCTTGATGCCCAGCAGGTCGAGCAGGTCCTGTTCCCGGTTGATTATGTCTTCTCAACGGTGCATCAACTGCTGCTGGGTGCTCTGGCCAGCGTGGTGACAAACCAACCAGCGAACCCTCCCACACAGCAGTCGATGCTCCCGAATGGTGTAACCACTCCCAGGCCTGCCACCTGCTGCCAGCATGGAGAGGAGGTGGCACTGCACAAAAAAAACTAGTGCTGCCACCTCCTCCCCACTAAAGATGGCCCAAAGCTTCACCCCTTGAGGGCGCCTCCACCCACAAGTTATGCGGCTGCTGCTGCGTCCCTGCTCTGCCAAGTTGCTGGGTGGGGTGAGATAAAGAAGAAATTAGAAAACAGGAGTGGGAAGGGAGGCCCCGGGGGTTTCGTTTCCTGAGGCCAGCATCTACTCAGGGAGGGGAACTACCTGTCCCCCTTCCCTTAATTAAAAATACAAGATTTTGGGGATGGGGTCCTTAGGGCACTAAGTGGACTGTAAGAGGGGGACCTACTGATGCCACCATATATTTAAGATAAAATGGTGGGCTGCCATTTTGGTATTTTTTGCTGTAGTCCTCAGAGACTCCTGCTGGATCTCAGCAAAAATTGCTGATATGTTTTAAAGTTTGGCCCCATGAGGTGGGGAAGATCCTTGTGGGTCCCTCCCACAGGGCCTAGGGCGGCAGGGTATTCCTACCCTGTCCCATTCATTTTTTTTTAATACTTTGTGACAGGCGACTTAGGTCTCCATTACGAGATTGGCGGTCCTAGAACCGCTAAACTAGCGGTGGCAGTCAGACTGCTGCAGTCCTGACAGTCGGACTGCCAGTTACGACCCTGGCAGGTGGCCCACCAGGATACTGCCCCTCTGCCACGATCAGGGATCCCCATAGGTTGGCGGCAGTCAAAGTCAAGGTCAGATACGGCACGCTGAGTTCGGCACTGCTGTGCTGATCAAGACTTTCCTTTTCGCCAGCCTTTTCATGGCGGGCTACCCACCATAAAAAGGCCGGCAGAAAGGCAGAGTTGGGTGCCACAGGGGGGCTCCTGCACAGCCCACGACCATGTAATGGGCAGTGCAGGGGCCCCACTGCCAGCACCCTCGGAATGCGCACTGTCTGACATGGCAGACAGTGCGCATTCCGAGGGTGCAGTGTGCAATGGTGAAATTCCGTTCAGTATTTTGCTCTGTCCCCCCCCCGAAAGAAGACTGTGGAAAATGCATGGGGAAATTTGCTTTTGTGACCCCAGTTTTTTTTCTCAGCCCTGCTTGACAGATTATCCTAAAATATACATATATAAAATATATTTTTGGGGATAATCCTTTCATCTTTCAGTTACATACGATCCTTGGGTCATTGTGTAGCCGTCCGGTGATTAAAAAACTTTTCACAGTTTTTTAAATTGTATTGTTCCACGTTAGTCCGGTACGCGGTTCAGCTAGCACGCTGTTTGGAGTGCGCGTGATTTATTGAAACCGGAGTTGTTTGGAAGTGGATTCTCACGCTGCACTGCACCTCTACTCTTGTGAGCCACATATCACCGCCCCACTGTAGGATAATCCCGGTTGCTGAAGGGGGTCGGAGGACGCCCTCAGGTAAGAAGGGTTCCCTATGGGATGAGCATATGGTGATTGAGTGACACTGGATTGGCGTACGGCTCGGATGGACTAATATATTGGTGTCAGTGATCTGAAATGCCCAGAAAAAGTGTATTCTATTTCAGAATGGGATCATTAGATTAATTGTAAATACTGATAGATATTTGTATATTTTCGTCGGCTTTTCAGCAATTTCATGATTATATTTTTCACGCTATCCTGTGGTATACAGCTCTGGCCGTTTTTGAAGAGTTTTTCATCACATCCACGTATATTTTTTCTACGTTCTGCAACATATAATTGTTACTGATTTTTGTCTAAGTTTCTAAAAATATATTTTTTCCATCTTGTGCATTTGTGCTGCTCTCCCTGACGGCTGCTCTTCTTCTTCATTAAGCACTATACGTGCAATAACAAAGAAGATATTGAGTGTATTGCTTTTTGTGGTTTTCTATTCTGATTGTTGAAGCTTATTATGGCCGATCAAAGAGCTCTATGGGAACAATCAGCTGCTACATTTTTTGATGATACCCAAGGGGCATCAACAACCACTAATGTTCAAAGTCGTACCATATCTAATATCATCTTTGAACTGGAAAAGGCACGGACTTTGGAATTAAAAAAATGGTGGGAGATGACCTCATTGACCAAGTATATAGAGAATGGTCTGGTACCGCAAGGTCTACGGATTCTAATACTGCCCACCCTTGGTGATATGGACCCTGACTTACTCGAACAATGGAGATCATAAACAGCTGATTGTTCACTCAAACTCATGGGCACTTTGATTACCCAAGCAAAACGATGGATGGAGGAACAAATACAGGTGATTGACCGACTAATGAAAGAATTGGAGAAAATGGGTAATCCACAGGAAGTACAACAATCATTGATGAAAATGGAGGAACACATAAAGAAAAAAATAGATGAAATTCAATAGAGATAAAAAAGATTACGAACTTGGAAGGATTTACACTTTTGCCCGCAAGTACAATACCCTTAGAGCGCAAAACAAGATGAATCGAACAGAAAATCCTAATGTACAATCCAACTCTTTTGATGAGAGCTCGGATCTAAGCTCATCAGCTGATGAAGCCTCTTCCAACAAATTGGATTTTCACAGGGAAAAGCGACTTATGCAACTAGTCATGCCACAATCAAGCAGAAACAGAGGACGAGGTCGGGGAGGCACAAGACGCGAAGGGGGAAGAGGAAGAAACAACAAACATCAGGACTAGAGGGTGGTTCTACTCTGGACAATTCCAACATTATTGTCAACATTTCCAAGGTCGATCTGACTCATAATCAAGAACGTATTCTTAATTTAGGGCTCAGTTTCTGTCCAATTGTGCATTGGGATTATGTCAATACACAAATTTAATTATATAAATTTACTCGCACATTGCGTCTAATGAAATATTTTTCCAACAAAGTACAGGTGAAACAGCCGGCTCCTAACATCAATGTGGTTGAATTCTCTGGGTTTTACATCAATGATATTCCTGAGTTAGTTGAAATTAGTGATTTAACTAATACAGATAGAACAATCAGTGATAGTAGAGGTACTGATAGGGAAACCTTGATGAACATGGGATTCACAGTTGATCACACTACCACCAGTTCATTGAAACCTCCCAGTAGATTCAATCCACAGTTACCCAGTGGTAATTTAATTGATACCTTTTATGAGTTGGTAGTCGATGATATTGACAAATTTCGTCATAATTGGAAATTTTAAAAAAACAGGAGAACTAACTTTTCTGCTTCTGATTGGAATGATTTAAATGCTTTGAAATCTAACTCTGCTATTATTATTAAGCCCTCCGATAAAGGTGGTAATATTGTGATTATGGATGTAGCAAGTTATACTAAGGAGGCCTACCGCCAACTATCCTATAGGGAGCACTATGTGAAATTACGTGCTAATCCAAATATTGAATATCAGAGCATCTATTGGGAGATGTTGAATACATGGCGTACTAGTTGCCTCATTGATCAAGAAGAGTATTTTTACTTGAAAGTTGAATTTCCAAAAATTCCCTGTATTTACTTTCTACCTAAAATTCATAAAAACAAGAAAAATCCTCCTGGTCAACCCATCGTGAGTATGAATTCATCTCTTTTAGAAAATATTTCACGTTATTTAGAACTCTTTCTGTGTCCCTATGTAACTGAAGTGCCCTCCTATTTGCGGGATACCAATGATTTTCTATCAAAGATACATAACATTCCTTGGCAATCCAGCTTTCTAATGGTTACCATGGATGTGACCTCATTATATACTTCCGTCATGCACGATTTTGGCATTCAGGCCTGTAGACACTTCCTAGGCACCCGTAAGATTGCATTTTTTCAACATACTAATATGCTTATGACTATGTTAAGATTCTGCCTTACCCATAATGTTTTCCTGTTTGATAATGAATATTATCTTCAGAAACAGGAAACAGCTATGGGAGCATCATTCGCTCCCACATATGCCAATCTGTTTATGGGGTGGTGGGAAAAGGAAGTAGCTTGGTCAGACACTTACAAAAATTACATGGAACGAGTTGTATTGTGGGTCAGATACATTGATGACCTTTTTCTTATCTGGGATGGTGATGAATAGTCCCTTTTAGAATATGTCAATGCACTCAATAACAATGAGTTTAATATTCATTTAGATTTGAAATATAGTACACATACTATTGAATTTTTGGATGTTTTGCTAACTGTCAAAAATGAGACTTTGCAGACGACCATCTATCGTAAACCAACTGCATGCAATTCTATATTGCATGGGAACAGTGGTCATCCGAAAGCTCTAAAATTGAGTATTCCTTATAGTCAATTCTTGCGGGCTCGCAGAATTTGTTCGGATAATGAAAGCTTTAAAACTGAAATTGCCACTTTGATTCAAAGCTTTTTGAATAGAGGATATTTGTTCAAGATTTTAAATGATGCTCAGAACAGAGTGATGAATATGTCCAGAGAAAAATTACTCTTTAAATCGAAAGTCACAGACGAGAGTTCACAAGGACATAGATCCCCACCTAGATTGTTTTTTTAATTCAATCAACAGCATACAGAACTTAATAACATTATTTGAAAAAATTGGCATGTTTTGCGACATGATTCACATATTGAAGATATGATTGGGTTACATCCTCAGATTACATATTGAAAAACACAGTCATTGGGAGATCATCTCACAAGGCGTTTGTTTTGTCCTAAGGACAATCAATCATGGCTATCCAAGAAAAGCTTGGGCTTCTGGAAATGTGGTTGCTGCAAATCTTGCAAATTTGCTCACAATACACATAGTTATGTTACATTTGATGGCAGGGTTTGTGAAATGACTGACCGCATAACCTGCAAGACTGATTATGTTGTTTATGTTATAGAATGTGGCTGCCACAAAACATATGTTGGCAGCACTATTCATAAACTTAAAGTGAGATTTTTACAACATCTTAGAGCAATAAAAAATCAGGATAGATCGTATCCATTAGCCAAACATTTCTGGGAAAGCCATAATGGAGATTGCTGTTCTCTAATATTTTATGGGATTAAAACTATCACTGTTAATCCAAGAGGAGGGAACAGAACAGTGGAGTTAAGACAAATGGAATCAATGTTGATTTTGTTACTTGGTTCTGAAAATCCTTGGGGGCACAATTTAGATGCGGAACTCTATGTCCATTCGTGATATTCTCATTTGACACTTGCATCTGATTTGTCCTTAGTGGATTTTCCATATATTGTGGCATAGGCATGTCAAATAAGGCTCCAGATTCAGGCTGGGAGCAGTATAAACAGATTTAATGAATATTTTTAATTTTTAATTGCTTATCTTTGCACATTAGGATTAGCACTTTATAGATTAGAACTGATTGCACTTTACTTAGCACTTTATGATTACAGGCGGTCTGATGGTATCTTAAAAAAACATCTTTTTCCCTTTTATATGGATATTTATATGGACCTATATGATGTTTATTATATTTATGAGATGATCATATTTTGTCTTCTAATGGACTAAGTAATTGCTATTAGATTAATTTATGAATCGGATATGTAACTGCTGAGGTGATTGATGTGTCACTTTGATTTGCACCTATTGTGGTTCTTATTGTGATCATAGGTGGACCACATTCACTCAGCAGGGATACAATCTAATTTGGAAATGATTGATTTTTAATGATTGTTAATCAGAAACATTGATTTGAAATTGATGTGGAGACGAATATTTGAAGTAATTGTAATATTACATCTCTTAATTATCTATTTAAATATTGATATTTATTTGTATATGAGCATTATATATGGAATGTGTTGAAAATATTTATCCAATAATTGATATTCTTATATTAGGGAGTTAAATGTAATCATTAGTAGATATATATGAATATAATGATATGGTTTTGATATTCATATATGGTTGCTTTTTAGCTACTGCGATAGAAAGTAACTACGTTTTAAGATGGCCGCCACTTTTTCGATATATACATGGTGTTGCTATAATCAAAGAAGGACTACACTGGATAAATTGATGTGTGCAAAAATGTCAGCCAATGTCCAGTTGAAGGCGTTTTCCGAAATGCGTTGACATTTGGCCGGGACAGCGTGATTGAGATTCATTGTTTTGTTTTGAACTTCAGATATATATTTTTTTTACAATAAACAGTCGACGAATTTCGATTGGATATATATATATTTTTTTGGGGGGGGGATAATCCTTTCATCTTTCAGTTACATACGATCCTTGGGACATTGTGCAGCCGTCCAGTGATTAAAAAACGTTTCACAGTTTTTAAAATTTTATATATATATATATATACGTGACCAAGGCTGCTGTGTCAGCCGGAACGCGTTGTGTTGTATTAAACTATTTTTTGCTTTTCCTGGAGTCCTGAGTGTGCAAGTATTACCTGTTTAATTTTTATATATATATATATATATATATATATATATATATATATATATTTATATATATATATATTATATTATATATATATCTTCCAAAGTGAAATCCGGAATGTGGAAACAATAGTGCAGCGGTGGCAGCTGGGCTCCGGAATGCCCATATAATTATCAAAGTTTCCTCTTATCTTCAAGGAAAACCAGGACTCCTCCAGAATGCTGTCAGTATAAACAAAAATTTATTGTGGAGAAAAGACTCCCCTCCAATGGGTTTCGGCAGTAGACTTGGTCACGGATGGAGTGGGTACACACACACATCTATAAATAGTACTAAACATAAAAAACTGACTACCGTCTACATCCCAGTGTGAACACCCTCACTTTGGCTGCCATCTTAGAATAGTGCAATCATCCTTATTCATATACATCATTATTAGCTTTCATGATTCAAACAACACTCTATATCTTCTTATTTCATGTATCATAATGGTTGTGAGTATATACACATATGTTTACCCTATAGCTCATTTCTCTCTTTATATATTATATTTAAAAAATATTACTCATAATGAAACTTCATCAGGACACTAAAAGCTATCCCGTTCAAGTGGACTGTCCAAGTCACATATAAAGTATCCAAAAACATAATATATTACTCAACCAAAATTCCAAATCATAACATATCTCTTATTTCATTATTTGAAACCCTTATGTATTTGTATATTTTTTCTACACAATTAGATGCACTTCCCCCACACTACACATGAGATCAAATAAAATTACAGTAAAAAAATACATCCACTTACCCAAATTGCTAAATCAATGATGTAAACATTCATGAAAATAGTGTATAGTTCAATTAAGGAAGCTCGTACAGTCCCACACATCTCCCATCCTATACTTGTCATTTTATCCCAAATGAATACACAGTTCTTCACTGGAATTCAAACCTATGGGATCAAGTGAATCAAATTCTATTAAATATTTTGATTTCAAAACTCGTAACTCTCGTTCACGACTGCCTCCTCGGCAATTTGTTTTTACCTTGTCAATCACTACATATCTTAATAGATTTTCATTTCCAAAGTGTTTATCATAAAAATGTCTTGCCGCTGGATAATTACTATCATGTTTTTTTTACAGCTCTTCTGTGTTCCAATACCCTTTTCTTGGGACAATGAACTGTGTTGCCTACATAGATCTTCTGGCAAGGGCATGTTAGACAATACACACAGTTTAGTGTGTTACAATTAAAGTTGGCTTTGATGACATGTTCTTTCATAGTCCCTGTCACCATTATTTTGTTACAACTTACACTATTTTTGCACGCTTTACATTGCATACAACAATAGAATCCCAAATGCATCACATTTTTAGCTTCCTTTCCTTGCTCACTCATCACAAAATTTTAAAAGTGATTTGAAGTGTATCTTGTATAAATTTACATAACACCAAGTCCATCTGTAGAATGTGCCAACTTTTGTTCAAGATCTTCCTTACATTGTAAGATTGGTTGCTGAAGGTTGTTATAAATCTAATTGTTTCTTTTTCTTCATCTTTAGGGAGGACCTAAACAGTAGGTTATCTCTACAAATTTTATCCAACTTTTGTTTTGCCTCTGTAATAACCTTCATATTGTAGCCTCTCTCCTTGAACCTTTCACACATCCTTGCACATTCTTGTTGGTAATCTAATGTCTCACTACAAATCTGGCGTGCTCTTAACAGTTGCAATTGCAATCCCGACAATTCAAAACATCTGAATTAAAGTCAAAATTTGAGATGTGCTTGAAACTATCTGAAAAATGTCTCTGGTCAATAATCGAATCCCCTGGATGACTAAGGATAACCTAAAAAAAATCTCTGGGCATTTCTGCACTTGTGGCAGCCTGACATACATTAGGGAACATGCATGTGGGGGCCCCTGCCTTTCCTGGGGTAGCAGAAATGGAATATGCAAATTCTAAATAGCGCTTGCAAGGGCTTATTGAGTGATCTGAGCCCCAGCTGATCATATCCCTGTTGCAGCCCTTTAATGTGGCCAACGCTGGGCAAGTGTTCATTATTTTTTCATAATGAGTGCCCTAGTCTCACCTAGACACCCACAGCATTTTTCTTTGCTTGGAGCCACTGGGGGAGTCACAGAGTCCCCCACATCCATTGCGGGCTCCGTGTATACACACACAGCGTAGGAACTTGCATCCCTCCATGCTCCTACTCACACTGATTTGAGCAGAATCAAAGTACTCTTCCTATGCATGGGTAACCCAGATGGGAGACTAGAGACTGGGTGCTCTAGCTTACCCCAGACATGGGCACGGGTGGTGGGACGGGAGGATCCTGCATAGATCTCCCTGTTGGTCCCCAGGGTGATTGGGTCACCCAGGGGCTTGCTATTGTAAGAACACATTTGCTTCTTGGAGATATTGGGGACCCTGGGACCAAGAAGACTTGTGGGGAGGGGGCTGCCCACACACCCCCTCCCTGAGTCTATAATTAAAAAAAAAGATTATTTGGCCTAGCCTTGGGGGCTTTGCCCACCCCTGCAGTTTAAGTAGCTTCTGTAACATTCCTGGCCAGACCCCTGGGGCACCTAGCTGCTTTCCCCATTTTCATGGCCACCAATGGACCATTTTGGATACGTTTGGTGTTCTTTGTCTTCTGGTACCCGCTCTAGTCACCAGGAGGGGTCTCTCCAGCCCTCCTACCACCCCCAACATTGTCCTGCAGGTCAGGGGTGACCTTCCCTGTCCCCTGATGTGGTCTCTCATTTTTTATTTTCAGGAGTCGTGAAATAGACGCCACAACATATTCTCCATGTTGTGGCCAGCAAATCTGCTCTCCTTTCACTCAGTTGCTCTGGCTCCCATTTCTAAGCACAGGTTGTTCAAAGCTCTAGGCCTGTACCACAACGTGTATGTCTTTAAATTAGTTTTATCTATAAGTCATCATTTTTTTCATCCTATTATCCTTGTAAGATTGAACCTAACTATGCAAGTGGAAAACAGTTTTGTCAAGTTTTAGAAGCCTCTAAAAACATACTTGTTTGTTACTCTCTGCTCAAGTGAGACATACTATCTATGTTTTGTTTTGGCACCAGCATACCCCCTTTCTAGGCTAACTAAGGGGCATATTTATCCTTGTTTGCACTGAATTTGCATGATTTTTTGTGACACAAATTCGGTGCAAACTCCATATTTATACTTTGGCGCTAGATCTGTCTAGCGCCAAAGGTATGGAGTTAATGTCATTTTTTGGAAGTGGAAACCTACCTTGCTTCAGGGAGATGCAGGGTAGGCATTCCAGTGCAAAAAATGACTCTATTTTTATCCCCCTGTGCTAAAATCACACACCGGGGAGGAGGGGGTCAAATAATGGTGCAAAGCCTCCTTTGCCCTATTATTTAACGCCTGGGTCAGGGCAGGCGTTAGGGGACCTGTGGGCCTATTTCCATGGTGGAACACCATGGAATAAGCCAACAGGGGCCCGCCCCAGGGACACCCCCACCCACACCAAAGGGACAGCGGAGGATGGGGGACCCCATCCCAGGTAAATATAGGTAAGTACAGGTAAGTATTTAAATTTATTTTTAATGGCCCCCCCCTTCATGGCACTGGGTGCAATGTCCATGCCCAGGGGACACTGCTCCCCTCTGCTGGCCATTGGGGTGGTGGGCATGACTCCTGTCTTTGGGCCAGAAAATGACGCTAGGCTGGTTAGAGTCATATGTTTTACTTTAACCTGTCTAACGTCATTTTTTGGTGCAAAACCCTCTTCTCCCATACCGCCACCCCCACCCAGCTAACGTCATTTTTTTTTTACGCTAGCCCACCCTTTGCTCCGGCTTGCACTGTTCTATAAATATGGTGCCCGGCTGGCGCGCAGGAATGGTGCAAGCCGGTGCAAAACTTTTTAATGCAAAACTGCGTTACTGCAGTTTTGCACCAAAAAGTATCAATATGCCCCTAAGGGCCTCAGTGCCTGGGCCACAGCATGGGATTCGGCAGCATCACAGCAGGCAAGCGAAAGGCCAGGCTCAAGCTCCTGAGATAATGCTAGGGCTGATGCATTCTGGTGTCTGTGAGGGACATCAGTTGTCGTGCACAGTACATACTGCTCCAGCAGCCGCTTGATGCCCCTATCTGACCTATCCCCACAGAATTATCATTAGGTAGCTCTTTGAAAGAGGGGGACTAGACCAATGTTGGCATTGGAAATTGGAAACTGCTAAGAGGTAACCCTTTCTCAACTTGCCAAATAAAGGCTTTGAATGGGGGTCAATGTCTGGGGCATAGTTATCAGTAGTGTAGTAGATGCAGTGACAATGGGCCCCAAGAGTTTGAGGGGCCGACATCCCACTTGTGGCTATCTTTTACTTCCCAGTACAGAGGCACACCTTATAAGGTCTGATAACACCCTTGCTATGCCACTGCAGCAAACCTAACGTACTCCAGCCTTGCCCATGACAAAAGGGAAACAGTGAGGTCAAAAACGGGGCAGGAATCATGTCCTCTCCTCTTTCTCTGGCAGGGTTATACAGCTCCGAACCTGACGCAGATCTTAACTTCTTACCTGGGCTTTCAAGTCAATTACTGGGATCAGAGGGCCACATGATGATGATAATGAAGGCCCTGTTTGTCCTTTACCCCCTGTCGAAGCTCCGTTTTATACCGGCCACCCCCATTTTAAGTGTTATAAATAGATTAATCAACCGCTAACTACATTTTCATGGCACAGCAACTACCCACACCCTTCCCTTCAAGGGAGTAAATACCCAAAGGCATCCGGTGTGAGAATGGATCGCAGAAATGTTGATGAATAACCATAAACTTGTTAGTTTGTGAATGTGAAAAATTATTCCCACTTAGAACACCCACTCTCCTCCCCTTGCAAAAGATTTATTCAAATGAAAAAATGCTTGTGAGTAAATACATTTTCAGTGTGCACAAGCTATGGATTTACACTCGTGAGTTAGGTTCTTTGGGTACCTAAGCTACAATTATTTATGTCAACGTCTTTGTGAATCTCGCTCAGAGGCCTTTACCTCTCATGTCCAAAAAATCCAAAGGGGCCGTTTCACTACACTGCACTTGATCACAAAGGCATAGATCTTTCTGTGTATCCTGGAGCAGCCAAATAAGGTAAAACATATTAAAAACATTTTTAATTGAATCTACAAAAAACTGTGACAGCTCCCTCAGAGCGTCTCATGAAACCATTTATTTATTAGTTGCTCTGACTGGCATCCAAAACACATTTCACAGGCCTTTATGCTACAAGAAAGAAAAAGTGGGGAGGTATTTTTTTCTCATGGCTTGGCTGAAGCACACATCTTTTTGCCCTTCTAAGCATCACTTAGATGTTCAAAAGCTGAATTGACAATTGAAAATGATAAATCCTGATCAAGATTTGCAAATTCTTCATATGACAAGTTCCACTAATGCCTTAATAAAAACCTGCAAGTATGGTCGATTTTGCCATGTATTAAATTTAGCGGTGGATGTGGGAATAGTGGGAAACAACCATTAAAATGCAGTCACAACCACAACATACATTTACAACGAACCCATATTCACGTAGGCGTTATTACCATGCATGCCATTACCACGCAAATGACATTACTATGAACGCCTTTACCAGGCATTATAGCTATAGACATTTGCAACACATTAGTGGGTAAGTATATATGTAAGTATTTGGTATATTTTTTATTATACATTTTTAATACTAATAACAACAATAATAACAATATTAATATGAATATTACTCAAATCAACGATCATAATAATACTCTTTATTAATTAATTATAGTTATGTTATTATTATTTTTTGGGGAGCAAAAATATTTTTTAGGGACAGGATATAAGGGATATTGAGGTACTGGGGAGGGATCAGATACATTTTAAAATAATTACAATAATTACCTAAAAATATTTCTAAGGGTGTAAAACACTCCTGAGGCATGGGATATAGGGGATATAGGGCTATCAGGCAGGGAAGTGTATCAATATGCAGATATTATTTTTAATACGTGACTATTCATTTATTATAAGCATAATGTATATTTAAAAATAAATATATAATAACTATTTAAAAATATTTCAAGGATACATTAAACTTCTAAAAATATAAGTAACATTTAAGCATCTTTAAAAAATAATACAAGTATTTTAAAGACTTTATTAACGTTAAGAAGGAATCAAACAATGTATTTTAATCAAACAATATATTACACAATTTATTAAAAATCTAAAAAAACTTCGAGAAATACCTAATTTATAGTGTATTTAAAAAAAATATAATTAAACTTTTACACCCAATGTAACATATTTAAAAAATAATTTTAGAAGTTTTTTCCCCACGCTTTTCCATTCACTGCAATGGGGAAAATTGTCCCTTTTCACTTTTTACTTTTTGCCTTGATGTTTGTGGTTTTGCATCTGTTTCGATAGTCGGTGTAGGCTTGCAGTCAAGATCAAAAGCAAAGAAGAGCTGCGGTCAAGTAAGAGCAATTTACTGTATTATTTTTAGTATATAGGTGGCTGCATTTATTCTCAGTGGGGGATAGATAGATGTTAGTTACATAAGAAATATGTTTTTGTTGTTATCACTTTTTAATTCCCATGCAGGTAGTAGTTGAATGCCTGTGTCAGGACAATTGTTTTTTATTCAAACTTAGATTAAAAAAGGTTTTTAAAAAAATGGGCCAGATGTATCATACAACCGATTTGCGATTCTGAAATAGCGATTTTTAAGAAATCGCTATTTCAGAAATGCAAAAAGGTATGTATGATTTTTGCGATTCGGTAATAGCGATTTCTTAAAAATCGCAAATGCTATTACCGAATCGCAAATAGAGAATCTGTCCCCATTCGCACCTATGGGCCTGTTGGCCCATATCTGCGAATTTTTTGCATTTCCAAAATTGCGATTTCTTAACCAGAATTCGCAATTTTCGAAATGCAAAACCCCAGGGCGCTGGGGACCTAAGGCCCCCTCTGCTGCACACCAACATATTTGTTTGGGACGTGTAAGGTGCACACATGCCAAAAGGGCATGTGTGCTTTGCAAGTACATTTAAAAAATGCATTTTAAATGCATTTTTAAATTTTGCACATGGTTACCACAGGTTCAACCTGGTGGTAAATAGCGATTCCTAAATGCCCAAATCGCATTTAGGAATGGTTTCATGCATGTGCTTAGAAATCGCAAATAAGGAATCCTTATTTGCGATTTCTTATTTAGAGAGTCGCAATTTGCGACTCTCTAAACAGGGTCGCAATTTTAAGGAATCGCTATTTTTGCGATTCCTTAAAATTGCGTTCAGAATGTCTTTCATACATTCTGAACTGGCTTTTTGCATTTGCAAATGGGCATTCGCACCGTTTGCGAATGCAAAAAACCTTGATACATCTGGCCCAATGTTACATACTTTTTTAAACCATTTTGAAACAAAACCAATATTTTGTTTTATTTTTACGTCATGTTTTTGTAAACTGTCTGACGTCTACTTAGGACAAAGACCACGCGGATGGAAGAAAAAAATGGATTCCATGGATCATTTGGTGTTACACTTTTTTTTTTTTATAAAGCTGGATATGGATTTTTTTTTCATTTCATGGGAAATTTTTTAACCAGCATACTTTTCCAATCAGCCCAGGGGAAACATTGTAATACAATTGGTGGGTGCCGCCGCTTGACGGCGGCCTCCTCCCTGCAGCTTTGGCAGTCAACTGGTCCGACCGCCAAAGTCATAATGAGACCCTTAGTTTTCTTCATTCATAATGCAGTTTACTGTTTGATATGTAAATCTCAACTAAGGGTGACTTTTTGATTTTTTTGCGAATATGTCCAGGAAAAGTGAAAAAAACATCCTTGAATTTGGGTTTCGGAATATACTTTAGTAATGGTATTAATCATGGTCATCTTAAAGTCAAATAACACTTTTCTAGAACTTTTATTCATTGTTTTAGATGGTATCACTGTCATAAATGTAGTGTACGTTGAGGTTTGCTTGACAGGGAGCAAACTATAAACTAAAGGGACTGTAGTGTTAATTATGTTGGCATGAATAGTGTATATTTGGGTGACTGGATGGGGTGTGGAATTAAATGTGCCATCCATCATCAAAATATCACTATTCTCAAGAGTTACCAGATTTTGGGGTGGGCTATTTTCTGAGGGTCATGCAAAAGGAAAGGTTCATTAGTAAAAGTTACAGTTAGTTCAGGAGGAGTGTTAATGTCTGAGTAGGTCAGTGGTGTTACTCAGGGGTTACTTGCCTGTTTTTGTATCTGTTTTATTCGTCTAAGGTTGCAAATTGTGGGCATAAAACTGGCTTCATGCATAGCAGTGTTTTTTATGGTACCCCCCTCAAAACTGAGTCCAGGGTTCATTGGAGGTGGATGGAAATATATTTATTTACTGAAGTTCTGTCTAACTACAATCTCCATTGCAGAGGCTGAGTGGTTATGTTCTATGGTCCTTTCAACAGTGTCACCAAGTGTAACCGCCCTGCCTGTGCAATAGGATGGAAAATACTTCACACATCTCTAATGACTCCTGGCCTTAGATAATCTGTTATTACAATAAAGATAGACACCATAGTTGAGGAGCCAATTCTCTCTTCTCGGTTGAACGTAGCTTGCTTGACTTTTTTGAAGCCATTTTGTAGGTATCTGTAGAAGCACAGAAAAAAGAAAAATGTTGTAAGTGTTTAGTTTCAAATTGTGTTTTACTTCGCTTCATTATTGGGAACCTGCACAAGGAAATACTTTTTCTATGGTTATTTTAGAAACTGTTGTTTTTGGGAAAACATGTTTATATTTCTGTTAAAAAATGAAAGAGAGATATGTGTTAATATTTGATGCCTGTGGAACGAACGTCAACGTTACATGTTTTTAATAAGGACTGCTTTGTTGGGATTATTTACCTCAAATTGTTAGTATCCTTTTGTGATCTGAGTTGTGATGGGGAGGAGACTTTTCCTTTGGACGTTCTTGTAGTTGGATTGCTCCTTTCAGGTGTTTTGTAATGTGCTCTGTACAGGGTTTTGACAAAAGAGAAGGCTTCAGAATGGTTAAAGTTCGAACTATGGTGTATTTCGTTGTTAGCAATGTACCTGCTAAATAGAAAAAAACATTTTCAGGCATTGTATTGATGGAGATAAACAACTTTTCTATTATTGTTTAAGAATGAGAGATTGTTTGTTTTTATTATTGGTTGCCTGTTGAAAGACATTTGTTAGATTTGCTAATTTATAGGTTTTTTAATAATATTTATTTTTCGAGGTCTTTCTCGTTTCATGCAGTGGTACTTCTGGTTGGTTAATTTTCTCATTAATTTTTCCAACTTCCAATTTATTGGACAGATTATAAGGTCTGTAAAATAAAATAAAATGTAGGTATGCTGTATCTATATTTCAGTCCATTCTTTACCGAGTTACTGAGCAGCACCGTCCCTGAGGTAAGTACCCGGCAGAGATAGATTAATAATGTTGACCCCCATCCACTGTCCAGCACCTTCCCTTAGGCAAGTATCCGGCAGAGTTAAAATTGTAATTTTGCTCACAACCACTGTCCAGTACCTTCCATGAGGCAAGCAGCTGGTGGAGTTAGAATAGTAATTTTTCCCCCAACCACTGTCAAGCACCTTCCCTGAGGTAAGTACCTAGCGGAGTTACAATAATATTTTGCCCCTCAAGCACTGTCCAGTCCCTTAGGTAGGCACCCAGCGGAGTAAAAATAGTTACTTTGCCCCCTAACCACAGTCCACCACTTTCCCTGAGGTAAGAACTTGGAGAGGGATAACAGTAATTTTACCCCCCAACCACTGTCTATCAGCTTTCCTGAGGTAAGTACCTGGTGGGGATAGAAAAGTAATTTTGCCCCCCAAACACTGTCCAGCACTTTACTTGAGGCAAGTACCTGGTGGAGTTTAAATACTAATTTTGATCCCCTCCCAATGTCCAGCACCTTCCCTGAGGTAAGCACCTGGCAGAGTTAGACTTGTAATTTTGCCCCCAACCACTGTCCAGCACCTTTCCATATGGAAGTGCTTGGCGGAGTTAGAATATTAATTTTGCCCCCCTGGCCACTGTCCAGCACCTTCACTGAGGTAACTACCCGGCGGAGTTAGAATAGTAATTTTACCCCCAGCCAATGTCCAACACCTTCCCTGAGGTAAGCACCCAGTGAAGTCAGATTAGTAATTTAGCCTACAAGCACTCCCCGGCTGAGTCTCTGAGCTAAAGGTCCTTTTTAATTTATACTGTAATTTGAGGGGGGAAATGTTGTTGATATAGACTTGCATTGGTTTGCCTCCAAGAAATACATTTGAAATAAAGCCTGCAGATAGTCTGCCAAAAATCTGTGAAATTAAAAAAAAAAAAAAAAAGACTTGTTTTTTGGATTTATTTGGTTATATATAAGGGTGATTATTATAACTATTGTACTTACTTGAGCAAATAGGTGGCACTGTATGAACAGCAAACTGTCACTGGTTTCCTCCTACTTCTGATGTGTGTGGTCACCAGCAAAGTCAGTCTACCACTGAGCACAAAATGGTGGATGGCTGAATTTATATGTTTTTTAGAATCTGACTGAATATATATTTATTTTCTACTGTAAAGAAAGATAGTTTTTTTCATTCCTATTTAGAATAACAGCCATTTTGATTGGTTACATGCTGCATACAAAGTTAAAACAGTAGTGATAAAATATAATGCACATGTTGATTTTGGTATTAGAGGTACAACATTAAGGGCCACATGTACAAAGATTTGTTTTTGCGACTCGCACATTGTAAGTTGCCAAACCGAATGTACAACAGTGTACTTTACACTGTTTGCGATTCCCAATGGGGCCGCAAATGACCTACCTTATGAATATTCATGAGGTAGGTCGCAATTTGTAATCCCATTGGGAATGGCTGCCCTCACAGGGATGGTGGCCTGCTGGAGACAACAGACCACCATGTCTGTGACTGCTTTAAATAAAGCACTTTTGATTTTTTTTAAATACAGCTCATTTTCCTTAGAGGAAAATTAGATGCATTTCAAAATCAAAAAAAGTTTTCTTTTAATTTTTTTAGAGCAGGCAGTGATCCGTGGGACCACTGCCTGCTCTGAAAAAATATTTTAGCTGCCATTCACAGAGGGGATGGGGTCCAGTTTGAAACTGGTGCTAACTGCGATTGGTTTGTGACCGCATTCACGGGCACAAAACAATCATACATCGGACTGCGACTCGCAATTAGGAAGGGCATGCCCCTTCCTAATTGCGACTCGCAAACCCTTTTTGCGATTCGGTAAATAGATTACCAAATTGCAAAAATCGGTTTGTACATACCAAAAAGCATTTTTCTCGTTGCAAACAAACCGATTCTGTGAATCAGGCCATTCGAGATGAGAAAAAAGGTACATACATGTGGCCCTATCAGTTTGCTTTTTTTATGAAATATATCTCAGAAGATAGTACTGTGAAGGAGCATTTCACATACTTGATCTTAAATTTGTTTTTTTTCAAGAAATTCACCCAATATGATATTTTAACAATGCGTAGTAATGGCATGTGCTGTATTGATGTGCGTGATAAAGGTACTTATAATCTACCTTGATGGATATGCGTGGGAGTGGCATGCGTGGTAAAAACATGTGCTGTAATGGTAGGTGCTTTGTAGACACTGCATTGTAAAAACATGCGTGGTAATGGTATGCATTGTTCTGTCATACATCCGGGAATAGCGGATGACAGGGGAGTGATATGGATAAGACTAGTCATGTAATGTACTTCGAACACCCACAAATCTGGAATTTTTTAGTATTCAATAAAAAACTTTCATGGCCATTTGTATCCAGAAAACACACATGAGAGTAATCAAAAAAATGAAGAAATGTGTCTCCAGGATGGTAATGCAAATGATATACACAATTATTCAATGGGGATTTAGAAAAAGGGGTTTCCCCACATGAAAAATATTTTCTAAACCTCAGAAATACAAAAAAACTTGCAAATGCTAATTTTCACAACATTTTTCCTGGGAATTCGTCCAACCTCAGTTGCAAGAGTGGGGCAGCAGGAGAACTCATTGGCATCTACACTTTAGGTAGATTTCACTGTGTTTTTCTGGGGATGACAATAAATCATCACGTTAATAGAAGTGAGAAGTGTAAGTCCATAATTCCTAGATCTCCTCAAATGTTTAAGAATCGGGCCCTACGTTTTCAAAAACTAAAAAAAACAATTTGCAGTAGTTATGTTTTGCCTTATTTGAACTGTTCCCTCATTGAGCCTTGGCTTTGGGTCATCTGCCAGCAGTACAGCCTCTGGTTCCGAATAGTCGAGTTCGGGCATTATGGAAGCTAGGGTACAGCAGAGAACGGAGAAGCCTTGACTTTTCCTTAACCTTTACCAGCATTATTACTTCCCCACACTAGCCATCTCAGGAAATATTTCTTATTCCGTTACTAATTAGTTTGCACTAATTAAAAATTGCTTTATATTGTATTGTATTGTAATAGTATTTATATAGCGCTTACTACCCCTGACGAGGCATCAAAGTGCTATTTGGCGAGTAGCACGCTACTCCGGAGCCCAAAAGGAATTAGTGGTGGATTAGTATAGGGAAATAGGAGTACAGTTTAAGTATTATTATGAGTTAATTTGAGCCGCGGATATGTGAGTTTGTTAGTTGGATTGACTGGAGTAATGGAGTGGTGGAGGAGGGAAGAATCCAGAAGTGTTAAATGGGAGTTTATGGTAATAGGATTTAGGCTTGGGATGAGTAAAGGGGGGGGGGATGGAGGAGGAAAGAGTCTGTAGAAAGGGTTAGGGAGATCATAGTAGCAGGTTGAGATAAATGAGGGAGAATTTAGTAGGATTGTTTGGGAGATCATGGTAGTGAAGTGATGTTTGTGTGAGTTAGATGTGGAAGAGGAGGGAAGAGTTTAGGCAGGGTTATGTAGGAGATGGAAGTAGTAGAATGGATTTGGGATGAGTCAGAGTGGGAATGGAGATTGATAGAGACATGACATATGGTTTTGGGTAGACAAAGTGTGACATAAAATGAGAGCAGGGATTCATAAGTATCTAATATAACAACTTATCTAGGAGCTATGCAATGGCCTATGAACATGTTAAGTAGAGAATAACAAACATATATATATATATATATGTATATATATATATATATATATACACACACACACACGAATATACACACACACATGAACACACATATGCACACATGTACATACATGTACATATTTAAACCATGAGTAAATATACATTAGTTAAACAGGTTTAAAGAGTATGTGTGTAGTTTATTGTTTTGACATATTTTCTAAAGAACTATAGATAACTAGAATATGCACATAATCAGATAAAAAATATTTGTCAACATAGGCATATGGAGTCCATAGCTGTTTGAATATGGTGGTTATGAAGGAAAGGGCCAACTCAAGTAGCTTTCTGAAGACAAGATCTGTGGCTCTGTAGGTGTGTTAAATATTTTAACACTGTTGTGTCCTTAGTTTTTTTCTTTAATAAGCCTCTTTTAAGACACTATAAGGAGCATTGATTCCACTTAGCAATGTGTCACTTTCTTGTTTGCTTCCATGCGTCTCTAAGAACAGCCACTATATTCTCTGGTATTTTTAGATTACCAAATTCTAAGTCTTCAGGAGCCAGTATGCCAGGCTTAAAGGCTCTGGTTCTGGGTGTGGCACACTTCCTTCTTCCATTGACAACAGGTCTTGTTATATTGGCAGTTTTAGAATGTTCCCTTGTGCCACTTCCATCAGCTCTGTAAACCAAGTCGGCCTTGCCTACTGAGGGGCAATTAGTATTAGAGGCATCTTACTTCTCCTGCATTTCTTGATCACCCTGTGTAACAGTGGTATCGGCAGAAAATCATATGCAAATATCCCTGACCCGTCTATCGACAGGGCATTCCCTAGGGCTTGATGGTATGGTTGTCTGGAAGCAAAATTTTGGCATTTTGTCTTCCCTGGGGTTGCAAATAGATCTATTTTTTTAGTTCCCCACCTCCTGAAAATTTTTTTGAATACTCTTTGATTGTGTTCCCCTTTGTGAGAGCATTATGTTTGTCTGCTCTGCCTGTTCACTTTCACATTGCCCTTGCCTGGTAGATGGAACTGATATTATCTCTAATTTCCTCTGTATTGGCCACTTCCAGGCTTCTTGTACCAGCTTTGAAAGAGCACAACATTGAGCGTACACAGTATAGCACTACACAGGAGAGGTAGCAGGGATTATATGCCTTCTGATGAAGTGAAACCAAAAATAAGAAAGTAGTGCTTCAACAGTGAGCAGTGGAAGGTCACATGTAATGCACCTATGACCTAGGCGAGAGACAAACACAAGTAATAAAGTCCACACAAACTGATGAATAAAAAGCAATCAAATGACTGACAATAGAGCTAACCAATGTTTAGCAATGGGTGGGCTTTAAGCCCAATGTACACTTAAAATAGATCTTTTCAGCAACAGACATCCTGCACACCCGAGAAGAACTAAAAAGCATAAAAACCTGAAAGGAAAAAAAGATCTGCACACCAGCCTCAGTAGTAAGATGAACCAGTGCTCATGCAAAAAAGTGGTCACTCACAATGCAAGAGAACCAATGGCTGAAGTAGGCAGACCCTTTGCCCTATGCTGTATCAGGGTTCGAAAAATCAAAAATTTTACTAAACCTGTACATCAAGTAACTTAAATAATCTACTCGACCTAACTAATGTACTTGACCCGTAAATGGGTCAAATTGTGTGGTCCTAGGCAAATAGTTTACAGAGTTGCCTTTTTCTTATTTCTCACATATGATTGCAACTTCAAATATGTGAGCTCAGCATTTCTGCAGTACAAAAGACCTCTTTTGTTTGATTAAGTAGACTAAACTTTGCTGCTTGCATCACAAGAATGTAGCCCACATCCCCATGAGGTCTAGCCCACATAACCTAGGACTTTTTGTTTTGTTTACTAACAACATTGTCATCAGGGCAGGAGTGTTTCTTAGTTTGTGTAAACACTCAATTTTAATGAATATATTACTAAACCATGATGTGCTAACATATTCTCATCTACACACCATAACTTTCCAAAAAATGTCCAAAAACCTCTCCACTAATTTGCAGCTTTACTGATAAAACTATACAGTGTATTAATCTGTGAAAATTGGGTTTCAGACATTTCCTTTGCACCTCAACATGCAAAGTATTCTGATTTGTTTTCATCCTATTGAAATATTTTTTCATCACACAGAAATATAAAAAAGGGCCTTCAAAACTACTGAAATATATTTTGAAATGTTTGCACAGTTGACTTAGTCATTTAAATCTTGTGGGTTAGGTAAAATCTGACATCCTATATCATTTTATTTTATGTTCTAAGCAGCAGCTCACACAGTTCACCTTACAAAGTTCTGGAACTCTGCAGTCAGAAGGAAAATTCATTGTAAGAAAAACTGACTTTTGACCTCTGTCTGAACACAGAGCAAATGTGACATAAGAACAAGATTTAAAGGCATCTTTTATTGCCCCTCCATCTCACCAGCGGGGATGACTGAGAATTAAAAATAGCTCAACCTGATCAAATAAGACTGCCAACGCCAGTGGATTTTTCAAGCCCTGAGCTAATTATAGAAACGCATGCATATATACGCATGCCCCACACATGACCCCCCCACCTGAGCATATATAGATACACACACACACATTTATCTGTTTATTAATTACAGGAGGACCATAATTTAAGACAGAACTTTATTATAATAAAAATAAATTTAAAAAGGGAAGGCAGAGTCAATTACCTTCCTGAAGACTACAAGGACATGCAAGCATACCACATAGGCGGTTTCAAATGAAATGTTAAAAGCTTGCTTGGCGTACAGTTTAAAAGTATATTTACTTAAGTTCAGTGAGAAAATAATAAAACTTCAAACCATGAATACGTGCCGCAATTGCATGCTGAGGTTTATGTCCAACAGAAGATAACCTTACTCTCTTTTTATTTATCATAACAGGTACTGTTTCACTGAACTTTATTGCAGCTATTTCAGCTTCTCTAAAGCTAATTTCCAAGTATGCCTAGTTTTTGCAGCGTATGTATTTATTGTATTAGCGAGTGGTTCCCAACCTGTGGTCTAGTTACCCCTGTGAGTCCCCGAAACCTCCTCAGGGGGTCTGCAACTGCTAAGAACATTACATAATATTAACAGATTAGGTTCCCAGCGTTCAGTAATGACTCAATTGAGGAATTCCTGAATTCCAATAATGATTCAATGGGGGTCCCCTTGTTCCAGTAATGATAAAATGGGGATCCACCGAGGTCAAGAGGTTGGGAACCACTGGTCTAGACCATTTTTAAAAAGATCAATGGGATCTCATCAGTACATTGACTATATAAATATATGGAGAACTATAATGGCATACTTTATTGACATGTTTTGGATCCAGTGTTTGCTTGATAAAGCAGCATTTACTTTTCTTTAAAATATTCAAAAATATTTTTCTATTTGATATTAGGTTTTGTTTTGTCATTTACATTGTCAATTCGGATTACGAATTTTAAAAATGCCTTTTGGGGTTTTTATGGACAAAGGTGAAGCCAGCCAGATGGCTCAGCGAGTTAATGTGCATTTGTTGACATCTGCAGTGACCAATAGGGCCTCGTTCAAACGCTGCAATGCAGTCTCAGTCTTCCATCCGTCTGAGGTGAATACATTGAGACTCTAAAATGGACAATAGTGATATCTCTCATTACAAGGGTGGGAAACGGCGGAAGTGTGGCATGAAGCGCTATATAAAAAAAATCCTTTTACTTATGGTTTCCGTTCATCTTCCCAACCATGATTGATGACTCATCATTGTCTGAGGAATAGACATCCCGTAATTAAATTTCTCTGCTTCAGATTGTGTAGGGCATCTGAGCTGTATGATGTCTATTCTCAAAGAGAAAAGCATATATTTGGCACTAGGAATTCTCGCAACTAGTATTTCTCCACCAGGCCTATAATACCCAGCGACATTTTGTGGCTCCTTCTGCGTTTGCTGGTTTTACCAGCTACCAATTTTAAAATACCAATAACTCAGTATGTTTTTCCCCTAGTGAAAATAACGTCTCATTCTAGGTTTTCCTGCTTGAAATCATAGCTGAATTGGTGCACCAGATTACCTACGGGTTTCCCTTTTCTCACCATTTTCCCTTTGCAAATTTGGATAGGAGTCTTCTGGTGGAATCAACAAAATGATTTCTTTAGGTATACAGTAATTTAACAGAAAGCGTAAACCTTATTTGCGTCCAGTTTTAACTTACAGGAGCACTTGGAATGGAGGTCTTAGCATTGTGACATCACCATTTTAATTGTATTACCGATGATCAGTACTGAAGAAGTGATCCCGATCCTAACAAGATCTTAACATACTCAGGCACAGACTGGTTCAACTCTTTTAGATCCTGCAAACCGACACAGCTTGTTATATTGCCAGCACTGGTGGACGTGGCAATCCGAGGTTCAGCCCAACCCTACTCTTTTTAATCTGTTTAATTGATTTTATTTATAGGTTGTAAGCATTGTCACAACAATCTAGCAGAAAACATCCTTGTATACTTATGCATTGCTCAAGTATATTTCAGAACTTATCACAATCATACAACTATCTCAGTCTCTTCTCAGACTACTAAACGACTATTCTCCTTCTCGAGGCACCCGCGAGCAGCCAATGTGTGGCAATCTGGCTTTGAGCTAGAACAGTACCCAAGGCCCACATGCGTAGTTTCATTTTACAGTGTTTACGTTTAGGCCACATTCCAAGCAAGCGAGCCTTGACGGAGTTTTCCATATTCAACCCTGTTATTGCACTGACAGCGTTTACCACATGCCTCCAGAAACCTCCCACCAAACAAACCCTATCTTGCTCATCTCCGAACAATTAACCCTCCACATGAACGTGGTGGTCTGTACGCAAGAGTAGTGGTAAATCCACACATCTGGTAAACTGTCTCACCTTTATTTTGATTTTTGCATTTGAGTGTTTATTAACTAAATGCCTTTTTCAACATATCATTTCCTAAGTACACAGCCCTTTTGTGTCTTCATCAATACATTAAACATACAGTTTTGTTAGCCCATACAGTGAAAATTATCCATGTCATTGCTCTAGGAAGATTGTGCAAGTTTCCACTACAAAACCTATTCTACAAAAGATGTTTAACTCTTGCCTGTGGCATGTAGAAATGAAGCGACCCAGGGGCACTGGACTAAATGGATAGGAAAAACCCTCATTTGGGAAAACTCACCTGTTTACCTTGTTTTTTTCAAAATTGAGGACCAGATAACATTCATTTGCAGTAATATTTGCATCAACAAACTATTTCAAAAATATAGTTGGACATGCCGACCTGTGCAAAATCGCAATTAGCTTGCTGGTTGCTGGCACTTATACTGTTGTGAAATGCCTAGACCATTCCTCCGAGATAAATCAGAGGTAATCCAAAAAGTGGCAAACATGTGTTGATACTCTGACAAATAATACATCATTTTCTTAAAGCTAATGCCATTTGAAAGTTTCGGATCTTCAAACATAAAGGGGCATATTTAAGAGCCCCTAGTGCCATTCTAATGCCACATTAGCGTCATCGTAATGTGCATTGCACCACTTTGTAACCCTTTGTGCTACATTATGCCTGCGCCAGGCATGATGTATGCAAAGGGGCGTTCCCTGGTTAGTGGGGCTGAAGACATGGCGCAAAGAAATCCAACAGATTTCCTTACGTCATTTTTTTGGGCACTTTAAATGCCTGCTCAGAGCAGGCATTAAAAGGGGGCATGCCATTGAATACAATGGGCCCCTAAGTACTCTGCAGGAGTAGCACCCAATTTTTGCTGCTACTCCTGCAGAGTACATCAATAGAGTAAACAAATGACACTATTGCACCCTACCCTGCACCATGGTGCGCCATATTTTAAATATGGTGCACAAATGGTGGCTGTAGGGGGGCAATAAGGGCCACAGGGAAATTGGCGCTGCACTCAGTGAAGTGCCACTCTCCATAAATCTGACCCATGGCGCTTTTAAACTGCTGTTTTTTACCTGTGACTGAAATTTTACTCCCAGTTTTTCACAAAGACTACCTTAAGCCCCCTCCCCCCACTCCTTTTTTCTCACAAGGCTACATATACCTCAGTGGCTAACTAGAGTGTGTTTAGGAGCTTGCTTAATCTGCTCTGTAATTTAAACTGTGTTTGCAAAGTGTATGCACCACTTGTTTTTGCCTTGAAAAAGTCATATATTTGAGTGCACGACAAACAGTATTTCAGTGGTTTCTGATCTGTCCCTTACCTGGGAAGTAGACTCTGCTAGCTTGAAAGTGTGGATTCTGCCTGTCTGTATCCAAGGAGATTCTGAATAGAGGAGCACCTCCCTTCCACAGGGGCTTGGGCTTAAGGTAACCTGGTCCTTATATAAGTTTCTATTGGTTGTTGCATATGTTATAGTGATTGGTTGCTTGGGTTTATATTTCTATTGGTTTAAGGGATACGGTTTGTGTTCTGGTTGGTGCTAAGGTTAGGGTTCCTATTGGTCTCAAGGTTTTAGAGTTCCTGTTGTGATTGGCTGTCAGGGCTACGGCTGTGCTTGGTGCTAGGTCTAGGGTTCCTATTGGTTTAAAGGTTTTAGAGTTCCTGTTGTGATTGGCTGTCAGGGCTAGGGCTGTGCTTGGTGCTAGGACTAGGGTTCCTATTGTTTCAAAGGTGTTAGGGTTCCTGTTGTGATTGGCCTTCAGGGTTAGGGCTGTGCTCGGTACCAGGGATAGGGTTCCTATTGATTTAAAGGTTTTAGGGTTCCTGTTGTGATTGGCTGTCTGGGCCAGGTCTGTGCTTGGTACTAAAGCTAGGGTTCCTATTGGTTTAAAGGTTTTAGGGTTCCTGTTGTGATTAACTGTCTGGGCTAAGGCTGTGCTTGATACTAGAGCTAGGGTTCCTATTGGTTTAAAGGTTTTAGGGTTCCTGTTGTGATTGACTGTCTGGGCTAATATTGTGCTTGGTACTAGGGCTGGGGTTCGTATTGGTCCAAGGTTTTTAGGATTCCTGTTGTGATTGGCTGTCAGGGACAGGGTTGTGATTGGTACTACGGCAAGGTTTCCTATTGGCTCTTGCGTTTAGGTTTAGGATTCTGATTGGTTAGGGCTAGAGTTCCATTGGCCAACAGGGCTATTGAGTCCTAGTGCTCAGGGTGTCTCAGCCTGGGCGTCGAGGCAAACTGCAGGAGAAGACAGTGGCAGTTGCTTGTTTGGGCCTGTTTGGGACTGTTCGGGCCTATGGCCAGAAATGCTGCCCAATTTTCAATGTTTTCAGCAACTACCTTAAACCCTCCTCATCCTCCAACATCCAAACACAATATCAGCAAAGGCATCCAACTCATGCACCACAAACAAAACTCATAGAGATTTCAATGTCTCAACAACACCCACAAAACCCCACATACCACACCTGTACATGTGTCCACCATAACTACAAAATTAAGACACCTTCATTCTCACACCAAACACAACTCTTTCCATTACTGTGAACTCATCCACACATCGCCCACACAACCCAAAGCCACATTCTACATAACTTTTATCCACCCATACACAAACTACCCGTTCATACAAAACACCAGCACTATCCTCTATTTGCTCCTACCAGATCCCTTTCTATCATGACAACACCTATACTCAGCCTTCCATCACAACATCCGCCAACAACCTCCTCATCTTTTTACCAATTACAAACAACCATACAATCCTTACACTCCACTCCACCACAGATATTACCTCTTCCACAAATCAAATCTAGCACAAACACTCATAATTTTTGTCCATAACCTCCTAAACACCTCATACCCTCTTCTCCAAAACATATCACAATTTCATGTACTATTCAAACATCACTCACAAGCAATAAATCACATGCAAATCCTTCACAGGAAACCCCATCCACAATTTCTCCTCTCACAACTCCACAAATCTAAATAAACCACACACATCAGCACATCAAATTAACACTTTCACAATACTTTCCGTCACACCCACTCCCACCCTCATGACTACACAAATAATACAAATCCTGACCAATCTTTACTCCAGAATTCTCATTCTTCACAAACATCTACCACATGCATCCCAACACATCAACATTCATTCACCCACCTCTCAGCCATTGCACAATTTAGAGCCTTAGATTATGATCCACATGCTCTTCCACCACCGCTAACCAATACTCCTTCCACCCTAAACAGACATAAACAAAATAACTTGCCACACTTCACAACTTCACATCCCCCTGTCTATTACACAACAAGGTTTCTCTACAAAAAAGGAAACTCATCATGTCACTCTCAACCACCAATCCCCCCACCAACACACACAGGCCCAACAAAATGCCTCCTAAGCTTGCTGGACGAGGAGCACAATATAGGAAAACAATACTATTGTGGCCCTTATACAGTTATCAGAAGTAATAACACCGTCCTGCTACAAGCTCAAAATATACTGCACACCCTTCTCCAAAACAAAATGACACCACTACCAAAACATCACCAGATGCAACCCGACACCAACTTCCTCCTGTAACTTTCTCTTTCTTTACAGACCTCTGCCTAGCAATTCAACATTCCCAGACACATTTCTAGACACAGTTTCAAACCTTATAAAGTTATACTCCAACCTCTGCATCTGTGGGACCTAAACATTTGGTTTGACAAACCCAATATGCCACATCCAAAAACTATCACCACTGGCCTAGTTACATTGAACCTACACACATCACTGGACATGTCCTATAAGTCATTTTTGCAAACCCAGAACTAGTTACTGTTCAAAGCATCACACCAGTGAAGTGGTCAGACCACATGTAAGTAACTTTCCAACATAAAACACCACAAACCAACACACCGAAGACCACCTTACATACATCCATCTATCAACCATGGAACAAACTAAATTTTTAAGGCTTAGAAACGCAACTAGCAGCCAATACAGATTTAGACATTATATATTCTGTTTCAAAATTTTATGAGTGGCTACAGGAAGCTTTTGATATCCTAATACCACTCAAAACAACTAAAAAGGACAAAAAAACAACACCTTGGAGCAATACAGAGCTAAAACAGATAAAACAACAAATCAGAAGGCTGCAACGAACCTGTCTCAAAACAAACAACATTCAAGACACACTTCATCTACACAAACTTAACAGATTATACACATCATCAATCAAAAAAGATAAAAAAGGTACTACTCAGACAGAATTCAAAATGCTAAATATGCTAGTAAAGAATTTAATAAAATTCTCACTGAATTTTGAAAACCTGAATGCATGGAATGAACGCATCCCATTAGTCAAGAATTCACAGACAGACTGGCAAATCATTACACAACTAAGGCAGACTCATTGGACTCCTATTTAAAACAAAGAATAACCACCAGCGCCAATCCATTTCCTAAACACCCCTCCAACAGTAAGCCAACCCATCATCTGCACTCCTTCAAACAAATATCACAAAGTGAATTTATGGATTTGGTCAAACCAAGAAGCCCTTCTGACAGCCCTCCCGACCCTTGTCCATCTCACATCCTCAAGAACATTCTTTTATCCACTTCTGCTGCCACACCTGTAAGAACAATCATAAATAATTATTTAATTAAGGTAACCTTTCCCGAAGACCTTAAAAAGGCATACATATGCCTGTTATTAAAGAAAACAAACATAGAGCCACAAGACCCTAACAACTACAGACCAATTACAATTGAATCTTTCCTGGGCAAACTGCTAGAAAGAGCACTATTCACCCAGATGTCACAATTCAATGAAGATAACTCCATACTTTCAGACTACCAAACTGGATTTAGCCCAGGAAGAATTACTGAATCTGCACTCATCTCAATCTGGGATGATCTTAAAAACACAGTCGGGGGCAATGGAGTCGCTGTACTACTTCTCTTGGACCTCTCAGCTGCCTTTAACACTGTTGACCATGATACCCTAATTCAAAGACTCCACAAAGCTGGCATAGAAGGAACTGCTGTCGACTGGGTCACATCCTACCTTCAAAACAGAACAAATGTCATCTATTCTCCCTCTTTCTCATCCAAACCCTACTTCAACAAAAGCAAGGGTCCCTCAAGGATCAATCATCTCACCTATGCTTTTCAACATCTACATGATGTCATTGCCAGAATCGATCAATGAATTTCAACTTACATGCTACAACTACGCAGATGACACACAAATACTCCTTAAATTGGAATTCCCCAAAGACATTGAAAATTCACAAATCTTCAGTTGCCTCAGAGGCATTGACCAATGGATGACTTCGGCGCAAAACTAAATCCTTATTGATATTTTGACATTGCACCAGTCTAACGTCAAAATATTGGGGCTTCCACCATTTTTCAGATGCGTGAACGTACCTTGGATCAATGAGATGCAAGGTAGGCATTCCCATCTAAAAAATGGTGCTAACCCCATAGCCCCATATTTACCCCCGGTGCTAAAATGATGCACGGGTGGGATGAGGGTCTACATAATGGTGCAAAGCTTGCTTTGCACCATTATTTAACGCCAGGGTCAGACCAGGCCTTAAGGGACCTGTGGACCCATTTCCATGGTTAAACACCATGGAATGGGTCCACAGGTGCCCTCCTCAAGCCCCAGGAACACCACCACCCACACTAGAGGGACACTGGAGGATGGGGGACCCCATTCCAGGTAAGTAGGGTATGTATAGGCAAGTATTTTTTTAAAATTAAAGTGCCATCAGGGGCCAAACTTGGGGCCCCCTGCATGGCACAGGGTGCAATGGCCATGCCCACGGGACACTGTTCCCCTGTGCTGGCCATTGGGGTGGTGGGCATGAAGCCTGTCTTTTCTAAGACAGGAGTCAGGTGGTATGGATGGTTTTGCATCAGAAAATGATGCTAGGCTGGTTAGAGTCATCTTTTTTTACTCTAACCAGCCTAAAGTCGTTTTTTGGTGCAAAACCCCCTTCTCCCAAACCGCCAGCCCCACCCGGCTAACGTCATTTTTTTTACTCTAGCCCACCCTTTGCACCGGCTTGCGCCATTCCATAAATATGGCGCCCGGCTGGTGCTCAGGAACGGAGCAAGCCGGTGCTAAACTTTTTGGTGCTAAACTGCGTTAGTGCCGTTTTGCACCAAAAAGTATAAATATGCCCCTGAATGCTTCCAAAAGGGAAATAAACACATGTGGTGACTGGAACAATTATGACCCACTGTGCGCCTGGCCTGACGATCTGGGAACACCTCCTCAAGTATCTAAGGAACTTAAAAACTTTGGAATTATCATGGACTCCAAGTTAACAATGGACACATTAGCACAATATAGATTCATGACCTTGAAAACTCTGCAACACATTTTCCCCTACCTCGAATTTCCACACAAGGTCCAAGCTACTATTTCTCTTGTACTATCTAACCTAGATTACACCAATGTCCTCTACCATGGATCACCTCGATCTACTATGATAAAACTACAACGAATTCAGAACTTGGCTGCCAGACTACTACTACTTGTAAAGCCATAAGCCCACATCTCCCCTGCCTTGAAGGCACTACATTGGTTACCGGTTGCCAGAAGATCCACCTTCAAGCTGCTTTGTATCACCCACAAAGCAATACATGGGTCAGGGCCACGTTTCATCAGGGATGAAATCACCAAATATATTCAACAAAGAAACCTGCTCTCAAGATTGGCACCCCGCCTGAAAACACCACCAAACAAGACAAAGTCTATAGGTGGTCCATCTTTCTCTGTTCAAGCGACTAAACTATGGAATGCATTACCCCCAAATATAAGATCCTTGGATAACTATCTTGTCTTCAGAAGACCATTCAAAAGTTGCCTCTTTCATTCAAAACCACCATATCCAAACACCAATGGATTGCATATGCCTGTGTTGGTAAGTATTTAAAATCTGATTATATGTATATATCAAGATATACGTATTTCTTTAAGAAATATGTATAATTACTATTTCATAATTATACAATATGTACATACTCTTTAAGACTGTTTAAGAAATGCCAATTTCCTCAAGGTTAAATGTATATATATGTGTATATGTGTGCATATCTGTATTTGCATGTATACTATGTATGTGTATATGTGTAATTATACACATATATGTGTATATTATTCTAGGTTAAGTTGTAAGATCAGATATGTATTAATCCATGCTTTCATTTTAGCTATCACAATGAGCATATGTTATCTTAACTATTTTATCAGCAAGCATTTCACTATTGAAAATTGAGGAAAGATAAAATGATGTTAGAAAAGTACACACATAAATTAACATAAAATATTGCTAATCTTGAAAGTCTGTGTTTATACAACATACGTTTAAATCTCAAAATATTATATCCCTTACACATATAGGGGCTCATTCCGACCCCGGCGGTCAAGGACCGCCGGGGCCGGGGATGCGGGAGCACCGCCAACAGGCTGGCGGTGCCCCGCAGGGCATTCTGACCGCGGCGGTTTGGCCACGGTCAGACCAGGAAAACCGGCGGTCTTCCGCCTTTTTTCCGCTGCACCGGGAATCCCCCATGGCGGCGCAGCTTGCTGCGCCGCCATGGGAGATTCCGACCCCCTGGCACGGTTCCGCCCGCCAGGAACAGGATGGCGGTGAGGGGTATCGTGGGGCCCCTGGGGGCCCCTGCAGTGCCCATGCCAATGGCATGGGCACTGCAGGGGCCCCCATAAGAGGGCCCCACTTTTAATTCCAGTGTCTGCTCAGCAGACACTGGAATTCGCGACGGGTGCAACTGCACCCGTCGCACCTTCCCACTCCGCCGGCTCCATTCGGAGCCGGCTTCCTCGTGGGAAGGGGTTTCCCGCTGGGCTGGCGGGCGGCCTTCTGGCGGTCGCCCGCCAGCCCAGCGGGAAAGCCAGAATGGCCTCCGCGGTCTTTCGACCGTGGAGCGGCTATATGGCGGTTCCCTCCAGGCGGGCGGCTCCATATTCCTTACCATGTATTTATGTATCTATTTATTATTTTAGCCCTACTGTAGAAGAGGAAGAAAAAAACTCTCTTATAAACTTTACTCTGTCTCCCCATCACCCTATCAATCAATCAATCAGTGTTTATAAAGCGCAGCTACTTACCCGTTAGTGTTTCAAGGCCCTGGGGGAAGTGCAGCGCGTACCGGAAGGTGAATTAAAAAAGCCATGTCTTCAGTTCCTTCATGAAGATGGGGAGGAAGGTTGTTTGTGTTTTGTATACCTCTATCAATGTATCCTCCATCCCCACTATCTGACTTCGACTTCTGTCTTCCCTCCACTACCGCTCCTGGCTCACCCTGAACCTCAGTTTACTTTTATGATCTCCCAAACAACTCTACTAAATTCTCCCTCACTTATCTGGAGTGGAGAAGTGTGGCTCAATGGTTAGAGCGGCAGACCCTGAGGCAGAGATCTGGCTCAAGACCAGGGTTCAAGTCCCGCTTCGGCAGGTCTTGGGCTCAATTCCCCTTGACCAGATAATTCTCGCCTCAGTGCCTAATCTAATTCATGGGTCCAACTCTGGGCAATAGCTTGCTTAATCTCCACAACGGCCCCAACAGCGCTTAGATGCCTGGCTTCACCCTGGGGGTGCTCGGAGTGGGTGCCTCACAGGGAAAAGCCAGGAGGGGTTCCACAGCGGTATGAGTACAGCGCTTTGAGACCCTAACGGGTGAGTAGTGCGCTATACAAGTGCTAATTTACATTTTACATTTGATCTCATCTTTGACTTGTCCAAAACCCCTTATACCACTCTAATCTCTCTAACCTCTTTCTACATATTCCTCCCTCCATTTCTCCTTTACTCACCCCAACCCTCACCCTATTACTATAAAGTCCTAATTTACACTTCTGGATTCTTTCGTCCTCTATCCCTCAATTATTCAATTCAAGCCTACTAACAAACTCCCATATCTTCTGCTTAAATCAACTCATACTAATACTAATACTGTACTCATATTTCTATACTAATACACCACTAATCATTTTGGGTTCCGGAGTAGCGTGCTACTCGCCGAAAAGCAATTCAACGCCTCGTCAGGGGTAGTAAGCGTTATATAAATACAATTACAATTACAATATCATATGTAAAGAACCAGCTTCTTTAGTCTAGCATCTTGGACAATAGTGATCCTTCATTTTACCCATACACCATAGTTTATTTGGAACATAATACACCTGATGAAAGAATTTAAATTCAATCAGTCTCAGTTTGATTGATATGGCCAGACATCTGGATGCCATTTTAGCCCCTTGCCTCTCTCCATCTTCCAGTGGACCAACATTAGTCTGCCTCTTGTCACGCAGATGCATAATGGAATCTGGCAAATTTACTACCAGAGACCTCTATATACAGGAAATCCCCTTCTCACCCAGTTGTTCCACCATTACTTTAGATTCAAGAGGTTTGACCTCAGGTACATACCCTGGGAGGAGATCATATTGTGCAAGTGCATGGATGAGTTGTAAATATCGAAAGATTTGAGACTGATGTAATGTAAACTCCTCAGCCAGCATGTCAAATGGCTTACTATGGCTACCTGCCGACTTGTCGCCAACTTTTGATATCCTGATTAAGTCCCAGGCTTTGAAGCTTTCCAGTCTAAACACTTGGGAGTGCCAGGAGCCCCGGCACAGAGGAGCTTCATTAGTGATGCTCTTGAATCACTTAATTTGTTTAACAACATTACGCTAACAAACCATGATTGGCTCCAACTTCCCCATGGGAACCAAGGATCCATATAGAGCTGCCTCCCAAGTAATGTAATTCTAGTCGGTAATTTGGGTCTTCCCTATCACAACTATTCAATCATTTAGTACAATGAGCTGTGATGGCCAGTAACACTGTTAAATATCCAGGATTCCCAGGGCTCTATCGTAAAGGGCAGGTATGCTTTATGCAAGAGTGGCTTGGGCCGAGTACCCAATCAAAGAAAGTTGCTCACTACAGCATTAATTTTAGTGAAAAGAGAGAGAGGTATGTTATAGCAAACATTTTGAAGTCTGTATAGGAAAAAAGAATGTGGACAGGGTAACATCTTGAACAGGGCGCATTGACCTATGATTGAGAGGGGGAGTTTATCACAGACTGCTACTTCTCAATGCATACTTGCCAGTAGTAGTGCAATTTCAGGATCCCAAGACTGCTGCTGATCTCTAGATGTATAGTTTCCCAGATATTTGAAAGAAGTTTCAGTTAGTTTAAAGGACCAGCGATTAGGCACATCTAAGTGATGGCCAGCTATTAGGACATATTGGGATTTGGAGCAGTTCATCTACAAACTTGAGGCCTCCCCATAAATACATAGCGCATTAAATAATCTGGAGAGCCATTGTTCCAGCCTCTCCACATCAGCCAACAGGTCATCAGCATACACTGACACCCGCTCCTCATGTTCAAAGCACCTTTGAATTCCTGTCAGTAGGGCATCTCAGCAGTTTAAGTCCGCCAAATGCTCCACTACAAGCACAAAATGAGGAGAAAGAGGACACTCTTGCCTAGTGCCTGTCTTGATCAAGAAAGAGGAGGGCAGTGCCCCATTGACTATGACCTCCGCTTAAAGTTCGCAGTAGAGCATTTGGACTAGTCATGAGAAACTGTGCTCAAAATTCATCATATGCAGGACTTGGAACATGAAAGACACAAGGCCAAAATCAAAAGATTTTTCAGTTATTCAGCATGGAGGCCTTTGCCTCTCTTATCTTTCCCGCTCTAGCCGTGATTAACTGTAGTCAATGGATACAGTGCCTGGTACTGCAGTTTGGTGTAAAGCCATTCTGATCAGGTTGTACAAGGGGTTGAATTACTCACAACAGTCGCGTGGCCAGGGTTTTTACTAAGATTTTGGCCTCTGCATTTATTAAAGATATCGGATGACAGGAGGAGCAGTCAATAGGGTCCTTTCCTGGTATATGAATAATCATATCATGCAGCATTCGGCCTTTTCCTGCTGCCTCTATGAACAGAATCAAAAGGTGTGGAGCAAACAAAGAGGAATACCGTTTGAAGAACTTGGCAGGAAACCCATTTGGGTCCGGTGTCTTACCAGAGGCTCTAGAGATAGCTCCTGTACTTCACCAAGGGACACAGGGGCATATATATTCTTTCTGGGATCCATCTAATGGGCCCAATTTTCAATCATTGGCTATGGGAAAAGACCATTCAGGTGGCGGCAGGAGGCGAGCTCCATATAACATAGTAATGTATTCTGTGAAGGCCGGGGCTATGGATTTAGCCTCTGAGACTTATTCTCTGTCTCTTCAGTGTATGTGAGGAATCGCTCCAGACTCTAGCTCTCTCGCTCCTAGCCAGTATAACAGATGGCCCACTTTGTCTCCCCTCTCATACATGCAATGTTGAGTAGCAAGCCAATTAAGTTTAGCCTTGTTTAGCTGAGTCTCTGCAGGCCCTCCACTGTTGCAAACGTATGCCTCATTGTGCCTATTTAAAGACATACTGCCCCCATCTCCTCAATTTCTGCATCACTGTGTGCTATTCTTCTCTCCACTGCACGCCATTCCAGTCAGAACTACACTGAGGAGAATGGAGCAGCAGAGCCCTATAAATATTGATACTGGTTTGATCCTGTTAGTGTTACATTATTCTTATTAAGACTCTTTCCTGTCTCTTTTCCCTGCCTGTTTACAATATGTGGATTTGGCCATGAAAAGACAGAAGCAGAAGTCACAGACAGGGTACACAGTGAGTGTTGTATATATGTTACTTGGGAATGTGGAATTATAAGAGGTAGAATGTAGAATGAGGGTGTAGTATTTGAGAAAGGAATGTAGAATGCGAAGGCATTCAAGATTTGGGGCAAGCGCAGGAGCGAGATTTATGAGTCTTAATGTAATGTTGTATTTAAGTTGGAATAAATTAAGACAACTATAATTCTTCTTCTTGGGACCTGAACCTTTTCTCCACAACAGTGAGGTTTTTCCCTTTACACCTTCCGTCACTCACAGTCTCACAGTACCTTGGAAGGAAGCATAGGGACTTGTGGTCAGGTTTTCTCGCATTTGACTTCACCAAAACGATAACAAACAGTTTGGCACAGCAGAAGGAGAAATGAGTTGACTGCAGAAAGGCCCACTCCCTTGTTGTAAGCCCTTGTTTTCGGCTTAGGCCCATTTCTCTGAGTGGGCCTTTTATAGCCGGTGTATTTTGATTTGGAGGACAAAGAGTATAAATGGAGATTCTCTGATCATAGAGCGGAAAGTTCTTTACCTTTATAGTTTGCGGCATGCTGTTGTAGCCATTAAAGTTCCACTCTCTTGTTATAGGTGTTTGTCTTTCAGTTGAGCTATAATAGAAGAGAGGCTTTTTAATGGGAGCCTGCTGCAGCAGACTCACAGGATATACTTACATTAATAGACATGACAATCAACATAGTTTTTTTACTATTTCTAACTAGAAAAGGTGAATCCAACAGGAACCTTTTTTGTTTTATATCACAGCTTTTTGCTTTTATTTTGTTTTTTGAAATTTTTTGAAGTGAACTAAAAAGGGACAGATAGGGACATCAAAACGTGGATAAAAAAATAACAAAACTATTTTTTGCCAACTTTTTCATGACAGTTAACCACCTTTCTCTTGCTTCTGTACTCTGCTCTCCTGCAGATTCAAGTTTTCTGCAGTCCATACAATATAGCCGGACCTCCCAGAATATTGCAGCAAGGAGTAGTTCTGTTTGTGGCTCCATAAGTGAAAAGTTTGTGGCATACAATTCGGGATTTTGCTTCATTTTTGCAGTGTTTCTTTGACCCACTTATGGGTGTCCCTCCTTCCTTTGCAGTGTTGCTTTCCCCCCTCACCTGCCCACCTCCTTCTGTTGTTCTTGTTGCTTGCCCCCACTAGCCCCTCTATTGTCCTACTATCACTCCATCTGTTGTCTGTGTGGTCCCTTTCATCCATTCACCCTCCCTCCCTTGCCTGTGTTGTCCTCCTGCTGCCATAACAAAAAAAAAATAACATTCTGACTTTGACAGTGCTAGTTGCGTCATGGTGGTTTATTCTCTCTCCCCCTCTGTTAACCGAGTGAACCCGCCCAACCACCCTCCTTGTTGCCTCCCTCTGTGTTGCCTCACAGCCCTCAATAAATAAGTGATGTGACTCAGCCAATGCTGGCATGTAATAGTGCTTTATTCCCCACACCCTTTCATCTCTGTGTTACCCCACCCGCCCACCCTTCCTCCTGCCATTAATTAAAAAAAAAAACGTTGATGCAGTCAGCACTGGCCACATCATTGTGTTTATGGCTACATCATGACTAAAAAACAAATTTAGAAATGTTTGTTAAATCACCCCACCAAACCCCTTGCCACTACATGCTCCCCTGCTGCACCAGTCTAACGGCTACACTCGTAGCCCCTCAGGGGTCACCTTCTGACTGATACCTGCCATAAAAAGCTTGGTTTCAACTCAGTCACTACCCATCTGCCCTGACAGCTTCTCCCTGTATCACCACCCTTTTGATTCCCAAATCACTACAACACCGCAGCTAATACACACCTGCTCCCCACCCATGATACAATTCACCTACCCCCCACACATATGGTGAACATGAATTGAATCAACTTCAGCCCTGTTGGCTTTAAATACAGTATGTAGTCTTCCTTAGGACTGTGTCATCTGGTGCCTGGAGTTACCAGACAAATTCCCTCCTCAGTTCCCCAGTTTTGCAACTATACTCAGTTGTGCACCCCTCATCCCCCTTTAGACTTTTTTACCCTGAACCCCTCAAATCTCAGGTGGCCCATACTCGCACCCCGGAATGGGGCCTGCCCCCTTGCCCGGTTACAGTGGAGTGGGGTACAGTGGACTAGCGTACAGTTGAGTGCCAGACAGTGGAATAGCATATAGTAGAGTGGTGTAAAGTGTAGTGGCATATATGTGAATAGCATAGATTGGAGTGGTGTAGTGGTGTAGAGTGTAATAGCATACAGTAGATTAAGGTACAGTTGAGTGGCATAGAGTGTAGTGGCATACACTGGAGTGGTGTACCAGAGAGTGGGGTAGAGCGAAATTGCATACAATGGAGCAGTTTAGAGTGGGAGTACATAAAGTGCAATAGCGTAGAGTGGATTGGCATAGAGTGGAGTAGTGTACATTGGAGTTGTGTAGAGTGGAGTGACGTAGTGTGAAGTGGCATGTATTGGAGTGGCATACAGTAGAATGGAGTAGAGTGGAATAGCATATAGTGGAGTGACAGTGTAGTTGCATACAGAGGGATTGCGTACAATGAAGTGGGGTATAGTGGAGTGATGTAGAATGAAGTGGCTTAGAGTGGAGTGGCATAGAGTGGAGTGGCACACAGGGGGTAGGTATAGACTGGAATAGTGCATAGTGGAGTGGCATGTAACAAATAGCATAGAGTGGAATGGCATAGAATATAGCAGAATATAGTGGAATAGCGTAGACTGGCATGGTCTACAGTGGAATGGCATAGAATGGAATAGTGTAGAGTGGAGTAGTGTACAGTGACGTGGTAGTGCAGTGGCATATAGTGCAGTGTCACCCTGACCCTTCAGCTCTAAAGTTAGGGTCCCAGAGGGACCCCACCAGGGCAAAAAAGCATTTTGAAAATAATTTTTGCTGAAAATTGTGGCCGATCCATGAATCCAGTGAAAATTTGAAAAAACAAGCGCAGGCTCCCATACTTGTTTTAAATAGAGCCCCTGGGTGGGCCAGGGCCCGGGAATATTGTTTTAAAAAGGAGGGGTGCGCACAACGACCCTCCTCCCAAGGCTGTTTGAGCCCCGGGGACAACCACGGCCCCGGGGCTTTATTTAAATATTGGGGGGGGCTATGTGGATCCTCCCACCATGGGCTCAAGTGAGTCCTGGGGACCACCACGTCCCCAGGGCTTTAATTAGTAAATGGAGGGGGCCGTGCGGATCCCCCTCATGGGGCTGATTGAAGACCCAGGGGCCACCACTTTCCTGGGTCTTTCTTTATATTTTAGAAGGAGAGGCCCCCTCCTGGGCTCCGGGACCATCACTTTCACAGGGCTTTCTTCTTTTTTGAATGAAGGCCAGGCCCCAGGGGATGGGGGTCCCCGGGGCAGAAAAACAAAGGTTACACGGACGTTATAGTTAGTAAATAGAATTTAAAAAAAACATAGACATTCACTTAAAAAAACAAAGGTTACAGCAGTGGTTCCCAAACATTTTCGGCCGGTGTCTCCCTTGACCTATTGGCCTTTGGCTATGGCTCCCCATTATGTTACTTTTTTTTGGAGGGTGAGGGGTGTAATGTGGCCGTCAGAAGTATTTCCATTTTTCTCCCTGAAAATAATTGGGATGAAACCAGTGAAGGTATTATAATCATGGATGTAATACAAAAATATATATAAGTTGTTTAATAAGTAAAACTTTATTTTGTGGAGAACAGTCCTGCAGTGGGAACTGCAGGGATTCTGACGCTAGCTTCAATTTTTGTGCCAAAGCTAAGTTCCAGGCCAACAGGGGTAAATCGTCTTGGCTGTGTCCTGGAGCTGAATGCCCACATTCGGACACATACACAGACTTCCAACTACATTCAGAAAGTTACTTTGCAGGTTGATGGGATACTCTCTTTTCTCTCTACAGCTTCCAAGCTAAAAATTCCTCACATCATGGACAAGGTGTAATTTATTTTGTCCGAGTTGTTTCCTGTCTGTGAGTAGGTGCTGGGGGCTTGCCTGCAGACTCAGCAGCACATCAGTGTATGAAAAACCAATATACACTCAATCATTTATCTATCTTATTATTATAAAAGGCATTGTTTTTTTGCACTCAATAATAATGGTTTACTACTGCACAATGGAACACATTTCATCAACCTTAGAATAATGACAGTCTAAACTAAAACCTGCATGGACTGTGACTTTTTTTGTTGGCGGTTTTATATAATGTGACCTCAACCCAGGAGTATTGGAGCACTTTACACAAGCACCAATTACATTACACAAGGACACATTCATTTTTTATAGGCACAGGAAGATTAAGTGATTTGCCCACGATCACAGGATGATGAGCTGACGCTGAGACTCAAACCTGGTTCCCCAGTTCTAAATTCACCAGCTCAGGTGGTTACGCCACACCCTCTCCCACTTAAAACTTTTAGGTTGCAAGCAGGTTTTTGGAGATGGAGCAAAACCTACTGAGACACTTTACAAGGATTGTGACCTGCACGTTACACAATGATTTCTTCTACAAATGTATTATGATGCACTGTTTTATTATGGGTTAGCATTTTGCTCTATAAATACAATTTCATTTTCATTCAGGTGATGCACCACTTTTAAATGGCTGTTTGGGCCTGATACTGTTAGGATATGAGCTAGCCATGTAAAACAGGAAAAGGTGATCTCAATTGTTGATTTTGCTCACTTTTAAATGTAGGGTTTCCATGTTCAATGTAATGCAACACTTCTTTACAACCATTAATCCAGCAGATCAAAAGCAGTTTATCAGCCTCCCACTCTGCCCCCTTATTGTGCAAAACTTGGACTGAAGCAGAGACCATTGAAGCTGTTAGTGGGATTAGGGGAATTCTTTGCTTCCGAGTATTACAAGACAATACCACACAACTGACAAGACGCTTGCTATCTTGGCGCTTCTCTTGACGCGACAAAAAACAGAAGAAATATTGAAGATTAAATGAAGTAACAAAGTGAATTGAATCAGATAATTTCTGAGACAATAAAATCCAGTGTGTTAAAAGGGGAGATAGGGAAAACTTCTCACCCGCTCCTTTCTACAGCTTGTTCAGCTTTTTTTACTTCTAGTCCCCTCAGTGTTTGGTTTGCTTGGCATATCCCTCAGTCATTAATCACCTGTATACCATTTTCCCTGTACTCTCTTTGACTCCGTGTTTATTTCCCCTCTTCTTTCCAGATAATCAAACTGGACAATAAGTGGCATGCTGGTGCTAGTACAAAATAAATATATTTCTCAGACAGATTATAAAAAAGGTGGCCAAGTTGCTTTACCATGGCTTCATTTTTCATGTTTTAAGACAAGGCAAGGGCAGGAGTTATAGTTTTCTTAGGGCATGAGTCATAGTTACTTGAGATAACTATAACTATAACAGGTGAATTGCTGCGGTTTTTATGTTTAAAATGCAAGCCTAACTATAACGTCCCCGTAACCTTTGCTTTTTAAATGAATTTCTATGTTTTTTTAAATTCTATTTCCTAACTCTAATGCCCGTGTAAACTTTGTTTGTTTTCAGTGAATTTCTATTTTTTTAATCCATAGTAATTTTCATTATTATACGTTAATCCAATCACAGCTTGCGGATGGCCCAAAGTGCCAGTGCAGTAGTGGTTGGCCGCAGGTCCTGGTGGCCAGCTGCCTATAACCATCAAACATTGCATGGTGCAGTTGCCCGCAGGGCCTGGACTGCAGCCAGTCACTGTGGTCAACCCCCATGCCCACCTAATCCTGGGAGACAGAGAGAAAGAGAGTGATTGAGAGAGAGATTTAGGCATTGATGAATGATATACTTAGAATGAGATATTTCTTGACAAATTGAAAATAAAAATGTTTTTCTCAATTAAAAAGAGTGATACTGCCTTTCTGTATGTAACTTAAATATTTATAGTTGAAAAGAAACCAAAGCTAGTAATTACCACAGGCTCACCTAGCCTAGAACCCTTCACCTTTAGTGGGCTTGTCTGCAACCTTAATGATTAGGCCAGAGGTGCCTCCTTACTGTGGAGTGTCCAGACTTAGCTATGACAGTCAACCCACAGATTTCGAGGGGTAAAAGACTTCAATGTTCCATCAATAGGAATGTTTAACAGTGAAAACAATAGAAAATTAACAGACACATTGCCAAGTGATACTAGGATTTGAACCTTCAGCCTACTGAGTGACAGCACACGAGCTTGACCATTAGGCCAGAAGTGACTCTGTTCTGCTCTGCCTCCAAACATAACTATACCGAACATCTTGCTAGTCTGACTTTTTGAAGTCATTGTATGGAGAGACCATAGCAATAACAATGTCTCTCTCTATCTTCCATCCCTTTATAGGATGGGAAAGAGAGAGTGACAGGACCATCCCCCACAGTCCTAGCCGACTCCCCATATCCTGCGGGAGCTGGCATTGCTCCAACAAGCAGGGGGCATTGTTTTCATCTGTTTCCGTGCACACATGTTTGAGTGCAGGGAAACAGATGAAAATGTCACTTTCTCCAAGTGAGAGGTGTTTGACAGTTCTCACTTGCAGAAAGTGAAGTATTTGCTCTGACTTGGTGGGAGCTGTAAAAAATGTACCGCCGGCTAACGCCATTCCTATGCGCCATGCGGGTGCCTTATTTAAGAATAGACGTTAGCCGGCGCTGCGGGCTGGTCAGAGTTAAAAAAAAAAGACTCAAACCAGGCAGCGCCGGTTGAGGGGAAAATGGGGGTTGTGCGTCAAAAAATGGTGCAAGTCAGGTTTGAGTCAAAAATCATGGCTCAAACAGGACTTGCGACATTTTTTGACGCACAACCCCCATTGAAATGACTCCTGTCTTAGCAAAGACAGGAGTCATGCCCCCTTGCACAATGGCCATTCCAGGGGACTTCTGTCCCCTGGGCATGGCCATTGGGCACAGTGGCTGTAGGGGACCCAAATTAGGCCCCCCTATGCCACTTAAAACAAATACAAAAAAAAATACTTTCCTCAACTTACCTGTACGTACCTGGGATGGGTCCCCCCCATCCATGGGTGTCCTCCTGGGGTGGGCGAGGGTGGGAGGGGTGTCCCTGGGGGCAGGGAAGGGCACCTCTGGACTGCTTCCATGGTCTGAGACCATGGAAGTGAGCCCACAGGTCCCTTAACGCCTGCCCTCACCCAGGCATTAAAAAACGGCGCACATCAGGCTGCGTGGCATTTTTTAAGGCCCGCCCCCTCCTGTGCATCAAAATGACGCCGGAGTATAAATAGGGTGCGCAGACCTTAATGTCATTTTTGGGTCGGGAACGACACCCTTGCATGTCATTCACGCAAGGCGGTTTCCCGCATCCCAAAAATTACGCACACAGAGGTTTTTTGACGTCCGCGGGGTCGGGCGTCAAAGATTAAATATGGTGCACGGTTTGCGCCGAATGTTCGTCAAAAGTTTTTACGCACATTCGGCGCAAACAGAGTATAAATATGCCCCTATGTCTATGGAAAAAATGGTCCTAACTATACCTACCTACTAGCGGTTGTATGATGGAACAACACATGCACTTACAATGTGGTAAGTACAATCCATGCATCATTACCACGCATGCACTTACAGCAACAACTTATAACCCATATATATTTATATATATAAACACACGCACCTTTCCAAAAACTCTACCTACCCTAAACCTTAAAAATTCCCTTACCACCCAAAACCAATACCCACCCTAAACACCCCTTACCACCCCAAAACCCACACACACCCTAAAACCTAAAATGCCCTGACCATCCAAAAACCCATGCCCAGCCTAAAACTTAAAAATGCCCTTATCACCACAAAACCCATACCCACCCTAAAACCTAAATATTTCCTTACCACTCCAGAACCCATACCCACCCTAAAACCTAAGAATGCCCTTACCACCCTAAAACCCATATTCACCCTAAAACCTGAACTACACCTTTAACATTCATGCCTTTAAAAAATACTCACCTTCAAAACCTTTTCCACGCATTTATCTTTACCGTTCATGCCTTTACAATGTAATTCGTTGTAAAGGCATGCTTGGTAAAGGTATATTTGTGGTAAAGCCATGCGTAGTAAAGGCATTGTGGTAAATGCATTGCAGTGTATTTGCTGCATTGTAAGAGATGTTTCCCCCTACTGGCGATGTGTATATATCTTGCCTAGTGGCGGTTGCCACTACTTAGTTATAGCTAGGACCTAATTTCCATAGAAAACGTTTTTTTGTAACTTGCCTATATCACTGGCGCTGGTTGACAAATCTTCACGAAATTTTCCAAAAACATTTGCCAGCTAAGTGAGCTGCTGTCTGGAAACTTGTGGGGTGATCTGTCAAGTGCAGGGCAGCGAAAAAGGGGGGGGTCCCAAAACGCTTTTTCTACATTCATTTTTCCATAGGTATTTTGAATGGTGATAGTGCCAAAACTACTGGACAGAATATAATTAAATTTGGTAGAAAAATAGGTCCTGGTACAGAAAGCAACCTTTTTGTGATTTGATGTGAATCAGTTCAATGTTTTACTTTAATTAACTTTAAAACAAATTTGCGTATATAGAGTTGTGGATCCTCCTCGGATCTTCTGTGGATTCGAGGAAAAGCAAGGAACTGATTAGCTGGCCGCATCTTGGCAGAATAGTTGTGGCCTCCATTTTGTTTCATGCATTGCCTCGGGGGTGGGAAAAGAACACTGTGAAAACATATAAGGGGTCAGGATGCGTGTATCCTGACCACAGAGGACACATGGAGGGGTCTCCTAGGGAACACTCATGGGCAAAAAATAGCCATTTTGTTTCATCCAATCCGTGGACTCGCAGATCCTCCTCGGATCCTCCACAGATCCTCCACAGATCCTCCTCAGATCCTTGGAAAAAGTAAGGCCTTGATTGGCTTGCCACAACCTGACACACATATTAACGTGTGCATTAAAAAAAACATAGACATTTGTTGAAAAAAAGAAAGGTTACAGAAACATTATAGTTAGGTTCCGAATTTAATCGTACAAAAGCATAGAAATTCAGAAGTTAGAGCTAGAGTTCTTTGAAGTAACTATAACTCACGCCCTAAGGTAACTATAACTCATGCCTTCGCCATGCTCTACTAATTACCACAAATGACTCCAAATTATTGAAGAAAAAACTGTGCATGGCAGGGGCGCGAGTAATAGTTACCTCAGGGGTGACGTTATAGATACTTGAAAAAACTCTAGCTATAACTGCTGATTTTCTATGCTTTTGTACGAGTAAATTCAGAACCTAACTATAACGTTCTTGTAACTTTTTTTTCCCATGAATATATATATATATATATATATATATTCACTTAAAAAACAAAAGGTTACAGAAATATTATAGTTAGGCTCACCTTTTAAACGTACAAAACCATTGTACTAATCTTCACAAAACTTTCCAAAATAGGTTCACTTGTCTCAGCACCTTCCTAGAAAGTATTAGGGTATTCCATCAAGAGGGGGCTGCAAAATAGGGGTTCTCAAAGCATAAAACCCCCATGCATTTTCCAAAGACTGCTTTAGATACGGCTATAGCGAAAAATGCAGAACAGAATTAGGCCAAATTTGGCAGGAAACTAGATCTTGAGCCGCAAATTGTTCTTTTTCTGATTTGGTGTAAATTGGTTCAGTAGTTTTGGGCAATGAAGGTTAAAAAATAATTGTATATTTGGACGGTCGAGAGTCCTGCAAGCCTACCATGAGAGTCCAAATTTTAAAATGGAGACCAGTGATTGGTCGAGAGGCCAATTTTTCCCATGAGCCTTCACACTCCTGCTCGAGTGAGAGGATCCTCCGAGTCTCACCAGAGTGAGCGTTCGGATTGCCTGGCTATTGGAATGTTAGTAATGCAATGCCAGTCATTACTGTTTAGTGTGAAAAATTCAAGGTGTTGTGTAAATTAAGGAAATAAGCTACAAAAGGGGGCAGCAGAAAGATATGCTGGCCTCTAGATTTAGAAAGGAGCAGTCTAAGTGATAACTAGTGTGATAAAAATAAATGTATGTTTTTTAAAACTAATTTTTAGGATCTCGCTGGACTCTCACTGGATCGTGAATCATAAATAGGGGTAGCACTTTATTAGTAGGGCTGGATATTGTGGCGCTTGTTTTTGAGAGAAGTGTGTAAAAGATCAGTACTGTGATGAGTAGATGGTGAATTCTCATTTTTTTTTTATGCTCCGATCTTGCTAGCATCTCTCAAGCCCCACATCAAAAATTAGTGGACCTGGCACGAGATGTTTATGATCCCACAAGATTCTTGCAAGATTGTATGGGGAAAAGTAAAAAAAAAAAAAAAAGGGCCAAGGCTGAACCAATAGTTCCCATTATTATTACATGGTTGAAATAATGCTCTGGTGTGACTGGGTGCAGAACCAGAGATAGCTCAGTTTGTCCTTGGTGGTTTGGAGGTGAAGGAAATTTGTTTGATTTGTGCTCAGCAGAAGTGACTTTATGTGGAGCTGAAAGAGACTGGTGGCCTTCATCTATATTTAAGAAAGAACTTCTAATTTAGATATTTAATAATATAGTTTATAAACTTTGTTGTGAAGTGTCAGTACGTGTTCTAATGTTGGTAAACTTGTTTTTCACCATATTTACAGAGAGAAAAGCTGTTCGGGGAGGTGTAGATTTGTTGAGGCAGCTTTTGAGAGGTACACATTGCAATGTACAAAGATGTGAACAAGGTTTGCAGAATGTGTTAGAAAAGACGTTTTTAAACTGTATATATTTGTAAGTAAAGAAAGTACTGTTTCTTAAAATATAAAAAAGGTCCACTGTTCTTAATTCTAGAGTAACGCTCTGTGGTGAGTGTTAGCAAAGGTGCTGCAAGATGATTGTGTTACTTTGAAAACTTTTATGGAAACAGAGTTTATGGCATGTTATAGTTTAATTATGAAAATAAACTGGTTGAAGGGGTGGAATTTTTAGGAGAGAGGAATAAAAAGTTACTGGTGCAGTAGATATAAATATGTGATTGCGGGCGAAAGGTGTAGTGCAGTTCAGGCAATATAGGGCCAGATGTAGGAAAAAAGCAATTTGCAAGTCGCAAATTGCTATGCAGTACGGTGTCTCAGACACCGACTGCAACTCGCAATGGGGTCGCAATGACCCACCTCATGAATATTCATGAGGTGGGTCGCAAATTGCGGCCCCATTGCGAGTATAGGCACTCGCTAACATGGAGGCCTGCTGACGTCAGCAGACCTCCATGTTAGCGACCTGCTTTTAAATAAAGCCGTTTTTTTTTTTTTTAAGTGTAGCCCGTTTTCCCTAAGGGAAAACGAGCTGCACTTAAAAAAAAAAAGAAACCTTTAGTTTCGGTTTTTTTCAGGGCAGGGAGTGGTCCCTTGGACCACTCCCTGCCCTGAAAAAATATTTTGGGCTCCAGTCACAAACTGGAAGGGGTCCCATGGGGACCCCTTCCAATTTGCGATTGGGTTACCATCCACTTGAAGTGGATGGTAACTGCGATGCCATTTGCGACCACATATGCGGTCGCAAATGGTATTGCATCCCAATGCGACTCGCAAATAGGAAGGGAACACCCCTTCCTATTTGCGAGTCTGAAATGCATTTTGCGAGTCGGTAACGACTCGCAAAATGCATTTCTGCATTGGGATACGCGTTTTGCGACTCGCAAACGGCAAATTTTGCCGTTTGCGAGTCGCAAAACGTTTGCTACATCTGGCCCATAGTGATGTATCCCTGTTATCAATTACTGATCAGTATGTATTTTTTATTTTTTTGTCATTTTGAAGAGGAAAATGAAAACATCTCTCTGAGGAAACAATTAGTTGCTTATATAAGCAGCAAAAAGAGCCTTGTTAAGACAAGCAGGATTATTGTCTTAAGTGAGTACCTGAGCAGGCACAGTGTAACCAGGTTGAAAAGATGTGGAAGCACATGAAGAGCTCTTCAGTTCAGCACGATCCAACTGCACCCTAGCTAGACTTCGTCAATTCCTTTTTAAAAACCTATATGCATGAGAAACTTTGCTGAGACTTTTTTGCTAGCAGGCCTAACTGGCACACTAAAGGCTCTTTGCTGGGCTGAGATGGCTGAGGTGCTGCAACTACACCAGGCTACTCATTATGATGTGGTTAAGATATTATAGAATAGTAAAGTTGGTTGTTTGTTTTTTATAGTTGTTGATGTAGTTTGTTAATGTAGGCATTGGAGTTTTGTAATGTTATAATGTTTTCCTGTAATAAAAAGTTTAAAGTTACTTTTGATTACTTTACTTAATACTTATTATAAATTTCAATTTTATTATAGTACTGCAATACTGAGTAAAACTGTCAGTTACATCTTCAGGGACGGTAAATATGCTGCTTTATGCACATGTATCTATATGGTACATGGTGATCTTTTAAGCTACAGGGAATTGGTAATGGAGAAGCCAATTATTTTGCTATGCAGCTATGGTTACTTGTCATGCAACTGTGAGGTGTTCCTAGACAGATTATTCATTGAGCATGCTGTAGTATAGGACATTCTGATAGAAGAGAGAGGTATTGGCACAGAGGGCAGTGCATCTTTATACTCTACACACTGCTATCAGCTGCAGTGGGCACCCTATTGCATATGGCTGTTACCATTGGAAGGCAGCTACTTTGTACATATGTTACTGTGGGGAGATATCTCACCTGAGAGGGCAGTATGTTTTTTTTTATCATAGTCTCTATAGTTTTGTAAGGCAGACTTTTGAGAATAAAAGTAATTTCCTATCTATACTTTAGTTGTAAATCTGTCATACTGGGGAGAGCTGTGACCAGAAGGATAACCCAGTTTTCACACCCTAATTTGCACAAGGATAATCCAAAAGGAAGAACACAGGAGAGAGGCCAGTCTCCCCCCACACTATACTACGCAGAGTTATCATGCAATAGACTTGTGTCAGGAAACAGGGTAGTTTCTCCCCACATTCTAGCATGCATACCTGTCAGCATAAGAAGAGGTATGAGTAGAGAGATACATTTCTGTCAAACCCTACTAGAAACACCATCTTCTCTGGTAAGATGTGTTAGCAGAGAGATGACTCCCTTTCCAGACAGCCCTACATATCACTAGAGAGGTATGAGGACAGATGCCACTGCTTCACTTTATCATGCTGTATATCCAATTTGTCCTGGAGATAGCTGTTAGTGGATAAGACAAAGTTTCCCTTCTTATTACTACATATTTATGTTATATGGGGAGAGCTGTGAGTGGATGGGGAAAACCATTCCCACATACTAATGAATATGGTCGTTTTCCTGGGCAGAGGTTTCAGAGGAGAGGCTAGTACTTGTTATACTTGCTATGGAACAGTAAGGTTTACATGTGAGGTGAGTGCCTTCCCCATCCTACTATGCCTGCTACTGAGCCTATAGAAAGGTATGAATGGGGAGCAATGTCTCTTTACACCCTATCCCACACTAGTTATCTTAATGCAAGGTCTCAGTGAATAGACCAGTCTCTCTCCATAGTTTAGTAGTGGGGATTGTAAGAGGTAAGTACTGCAATGAAGGACAATGTAAGTTCTTCCAGGCAAGTATTTATATGATCTTCAGGAATTCCCTGGCACTGATAGTGCCTACCGCAATGGTTTTCGTGGAGGTAAAAAAAGCTACAAAAACCATGGCGGTAGGTGGGGTCATGATCCCGAGAGTGGGATTGTGACGGCCGCCAGGCTGGAGACCAAAGTCTCCAGCCCGGTGGCTGTTACCAGCCTGGCGGACGGAGCGGTACATTGACGGTTTGGCTTGAGCCAAACCGCCAATGTAATAATTTAGGAAAAGGTACCGCTAGCCTGTTAGCAGTACCTTTCCCCAACTTACAGCTGTCTGCGAGAGTCGTAATGACCTCCTATATGTTCAGTGAAAACGCAAATTCCATATAAAATTATGATCTGGGGTGGTAAAGGGATTGAGCCATAACTAGAAAGTGGGATTACAAAACAACTCATGTAAAACAAAGAGGAGAAAAATGTAGATTTTTTTTTTTTTTTAAACGACTGCCTAGGTGGGCATTTATGATCCTAAACAAGCCTGTCCTGTGAGACTCAGGAAAAATAATCTGCTGGCATAAGCAGCAAAACATGGCTTTGTTCAGATATGCAGAGTTGTTATCTGCTTCAGCAGTGAGTTTCCGGCCAGGCACAGGTAAAAAAGATGTGGATGCAAATGACAAGTTATCAAGCTCTGCAATATGAGCTAACTCAGCCCAAGCAAGGCGTTCAGGGTGCAGAGATCTCAAATGTCACCACATCCCTATGGTACCCATGGAATATTGCTTGTTCCGGCTGCCCCTGCTGAACTCCTTTTTGCAAATCTTGAAAATTACATATTTGGCAGATGTGTTTTTCCCACATGCCTCATCTGAAAAAATTACCAGACAACAGATTCCTTGGGTGACTGAGGTGGCTGGCTTGCAGGAATAGGAGTAGGCTTCTCATCTAAATCAGATGCTGACATTCTGATTACAGAAAATCAGCAAAGTCAGAGAGGTAGCTAAAAATATGCATTTACAGAAAACCCCAATAGGTAAATGGTGCAAAAAGAAAGGATCTTTCTTTGCTATAAAGATATCCATTTGAGTGAATCACAATCCTTCCTTGGGATGTTTTTCCTCTTCCGGGTGTCTCGCGAGAGGCCTGTGAAATCGTAAAAAAAGAGAACTTTCTCAATATCTCAAATGCAACAGTATGTCAAATGTTTTTCTACTTTAAACAATGCTTCTCATATCTTACTATTCTCAGAACTGCAAAAATAAAATGTTATGAATTTAGGGCCAGATTTAAGAGTCTCTACCGCCTCCTTGCACCATATTCGCATCATTTTATTTGACGCTAATGTGCCCCAACAAGGCCAAAATCGCTGCGCCAAATTTACAAAGTGGCACACAACATGCATTGTGCCAATTTGTAATCCTTTGGGCTACGTTATGCCTGTGCCAGGCATAATGTATGCAAAGGGGGAGGTCCCCCGTTAGGGGGGACCAAACAATGGCGCAAAGAAATCTAAGAGATTTCTTTGCATCATTTCTTTCAGCACTTTTAACGCCTGCTCAGAGCAGGTGTTAAAAGGAGGCACACCACTGTCTACAATAGGCCTCAATGGGCTTTGCAGGATTAGTGTCAAAAGTTTTGATGCTAATCCTGCAAAGCTCTGAACTAGCGTAAAAAATTCTGACCCTAGTTCCCTAACTATCGCCATTGTGCGCCGTATCTTAGATATGGTGCACATATGGTGGCATTAGGGTGGCGATAAGGGGCTCAAGAAAAGTAACGCTGCACTGGGTGCAGAGCCACTTTTCTTAAATCAGGCCTTTAATTTCAAATTTATTATCTGGCAAGCAGATCTTGAGAGTCGGAGAGGAAGTAAACCCCCTTGTGGTCCATGTAGGGGCTTGTGTTTTTGACTCGAGCAACCGCCTTGCGAGAGCCATAAATTTGTAATCAAAATAATTATTACAACTGTACTGACTTTATTATTGAAGATTAGCATTTAATAGCAACTGACCAGATGAAAAACAACTTTGTACAACAAATTAGGAAAAAGTGTATAACTCTACAATCTCACAAGCCTCCCACGAGAGCGATCACACCTTAAAAATAGATGTACATAGTGAAAACACATAGTTTACAGTATAGGAAAAACTGATCAGTTTATTTTTGGAATATAAATATGAAGTTTATGTAAAGATTCATACAAAGACTATGAAAACTATGCTGGGAATATTTTTGTATATGTGAGTCATAGAAACTAAGAAGCTGAACATTCCCATCAAATACATTGTTGGAGTAGCTAGTGTCTATGTATTTTGAAAAGTATTTTTATTGTAAAACAAGCACTAGAAATTCAATGAGAAAAACAAAGATTAAAGTAACGTTATAGTTAGGTATAATAAAAGTATGAGTTTTCGATTAAAAAAACCTTAGAAAATTCACTAAAAAAAACAAAGGTTGAAGTAACATTATAGTTAGGTGAATTTTTAAGTGACAACATTAACATTTTGAACTAAAAAAAACACAGAAATTCACAAGTTATAGTTAGAAGCACTAACTATAACTTGCGCCCCGCCACGCACTGCTTTTGACCTCACATGTGACACCACTCAGGACAAATTCTATGACATCATGTATGACATCACTGATGACATCTCAAATGACATCATTGATGACATCGCCAATGTCATCATGCAAGATTCGTTTCCCCGCACTTTGCTGTATAAACTGCTATAGTTTTACACGTCATATAGTTCACATTCATTATCATCCACAGATATATGGAAAACCCTCCTTGAGTACATGTTCAATCTGTACACAAAAGAGAAAGCTAAATTAGTGAATGCCAATTCCAAAACAAATGTCCTCTTATGGACAGCTTTCATATGTATCAAACCCCTCACCCACACACTTAAGTCTACATTAAGAAATGAAGTTGTTATCAGTAGAGAACTGAGTACTGTAAACAGTGTTTACTCTATGGAGAGAGTTCTTTCTATACCACACCTTTTGTAAACAGTTAAGCTATCATGAGAAATACACCACAGAGTACTGAAAAGAATCTACTAAGAACAGTGTACAATCTATGCAACAGTTGTTAAAAAAGACTATTTACTAAAAATAACTAAGGTCTAAAAGTGCTAAAGATCATACTACCTACACCCTTCATACTGTTGTCAAAACTTTACAGATAGCCCTTCTCTGAAGCTAAAAAAGCATGCTTACATAGGTTAATACCTAGTACACACACTGTTCCTTGTTAACTATAAATTATCATGCTCACACGATTCTCTCTAATAAGTCAAGGTTGCTTACAAAAGTTAGGGCCTGATTTAAGGAAAGTGGAGCTTCACCCAGTGCAGCGCCATTTCCTTGCGCCCCTCAGCTCACCCCTTAGTGCCCCCCTAACGCCACCATGTGTGTGCTGTATCTAAGATACGGTGCACCATGGTGGTATTTAGGGAACTAGTATCAACATCTTTGACGCTAGTTCGGATCTTCGCAGGATTAGCGTAAAAAATGTTGATGCGAATCCTGCCAAGCCCATGGAGGCCATTGTAAACAATGGTGTGCCTCTTTTAAACACCTGCTCTGAGCAGGCGTTAAAAGTGCAGAAACAAAATGGCACAAGGAAATCTCTTAGATTTCTTTGTGCCATTTTTTCCGCACCCCTACTGGGGGAACGCCCCCTTTGCATATATTATACCTGGCACAGGCATAATGTAGCACAAAGAGTTACAAAATGGAGCAATGCATGCATTGCACCACTTTGTAAATTTGTCGCTGAGATTTTGGCCTCGTTTGGTCACATTATGGTTAAAAATAATGATGCAAATGTGGCGCAAGGAGGCACTAGGGGCTCTTAAATCTGCCTCTTAGTATCTACGATGTAGAATCTTTCTCTTGTTGGAAACCTTTTCTGCAGCACCAAAACGTTGCCTGGAGCATAACGAATACAAGTCAATTGTCACTCGCACACAGTTTTACTCATGAATGCAAACATTTATTATATGTTTAATACCTCTCCCCAACTATGGTGCATTAGGAGCATATGCGTTTTGTAAATGCTTATGCCAGTTAGCTGCACCCAAGCTGTACAAAATTAAGTAGAATTAATATGGCAGTTACTTGCCACTGTGTAAACTGTAAAAACAAACTAGCACACTCAGTGGATAAAGTCATCAGTGATGTCATAAGTGATGTCATAGAACATGTCATGAGTGACATCACATGTGAGGTCATAAGCAGTGCATGGGGGGCGCAAGTTATAGATAGTGCTGCTAAATGTAACTGGTAAATTTCTGTGGTGTTTTATTTCAAACATTAACGTTGTCACTGAGAAATTCACCTAACTATAACGTTACTTTAACCTTTGTTTTTTTCAGTGAATATATATTCAGTTGTTTTATTTGTGCTTTCTGGTCCTTCAGCCCCTGCTTCAAACTTTTGTACAACAATGCCACCCATTCAGGGGTGTACAGGACTCTCCTGTGACGGGTCTCTCGCTAATGGGGGACTGTGTTTCTCTCTCACCTTCCCTTTCCCCTATACACCTCTTTCACGGATTAGCTATGAACATTTTTTCACTAAATTGTGAAGTGATGGCATGATGAAATCTGAAAATTTGTTTAAAAAAATGAAAGAAGCACATTGGGAAGAAAAAATCTTCAGAACCCAAAGAGGTATAGAAAAAGAGTAAAAGATATATTTATGGAGTGGTACAATTTGGAGAAATTAAGGGGACAACTTAAATAAGGCAAGTAAAAGGGAGCCGAATAAGGAGGCAATTTCTGGAGAAAGTTTTTTTACGATTAACATTAATAAACAAAAAAATAACAATAGCCATTTAAAGTGAAAGTGGTCTCCCGAGCATCTAGAGAAAATTTAAAAAGTTATACAGAGGAATTAAAAGAAACACAAACTAAAATATTAACATTGGATTCAAACCATATCAATCAACCAAAAATTAATGTCAAAACAAAGAAAAAGGAATCCAATTTCCAGCATCCTAACATTATTCTACTGATAATGATATAGCAGTGATTAATAAATACGAGACAAATTTGTATGGAAACCTGTGAAACAAGGTCACTATATCAACTGCACATGCATTTGTTTCATTAATGTGCATACTGATTTAAATAGACTGAAACAAATTAAGGTAGCCAAAATCTCAGTGAACTCTGGGTCTTAATTAGGGACCTGATAACAACCTTGGCAGATGGGATATTCCATCACGAACATGACGGTTATCTCACCCACCGTATTACAAGTTCCATTATAGCCTATGGAACTTGCAAAACTGCGGGCAGGATATCCGTTACGTTCTTGACAGAGTATTCCATCCGCCATGGCCATGGCCATCTTAGGAGAAACATTACTGGATCAACAAGAATTATCATACCTATAGAAGGACAGATGATGATCAGACGCAACCAAGGCGGTATGAGAAAATAAGTGACAGGAGAAAAATTGAGCTGGTAAATAAAATCTTCAAAAATGAATCATTTCATTACATACAAAACAATTATGTATGTAATGAATCATTTCATTACATACATAATTTTAATTATGTGCCTGGCACAAGAATTAAAAAATAGACCAAATATTTGACCCGGGAATAAACAAAGTATCTGAAGAGTATGGAGACATAGAAGAATAATGTTGGAAATGTTTTGTAAATCAATAGAAGAGAAGACTAATCACTAAATGTAAAATAATAAGCGATGATCTGTAAAATTTAGAAATAAAAAAGAAAGATTGAAACCCACTACTGCTAGGAGTAAAAGTATACAGAGCAGCAGCTCTAGAGTGAACTACCCATATATTAGTAAAAACACTTTCTCAATAACTAATTCATAACTACACATCCGGGTACAAAGCAAGGCTTACTGGAACAATAACAAAGAGTTAGATGAATTATTACACTGGTCACAAAAAACTGTTGCAATTTGTGAACAGTATTTTTGTGATTAGTGTGAATTTAGTAGATAAAATATTGTGGATCACTCTGATTAGACACAATCACAGCAGTGGTGGCCTGCAAGGGTCAACAAACCAGCATGGCTGTGATTGTGTTTATAGAACGAAAACGTTGCAGTGCAGCCCTTTTGCATTTACAAAATAGTGTTCTTCTTTTGAAAAGGTTCACTGAAAGTTGGCAGAGTCCCCTTGGACCACTGCCTACTTTCACTGAAACTTTTTTCAACATTCACAATGGGGTAGGTGTCTGTAGAGGACCTCTTCCCATTTCCAAGTGATTACCCCTCGCCTCTGTGCCCAACTTAGGGGGCAGTAACTTTTCAATAATTTTCATCTGGAATTATGGTTGCAAACCATTGCTCTATAGCATATTGATTCAGTATTTGGAAGGGAGTGTCAGAGCATGCCTCTTCCAAATCCATTCACAGTCCCTAGTAGGTAAGACTTTACCGACCGCTAAAATGGTATTCATGAATTGTAAAAAATATTTTTGATGGCTCTCACTCCAATTTGGGGTGTTTGCAACCGACAAAATGATTGTTACAGCTAGCCCAGAGAATGGTGTAAAGGCAAATATATTTGTGTTCCTGCAAGAAGGAAAACATTATACAGACACATGTCTCTTGAATTCCAAGTGTAAAACGCATCAAACAAACAAACAGGTTATATAAGTGGATTATTTCTCTTATTTACACATAGGAACACCAATTTTTATTCCTGTGCAGGATATGGTTCTCTATAATCCTGACAGTGGTCTCTAATAAGGAAGTCACATGTATTTTGTTGCAAGTTTATGTGCTAAAAAAAAAGCATTTGAGGGTGTGAAATGGAATTTTGTAAGGGAGCCGATGTGAAACGTAATATGTGATCTTTGTCAAAGTCATATGAAGCAACAATAGATGTGAGTTATAAATAAAGGCTGAGGTGGTATTCGCAAAGGTAGACTTACAACTGAGTACATCTATAGGTGCAAATGTATTCTTACAGTTTGTAGTAATTTTACTACTTTTCGCTATTCACCATTTCCAAATGTAAAATTACGACAAAGTGTAGACTAACATCCCTACCACTTGAAATGGGATGAAGTGTGAAGAAACATCAACTACTACTGTAAAGTTATGCTAGCAGCAACTTTACAAATGTATTTTACATTCTGTACACTTGATGGGGACAACTAATATCACCACAACCACTCACTATAATAAAGTAAAGGGAGATTTATAAACAAATATTAAAACAAATTTGTTTTATTTGTTTATTTTGCATCTAGAACAAATGTTTATAAATACTAAAGGACTGTTAATAAATGTTTAAATTAAATATTTCAATAATTTAAATATATTGAATAAGATTTAAATTATTTTTTGAAGATTTATTTTAAAAAAACAAATCCACCTAAAGTAAAATGTTTATATTTATTTATTATGCATTAAACATTACTATGTGGCATGGAAAAAATATTTAAATTGATTTAACTATTTATAAAAAATAAAGTTACCTTTATTTTTTGGCTTAAAAGGCTTATTACAATATTGTAACATTATTTTCTCTGGAGTATTACTTTAAGTTATTCTCCATGCAACAGTGTTAAAGTACCAGTGGTTGGCCATGTGTGGTGCCACACTTACTCCAGGTGTGAGCTGAAGTACATTTACTACAGTTTTGGGTCCTTTCTAGTTGTAGTAACTAAAGAACTGTAGTTTGTAAATAGTAATGGCCATAAACCTTTAATGGTGGGTGGATGCCACCCTCTAACCCCACCATACCACTCACTTAACCCCTTCTTGTACACACATAAACCCATCCTATGTAGTAGTGAGTATTTCTCATTTTCCAGTCACTCTTCCCTGTCCCTCCACATTTACTACTAAAATAGAAGCGTACATGTACAGAGATCTCCACAGTTGGGGCAGAGACCTTTGCACAGAAAAGACAGGAAAGGCAGAGGCATAGCCCTCAGCACATAGGTTTGTTAACAGCATGTTGAAGTACGCGAGTAGCACTATTTAGTACTATCAAACGTACTGCAAAATACTTTCTGAACAGCCTCCTGTGAATTGACATGCTAGAAAAATGAAAGAAGGTGGCCTTTTTGCCATTATTTTTGTGTGTGTGTTTTTAATGAACCTCTTGCACTGAATAACTGAGTATCAGACAAAGTAATGACCTGAAAGTGTTTAAACACCAACAGCGTTCTGGAGAATTAGCACACCCTACTGATGACTTAATGTTTTACACAAAACCACTCACGTAACTGGGGGAAAAACTATGTAAGTCATTGAAATGTCTTTTTTGGACGAAATGTCAACCTTCAATGAAAGACTTCAATGACATGGAACACTGGAGAAATTAAATTAATGGAGATAATGAAACAAACATCTATAGGATGCTCTCAGATAGGTTCAAGCTGAAGTGTGCAAAGTTATGACACCAAACTGTGACCTGTCAAACAGGAAAGTGCTACTTTTAAATCTGATAGATCAAATTATTTCACTATGATTGTGCCTTTTTTCTCAGCATTACTAATCAAAATACGATGTTTCTTCAAATGCAGACCCTCATGGACACACTTTTGTGGCACAGGAGAAAGCCATGAGCTACAGGGAAGAGGTTATTCTACTCTAAAGTTATAGGAGAGCTTATCAGTCCATTTCAGCATGAACTGGCATGTCTGGGATGTACTTTTAAGTTGGCCACAGAAATTACTGATCTTGTGTTGGAGACTGGAGGCTATGGCATGCCTCTTATGTTGAGGGCTTATCCCTTTCTGAAGGCAAAGTAATGTCCCATATATTTGTTTTAAAGCACAGTCCTAATGATCACTGTCACCTTCTTGCCTGCCCAATCGCTTTTAATGAATAGTGGGCAGTTGGCAGCTGACCAAAATGTTTTGGAAACTTTTATAGTGAGTACAGTTTCTCTGCATGTTTTAATTAAATGTATCAATCTGGTGTTATGCCTTGCTACTTGAATACTCCCATCATATATATAACAAGTCTTTGATACAAATAACCAGGGCCACTGGAATTATGTGATTCTGCAGCTACAGTGTTTTCTGCATACTTATGGATTTTCCACAAATAATCCATTATCGGCTGCATTATTTGTAGATTTTGTCAAAAAAGGTCTCTAGCTCAATTGGAGTAAAAGTTGCCACACTCTATCAGATGGAAGGTATTAGGCAGTTGTAAACGGTTTGATTGTGATTTGTTTTGCATGACACTCACCTTGCCCTGATAACCATAACAAAACATATGGTAAACTTGTCCTAATCTTCATTTTGGATACTCCAATTAATGTTGATTTCTGCTCAGGAAATCGAGCGGAGTTCAGAGGCAGCAGGTGCTCAGGACCTGATACTAACTTGAAGAAACATTTCCATGCTCATTATATTTGTTTTATGCAGACAAGAAGTGTGGGTGCAATCATTAATGAACAGTTGGACGTGCAGTCCAGTTGCCAATACATCCAGTGTTATGGATCATATTTAAACTTCAGGGAGAGCAACTATGATGCCTCAAATTCTTCCGTGGCAACTACGATGCTTGCAATTCTACGGCAGGAGAGTTACTGCATGAGATGCAAAAGGAAATTTCAGATGTGTCCCAAAGTGTGGATGCACAGACTGTGCTTCCTGTTCCCTCTACAAGTGCTGCACATATTTCTGAAAGGGCAACCTACCAGGTTATTTTTCTGCCTCTTGGTGCCCCCTAAAAGATATGTAGGTGAGCCACAAAACTTGCTTATCTTTTTGACACAACTTAGTTTGCACTTTCTTTGCAAACCTATGCTTTTTCCTTCACATGAAACAAAAGTGGGTTTTATTTTGCCATAATTGACTGGCAATGCATTCTCATGATCAGTATCATTGGTTTTGCAAGACAGCCATCTTTTGCATAACTTTGAACATTTTTGTAAGAAGATAAAGAAGGTTTTTGATTGTACTTTAATTTAATCTGTAGATAACTGATTGTTGGAATTGAGACATGTAAAAAGGATTTTCTTTCCTATCTGGTTCAGTTTAATCAATTGATCTTTGGGGGCAGATTGGCCAATTGAAAAAAGGGAAGATATTTTCTACAAAGGCATTAATGATGATTTGAACAATCTGTTATCAAAGGTTCCTATTGAGCCCACAATGTTTGAAGACTTAGTGGGCTTGGTGTTGCAATGTACCCACAATCAATGCAGGCATAAGGGAGAGAAAGGAAGTAGAGAGAGTAAAACATATTATAGGATTCTTGAAAAGTAAAAGAATGAATAAAGATCTAGCTCCCCTGAGTATATGCAGGAACTATCACTCTCCTTGTGACATGATGAAGACGTAAACATCACATATGTTTATACTGTGGTACTGATTAACCTATACTCTGTGAGTTTCAGCAAAAACCTGCTAAGCAATGGTTTGGCAATGGATTCATCCAACAGTTAAGGAAATCCGAGTGTTGTGTGAGATTTCAGTGATGCCACCAAAGACTTTAATTAATAGATCTACTCAAGCAGAGAATTATAACTTGCAGCTGACTCTTCAAGTACTCATCAGGGAAAACAAGAACACGTTAAAGCTATTATTGGTTCAGGAGCTACCAGAATAAATGCGAACTGAGCTCTAGGTAAAAGGTTTGAAAGGCCAATATTAAAGAAAGTCAAAGAGACTTCTCTCTGGAAAGCTGAAGGAACTAATGTGACATCTGGGCCAACCATGCAGCCTCCTCCCCCAGTTGGCCAAGTTCATTATAAAGAGATTGTGTTTGCTTTGATCGATGCTCCACAGATTGACATTATCTTGGATTCATCCTGGTTAAAGAAACACATCCCAAGTATTGATAAGCCTAAGGGAGAGATTATTCCTACTGTGTTTGTAAACAAGATTGTATTTTCTGTAAGAAGGTTATAACTATAATACAGTAATTGCTGAAGTAACTATTGTAAAGAATACAGATATTCAAAATAAAGTATATCAAATTTCTGTAATACTGTCACAATATCATGATCTCATGGGTATCTTTAGTAAGGTCAAAGCACAACACTGCCACCACACAGAAAGTATAACTGCCAAATAGATTTGGTACCAGAAGCTCAAGTTGTCGCATTTATTCCTAGATTGAAATCAAGAGAGAATAGCTAAGTAAATATTGGGTTCATAGGTGGCAAATGGCTTTGTTAGGCATTCTAAGTCACTTGCTGCTACTCCTCTTTTGTTTATTCATAAGAAATATTTTGTTTCGCCAGGTATGTTTTAATATTATTTATTATTATTCACTTCCTAGTGGCATTTCCGATGCAGGGGCCTTAGTTTTCCAACTTCTCTAATTGTACCTCTGATAATATTTCTAAGCAAAACAGAATAAACTTTATGCCCACCAGAAACGTTTTTGGTCCTGATTTTGCGAGCTACAAACATTAGACAATGCAAGTTAGCTTTAGTTTTCTTGCAACAATTAGGCACCTTGCACACCTGCTTTGCAGTAGTTCATTTTATTTATGCCCCATGGCTACAAGGAAGCGGTATGGGACATCAGATTGCCTGCATAAGACCTAAGGCTTTTATAGGAGGTTTTATGGGAGTTTTTAAATGCATCCAGGTTGTATTGTGGGCACAAGTATTTTTATTGCTCCGGATTCAACATACGATTGTTATGCACTATTAAACTTTTACATTGATAGAGCTTTTAAGCCTATGTTTAGCGGAATAAAGATGATTGAAGAAGAAATTTAATGTGCAATTATTTTGAAGGTACTACATTAAATTAAAATTATTTTTCTGAATTTCAAATTGTAAAAGTCCACTTAAAGTTAAAAAAATGATATCTTGATGATTATTAAGAATTTTTAAACGTGATGTGTTAGATTAAATAAAAGTGATTTAATAATATTTGATAGACATTATTGTTGTATTAATTTTTAAATCCATAAAAAGTTCCTATAATACGATCAAATAAAAAATATATGTTTTATTTCAGATTAGTTTGTGTAACATTAAATTGAAATTTTTTACATTTTGTATTACTGTTGAATGTTAGTAGTACTATTCTAGAACTACCAAATGTACTACAAAATGCTGTACGTGAATAGGACCTTAAGGGCCTGGTTTAGAGTTTGGCAGATGGGTACTCTTCCACAAACATGACGGATATCCGGTGTGCCTCATTACAAGTGCCATAGGACATAATGCACTTGTAATAAGGTAGACAGAATATCAGTCATGCTTGTGATGGAGTTATACTTTTGCCAAACTCTAAATGAGCCCTATGTTTGTATTCTTTGAATACAAAGTAAAGACCTTTGGACTCTGCAATGCCACTGCTGCCTTCCATTTTTTTTAAATAAATGAAGGCCTCTACGAAGTGCTGAATAAATATGACATACTTATATAATATTTATTCATTTATTCCACAACTTTTTTTAACACATTCAATAAGTGCAAACAACCTTAAAATTATTACAAAAAATGGTTCTGTCAACTAAAGGTTAGCCAAATTTCTGGCGATTGTTATATACAAGCAAGAGATTTACATAACGAAAATAAGAGAGGAGCTATTTTTTCTTGGCCATCTACCACTTCTGTGAAAGACATACAGTTTTATTGGATTTGCAATTTATTTTATAGACAATTTATTTAAGACTTTTCTAATATTATACATTCAATCACTAAAATTGTGCCTGGACATTGGAGGCAGAGGAAGGTTTTTAGAAACTGAAGAAAAGACTCACAACTGCCTCCATCCTGCTGTTGAATCTTATTTAGGGTTTGACATATGGGATACTCTATCACAAATGTGGTATATGGCCCGTCAGCTGTACTACAACTGTCATATGCTATAATGCACTCGTAAGCCAGCAGACAGGATATCAGTCAAACTCTAAATAAGGTCCATTGACTTTTAAATGCAAGAGGGACAGTTACTCAATATGCAGATCATAAGAAGCTTATATTTTGTTTTAAATCACCTAGAGCCATGATTTCACCACAGGTCCTCTGGTCTTTTTTCTTTTTTCAATATGATTTTGTTTTAACCTACAAGTCAGGAAAAATAAATGGTAAATCTGTTGTTTTGTCTAGGCTACATGAAAAAAGTCAAGTTATTGCAGCAGCTCCTAATGTTCATTCACATAAGATTGCAGCAATTGTATTCCATGAGGACATTTGTGAACAAATCCAACGAGATAGCTTGATTGGATCATCAAATGCTGGAAGTCAGGTGAGTAAATCATCAAGTCATTAATAGTTCATCCTGTTACAAAACTCCTTATGCATATTTTCCTTTTCTTTACAATTTAATGTCTTAAAAGAAGCACATGACATGTTTATCAGGCCAATATTGAGTACAAAAGACATTAGAGTTGAACAAAGTGCATACTGGTGGGAAAGGATGTCTACAGATTTAACAAATTATGTTGAAATGTGTACTTTTTGCCCAAGCTAAGACAGATATCTCTAACAACAGAGGATTGCTACAGAGTACTGAAACATGTACTTTATCTTGGAGGGTAATTACTATGATTTAAGCAAGCATGTGGCAGTAGATCAAGGAGACAACACCATCTTTGTAGTTCAGATAAATTAATAAAATTGGGCCATTGCATTCCAGTTAAGAGTTTTGCTGCTAAAGGGACACAGAGGGGCCTACTCACCAATTGCACTTTGTGGTATGTTTAGCAGTACTACAATACTACTACTCACGTACAACAAAATGCTATTCACAAACCTACATGCTGGATCCTTCCCTAACCTTTCTATGTATGTGAATTTGCCCCAGTTGGGGATGTCTTTGCACACATAGGAATACATTTTAATAACAAATGTAGCAGGAATCTGGAAGAGTAGCTGTAAAATGAGGAATAGTTACTACAAAAAGCGAGGGGTTTAGGGAAGAGTAAAGAGGGTTTTAAGGAGGGGTGCAAACACCTACCCACAAAATAGTGAGACAATTGATATTCACACACTGCACTTGTAAAGGTACTACAGCCCCAAAAAAAGGTTCAAATGGTTGTAAATATATTTCAGCCTAGCATTAGAGTTATTCCAGTACCACACATAGCCACTCACAGGTACTGCAAAACTCCTCCATGAAACATAATGGAAGCAGGGACTTAAAATAATATCATATAGGAACTAATGTTGAATAAAATAAATCATTTTGAATTCTAATTAACCACTGTGTAGTAATACATTAGTCAGAGTTTTAATAGGAAGCACATTTTCTGTTTTGCTAATAACTTTAATGCCATTTGATGAATCTTTGGTCCATCTCAGCTCCTCCCTGGAACGTTTAGGGGTGATCCATCAAGTGGGGCTGAGAACAACTGGGGTCCCAAAACACTTCCCCCCCTGTAATTTCCATTAAAAAAATTAGACAAGGATAAAATAAAAATAGCAGATCAGAGCCTAATTTGTAAGAAAGCAAGATATATGTTCAGAAAGAGTGATTTTTGTCATTTGGCGTAGAACTACTAAGTCATTTTAGAGAAAATACAGGTCAAACCTCATAGACATCTGTTGCCATGGACTTCCATGGGACTCCCACAGGATAAAAAATGTCAAACAGCGTGGTGATTGACTGGTCCCTCAGAACATAGATAAGTCAAAGGGATGTGAGTGGCAGCCACAACATGAAGAAAAATGTTGCAGCTGCCATTAAAGTCAGATTTCAGGGCTTGGTCTCTCAGTCTGGAAAAAAATGAAAAAAAATATAAGTGGGCAGGGAAGGGATACCCTCGCCCCTTAGCCCTTGTGGGGTGGTCCCAAAATTAAAAATAATTATTTTGGTGAGTCATCATAGATCTGCGGGACTCCCATGGGAGGTAGCACAGCCCCCTTTGTGATCTTGTTAGACTCGAGGGTGCTCATGCATAAATCCCACAGGAACATATAAAAACATTTTTTAAAAAGTGGGGTGGAGGTCTGTATGGGGAGTTGCTCCCCCCCGCTGCGCTTGGCCAAAGGCCATGCATGCATGGGATGTGGCCTCAGAGGTGTCATAATATGATAGTGCAAGTTATACTTATATCAATACCATGTAGCTGGCGAATTTGAGTGCTTTTTCAGTTTTAAAAAGGTAGTGGTTTCCTCAGTAAATATATATATGTGTGTATGTGTGTGTACATATAATAATAGTAATATAAATATATGAGCTTTCCATTAACATGTTACTTATGAACATCAATCAAACATTCAAATAACTATAACTCACCATGTCTGCATGTAGGAAGTGTAGAAACCTTTTCAAGTTAACTTACATTTTTATTGGTTTTACTGTTGTCTTATTGATGCTCCCAAAATTCCTTTTTTTAATGTTGAAAATAATACATCAAGGAATAGCGAGTTATAGTTATATGAATGCTTGTGTGATGTTAGTAAGTAATATGTTGTGGTCTCCTAACTTTTAACTCTACATAAGGCTACTATATCAACCTCAGTCCCGGTAGAATTACAATATTCAAGCATTTTTTAACACAATGTTTCACTATTTATTGTAAAACACATTGAAAGTGTTCTGTAAAGCAACAGGGCTGCCATGAGGTTTATCACAGGTCATCTTTATCCAATCAAATTATCGCTTAGCATTGCTATGCACTGAGGTCGTACTGCTGTACCACCACGATCACATGATATAGCAAAAATCAAAAAAATACCTTAGAACTGAAGATGTATTTATTTTCTTTGCTGCTACTACCCAAAAGAATCATCTACACCACCTACTATGCAACACTGCCAAATTTTGCAAAAATCCAGCTTGTGTTTTTTGGCACTATGCGAAATACAAAAGTCTATAAGAAAATGCACTGTATTTGAAAACCATTTTGGGACCTCCTTTTTTTTGCAGCCCCTTCAAGAAACGCCACAAAGCTTTCAAAAGTACCAAAATGAGGGATGTAGGTCGGCAAAGTTTTGCAGACATTTGTCAAATGGGCGCAAAGTCATTAAGGAACAAACATCCCAAAAATCCCTATCTCTGGTCACCTCACTATAACTAAACTAATGATAGGCTACCACCACTAGCCTATATATATATACATATATATAAATATATATATATATATATATATATGTGTGTGTGTGTGTGTGTAAAAAATAACACAGTGGAGGTCGCCACTAGGTAGTTACAGTTACCATCATGTTTCCATAGAAAAGCATTTTTTTACTTGCCTACATCTTTGGCACTGTTTGACGAATCTTCGTGAAATTTTCCAAAAAAGTGGCCCGTGATTCTTGTTGTGTATGGAATGTTTTGGGGAGAATCGCCAAGTGGGGGCAGAGAAAAAGGGGGGTAAAAAAAGGTTGTGTTTCCCACGTTAATTCCCAAACAAGCCTTATATACGATTACAGCCTGAACCACTGGACGAAATTACACCGAATTTGGCAGAAAGCTAGCTTTTGGTACACAGATCACGCTTTCACTTATTTGGTGGAAATACGTTCAGTAGTTTTGGAGATATTAAAAAGAAAATAAATTTGTATATCAAGGGCCATGGATCCTTCACGAATATATCTAAAAAATTCAGCAAATTTTCACAAATCCACATTCAAATAGGAGCACTATAACTGGCTGGACACTACCTGACTAGAAAGTTGCTGCTGCCATTTTATGTTATCGGAGCTGGTCCCTGGGGCTGAAAATAGAAATGATAAGTGGTATAAGGGGTGAGGGTGGAGATACCCTGACCCCTGGGGTATGATATAAGGGTGTTTTATGTTCAAATTATGGATTTAAAATGATTTTTCCCTACCATGCTTGATATCCGCGAATATCCTCCAGTATCCTTGAATATTCAAGGATATTCTTGAATATTCTAGGTTATTCAAGAATATTCGAGTATACGCAAAGTTTTTTTTTTTAAAACAGTACTGACTCATTCATACACTAATTCATTCACTCATACTTGCACTCAGAGACTCATGCTCCCACTCACACACCCACTCAGCCACACATGTGAATACTCAGATCCACTCAAAGAGTCACACACCCACTTTCAGACCCACTCAGATACTCACACACCCACTCACAGATCCACTGACAGAGACAAGCCCTACAGCCAACCTGCGCTGCGCACAACAAAAAGCCATGAAGACCTGGTTGGGTGGTTTTAAGGACTTGACTGCAGGGCCTAGCTACAGACCAGGCCTTGTGACCAACACCCACTACACATGGGAGCAGGCCGTGCCCAACAGGGTTTGGAAAAACATAATAATAACAGGCTGGCAGTGTATATCTCCACATTATGAGTGCGGCGGGTTGGCCGCTGCCAACCTGCCACATCTGCACTCATACTGCCATGGCAGTATGAACCGCCGGGCCGAAGATATACATCTCCAACCTGGCGGTCCACAGCAGACCGCCGGCGGCATTATGAGCCAACCTACCGCCATGCTTTCCACGGCGATAGCACTGCCACGGAAAACCGTGACGGTAGGGCTACCAGTGACAGGGAATTCCTTCCCTGTCACCAGTAGACGGCTCTCCCACAACCCCCCCCCAAGCAAGCACCTGACCCCGCAACCCCCTACACACATAGTGCCCCCTACACACATTGAGTCTCCCCTACGCACATAGCACCCCCCACCCCCCGTACATGCACACACACACACCCACATGCACCATGTATACACCCATTCACCTCCACTTTCAGACACGCATCCACTCACAAATACTGACACTCATCCATACACGCATTCACTCACACATACTCACACTCATCCATACACGCATTCACTCACACATGTACACACACGCATTCAGACACGCATCCACACAAACATACTCACACACATACTCACCGATATACACACTGACATGCAGACACGCACTAACTGCAACATTCATACACACATTCACTCACACTCATACAACCACGCATACACCACAACACTCACAGACGCATTCACACACACACACACACATTCATACACACACGAAGACACCACACACTCACGCACAACATCCCCCACCGTCCCACCCCCATCCCTTGTCAGATGCCCGACTTATCTTGTCCGACGTGGAGGTCGTCAGGCAGGAAACAGGAAGGGGTGCTGCTACCGCCGGCAGCGCCCCACCAGCAGAACACCGCCAAGCCGTATTAATGGTCTTAATACGGCTGGCGACGTCCTTCTGGTGTGGCGGTGCAGGTGGCAGCACCACCCAGGTGCCTCCGACCGCCAGCATGGATACTGCCTGATTTCCGCCCACAGTGTGGCGGAAATCTGGAAGTACCCATTATATGGCGGACGGAAGACCGCCAGCGATGGCGGTCTTCTGGCACCTGTTGTCTTGGCGGTCTTAAGAAAAGACCCCCGAAGTCATAATGAGGGCCATAGTAATTAAAATTACTTTACGTTAAAAAAATCATAAAGCCTGAGATATAGTTACCTTAGGGTGCGAGTTATAATTACTTGAAATAACTCTAACTATAACTGCTGAATTTCTATGGTTTTGTATGAGTAAATTCAGAACCTAACTATTACATCCCTGTAACCTCTGTTTTTTTCATTGAATATATATAGGTACATTTTATTTTCATTTTGAACTTTTTTAAGTTAACTGTATAACTAAATTAATATTTGCACTTTTTTTTAATCAAGCATAAAATGTCAACAACAATTTCAAATTAATTACATTAATTAAAAAATAAACTTCAGTATAATTTACTAAATAATAATTCCATATCAAAATCATAGTGACGGTGGGATCTATTTTGTTTTAAACAAATGATCATAAATTATGTGAACATATTTCATATATGTTATTGGTAACAACTATACTTATATTTTTGTTTTTCCTCTTTTCATATATCAGGTCAATGATAGACCTTTTTAATAGCTCTCGACCATTCATTTCTTTTTCACAATAATACACTGTACTTGATCACATAAAGAGTTCACTCGGGAACATACACGCATTTCCACCTTCAGAGGTAGGAATTTCCATCCATACTAACTATGGAAATTTGAAACAAACTCATAGTCACTGGATTCCTGCATTCAAGCGCTCCTTTCTTAACTACTATTCCCATGGGACCACGAGCACGTCACCACGCACTCCAAGTGCTTGATGTCATGGACGCCCATACATTGCTCCATGTTAATGTGCTGATCCATTTTATTTTGTAAGCATAGGTTAATTATAAGTATTTGAACTTTATTTACTTTTTCATTTTCCATTCTTTTTATAATAAAGATTAAACTTTATTATTTTTATCTGCTTTGTCACAGAAACGTTTGCCCAAGTGTGCAGTTACTAGAGCATGTTGGACAGTTATCGCACCTGGATCGGAAGATATGCCTAAATTTTACGGAAAAGTGCACTTATTTTAGCTCCTGGAGCAGTTTCATAATTTTTGTGAGGAAAAAAGTTCGTTTTTCTCACAAAATGGTTCATCAAATCCCAGAAGAGGACCAGGATTTTTTACAGTATAAAATCACCTTAAAGTCGGTTCAGGACCTTTATCAACGGTACAGCCCTCAGGCTGTAATGCTATATAATACCAATGAGGGTGCAGGGTTTACAGGAGTTCTTGTTTATCCATTCTCAGCTTAGAACCCCCTCCTCACTGAGCTGTGAAGAATGTAATCACTGCAAATGCCCCTGAATTTAAGTGGGCTGAAACATTGTATGTGTAACCCAGCAGCACCGCTCTGCAGTACACTAAGAAGCAGTACACTCTAGCACCGTTTCGGGCCTTACTTGGGCTTATGTTTATTCATTTTGCCTTGATTGTCCCTTCTGTTTTTAGCATTTCTCTACCACAGTTAAAGAAAATGCGATCAGCTGCTTACACATTCGCTTACATGTTTATGTTCATGATTTGGCCACAACGTACTGGAAAGATGTTACATTAAAGCACACTAATTTCGGCAATCGACTGAAACGTATTCTGTCTTTATGCCATTTGTGCTGCCAATGAAATGTGTATTAACAACAGGAGCGTCTGCATCTGCGGGATATGTTTACATGGTAAGTGGTGCAATTTTGTTGCCGCTTTGAGAGGAAACAAAGAAACAATTCCGATTTTAGTACGTTTTCAAATTGTCCTTTTTTTCTCAAGGTCATAAGAAACTGTGGAGATGACAGTATGTAACAATTTATACATCGAGAACATATTCAACAATGTAACAGACACAGACAATATATTGGAAAATATAAAATGCACCAATAATATTCAACGTGTGTGGAAGTCAAGCTCAATTCAGCAAAACAATGTTTCGCGGGACATGTGTTGAAAGTGGTGTTAGGAGCAGTTTGCTGCTCTGCAATGCCAACTTTGAGAAACATAAGGACTGGACCCAAAGTTTTCTTCGGTTTCCTCCGCCGGCTCAGCCAAATGCCAGGCTTGTCAAATATTAAGGTTGTTAAGTTTTATTCCATGTCAAGCCTTTATCCTCCAAAACCCTGCGTGTGCGTATCTCGGTCATGCCGGCTCTTTTTCATCCTGGAGTTACCCTATTTCACTGTTTTCATATCTTTCTCTTTCTCTCTCCCATTTCTCTCTTTAACACTGTGTCAAAGTCTGATGATGAAAAATAAGTCCTGGTCACTATCAAGACAGAGCAATGATCGATACAATGAACAGAAATGGAATGAGCTTGAACAATGACATTTCATGGGTCTCTTTATTCCAAATCAAATCGCTGAGCCAATTTGCGCCTCCCTTAAAGTACAAAACAATAGAGCAGGGATACTCAAAGTATGGCCTGGGGGTCGCATGCGGCCCTCTTGACCTTTAATTGCAGCCCCCTCTTGAACAGCAGCTGTTCACTTAACAAAGCAGAAAAACTCTGAAAGCTGTGAAATGGGCATACTTTATTTACACATTAACTAAGTGGCCTAGACAACTTATCTTTAGGCACACATTTTGTTTTAAAGATATCTTGCTTGACATGTAAGAACACAATAAACTGTCAGCAAACTTTAAAAAAAGTGTTTAAATGCATGAGCGTTTTACCTTGCTTTGCTCCCCTCCCCCTTGTACCCACCTTCTATCAGCCCCCCCTACTCTCGGCTTACTGGCATCAGTGCGGCCCAGGGGCATGCCACAGACAGTGTTTTGTGGCCCCTGGGGAAATGTTTGCGAGTACCCATGCAATAGAGGATGTGAGCATCACAGATTATTTTGTCAACCAAGCAACCATATTCATAGCTTTGTTCTGACATTCATTATTACACCAATATCTGTGGGTGATGGCACTGACTATCACTTAGTAACAACTATACTTATATTTTTATGTTTCCTTTTTTCATATATCAGGTCAATGATAGACCTTTTTAATATCTCTCGACCATTTATCTATTTTTCACAATACTATAGTGTACTTAAATGCAGAGTTTTTACTCTGGAATATACTCTCATTTCCACCTCCAGAGGTACGAGTTTCCATCCATACTAACTATGGAAATTCGACACATACTCAGTCACTGGATTCCTGCATTCACACGCTCATTTCTGAACTACTACCCCCATGAGCCCACAAGCACAGCCATCATGCACTCCACATGCATGATGTAATGAATGCCCATGCATTGCTCCATGTTGTGGTGCAACAGCTTGATAACATTGCTCTCAACCTGAGGTGGATTCTCCTTACTGTGAAGGACAGCACTCTCGACTCAGCTCAGATCCAGAGGCATAGGACAAGCCTGCGGGGCCAAGGCAAATATTGGTGTGCATCTTGATACTTGAATATTAGAGCCAATACCATGATTTATCCTTGTGACTCTAGTCAAGAGGTGTTAGCGACCAAGTTTTTCCTTTGTACACAATACTCCCCTGCTCTCTTTACATGGAAACGATGTTCAAAGTTTGGGCAACCTTTACAAGTCCTTGAATGTGAATGCTCTAGCCTTTCATGTTCAAATATGTATTTTGTTAGCTAACTACACAGTAGTCAGGTGCCAAATCTTCCCTTGGTGAGATGATGCACCATAGCCCCACTGGAGAGGTAAGATGGTTTGTATTTTTCTTAATAGATTTTTAATGACATTTTCAAAATACAGAATTAAACACCCATATTGCGTCACCCACCTACTGATACACGAGGAGGAAGAATTGCACATTGTCAATTAAAAGCATGCTGACAGGTTAACAACTCAGCAATTTGCCTGACACAGCGTCCAAAGAATGTCCAGAATGTAACCAATAAGGTTCAGCATTTCTGTATAGCGCCGCCCTCAGATGGAAGCCTCAGCTCACACAGCACTACCCTCTTTCGGCCTTTTGCCCAAATCAGAAGAAAGTCAAGGTCTCACACGGTTCGAGGAAGGATAGCCACTGGAAGGTTAGCAAAGAATTAAAGGAGGCATGGGAGCATCACCATCTTAGAAAGGATGGCATAGCGTGCTATGGAAAATGTAAGGTCTTCCAGACAGATATTTGGGAATGCAAAGCTCGTATGACCTTACCAAGGTGGCCTTCAAGCAGGTCCTCCATATTGTGGTAGATTTGGATTCCCAAATACTTAAACATACTGGGTACCCAAGTTAGCGCACTGTCACCCCGTAGTATATGTCATTTTGGGAGGTGCTGTTTTAAAGTGAAGGTGAGGGACTTAGGGCCATATTTATACTTTTTTAGCGCTGCCTTTGCACCGCTTTTTGATGCAAAAATGCCGCAAACTTACAAAATCCAATTGTATTTTTCAAGTTTGCGCCGTTTCTGCATCAAAAGATTATGCAAATGCGGGACTAAAAAAGTATAAATATGGGCCTCAGTGTTATTCACCTTCATTCTGAATAGCCTGCCAAATGAGTCGAATATTGATGTGAGTGGGGTCAGATCTCCATAGATGTCTCAGATATAAAGAATCATGTCATTGGCATAGAGAGGGATGACGTGTCCAGTCGCCCAGTTGAATCCCCCATTCCCAGCCCTGTGCACGTAGCCGTGCCATGAGTGGTTTCAATGCTAAAATGAACAGTAAAGGGGTCAAGGGGCAGATCACTGACAGAATATTGGAAACAAAAATATTGCATGGACAGAATATCATGGCAAAAAACATAGAGGACCAAAATATCTAGAAGGGAAGTGCAAATAAGTAAGTACAGATTTACTGTTCTTAACTCCACATTTATGTACCTTGAAAATATATATATCATCAATGTACATGTATGTAGAGCTATATATATAGTAAAACGTTGCTTACCTATAGAAACTTTCCTTCAGAATATTTTTGTCCTCAATATTCTTAATACATTATTTTATCTCGCAGTATTCCTGTTTCCGATATCCTTATGGGCAAAATACCATAAGGTTAGTGTAAAGGAGATGAATCCAGCCTAATATCTTTTGGCCAGCGCCAAAGCACTGAACGACCCATTTCAATTCAGTGACTAGAAAGGCTTATGTCTAGGTCAAGCTAGAGGCAAGCTGAATTGGGCCATTTACGGGAGGCCTTTTCCATCACCAAGTTGAGACGTCTAAAGTTCAGGGAGGTATTTTGAAGCTGGATAAATTCATTCCGGTCTGGATGGATCAGATCTGCCAATATGGTTAGTATTCAGTCTACTATGGTTTTGTTAAGGATCTTGTAATCCATGGAGAGAAAGGTTTTCGGTCTATATGGTGAAAGGAAGGTAGGATTTCATCTAGGCTTCTGTACAGGCCCTCACACGATCAAGGTGGGAACATCCCTAGTTGGCCCTATGGAACAGTTGAAGGAGTTGGGAACCAGGGAGGACTGTGGTATAGAATTCAAGCTGTAGGCTGTAAATCCTTGAAGAGTGGCCCCTCGAGAGGGGATGAATCACCTGTTTAATGTCTTTCTCTGTAATTGGGAATTCCAGGGTGGTCGTGACATCCACCGGTAATTGGGGCATGGTGGTGTCCCCAAAGAATGGGCATTTTTTGTGTGTGTCAAAGGCTACGGCCCTCCCTCCCAGTACAACACCGCATTGTAGGAATGGAAGGCAGAGCTAATCTCCCCCTCACCTCACTGGTCCCTAATAGTGTGGAAGGGTGTCCCTGTGTCTTGTGGTGTGACAAGCCAAGATAATAGTCTCTCCAGTCTCCCCAGTCTATAGGCCCTCACAAGGGTCCAGGACATGTGTGCTGTCCTATCTAGGCAATAGAGGCATTCCATCAGTGGTGCGTGGCTGTCTCTCTCTCGATCTTCCCTAAAGGTGTCATCAGTGCATGACCACTCCTCCAGTGGATTTCTCAATATCTCTTAGCTGTGGGTACAGGAATTGGTAGGACCCCATGACTGTTTTAATGCAGACACCCATGTTACAACTTTAAAGACCTCCCACTCCACCAAGGGGTAGGATACAGTGTCTGTGTTGTTTGCAAAGTAATAAGTGATCTCTTCCGGGATAGTGGATTTAAAAGCCATGTCTTCCAGCCATAAAGGCAGTAGCTGCCATGTCAGGAAAAGAATGGATACTTTCCCCCATTGTGTTTCAACATGCACTGGGTTATGATGTGAGAAGGTCTTGCCCCAGTGGGACGTGTGCAGAAACGATATGAGGAGGTTATCCGAGCTTACTGTGGCCCTCATTGCAACCCTGCGGTAAATCCCGCTTACCGCCATGCTGACGGCTGCCAACATACCGTGGCGGAAATCCGCTACAGGTATTATGACCCACATCTCGTAATCCGCCCAATACAGACACCCACACAAGTTCACCACAACAAAGGTCAGTGATAAACTGGTGATAGCAAAACCTACACCGTCACGCCAACAGGAATATGCCCACACTATCACGACCCAGGAATGAACGTGGCGGTCTTTCAACCGCGGTAAAACATTGGCGGTACACACCGCCTCACTCAAAATACACACACATTTACAAAACACAACCACATTGGACAATTCAAAATACACACACCTGATACACATACACACACCACACCCACACACTCACACCACTATAAAACACACCCACATTACCCACAACCCCTTACAACGAGATTTTTGGAAGAAGCAGAGAGAGAGAGAATAGCAGAGACAACACCTGCATCCACAGGCACACAACACCATCACTCATACAACATCCACACACCTCAAAGAACACACCCCAACACAACACATCACACATCACAACAAACATCACCTCACACATCACCCACACCACATAATGGCACCTCAAAGACACCCCAGGTTTTCTGAGGAGGAGCTCAGGGTCATGGTGGAGGAAATCATCCGGGTAGAGCCACAGCTATTCGGATCACAGGTGCAGCAGACATCCATTGCAAGGAAGATGGAGCTATGGCGGAGAATTGTCGACAGGGTCAACGCAGTGGGACAGCACCCAAGAACATGGGATGACATAAGGAAGAGGTGGAACGACCTACGGGGGAAGGTGCGTTCCGTGGTATCGAGACACCAGGTAGCCGTACAGAGGACTGGCGGTAGACCCCCACCTTCTCCCCCACAACTAACAACATGGGAGGAGCAAGTCTTGGCGATCATGCATCCTGAGGGCCTCGCAGGAGTAGCAGGAGGACTGGACTCTGGTAAGGCAAATCTTTACTAATATATCCCCCCAACCTACCTGCATGCCATCACAAACTCCTACCCCTACCCTCACACCCATCACCCCAACACCTCACAGATACCCCACTATCACAACCAACACATCTCAATACCAAGTCCTGCATGTAACACCAATGCATGGACACCCATTACAGACCTGGATGGACACCCATCATCAAACATGTCCAGTAGAGAGACTCTCCCAGGCCACAAAATCACCAGTCACACAAGGGCCAAGGCAATAATGCAAGCACAGGAGTAGAGGGAAACTCACACATTGCATAATATGGCACACACAGATACAATAACTATGCATTTACACCCCAACAAGACCCCTACCCAACGTCACCGGACCAGATGTGCCAGCCATATCCAGTCCCCCCACAGAAGAAGCTGACAGTGACGACAGCAGCTCTGCACGCCTGGATCAAGATGACCAGCCCAGCCAAGCCCATCAGGGACCTCTGGACAGTCGATTCCCCTGTCACAGTCCCAAACCACCAGTGAACCTCCCCCCTCAGGAAACACCACCACAGCACCCACCCAGCGGGCCCGTGCCACTGTCCCCAGGACACGTCAATCAGCAGTGTGTCCACCACTACAGGGACCCCAGGCAAACCCACTAACACAGGAGGATCAGGGACCTGGGGTCAGTGGCAGTGGGCACACGGTTCAGGGGACAGAGGCACAGGACAACAGGGAAACTAGGAGGGCTGCTGTGTGACAGGGGGAGGACAGGCCCAGGTAACCCACTCTCCACGAGGCACTCTCCAACATCATGGAAGCATACCACCCTTCCCAGGAGACCATGGGCACGGTGCTGGCCAAGTTTCAGGAGACCCAGCAGCTGCAGGAGGAACAGTACCTGGGGATCAGGGAGGACTTGAAATCCATTAACCCCACCCTGGTCACCATTGCAGGGGTGCTGGCACACATGGCCAACACCATGAGGGATACAGTGGCACACCAACGGGCCCTTGACACTAACCCGAATGGTGAACAGCCCTCCACGTCCGCCAGCGCTAGTGGACAGGAGGTCCCACCACAGGACCAACAGGCCACCAGCACCCGCCCCCTGAAGAAGGAGAACCACCCAGCAAATGGTCCCTGCAATCCAGGCACAAGACAGAGAACATTGCCAAGACCCCTGCCAGGAAATAAGACTCTCCTGATTGTCACCCTCTGTCCCACTATGTCACCCTGACCATCTCGAACTGCAATTGCTCCACTTCCCATGCCCCCTTGGACAATGCACCTGTGATACAAAGAGACTGGACTCTACCATGGACATTCTTCTGCCATCACCCCAGCCCACTGGACATCCCACTCCACTGATTAGCACTTAAATAAACACCCTTGAATCACAAAACAATCTGGAGTCAGTCTGTACTTTCACAAATGTATTATTACAACCTCTTAGACAAATATCAATTGAAATGTTCATTTGCACATACCAAAGTATGACAGTTGTTGGGCAGCAGTAAACATAGCAGAAGGCAGAATGTGGTACCCAGATCTGTGAAAAGGAGAAGCAAAGTGAACTGTCAGGGTCCATACACAGAGGTAAAAAGGCAGACTCATGCAATGTCCTACAGTAGTCTGATATGAGAGGAGCAGTGCCAGTCTCTTACCTGTGTCTCACTGGAAGTATTGCATGATGATGTTGTTTCAGTTGTCAATATCTTCCTCTTCTGCCTCCTTTTCTTCACTGTCCACAAGCTCCACAGCTGCCACACGACCAACAGCAGGCCCAACCTCCTGCAGAAAAGGCACCTGCCGTCGCAAAGCCAGGTTGTGCAACATACAGCATGCCACGATTATCTGGCACACCTTCTTCAGTGAGTAGTATCGGGAGCCCCCTGTCAGATGGAGGCACCAGAACCTGGCCTTCAGGAGGCCGAAAGTCCGCTCTATAATTCTCCTATTTCGCCCATGTGCCTCATTGTAGCGTTCCTCTGCCCTTGTCCTGGGATTCCTCACTGGGTTCAGTAGCCATGACAGTTTGGGGCAACCAGAGTCACCTGCAAATATCGAGGGGTATCTGTTAGACATACACAAACCCTTAGGGTCTCTCCCTTACCCAGACACCTATTCAAACTGTGTTGGGACCTTGGGCCCACCTATTAGCCACACACGGTGCCTCTGGAGTTGGCCCATCACATAAGGGATGCTGCTATTCCTCAAAATGTAAGCGTCATGCACTGAGCCAGGATACTTGGCATTCACATGGGAGATGTACTGGTCTGCCAAACACACCATCTGCACATTCATGGAAAGGTAGCTTTTGCGGTTTCTGTACACCTGTTCATCCCTGCGGGGTGGGACAAATGCCACATGTGTACCATCAATGGCACCAATGATGTTGGGGATATGTCCCAGGGCATAGAAGTCACCTTTCACTGTGGGCAAATCCTCCACCTGGGGAAAAACAATGTAGCTGCGCATGTGTTTCAGCAGGGCAGACAACACTCTGGACAGCACGTTAGAGAACATTGGCTGAGACATCCCTGATGTCATGGCCACTGTTGTTTGAAAGGAACCACTGGCCAGGAAATGGAGCACTGACAGGATCTGCACTAGAGGGGGGATACCTGTGGGCTGGCGGATAGCTAACACCAGGTCTGGCTCCAACTGGGCACACAGTTCTTGGATTGTGGCCCAATCAAGTCTGTAGGTTATGATAATGTGTCTGTCCTCCATTGTCGAAAGGTCCACCAGGGGTCTGTACACCGGAGGATGCCGCCATCTCATGTTCAGCCTCAGCGGTTGAAGCCTATGGAAGAAAGCGGTGAGCAGAGGGTCATATTCACAGATCTATTGCAGTAATGATTAATTTCTTCCTTTACAGAACCGTATGTGAATCCGACAATCAGTTTCTGTGACAATGTCTGCTGTGACGCAGTTAGGTGCCCCGCCATGTACCCCCCTGAAATGGCGGCTGCCTGACATGTAAGGAGAGACAAGGGCAAATGAGGAAACTGCGCTGGCATTGTGCAGCGTCACGGTTGGCAGACGAGGACCCCTGTGCAATTCAGCATTGGTTACCATGGGCCCTATGGGTTCCAGGAGCCAATGACGATGTACGTCGGTGTTGACGGTACACACCGCCGCGGACGTGACTGCCATTTTCTATCTCTTCACTCACTTGATGCCTGACCTTCAACAGGAGAGGACCTACTCTTCAAGTGCTGCTGTGACCTGAGTCTGGAAGCGACCATGGCTACAGTGTCTGGGGAAAGGGCCCCTGCCTTCACCCAGAAGGAGTTGGACAACCTGGTGGATGGGGTCCTGCCCCAGTACACGCTACTCTATGGTCCTCCAGTCAAGCAGGTGAGTACACTGTGTGCATGGTGGATGGGACATTAATGTATGGAGTGGCCTGGATGGAAGATACATGGGGAGGGCTGTGGCCTGTATGTGAGGATGGTCAGTGTATGTGTTTCAGGGCATGGTTGGGAAGTTGTAGCCAATGAGTAAGAATAACTGGACGGGGGAGTAAAATCCATTCTTACTTTACCTTTCCTGTAGGTCAGCGCCCCCCAGAAGAAGGGTATTTGGCGTGCCATTGCCAAGGAAGTGCAGACCCTGGGGGTCTATCATAGACGGAGCACCCACTCCGCAAGAGATGGGAGGACCTGCGCTGCTGGAGAAAGAAGACGACGGAGGCCCAGCTGGGGATGGCCTCCCAACGTGGAAGGGGTGCCCGTCGCACCATGACCCCCCTGATGTTCCGGATTCTGGCAGTGGCATATCCGGAGTTGGATGGGCACTTGAGGGCATCACAACAGCCACAAGGGGGTGAGTACAGTCTCATTCAGCTGACTCTGTGCGCTTTATGAGGTGTCTGGGTGGGGGAAGTGGGCTGTGGGTTCCCCTAGGCCAGGGCGAACTTGCTAGGGTAGGTCCCTGGTTAGGCAGTCTCTGTGGCACTCCAACCCCAATAGTGGTAGTGGCCATCTACACCTAGTCAGGCTCCTGTGGGTTCCAGATGTGCAGCAAATGGGCTTAGGCATAGTCCCCCATGGGCAGGTGATTTTCCTAAGAACTGTTAGTGCATGGCCTAGTGCATTGGGCTGCTCCCTGTGTGTTGGGTCCGCCAACGGTAGTGGTGTTGCAGGCATTGACCATGTGTCTCCTCTGTCTTCCCTCCCTTTTTATTTTGTCACTCGTCCTTGTGTGCATTAGCATCATCCGGAGGAGGAGCAGTGACACCGGAGCAGGAGGAAGCTGCAACCCTCATGGCCCAGGAGGGTAAATGTAAGGAGTCTGAAGGCACCAGTGGGACGGTGGGCGAGGGGAGCTCCACGACAGGGACAGGAGGGGACACCAGCGACGGCAACTCCTCCTCTGATGGGAGCTCCCTTGCGGTGGCGGGCACCTCTATACCCACCGCAACAACAGGTACTGCCGCCACCCTCCCAGCAGCCCTTCATCGTGCTTCCTCTGGCCGCTCACCCAGGAGGGTGGGCATCTCCTTCGCCCCAGGCACCTCAGCTCCTGCCCCAGTCATCCCTGCTGCCCTCAGTGAGGAGGCTATTGACCTCCTGAGATCCCTCACTGTTGGGCAGTCAAACATTTTGAATGCCATCCAGGGTGTCGAGAGGCATTTGCAACAAACAAATGCATACCTAGAAGGCATTCATTCTGGCTTAGTGGCCCAAAAGAGAGCATTTCAGGCTCTGGCCTCAGCACTGATGGCAGCCATTGTCCCTGTGTCCAGCCTCCCCCCTCCAACATCCACTTCCCACACCCAATCCCCTCTACCTCAGCCTATCCCAAGCACATTATCAGACCAGCATTCACACACATCAACACACAAAAGTGGCTCAGGCAAACATAAGCACCACACATCCCACAGGCACTCACACAAGCACCATACCCATGCAGACACACCAACATTCACTGCCTCCGCTGTGTCCTCCTCCTCCTCCACATTGTCCAGCTCCCTCCCAGACTCGTCTCCACTCACACCTGCAAGCACTACATCCTCAGCCACTACCTCCATTACCAGCATGCCCATAACCACACACCGCTCATGAGCAATCACCACCCCCACTATTATGCAGACGTCCCCTATGTCCTCTCCCAGTGTGTCTGTGAGCCCTCCTCCCAAAGTACACAAATGCTGGCACGCACCCACTCAAAAGCCATCCACCTCACAACAGCCTCCAGCCCATGCACCTTCACCCAAACTCAGCAGACGTCCATTGTGGTCCCTGTAAATCCGGGAACATCTAAGGTGGCACCCATCAGGGCTGCCGGTGTGCCACCTAGTGAGGCCAAGGACCACCCTATTCCGCCACCTGCCAAGGTAAAGAAGGGGCCAGCATGCCGAAGAGAAAAGCTGCACCAACCACCCTGCAAGGCCTCTTTCAGAACCAAAGAGGACAGTGCCATGGTCCCAGCAGCGACTTCCAAGGTGGGGAAGGGACACAAGGGCAAAGGGAAGTCAGCTCAGGGCACGGAGCCTCCGGGTGAGGGACTGGTGTCACCCCTTCTGCAAGACAGACCAGCAACCTGTACGGCTGTGGCCACCGCTGCAACGGCCGCCACCTGCACGTCTGCTGCCTCTGCTACAGTCACCAGCATCATCCCCAGTGGGCACCCTTCCAAGACTGTAGGAGATGGCCTGGTGTCTCACTCCACAAGTACAGACACCTGCACCACCGGCAGCATCTCCGCCGCAGACACCACCGCAGCCACCACCATCTGCCCCGCGACGTGCCCAGCCAGTGCCACTACAGCGGACATCAGCAGCATCCCCAGTGGGCAGCCACCCGAGTCTGCAGGAGCCGTCCTGGACCCTGCACACACTACATGATGCACCAGCACTGGCACTACCAGCAGTTTGCAGGCTAAGTCGTCGCAGGGTGGAGTGTGGCTCTGCCTCCATGAAGTTTCATGCTACCTGCTCCTTGAAAATCTCGTGGCTCAGCCACCCAGGTGAGGGAATGGGAACTGCCACACCCCAGGTGCAGCATCATTGGGCACCATGCCCCCTCCAGAACCAGTGGAGAACAGCATCCACTACCCCAGTCCTTGGCAGGATGAAACACTCTGGGCACAAAGCCCCCTCCAGAACCAGTGGAGAACAGCATCCACTACCCTAGTCCTTGGCAGGATGAAGCACTCTGGGCACAAAGCCACCTCCAGAACTAGTGGAGAACTGCATCCACTACCCCAGTCCTTGGCAGGATGAAGCACTCTGGGCACAAAGCCCCCTCCAGAACCAGTGGAGAACCGCATCCACTACCCCAGTCCTTGGCAGGATGAAGCACTCTGGGCACAAAGCCCCCTCCAGAACCAGAGGAGAACAGCATCCGCTAGAGACACTGTGGCTGTGCACTCCCCGGGACCAAGCAGTGGACAAACCACCCACTTGAGAGACTGTGGCTTTGTACTCCCCAGGTCCAAGCAGTGGGCAAACCACCCACTTGAGAGACTTGAGAGACTGTGGCTTTGCACTCCCCAGGACCAAGCAGTGGGCAAGCCACCCACTTGAGAGACTGCGGCTTTGTACTTCCCAGGACCAAGCAGTGGGCAACCCAAACACTTGAGAGACTTGAGAGACTGTGGCTTTGCACTCCCCAGGACCAAGCAGTGGGCATGGAGCCCCCTCGAGGAGCAGTGGCGTCGTCCCATCATCCGGCTGAGGTGCCCCACCTCCCTTTCCCCCTGAGGTGCCTGTGTTTTTTTTAACTGATGCCCCTGCAGTGTTCTCTCCATTTTGAGGCAGGTGTCATGTGTGGGCTTCGCCCATGCTTTTTGGGACCACTGGTCCACGGACATTTAATGGAACAGTATACAGACTTGTGTACTTGCTGTAAATATTTGTATATACTGATCATTTAAAGTTATCTTGGCCTATCTGAATTTTCATTTATTACACTCGTTAAAATAATTTCATTTGGTCCTTGCAATCTTCCAGGGGGCGACGGGGTGTATTTGTGATGTAATTGGATGTGTTTGTGTGTATGGTGTTATGGGTGAGGGTGGGGGTGGAAGTGTTGCGTGTTGCGTGTTGCATGTGTGTGTGTGTGTGTGAGACTCTCTTTTTCCTCCCCCCTCCCCTGTGTGCTGGGTGCAGTACTCACCGTGGTCATCTCTGCAGTCTTTGATGTTACTGGTAGATGAGGAGGTAGACCAACATGGACAGGACCTGTAACTCGGGCTCCCGGGTGTCCGGTTCCTCGTTGGGTGTCGTGAGGTGAATGGCTTCCGTTGCAAAGACTGTTTCTGCTGTGCTTCTGATGGCGTTGGTACCACCACTGAAAAGCTGGCGGATTGGTGCCTTGTAATAGTGTGGGCAGTACACTGTCTTCCGCCTTTCTGTTGCCGGTTACCACCGTGGTGTTTGTTGCTACCGCCGTGGCAGTCGGAGTGTTAAAGTGGCTGTCTGTGTTGGCGGTTTCCACCATGGTCGTGATTCAATTTTTTTACCGCCGGCCTGTTGGCGGTATTACCGCCGCTTTATCACCAACCGCAAGGGTTGTAATGAGGGCCAATGTGTTCTCATCAGTCGTGCAGCCCATGAGGTAGAGAGAACTTGGAGTAGTCTTTGAGCTTTGAGCTAAGGCTGCTGGCTAGCCACACATCCACCATGGACAAAGAATGTAGCCAGTCAGTTAAAACTCTGATATTCCGGGTTACCAGTAGATGGTTGTGATTTTACCATAAGAGAAATTACCTTGCAGCATTCAATTTAACATATACGCAGTTTACCTGGCACGTAAGTGTATACCATTTTTGCACTATGAGGTCCTTTATGTCTAGTCATTATTAACCTGCATATTCTTGTTTTTTAGATAACCAGATTCTTATATCCGTGTGGATCTAGCAATTGGAATCTGCAGACAACCATTTTTTATGCCTTTTCCATTTTGGTGACATTCCACTGGTAGAAAAAGTCGATGGTTCTGACGAAAGCCCCAACACCACATTGGCAGATGATTTCAAAGTACAAACATGTTGACCTCTCCCTGTGGGCTAAACTAACCCCCACTTATTTCTAATCTGACTTTCGGGGACACAATAAATAGTCCTTTTGTCTACCAATGGAGAGCTTGAAAACACTCTGTGTACGCGTTGTGTTTGCGCCAGAATAAGTGTAGCACACTTTTCTGCCTGGCGCGCTGGGATGCGTCAGGACTGTGATGGAAACGAGTGTGATTGAGAGAATATATATATTGTAGCTCCTGATTAGATCTGATCATATACAAGGCTTGAAGGACCCCAAGTAGGTATAAGGCAGGAAGAATACCCTTGCTTAAGTACGTTTTGGGGGCACATTTGGGGGGGGGGGTTATTGTAGACTTTTACAACCATAACTTACTATAGTGCCCTTCTTTTCAATCCCCCAGTGTGTCACTACAGGGATCATCCTCTCATGAGGCCTTACGGAGCTATAGCTATTAATTAACAGAAGAGGTCACTATGACTGCTTTTGGTGCATGTGTATGTGCATGAATTTACATCACACCTGGTGTGTTGGATTTTTAAGTATGATGTTTGCCCTGTATGAGTGTTGAAGTGTGGGGATTTAACATGTGTGCATGCCTTGATGCACACACCTGCCATGTTGTGGCACTTGGAGTTGGATGCATGAAGGCATAAATACGAGCCAAGTATGAGAAATGAGAAATTACCTTTTCTTTCCTCTCATTCTAGATGCATGGAGTAAGTAAGATTTCCTGAAGTCTGTACTAGTGTGCATGCTTGTCAGAGTATTTAACAGTGTCGCACCATAAGAATAATAGATAAGAGGGTCAAATAGACCATAATTGAATAGGGCTTAGACTCATATTGGTTCTGAAGAAAGCCCATTCACCCTCAGGGGCACTTAGTGGGGCGGAAACATGTCAACCCAATCCTGATGTTTGGGCCATTACATCCAGTGGCATCAATTTTATTTCTGTTTTTAACCTTCCCAAGGGTTCTCGTATTAAAGACACAATACGGAGGAACCCTCAGGTAATTTCAATTAACATAATCTCTTTAGCAAGTGCTCCGCTTACAAAGTGCGTTGAGCCCACCAACTCACACTAGGTGTAGTGGGGGAGGATTCATTGATGAAGCATGCCACGGGTGGTACCTGTGTGTGAGGATCCTGATAAAATATCTATCAGATGTTTTAGGTCTCAGGAATTTACACCGTTTAGGATTCAAAGTAGAGAGAATATAGGATAGTCCTCCTTTGTTTGTGATAGTTTATTCTACTTGGAGGCCGAGGGCATCTGAGTATGGTAATTTCTCACTCCTCATTTTTGTGATACACAAGATGAATTTGACATCATAATTTCTTCATCACTTAAGCCAACTTGTAGAGGACGTACAAAGGGTGAGACTGGAGATTACTGACAAGTACTGGATGCGTTATAAAAGGTGTACAAGGTGAAGGTTATTGCTGGGCTGTTTGTCAGTCAAAGGAAGTGTGCCCACACTTGACAACAGTTATGCTAGTTCAACAAATATAATATTCTATTAACGTGTACCACAGGCTAAGTTGAAGCATGAGGGTGTGACATGCAAGATGGTGTTATCCTTAGATAGCTCTCTGGTGACAGGGAAGCTTGTTCTTAATTCTTTTTTATGGCAGCAGGACATTTCTTCGAGGTAAAACAGATTTTTTAATTCCAGCATGAGTTAGTGGCCAAAAACATGGCATCTTATATAAATCTTCTTCTTCACTTAAAACTTTGTGTGATGTTGTCAGGTGATACATAGCCACCATTTTATAATTTGGGTGCCACTATGTTTCCTCAGAACATAGAACAAAATGTGTTTTTAAAATCCTTAATATTCAGACCTTAATAGACTATCTCTCTGTTTTATAACATGGAAGAAGCAACTTAAGCACATACTTCACCTGTGGTGATTACAAAAGTTCCCTCTCCTAAGAAATCATCCTTAATGGCAAAGAAAAGTCCCAAAAAAGAACCACCATCACCTGTCACATGGTCTACCTCTATCTCCATGCAACTACTCCTGGAAGAGGTTAGAGCTGTGAAACCCTGCATGGCGGTGGCTAACAAAAGATGACAAGGTCTAGATGAAAAGTGGTCATTTATGGATCAAATGTTTTCCGAATTAGAGCAGAGCGTCAGTGATGTACAGGATTCAACTACTGAAAATGATAAAATGCGTGAGAAGATTTTAGAACTTAAAAGACATGTTGCAGGCCTTGAAAAAAAGGAACTTTAGGAATTACCTTTGAATCTATGGTCTTCCAGAAAACATGAAGGGCAAAGATCCAGTCACCTTCTTTAGATTCTCATCCCTAAGATCCTGAATATGTCAAGCTCTATCCAGCTGAATATTGATTGGGTAGATCCCTCTCCGTGAGGCCTTGTGGAGTTTTAGTTATGTTTTTAGAATATACTGATAAAAGTATTTAATGAACTAAAAAAGGAGAAACAAGTTTCCTGATTGGGTCACAAGCATTATTGTTCTTAGGATGTGGCAAAAGCTACAGCAGAAAGAAGGAAACTGTGTTTGGACTTACAAACAGCATTAAGAGTTATCAATGTTTGATTTGCCTTAACCCACCCTTTCCATTTTAGAGTCAAATAGTGGCACAAGACAATTAACTATGAGGAGCCCTCCCAGCTCAGTAAAGTCCTGCAGGAATGTATAGTGGAAGAAATGGAAACCTCTAAAACTTCACCTTCTTCATATTGATTATTTTTTGTTATATAACAAGGCACTTTACTAGTTTGATACGTTTTTCTGTATGTTAATTTCACAGCGTTAAATCAAATCAAATCAAATCATAAATATTTATAAAGCGCGCTACTCACCCGTGCGGGTCTCAAGGCGCTAGGGGGAAGGGGTTACTGCTGCTCGAAGAGCCAGGTCTTGAGTAGTCTCCGGAAAGTGGAGTGGTCCTGGGCGGTCCTGAGGATGGTGGGGAGGGAGTTCCATGTCTTGGCTACCAGGTAGGAGAAGGACCTCCCACCCGCCGTGGTGCGGCGGATGGGAGGGACGGCGGCGAGAGCGAGGTTGGCGGAGCGGAGAGGACGGGTGGGAGTGTAGAAGCTGAGGCGGCGGTTGAGGAGTTCGGGTCCCTTGTTGTGGAGGGCTTTGTGTGCGTGGGTGAGGAGTCGGAAGGTGATTCTTTTGTTGACGGGAAGCCAGTGCAGGTGTCTCAGGTGGGCGGAGATGTGGCTGTAGTGGGGTATGTTGAGGATGAGGCGGGCGGAGGCGTTTTGAATTCGTTGCAGACGTTTCTGGAGTTTAGCGGTGGTTCCTGCGTATAGTGTGTTGCCGTAGTCCAGGCGGCTCATGACGAGGGCGTGGGTCACGGTCTTTCTGGTGGCGGGGATCCAACGGAAGATCTTTCGGAGCATGCGGAGGGTGAGGAAGCAGGAGGATGATACGGCGTTGACTTGTTTGGTCATGGTGAGAAGTGGGTCCAAGATGAAACCGAAGTTGCGTGCGTGGTCTGAGGGGGTCGGTGCGGTGCCAAGGGCCGTGGGCCACCAGGAGTCGTCCCAGGCGGCCGGGGTGTTTCCGAGGATGAGGACTTCTGTTTTGTCTGAGTTCAGTTTCAGACGGCTGAGTTTCATCCAATCTGCGACGTCTTTCATTCCATCTTGCAGGTTGGTCTTGGCGCTGGTGGGGTCCTTGGTGAGGGAAAGTATCAGTTGAGTGTCGTCGGCATAGGAGGTGATGATGATGCTGTGTTTGCGTACGATGTCGGCGAGGGGGCTCATGTAGACATTGAAGAGTGTCGGGCTGAGCGAGGAGCCTTGTGGGACGCCGCAGATGATCTCGGTGGGGTCTGAGCGAAAAGGTGGGAGGTAGACTCTTTGGGAGCGGTTGGAGAGGAAGGAGGTGATCCAGTCCAGGGCCTGTCCTTGGATCCCGGTGGAGCGGAGGCGGGATATTAGGGTTCGGTGGCAGACGGTGTCGAAGGAAGCCGAGAGGTCGAGGAGGATGAGGGCGACTGTTTCTCCGTTGTCCATCAGGGTTCTGATGTCGTCTGTGACTGAGATGAGGGCGGTTTCTGTGCTGTGATTGGCTCAGAATCCGGACTGAGAGGGTTCGAGTAGGCTGTTGTCTTCAAGGAAGTTGGTAAGTTGCTTGTTGACGGTCTTCTCTATGACTTTGGCGGGGAATGGAAGGAGCGAGATGGGGCAGAAGTTCTTCAGGTCGCTTGGGTCTGCCGTAGGTTTTTTCAGTAGGGCGTTGACTTCAGCGTGTTTCCAGCTCTCGGGGAAGGTAGCAGACAAAAATTAGCTGTTGATGATGGTCTGGAGGTGCGGGGCGATGATGTCGTCGGCTTTGTTGAAGATGAAGTGTGGCAGGGGTCCGAGGGGGCACCGGAGTGGATGGAGTTCATGGTGGCTTTGGTCTCTTCCGTGTTGATGTGAGTCCAGGCGTTGAGGGTGAATGCTGGGGTTGTAGGTTCTGTGGTGGTTGGCTGGGTCTGGTGTCCGAAGCTGTCGTGTAGGTCGGTGATCTTACGATGGAAGAAGGTGGCGAGGGAGTTGCAGAGGTCTTGTGAGGGCGTGATGGCGTTGGCGTTAGGGTTGGAGAGCTCTTTGACAATGTTGAAGAGTTCTCTGCTGTTGTGGCTGTTTCTGTCCAGTCTTTCTGTGAAGAAATTTCTTTTGGCGGCGCGGATCAGTTGGTGGTGTTCGCGGGTAGCGTTCTTGAGGGCAGTCATGTTGTCTGCGGTGTGGTCCTTGCGCCAGGCTTTCTCGAGGGTGCGGCAGGTTTTCTTTGATTCTTTAAGGGTGTCGGTGAACCAGAGAGGTTTTTTGGTGTTGGTCTGTCTTGGGAGGCGTCTGAGGGGAGTGAGGTTGTCTGCGCAGTTGGTGATCCAATTCGTGAGGCTGAGGGCTGCGTCGTTGGGGTCGGAGGAGAAGGTGGGTTGGTTGTCGTTGAGAGTGGAGAGAAGCTGTTCCTCGGGGATTATGTTCCACTGTCGACGTGGGATGGGTTGTGTGCGGAGGTGGCGAGTCTCGCGTCGGAAGGTGAAGTGGACACATCTGTGGTCGGTCCAGTGTATAGCTGAGGAGTGGCTGAAGGATATGTGGTTGCTGGCAGAGAAGATGGGGTCTAGCATGTGTCCGGCGATGTGGGTGGGGGTGTTCACCAGTTGCTTGAGGCCGAGGTTGGCGAGGTTGTCGAGCAGGGCGGTGGTGTTGGGGTGGTTGTTCTGTTCCAGGTGGAAGTTGAGGTCACCGAGGAGGATGTAGTCCGGCGAGGAAATGGGCGTGCGGGGAGATGAAGTCAGTGATGGAGTCGCTGAAGAGGGCGCATGGTCCAGGGGGTCGGTAGATGAGAGTTCCTCTGAGTGTGGTCCTGAGGTCGGTGTGGATCTGGAAGTGCAGGTGTTCGGCGGCGAGTGGGGTGTCTTCGGTGGAGGTGGTGACGTTGATGGAGTCCTTGAAGACTGTGGCGATTCCTCCACCTACTTGGTTGGTGCTGTCTCTCCTTGAAATCTTGTAGCCGTCGGGTATGGCTATGGCGATGTCAGGGGCCGAGGAGGCGTTCATCCAGGTCTCAGTGATGAAGGCGGCGTCCGGTGTGGTGGAGTCCAGGAGGTCACATAAATCAACGGCGTGCTTGTGGACGGAGCGTGCGTTGATCAGGGTGCATTTGAGGTGGTTGTTGGCGCGTGGGCTGGCGGGCGAGGTGTTATCGCGGTGGAAGGTGAGTTTGCAGGTGTGACATATGAAGGGTCCGTGGGTGCGTTTCGGATTGGCTTGGAAGCAGGTGCTGGAGCGCCCCGGGTTGAGGGCGTGGAGGGTGACGGGGTCGTAGCGATGCTGCGGGGTTTGGGAGTGCTGGTGGCCAGGGGTCGTGGCACTGGCGCGGTCGTGGCGCTGGGCGCGGTCCAGGCACGGACGGGCGCAGACGGGCTTGCCTTTGGCGCGCCAGCGGCGCGCCAGCGGCGCACCCGCTGAGCACGGCCGCACAGCGGCCGCCATAAGAGGGAGGAGGGGGGGAGGAGGGGTCAGCTGGGGGCAGGGGGCGGGAGTGGGGCGACGAATGGGAGCAGGGGGGGCGGGGGCGAGCAGGTGGTGGCGGCGGGAAAGCGGAGGGTGGGAGGGTCAGGTAGAGGCGAGAAAAGATAGGGGAGGGGGGTTTAAAGGTGGCGGGAGTTAGGAAGAAAAGATAGGAAGATACAGGAGGGGGTGTTACAGAGGTGGAGGGGAGTGAGGAAGGTCAGAGAGAGGAGTCAGGAGCAAAAGAGCAGAAGAGAGAGGAGAGAAGAGCCAGGAAGAAGGTAAAGAAGAAGAGGAGCGAGGGGCAGAGGAACAGAAGAGAGAAGAGCCAAGAAGAAGGTAAAGAAGAAGAGGAGCAGAAGAACACAAGAGAGAAGAGTCAAGAAGAAGGTAAAGAAGAAGAGGAGCAGAAGAACAGAAGAGAGAAGAGCCCAGAAGAAGGTAAAGAAGAAGAGGAGCGAGGAGCAGAAGAGATAAGAGCCAAGGAGAAGGTAAACAAGAACACAGAAGAAGAATACAGATGAAGAACACAGAAGAAGGACAAAGAAGAAGAAGGCACACGCAGGTCGCGGTGCAGAAGAGAAGGAAGAAACACAGATGAAGTACAAAGAAGAAGAATACAGATGAAGACAGAAGAAAGCACACGCAGGTCGCGGTGCAGAAGAGAGGGAAGAAACACAGATGAAATACACAGAAGGAGAGCACAGAAGAAGAGCACAGATGAAGAATACAGATGAAGATCACAGAAGAAGGACAAAGAAGAAGAGAGAACACGCAGGACGGGGTGCAGGGAAGAAAGAAGAGCACAGAGGAAGAACACAGATGAAGACAGAAGAAAGAACACGCAGGACGGGGTGCAGGGAAGAAAGAAGAACACAGATGAAGAATACAGATGGAGAGCAAAGAGGAAGATCAAAGATGAAGAGGGAAGCAGGAGAAGAGGTGAGTAGCGCGGGGCAGGGCGAGGGGCTGGGCGGGGGGAGTACTTACTGTGGTTTGCAGGACTTGCTTGGAGGGTTCAGGAGCCTGGGCTGGTGGAGCTGCAGCGGCAGGGGGAGCGACCTACCCTTGGGTTAAGGGTCGCTAACTCTGTCGCGCAGCGGCCGCCATAAGAGGGAGGAGGGGGGGAGGAGGGGTCAGCTGGGGGCGGGGGGCGGGAGTGGGGCGACAAATGGGAGCAGGGGGGGCGGGGCGAACAGGAGGTGGCGGCGGGAAAGCGGAGGGTGGGGGGGTCAGGTAGATGGGAGAAAAGATAGGGGGGGTTTAAAGGTGGCGGGGAGTTAGGAAGAAAAGATAGGAAGATAGGGGAGGGGGGGTTACAGAGGTGGAGGGGAGTGAGGAAGGTCAGAGAGAGGAGTCAGGAGCAGAAGAGAGAGGAGAGAAGAGCCAGGAAGAAGGTAAAGAAGAAGAGGAGCGAGGGGCAGAGGAACAGAAGAGAGAAGAGCCAAGAAGAAGGTAAAGAAGAAGAGGAGCAGAAGAACAGAAGAGAGAAGAGCCAAGAAGAAAGTAAAGAAGAAGAGGAGCAGAAGAACAGAAGAGAGAAGAGCCCAGAAGAAGGTAAAGAAGAAGAGGAGCGAGGAGCAGAAGAGAGAAGAGCCAAGGAGAAGGTAAAGAACACAGAAGAAGAATACAGATGAAGAACACAGAAGAAGGACAAAGAAGAACAAGGCACACGCAGGTCGCGGTGCAGAAGAGAAGGAAGAAACACAGATGAAGTACAAAGAAGAAGAATACAGATGAAGACAGAAGAAAGCACACGCAGGTTGCGGTACAGAAGAGAGGGAAGAAACACTGATGAAATACACAGAAGGAGAGCACAGAAGAAGAGCAGAGATGAAGAATACAGATGAAGATCACAGAAGAAGGACAAAGAAGAAGAGAGAACACGCAGGACGGGGTGCAGGGAAGAAAGAAGAGCACAGATGAAGAACACAGATGAAGACAGAAGAAAGAACACGCAGGACGGGGTGCAGGGAAGAAAGAAGAACACAGATGAAGAATACAGATGGAGAGCAAAGAGGAAGATCAAAGATGAAGAGGGAAGCAGGAGAAGCGGTGAGTAGCACGGGGCAGGGCGAGGGGCTGGGCGGGGGAGTACTTACTGTGGTTTCGCAGGACTTGCTTGGAGGGTCCAGGAGCCTGGGCTGATGGAGCTGCAGCGGCAGGGGGAGCGACCTACCCTTGGGTCAAGGGTCGCTAACTCTGTCGCACAGCGGCCGCCATAAGAGGGAGGAGGGGGGGAGGAGGGGTCAGCTGGGGGTGGGGGGCGGGAGTGGGGCAACGAATGGGAGCAGGGGGGTGGGGGCGAGCAGGTGGTGGCGGCGGGAAAGCGGAGGGTGGGGGGGTCAGGTAGAGGGGAGAAAAGATAGGGGAGGGGGGTTTAAAGGTGGCGGGGAGTTAGGAAGAAAACATAGGAAGATAGGGGAGGGGGGGTTACAGAGGTGGAGGGGAGTGAGGAAGGTCAGAGAGAGGAGTCAGGAGCAGAAGAGCAGGAGAGAGAGGAGAGAAGAGCCAGGAAGAAGGTAAAGAAGAAGAGGAGCGAGGGGCAGAGGAACAGAAGAGAGAAGAGCCAAGAAGAAGGTAAAGAAGAAGAGGAGCAGAAGAACAGAAGAGAGAAGAGCCAAGAAGAAGGGTAAAGAAGAAGAGGAGCAGAAGAACAGAAGAGAGAAGAGCCCAGAAGAAGGTAAAGAAGAAGAGGAGCGAGAAGCAGAAGAGAGAAGAGCCAAGGAGAAGGTAAAGAAGAACACAGAAGAAGAATACAGATGAAGAACACAGAAGAAGGACAAAGAAGAAGAAGGCACACGCAGGTCGCGGTGCAGAAGAGAAGGAAGAAACACAGATGAAGTACAAAGAAGAAGAATACAGATGAAGACAGAAGAAAGCACACGCAGGTCGCGGTGCAGAAGAGAGGGAAGAAACACAGATGAAGTACACAGAAGGAGAGCACAGAAGAAGAGCACAGAGGAAGAATACAGATGAAGATCACAGAAGAAGGATAAAGAAGAAGAGAGAACACGCAGGACGGGGTGCAGGGAAGAAAGAAGAGCACAGAAGAAGAACACGGATGAAGACAGAAGAAAGAACACGCAGGACGGGGTGCAGGGAAGAAAGAAGAACACAGATGAAGAATACAGATGGAGAGCAAAGAGGGAGATCAAAGATGAAGAGGGAAGCAGCGGGCAGGGCGAGGGGCTGGGCGGGGGGAGTACTTACTGTTGTTTCGCAGGACTTGCTTGGAGGGTTCAGGAGCCTGGGCTGGTGGAGCTGCAGCGGCAGGGGGAGCGACCTACCCTTGGGTCAAGGGTCGCTAACTCTGTCGCGCAGCGGCCGCCATAAGAGGGAGGAGGGGTCAGCTGGTGGCGGGGGCGGGAGTGGGGCGACGAATGGGAGCAGGGGGGGCGGGGGCGAGCAGGTGGTGGAGGCGGGAAAGCGGAAGGTGGGGGGGTCAGGTAGAGGGGAGAAAAGATAGGGGAGGGGGGGTTTAAAGGTGGCGGGGAGTTAGGAAGAAAAGATAGGAAGATAGGGGAGGGGGGGTTACAGAGGTGGAGGGGAGTGAGGAAGGTCAGAGAGAGGAGTCAGGAGCAGAAGAGCAGAAGAGAGAGGAGAGAAGAGCCAGGAAGAAGGTAAAGAAGAAGAGGAGCGAGGGGCAGAGGAACAGAAGAGAGAAGAGCCAAGAAGAAGGTAAAGAAGAAGAGGAGCAGAAGAACAGAAGAGCGAAGAGCCAAAAAGAAGGTAAAGAAGAAGAGGAGCAGAAGAACAGAAGAGAGAAGAGCCCAGAAGAAGGTAAAGAAGAAGAGGAGCGAGGAGCAGAAGAGAGAAGAGCCAAGGAGAAGGTAAAGAAGACCACAGAAGAAGAATACAGATGAAGAACACAGAAGAAGGACAAAGAAGAAGAAGGCACACGCAGGTCGCGGTGCAGAAGAGAAGGAAGAAACACAGATGAAGTACAAAGAAGAAGAATTCAGATGAAGACAGAAGAAAGCACACGCAGGTCGCGGTGCAGAAGAGAGGGAAGAAACACAGATGAAATACACAGAAGGAGAGCACAGAAGAAGAGCACAGATGAAGAATACAGATGAAGATCACAGAAGAAGGATAAAGAAGAAGAGAGAACACGCAGGACGGGGTGCAGGGAAGAAAGAATAGCACAGAAGAAGAACACGGATGAAGACAGAAGAAAGAACACGCAGGACGGGGTGCAGGGAAGAAAGAAGAACACAGATGAAGAATACAGATGGAGAGCAAAGAGGAAGATCAAAGATGAAGAGGGAAGCAGCGGGCAGGGCGAGGGGCTGGGCGGGGGGAGTACTTACTGTGGTTTCGCAGGACTTGCTTGGAGGGTTCAGGAGCCTGGGCTGGTGGAGCTGCAGCGGCAGGGGGAGCGACCTACCCTTGGGTCAAGGGTCGCTAACTCTGTCGCGCAGCGGCCGCCATAAGAGGGAGGAGGGGAGATGAGGGGTCAGCTGGGGGCGGGGGGCCGGGGCGGGAGTGGGGCGACGAATGGGAGCAGGGGGGGCGGGGGGCGAGCAGGTGGTGGAGGCGGGAAAGCGGAAGATGGGGCGTCAGGTAGAGGGGAGAAAAGATAGGGGGGGGGGTTTAAAGGTGGCGGGGAGTTAGGAAGAAAAGATAGGAAGATAGGGGAGGGGGGGTTACAGAGGTGGAGGGGAGTGAGGAAGGTCAGAGAGAGGAGTCAGGAGCAGAAGAGCAGAAGAGAGAGGAGAGAAGAGCCAGGAAGAAGGTAAAGAAGAAGAGGAGCGAGGGGCAGAGGAACAGAAGAGAGAAGAGCCAAGAAGAAGGTAAAGAAGAAGAGGAGCAGAAGAACAGAAGAGAGAAGAGCCAAGAAGAAGGGAAAGAAGAAGAGGAGCAGAAGAACAGAAGAGAGAAGGGCCCAGAAGAAGGTAAAGAAGAAGAGGAGCGAGGAGCAGAAGAGAGAAGAGCCAAGGAGAAGGTAAAGAAGACCACAGAAGAAGAATACAGATGAAGAACACAGAAGAAGGACAAAGAAGAAGAAGGCACACGCAGGTCGCGGTGCAGAAGAGAAGGAAGAAACACAGATGAAGTACAAAGAAGAAGAATACAGATGAAGACAGAAGAAAGCACACGCAGGTCGCGGTGCAGAAGAGAGGGAAGAAACACAGATGAAATACACAGAAGGAGAGCACAGAAGAAGAGCACAGATGAAGAATACAGATGAAGATCACAGAAGAAGGACAAAGAAGAAGAGAGAACACGCAGGATGGGTGCAGGGAAGAAAGAAGAGCACAGAAGAAGAACACAGATGAAGACAGAAGAAAGAACACCCAGGACGGGGTGCAGGGAAGAAAGAAGAACAGAGATGAAGAATACAGATGGAGAGCAAAGAGGAAGATCAAAGATGAAGAGGGAAGCAGGAGAAGAGGTGAGTAGCGCGGGGCAGGGCGAGGGGCTGGGCGGGGGGAGTACTTACTGTGGTTTCACAGGACTTGCTTGGAGGGTTCAGGAGCCTGGGCTGGTGGAGCTGCAGCGGCAGGGGGAGCGACCTACCCTTGGGTCAAGGGTCGCTAACTCTGTCGCGCAGCGGCCGCCATAAGAGGGAGGAGGGGGGAGGAGGGGTCAGCTGGGGGCGGGAGTGGGGCGACGAATGGGAGCAGGGGGGGCGGGGGTGAGCAGGTGGTGGCGGCGGGAAAGCAGAGGGTGGGGGGGTCAGGTAGAGGGGAGAAAAGATAGGGGAGGGGGGTTTAAAGGTGGCGGGGAGTTAGGAAGAAAAGATAGGAAGATAGGGGAGGGGGGAGGGGGGGTTACAGAGGTGGAGGGGAGTGAGGAAGTTCAGAGAGAGGAGTCAGGAGCAGAAGAGAGAGGAGAGAAGAGCCAGGAAGAAGGTAAAGAAGTAGAGGAGTGAGGGGCAGAGGAACAGAAGAGAGAAGAGCCAAGAAGAAGGTAAAGAAGAAGAGGAGCGAGGGGCAGAAGAACAGAAGAGAGAAGAGCCAAGAAGAAGGTAAAGAAGAAGAGGAGCAGAAGAACAGAAGAGCCCAGAAGAAGGTAAAGAAGAAGAGGAGCGAGGAGCAGAAGAGAGAAGAGCCAAGGAGAAGGTAAAGAAGAAGACAGAAGAAGAATACAGATGAAGAACACAGAAGAATTATTTTTTACAGATTCTTCCTTGTATCTTATTCTCTGATCCTATGTTTTATCCTGTTGTTGTTTAATGTCCAGGTCATGTGGAACAGAAATGCACTTTCGTCATCCTAAGTGGTCTCCGAACCCCCTCAAATTATTCCACAAATGTATGTCTTTCAGTCATAATTGTAATGACCTATACTTTCTTCTCTTTGTATTATGTGTTTCTTTTTTTACTTTCCTATTCACCCCCCACATTGTTTGTATATCTGTATCCCAGTATGTGTGTACATTATCTTTTCATTCAATCATAACGTATCATCAATTCATGTATTTTACCTTAGTTATAATATATTTTTTTTCCTTCAATATTTGTGGACGAGTACTCTAAATATGTTGGCTAATTATTTCATTCAAGATTGTTTCAAGGAAGAGGCAAATGTTTAAATAATCCTATTAAAAGACCGAGGGCCTCATTCACAAAGGAAAACTTACACTTTTGTGTAAGGTTTTTCTTTTTTTGGTGTACACAAACTACGAGTTCATAGTAAGCTTATGATTGCAGAGAGTTCCCATTCGGGAACTCTGCACAGAAAAAATAGGACAGGTTTATAAGTTATAGAATATATTTAACTTTCAAAGCGACTTTTATTATCTTTCCCTGTCATTGCTTATACCTGTAAAATATTACAACCTGCTCTACTCTCTTGTGAAATAAGGAAGGCGTTTTTCACTAATTCATCTTTATGGTACAATAAAGATATTAGGATAAAAAATAGATCAATTTTTTGGAAGCCTTGGAGGAATAGATGCCTTATGTGGGTCCATTAGTTGGTATCAGAAAGGGTTTTAAAGGTTTTACAAATGCCCAGTAATCATCCTTTTTCAGAAAAAACAGCATTTATTAGCAGAGGCAATCTCCAACTCAATATCTATTATTCATTCAATGAATAATGCTAATCACAACAACACAATGTTGTTTCAACCATTGTCTCAGCACTTAAAAGCTTTGGTAACGTCAGACGCTAAATGAATCTAGTAGTAACAAATTATAATCGAAAGCTGAATTACATTAGGACCCTGGGCTGATGCCTCCACCCCTGGCCACAGTCAGTTCTGTGCACAATATACCTTGAATGAAAGCATGCACATCTGACTTTTAAACTGAGAGTGTAGTCTCTCTTCCTTCCGAGAAAGAGCCCCTGGTCCTCCAGAGACACCTCAACTGCTGCACTCAAGCCTTCTCCTTGACCCTGCCCAGGGTCTGCATGAGGTGAGTACAGAAGACACATAGAATGAATTGTAATGCATTAGATTGGAATTGAAGATATTTCATTCTGTTTCAATTGTCAGCTGCATAGTGGCCCATCCAACAGGGGCCCACCAGGACATTCCTGACATAGCAAAGAAGTTGGAGGAAGGGGCATGGGTTTTACCTCATCGCACCCCTATTAAATCCACCACTATTCTACTGAAGTGCAGGCATCCGGTATATGGAGAGATTCTTTGAAGGCATGAGAAGGTGGATTTGCTAGGTTTTAAATCTGCAGGGAGGCTACCTGCCCTGAGATGTTCGCTGCTCTTTGTGCTGAACAGAGGACTCTGAAGCTGGAGTGTTGTTTAGTTGCAGCCCGTGAAGAGCCCGGTGGTCAGAGTCCTCAAGTCTGGAGACCACACTGGCTGCTGCTTCTGGGCACTTTGTAGTTTCATTAGTGCCTTGCCAGGGAGATCTGGGTGGATACCCCTCCACTATATAGAGGTGACATGTGTACTGTAGGGCAAAGGTCATTCTTGGGTGAGAGAGGCATAGTGCAGGTGGTTGAAAACTTTTGTTGTTATTTCCGGTGATTCAAATGACAAATTAGCTTAAAAAACGACTCTTATTCTCCAGGCCCTCTGTGTAGAATCAATACATCCTGTCACATCACATACCGCCTGTCCTCCAAACACACTTTTCCATTACTCCGGTTTTTCCACGTATGGCCATATGAAGGCAATTCCTGTGTTTAGAGAAGGCGAGGCAAAGCCACGCCTCTTACTGCTGAGTGCACCTCTAATGTTCATAATGGCTCCCCGTTCTCTGACTCCCCGGGCAGTCAGTAGCAAAATGCTGCAGGTAAATAAAAAAGAGTGCTCTCATGCCTGTGTATAGGTTTTCCTGAAGACCCATAGAAGCGCTAAATGACGTAAAATTAATCACGGCCAACGACAAGGAGTACTTTTTTACACTAAGGAAACAAGGTACCAATAATACAAACGTGACAGTGAGAAAATGCTGTCGGATGCCATTTGCCACGGCAAGTTAGTTTAATTATGTGGGTATCACATGAATTCACAAATATTGCGAACATTTTGTGAATCGCGAAATCGCAATATGCTGGAGGCTCTGTATAGTGCAATGTACTGGTAGATGGGGTCACAGTCATGACTCAAGGTGACAGCAGCATCAAGTGCAGAACTGTCCCACGCCTGGACATGGCAGGAAGAGCTGTGAATGTAGAAGCTCGTTTCATCCTCATCATATTTTCACTTTGCAGCAATTAGCTGCCTGCTGTGGTAAGACCTCAAGTGCTTAAACATTTCAGAGGTTCCAAAAGAATATTTCTTGGCGGTTCCACTGGAGAAATCTCCATGACAGATCTTGCATATGATGATCTGTGATGAGACTTTCTTGTGCCCCTCTGGAATTGTAAATAATTCACACACAATGGGCTCTTGCATGGTCAGTGGCTCGTTGTGCTGTTCCTGGAACTGTTTGTCCCTTTCCTCTCATGGTGATGCCATTTTTAAATTTCAGTCACAAAAATGGGGGAAAAAACACAAAAGGCTAGGAGATACTACAAAAGTTGTGAGTTGTCTCCAGTCCCACTCCCTAATAACACAACGAGGGTGGGTACTGCCTGAGAATAGATTAAACTAATGGCATTAGCCAATAAAATGGTGTTTCATTCGGAGAGACAGGTATTGCAGTGCCAATTTCAAGTATTGAGGTATGGAGAGGTTTCAAGACTCAGAAATTCCACTAAAACCTTAGACAGGCTTTTCTTATTCGGACCTGTGAGTAAACCCCTAGGCTCAAAGTATGAACAAACCTCCCTCTTCACAGTGAACAGATTTTTTTTAAGTGCTGGGTCCCGCAGGACTCCAATGGGACACATCCCAAGAAGAAAACCCTCCTTGTGACTGCTGTGAGACTTTCTTGTTGGTTTTATGGGTTCCCCTCAAGTACCGTAGTACCTTATGGGAGCTCCAGAAAAATGAAAGCAGCCACTTTCTTGGCTATTAGGGAGACACTAACCCAAAAAAGCAAGAAAGATACAAACTCTGATGTTTTTGTTTATAACAGTTCCTGGATTAGTGTTTAAGAGTGTTTAACAGGGACAGTTTGCAGGAAATGCAATCCGAAGTCATCATGACCTCAGATAAAATTGGAATGCTGCAGACAACAACTGCATCATTCACTAACCCATATGCAAAGTACACCATATGAAGATAAAAACATCAGGGTTCTCCCAGGTACTTCTGTAGCACCACAAGAAGCAAGGACAGCAAAGGAATGATTGTTGCGGCATTTCGTAACCTTCTAGCAGGCAAAAAATGAACACAGCGAAGGTTACATGCCATTTGTGCCAGAAGACGCTCCACTGAGGGAGAATTGGCCCTTATTTAATGGGAACCATCGGAATGTGGTAGCAACTGACGGCTTTGTGCCCAAAAGGAATAGCAGGTGCAGAGATGCAGAAGTGAGCCATAGAAACAGAAACAACTGGAGCAAGAAAATTATGATAATATGCAACGTTTCAGGATGTACTGCAGGCACTGTTTTTAAGTATATACAAGGCTCGTGAAAACAAAACACAATGACTTGTGTAAAAAAAAGTAATAAAAAAGCTTTAAAAAGTTTCAAACAACAAAAGCACCTTACAAAATTTAAAACAAAGTTTGTTTGCGATGGGAAAGGCTGACCTCACACTGAGGGTTGTGTGTTGGACCCCGTTGCCAACCCCTTGCAGCGCATGGTCCAAAGCTGTGCTCAGTGGGGTAGATATTGTAAAAAAACAGAAACTCACTTGGAAAAAAAACAAAAGTTAAAGCAACGTTATACATAGGTATGGTAAAAAGATCTACTCTGTGTTAAAAAACAGAAATACACCGAAGAAACCCCAGGCTACGGTGAGTTTATAGTAAGGTATGGTAATAAGATCTTACTGTACGTTAAAAAAAAACATAAGGAATTCACAGAGAAAAAACAAGGGTTAAAGTGACATGATATTTAGATATGGTAATAAGACTTTAGCTTGTATTACAAAAATCCTAGAAATTCAATGAACACACCTAATTTTAGAGTGATGTCATAGTTAGGTGTTGAAATAAGGTAAAAACCAAAATACACCAAAATTCACCATTTATTGTTTACTAAGATAAGTGTAACTTGTGCTCCCTCCATGCCTTGCCCATTACTAGCAGTGGGTGAAATACTCAGTACCACCAGCAGAATTGGAGGAAATTTGGCAATTCTGTGTTGCTCATCTAAAAAGACATTCCAGCCAAATTAGTCCGATCGCCACATGGCAGAATTTCTTCTCACTTGCATGCCAAAATGGTAAGTTGGTGAGTTCAAGTGAGATTTAGCATCCCCTAGCACGATTTTCGGTTGCTACGAGAACATCCAGAAAAACTTTTCTAATGTGGGTGATCGCACACCATTTGCAGTCAGAAAGCTGCAGCTTCGGTAGAAAATCTACTCAAGCGGCAGCAACATCAACTCAAGAAGCTGTGCCCTCTGGCATGCCACCGGGTGTCATTCACATTGATTTTTCAGTGCAGAACACACTCCTGACGCTAAATCACAACGCAAGCAGGCAGGCGTACATATTTCCACCCATTGGTGGAACTCAGCGGAATCTCGTGGACCTTTTTTTGGAACTCTGCTGAAGTCACAGGATCAAATTCCATGAGTTCCACCTATCCTTACCCCTAACCTCACACATTACTCTGTAAGCACATGTTAAATGGCATCATTGAACACAGGTGCAAGAGACAGTTCAAAATTCCAACAGTAGGGTCACAGACCAAACAAATACATTACTAGCAAGTTTTTGTGCAGACCTGATGGTCCTATTCAGTTTCTTGTGCCCTGAAGATTGTCTGATGATTTTGATCCACTAGGAGACTGAAACGTCATCCTTCTGTCCCACATAAACCTTTACAATTTAAATAAAAATGCCACATGTACTCTGGGCACTGACTCTTTTTTGATTTGTTTGATTAGCTGTTCTCAATAATGCAGGGTCTACTCTTGGAAAACACTAATGATACATAAAATACGTTTAGACCTTATCGTGTAACAAATGCTAAGTGACCCCACCAGGAAATTGGTTTCAACTGTTTAATAAGATTGAGTGTGAGCATGGCTGAATGATGGGTCCTTTTAGCTACTCTTTTTAAAGGCTCTGACTGAATTGTACTCATGTAATGATATGCACTTATTATCTGGGAAGCTTTGTGCAAGAGCAGGGTGGTGTTGGGGATGTTGGGATCATTCACTTGATCTTATTAAAGGTCTACACATACTGCCTGTAAAACAACTTTGATGCTTATTACCACTGCCATTTGTATCCTATGAAACCTCAAGATCATTTCAAATGAAACCATATAATAAGATTTGTTGTTTTTCTATTTCAAAAACTGCAAGTGTTTGTTATTTTAATATATTATTGGCTTTCAAGGATGATACACTTACATTAATATATAAAAAGATATTTTATCCCAGCACTAAGTACAACTCTTACTCTTTACTATTTTCTATTATTTTGTTTTGCGTGACTTTTGATTTTGATGGAGTCCCGTGATTGAATCTATTTGATCAATCACCGAATATATTATTGAAAGGTTTTCTAAAACAATTCCATCAGGATTGTTTGTGTTGTTTGCTTTATGCCTCTTAGGCCTACCTCCCCAGTACCCTTTAACTGTTCTATTATTACCGCCATCAATGGTCAAAGACTATGTCAACTATTTAACTGGAGACAGTCATTTAGTTTAACCCGTGGATCACAGTTTGATCTCTGGGCCTTCCTTGTATGCCGAATCATTGTCTTTGTGTCTGCCTTTGCTGTGGGATTGTTTCAGCTTCTTTTCCATGGTCTCAGTCGAAGCCACAGAGTATCATTTTCTCACGACCCTATTCAGACTGTTACTGTTGCTGAAGTAGGTGTCTTAATTAGAAATTATTAATGAATGTTTATGTATTTTGAATAATTAATTAAGTAGAAAATTAAAGTATGTTCTTACTTATTAATTGTAGGCCTTAACTTAGTGAGTGTCTTGGCCTATTTTGCTAGGCCTCATGCAGAAGCTGCATTTCTTAGCGTTTGAGTAAAATGCTGACCAAGTGAATTAAACTGTGAAATGTCCTATGTCTTATTAAAAGTGCTTAGCAGAAGCTTTCCATGAGAACCAACTAACAGGAGACGATGTCCCTAAAATTGTAACAAGCTGTGTGTAATATGTCAGAGAAGTACTTTCCCAGGACGCAAACAATGAAGACACTGACAGGGGATGAAGGTGCAACAAATTTGTTACCTGACAAGCCGGATGATGAGAACATCGTAAAGCTGACCAATCAACTTCGTGTGAAGAGTGAAATATTAGAATTCATAGATTTGGTATAGAAATATTATTGGGTAGTTTACAAACGTACGATTAATTGACCAATAGGAAATTAGGGGATAGCTTAGGTGACTTTGATATAACCATGCAAAAGGAGAATTATTTAGATTTTAGGCAAACCTTACCGCGTTTGGGATGCGATATTGAGGAGGAAGAAGAGATTCTAGATTATGTCATTGGGCTCATACTTTCTGACTGAGAGCCTGATTCTTTGCTGATCGATTGATGACCTAAAGACGAAGACTGATTCTGCTTGTTGACCCATACAGTGGATAGGTAAATATGACTATGTGACTGAATTGCTTTTTATGCCTTTACTTTCTAAGTACCAACTGCTCTGTCTTGATATTTTTCTCTAGTTAGATATTTTTCTAAATTTGTGTTATATATTGTTTTACATGAAGTCCAACATGCTGATGCTAATCTGGGTTAGTTGAGGCTATTCACATGATAAATGACAAATTGCAAGGGCCAAATGTTTCACGAGCTATCTTGCTGAATTCTATGTATCATATATCTCTATTGCAGCTGACTTTGCTATTAATTTGCACCATTGTTTTAGGATGTGTTGTGATTCACGCCTTGATTTTATTGCGTTTCTTCCGTCGCTTTGGACAACCAGTATTGTTTTTATATGTGTTTCATTTGATCTTGAGATTAATCTACATGACTTTAGCATTGTTAATATAAGGAAAATAAACTTTCTGAACCTTACTAAACGGTGTGGTTATTCATGGCTGAAAGCTCATGGTGTGTGATAATTACTGACTCCATTGATAATTGATTTGTCTAATGATTATTGATTACTGTGTACTGATTATTGTTTCTGTTCTGGAACTATGGTAAGAACATCATGAACAAGTCAAAAGGTTCATCGACCTATGCGCGTCCCCTTGTATGTTTACTTATTAAGGATCGACGTGCTAACACTGTTATTCAGCACAAAGACATGTTAGTTTTTATAATCAAGTTAGAAAAAATCCCACAAGGGAATGTATACCTATAAAAGACTTCCTTGTGGTTCAGGGCCTCTGCTGTGTACTTCAAAAACGTTAACTTAATTAGGGTGTTTTGTGCCACATCATGTAATATGAAAACCCAGTCATCTTGGAAGATCACTGGGAACATTTATCTTGCTTCCCTCAGAATTTCTTACCTATGCTGAAATGACAAGAATTTTGTTAGAATGTTAAAAGTAGTAGGTGTTTGTCTTTCAGTGGTCTTTGGGTCTCAACCTATATGCACTGTCAATGCCTACAATTACTTTATTTTGTGCGTTTCCGGCAACAAGCCTTCTGCTTTCTTTCTAACATTCCAAATGTTATTGTTGCATCTAAACAGTTAGGTTTAGATTCATGCTAACTATGTATAGATATGTGTTCCTGTCTATGACTTTAAGTGAATCTTGTAGCGCTTTGAATGCATGGAACCTTGGGGAGTGTTCCATGGATGAGAGAGGCTGGAAAAGAGCAGTTGGGAGCCTCGCACTTGGGGTCCAGTTGTGTTGCTTATTATCTTGAGTTTATTAAACAAGCTCTCTTCAAATCATGACATCTGCTTTTCTTAATTGGCGATGAGTGTTCAAGCTGCTGGACCCCGTCTACTAGAAATATACATGTGTGCAAAGAAACACAAACCAGAGGAAGAAGTGAAGCGGATGCTAAGAAAACTAACAAAACAGTGAGTCATTGACCTAAACAATTGTTGTTGCAAGAAGAAAGACTTTCAGGAATTATGACGATTTTAATATCCTGTGCATTCGTTATGAAAGCTGTCGAAATTAGGAGAGTGTATTGTGAACTTTAGTCTGCTGTACTCAGTGGTGGCTAATGTTGACTGGCGTATCAGTATCCCTGAGTTGTCGTGATTTATTTTGGGTATTCGTCCGTCATGTTAAAACAAAATGCCTTTCAACTGTTGCTTTTGAGTATCTTGCAACAACCACAAGCACGTACTCTTCATTGAAATGAGCATATTTGAACTGCGATTTGAAAGCTGAACTGTAAGGGCCACATATTTATTAGCATGAGCGTACTACGATTTGAAAATCAAGCCACGAGCGCCACATATTTATTACCATAAGAGCATCTCTCAAGGAAAGCCGTGAGCACAGACTATGCGTTGCGAGCGCACTAGACAAATACAACAATATTGATAGTATGTGCGCCATACAACGAAACGTTCGGCATAGCTGTTTTTTATCTACATGTACTACGCTTATCACAAGCTTCTTTTCATTGTGCCAGCGACGAAGGACCAAGGTTTCCAAGACAAAAAAGAGCCATTCAAACTTAATCACAACAAAGAGTGTCGGTATACATCGACTTCTGAATACTGTTTCCTGTCATCCCCTATGAAAACTAATCAGCGACAATGATGACTATTTTATTTATGTTAATTTGTTATTTTATGATGAAAATAACCATTTTGAGACAACAGTGACTACTTAATTTGTTATTTCATAACAAAACTAATTATCTTAAACCCCACTTAACAATAGCAACACTTTATTATATTAGTTTTGTTTTAAATGACAGTTTCTACTGTCATTATGAAATCTGTAAATGCTCCTCCTATGTCCCTACAACAACCAGTTCAACCCACAGTGTCCGGGGAGGATTGGAAGGATGCTTTTGAGGCATATTTAGAAGCAAAAGGAGGTGAAACCTTCACTTTTAAAAGACAATTAGCATTGCTTAAACTCAATTTGGGTATTGAAGGCAGGAAAAGTTTAAGAAGTTTGCCTTCTCCTGAAGTAATAGAGGATGAAGATGATGATAATCAGAATACATATGAAAGAGGGGCGTGACATGACGCCATTTTGAGATGGCTGCCTTCCGCAGAGCTCCGTGACTGCGGCGGGAGTCGGAAGAGCCGGACGATTTTCTGGGGCATATTTACATACTCCTGCAGTGCAGAAAATTAGGGAAACATGCATGGAACGCATTGTTCCCCTTAAAAGGACTTAAAAAGTATTTTTATGCTCTACTTTCTGATTTTCATGGCAGGCATGTTAGGAATTCATTGTGGCCACCATTTTTCAAAAATGTTTTTTTACCTCACAATTTTCTTTTTCACTCGTGCTACGCTGCCTGAAGGATTCTTTTTACACTTTTTTGATCTGAAAGTGTATTTTTATGCCCTCTACTCACTGTGCCTGGCCTTTCGGAGGATTTTGTCCAGCTTTATTTTATTTTTCGCTCTACTCTTTCTTCTGAGGTGAACTCTTGCTTCATAAAGTATATGTTTTAGTATATTTTGGGCAGAATTATATATTTTTTCTTAGGGGCAGATCTAGGAACCTTCAATTGTCTACTAACAAAGTACAGAGCAATAAAAGTTCTGATAATATTCCTTTGTACAACTCTTTTGCTCCTTTATCAAATATGAAGAGTACAGGAGCTACTTCTCTGGATGCTACACCTTCAACCCCTGTTTCTCCTACTATTCTTGTTAATAAATTTTCGTCTAAGCTTCCGGTAGCGGTTTCAATGTCCACGAATAAGCGAGCTAAAAAGGATCCTCCATCTCCTATTAAAGTTGTTGAACCCATATCTATGGAGTTACTCCTTGAGGAAATAAGGGCGCTTAAACCCTATATGGAAGATGCAAATAAACAATTACAAATATTGGACCACAAATGGTCTCTTGTGGAGAACAGAGTCTCTTGTGTGGAACAAAGAGTGGAAGTGCTTGAGGATTCAGTTGTGGCTATTCAATCTATACAATCTGAAGTTACTATGTTGAAAAAGCATGCAGAGGATATCGAAAATCGGAACCGTAGTAATGATCTACGTATTTACGGTCTACATGAAGGAATTGAAGGTTCAGACTCTTTATCTTTTTTCAAGCATTTCTGTCCAAGATTCTGGACCTGACTACTTCTCCTGTTTTGAATATACAAAGAGCGCATAGACTTGGTCATCCTTTGCATTTGGCTTCGACGTCAAAGAAACCAAGAGGAATAATTCTTCATTTTTTGGAATATGTGGACTTGCTAAAGGTTCTCAGAGCAGCAAGAGATAAAGGTCGGATCACGTGGTCATGTTCCAATCTCTTTTTTGCTCAGGATTATGCTAAGTCGACAGCGAGCAAACAAAAGAAATTTCTGGATATGCGTCTGGCATTAAAGTCACCTAATGCTCGGTATGGTGTCTTTCATCCATGTTTGTTCAAGGTGACTTACAATAATAAGTCCACAACATATGATGATCCAGTATTACTTCAGCAATTTAATGAGTCTTGTAGAGGTGAAACAATGGACACTTCCAAAATATCAGAGACTTGACTATTGTATTGATTTTTTTTCTTCTATTTTTGCTATTATTTTATGGATATGCCCATTATTGGTTCATGTATTCTTAAGTGTGTTCAATGACCTAAGTGATTTGAATGATTCCTATGTTCCTCTCTTTTTAGATCTTAATGCTTTAACGTGCCCGTCATTTGTGGTAACAACCTGTGTGGCCGGATCTCTCTTCCCTTCCGTATCTGCAGTCGTGGAGTGAAGGTTACGTCATCTTCCCTCTGTGGTTTCACCACCCTCACGTTGTTTTTGTCTTATAGGTATGTTTTTATTGCTCGTTCTATATTTTTTCTGTAGTTTTCATGTTTCCTTCTCTATTATGTTTTGTTTGTTTTCTTTAACTTCATCTCCTTTGCTTTTACTATTTTTCCTCCTTTTCTTTTCTTTTTTCTATTTTCTCATGTTCATAGTTCTATTTTTTATTTTCTGTACACCAAATGTTTTCTTTTGGTTCAATTTCTCCATACTAATATGTGGTTTATATGCATTATTTTCATGGTGATTTTACATATTCTCTATATTAAATAACAATTAGATTTCTTTCATGGAATGTTAAAGGTTTGGGATCCCCAATAAAGCGTCAAAGAGTTTTAACACATATTTCACAATTGAAACCTGATATTTCTCTGTTGCAAGAGACTCATATAACAGGTAATGAGGTGGCCAAACTTAAAAGACAATGGGTAGGTCATGTTTTTGCTTCTCCGGGTATGGGGAAAAGAAATGGGGTTACTATACTGTGTCATAAAGCCTTGAACATTTCTGATTTTTCTCAAGATTCAGATGATCAGGGTAGATGGGTTAAAATTTCAATGACTATTAAAAAAGTACCTTTAACTATATTTAATGTTTATGCTCCAACCCAACCTGATAAATCCTTTTGGAATGAAATATTAGCTAAGTTAATGACTCTTTCAGATGAATATTTGATTTTTGGAGGAGATTGTAATATGGTTATGGACCCCTTTCTTGATCGCAAATCCAATTCTAGATTTGTTCCATCCACCATATTTTCACAGTTCACCTCCATGATTAAACAAAGAGCATTAACGGACATTTGGAGATTGTGTAACCCCACATTACAGGAATTTTCCTTTTTTCCCCCAGTACATTCTTCCCAATCGAGGATTGATTATTTGTTAGTTTCACAACACCTTGAACAACACGTTTTGAGTTCGGAAATTGGTTTCATATTAATCTCAGATCATGCTCCCATGAGCATGGACTTTGATCTTATAGCACATAATCAGCCAAGTAATAGATGGAGATATAATAAGTAACTACTTCTCAATACTAATTTTACTCAGCTTTTTGAGAAATTTGTTACACAGTTCTTTGTAGGAAATTATACCCCTCAGATTTCTGTTCAAATTATTTGGGATACATTCAAAGCGGCCTCTAGGGATTTTATTATATCTTATTTTGCCAACAAAAGGAAAACGGCTAATAAAGAATTACTATTTTAATGGATCGTATCAAACAATTAGAAAACCTCTACTACTCTTCCAAATCTACGAGTTGTCTTACTGACTTACTTCAAGCTAAATTTACTTTCAATAAAAACTTGACTGATATTTCTAATTCTTATCTTCTTAAGTCTAGTGCTAAGTATTACGGGGGCCAAAACAAATCAGGAAAACGTCTAGCAAATTATCTTAAAATGAAAAAGATATAACAAAGACAGAATCTATTTATAACTTCTCCAACCTTTTACTACCTAAGAACAAAGAAATTTTGGATGAATCGTTTATTTCTTCACACAGTTGTATACTCCTGATTATGTTCCCACACAAGATCTTATTAATCAATACTTGTCTACCATTAATCCACCTTTACTTCCCTCTTTTGATTTTTCTGATCTTGATAATGATATTTCTATTAAGGACATTCTCAGTGCACTAAATCTTATTAAAAAAGGTAAAGCCCCAGGCCCAGGAAACAAAATCCTCTGGAGGGTCTTTTCAGGAAGCCTTAATAGTTCTTATACCTAAAAATAACTAATAATTATAAACCTATAGCTCTAGTAAATTTGGATGATAAACTTTTTGCTAAAATTATTGCTATGCGTCTGGAATTGATTTTACCTAAGTTAATTGGTAAAGAGCAGTCTGGCTTTATTAAAGGAGGCTTACTATCGGACAACACACGCCTATTTTTAATATTTTAAGTAAGTCTGTGACGTATAAGGATTCTCTATCTGCAATAGCTCGAGATGCTGAAAAAGCTTTTGATCGTGCTAATTGTTTTTTTATTTTTTCAACGCTTTTATGGTTTGGCTTTGGAGCTAAATTCATAAATTTAATCATGTTATTGTATTCCTCTCCTGAAGCCGCTTTTTTTCTAAATGGTATTATTTATCCCTCATTCCCACTTCATAGAGGAGTTTGTCAAGGATGTCCGTTGTCACCGCTATTGTTTGTTCTTGCCTTGGAACCTTTTTTATCGAAACTTAGAGTTAATCCAAACTTGCATGGTTTCCTATATGGGGAAAGACAGATACAATTTTTGGCTTATGCTGATGACATTTTACTTTTGTATCAAATCTGAAATCTTCAATTCCTACTTTTCTGTCCGAAGTACAGAATTTTGCTTCTATTTCAGGGTACAAGTTAAATGAAGACAAGTGTGAAATACTTCCACTAAATAAATTCTGCTTTCCTGAAGATTTTAAATCCTCTAATTTTCATTGGAATAATGATAAAATTAAATATTTTGGTTTATGGTTTAAACCCTCTTTTAAAGATACAATTTCTTGTAATTTTTTTGCAATTATTTTCTGTTCTTGATTCTCTTATTTCTAAATGGAACCCTTTATTTTTATCCTGGTGGGGTAGATTAGATTCTCTCAAAATGATGTTACTCCCTGTAATCCTTTTTATTTATCAAACATTCCAAATAATATCCCATGTTTTTATTTTAAGAAGCTGACCTCTATTTAAATAAAATTCTTATGGAATAATAAGAAACCCAAAATGTCCCTCCAAAAGTTAATGAGACCTAAATACAGCGGAAAGGTTAACTTTCCGAATCTCTGCTCTTATCATATGGCTTTTTCTATTAAGCAAGCTTCTTGTTTATTGAAGGATGATGATTCTGCTTTTTTACCCTTATGGGTTGAAGTTGAAAAGACTGTTGTTGTTCCCTTCACGTTTCCTGAGGTATTGACTCTGTCAAATAAACCAACATCTATCTCCCTCCCGATTATAACAACTCCTGTAGAATTTTGCAGCCCGTTTTTGCTTCATACAACAACGATAAGGTGCAGTTTTTAAATTTGTCAATTTGGTACAATAAGCTCATTAAGTTGAATAATAGAACCATTCATTGAAAATCGTGGCATTTGAAGGGGTTAAGATGGGTGCACCAATTATTTGAAAATGATTCCCCTCTTTCTTTTGTACAGGCACAATTTCTTTTTTCGTTTCCATCCTCTTTTCACAAAAAATATAACACTCTAATACATGTTATAAATAGTTTATTTCAATCTTTTTCAGTTCAGCAAGCACCTTTGGCCCATCCTGTTCCAATTAAGAATTTGTTATTACAATCTGCATCAGCTTCTTGTCTTTATCAAACTATTAAAGCTCTTTCTGAAGATAGGCCTAAATCAGCAATAGAAATGCAGTGGGAGAAGAATTTGGATATTTCACTTTCACCTTCTTTATGGAATAAAGAGTGGATTAAAATACGGAAGTCCTCTAGAGCAGCTAATGACACCTTCTTCTTTAGATAAAATGAATTCTAACTTTTCGTCCTCTTCTTGGTCCTGTAATAAGCCGGTCTCCGGACTTAAAACATGCTTTTTGAATGTCTTTATACATTTCAATTTTGGGTTAAAGTATGGAGTCAAATTACTACAATTTTTAAAACTAAAACTCCTTTGAGCTTTGCAAATATATTTCTAGGTGGCCTTGCAGCTGATTGGTCTTGTTTTCCCAAAAGATCTATTGTAATATTGGATTTATTGTTGGCTGTTGCTTTACAACGAATAACAAAAAATTGGAAGGATTCGTCTCAATTATCCTTTCAGGCTTGGTAGTATGGTGTATGCCATAATCATAGGCTGGATAGAGCCTATGTATCCCCCATCTCCCTCGCTATTAAAAGAGACATGTTATGGTTACCCATTACAAATTACCTAAACTCTTTGGCTTATTTTTCGTGCACTAATTTTCCTAGAAATGAGGAGGTCTCTAAACCACCATGAATTGTGTTTCTCTCCCTATCTGAATGTATTTACTTAGATTTAACTCTCTCCTATAATATGTACTTATGTTTTAAAGTATTGATATATTTAAAGTGTTCTACTAATATGCGTTTCTCATGAAATTGAACTGCTATTGTATTATTTCATTCCATTTCGTATATTGTATGATTTTTCAATAAACTTTCTCCTTAAACTTAAAAAAATACATATGAAAGAGCTACTAATGTTTTAAGTGAACATGTTGCAAAAAGTGTGATGTGTTGGTAGAAAGACATAAATGTGTTTGGTCCAGTAAATGTGAAAGATCATTTTCACAAATCAAAGAAAGCATAATCGCAGCTCTAATTTTAAAACCATTCAACTTAGAATATAAGACCATCTTGTGTATTGAAGACAGTGCATTTGGCCTGGGTGCAGTATTGTTGCATTTTCATCACGGCAAAGAAAGAATTGTGGCTCATGCTTCAAGCACATCAAATGTGCTGAACAGAACTACTCAGTCATCAAGAAGGAAGCCCTTGCCAGCTGGCGAGGCATTCAGCATTTCAGAACATATCTGTGAGGAGTGAAATTTGAAATAAGCACGGATCGTTAGCCCTCAATAAAAGTTTTTTCAACCAAAAGAAGTGCAAAATCTACACCTTGCAAAGCTAAATGGTTGTTGAGGTTGCAAGAATTTGTATTCAGGGTCAAGTATGTACCTGGTGCAAGAAACAGTTAGGCAGATTGTCTTTCACACCTACCTATAAAGCTTTCTGATGCTGGAATTGATGCAAGCAAAGATTATGAGAATTGGAAGGTAGAAACAACAGATATCTTATCTGATTGTGCTATTTCAAGAAATAAATGGTTGAATGCGGTATCATCAGATGAGGGATTAACAAAAATCAAAAATAATGTAACTAATGAATGGAGAAAAGAATGGATTAATGATGATGCATTGGGGAAATACAAACTGATATGGAAAAAAATTCGGTGATCAATGACATTGCGTATAGAGGTGAACATTTGCTTGTTCCTAATTCACTCCATGAAAGACCTTATCCCATTATTACATGAAGGACATGGAGGTATGTCTGCAATCAAACGTTAAGCATGATTAGTCTTCTGGTGGCCAGCCATGGATAGAGATATAGAAAGATTTAGAAGGAATTGTGCAATCTATTTGAATAGTGATAAATCCTGGACCGTAAGGGAATCTCCCATAGTGCCTATGACATGTCTTGAAGATGCTTGGCGGAATCTTGGTATCGATATTTGTGTTCCTTTCAATAAACATGGTTTGAAGGGTGAATATGCTATATTAACGGTTGACTACTATTCTAAATGGCTAGAGGTCTGGATTGTTGATGAAATAAAATCAGAGATGGTGATAGGATTTTGCAGTGAGGTATTTGCAAGAGAGGGAATTCCTCAAGAAAGTGACACTGATAATGTTCCTCAATTCATTTCTGAAATTATGAGCAATTTCTTTAGATCCTTGAACATACAACATCACAAATGCTTTAATTTCTCCTCATTTTTTGCACTTTCTATGTGTGCTGCGTTTTGCAGCACATGTAAAAAGAGCTAATCGCCACTGAAGATTGTTTTTGTGCACGAAGGTGTTCCTTCCTGCACAAAAACAATTTTTCCCTCAACGCATCCATCCTTGCACTGCAGTGAAAGGATGGGTGGGTTAACGTATGGCAGCAAATTCAGCACCTGTGCAAGAGGCAACACAAGGTTGAGCCGTATTCCACTAAATATGGCACATCCCTGTGTTGTGAAATTAACGGTGTGTGACACTGCCAAATTTGGCGCAGCAAAGTGTACCATACTTTTCTCTTAAATCTGGCTCTGTGTGTCTTCCATTGCCCATAGAGTGGATTGCCTGTAAAAGTCTGTGTGTGGGGGGGGTTCGTCACTGCCAGGGGACCAGTGCTGCCGCACATATCGCAGTATGCCCATATGTAGTAAGAAGAAAGACTCAAGGAGTCCGTGTAAATGAGTAAAATCGGCTTGGGACATCAGTGTGCTGTCATGAAAAAAAGCCCCTATTGTTGTGACCCCCTCACGCTCCCACAGTGCTATCCGGGATGCTGTAAGTGGGCCTGAAGCAATAGGAAGTCCTCGGATGGGCACATTCTGCGCATACGGTGTGGGTGTGGTGGTGCACTTCATTAACAACCTCCAGTACGCGAGTGCTATTTGCAATAGAAGAGGGCATGGTTTCAGTAGGTCTACCCCTGGACATAGTAGTCTATGCAACTGTCCATGATCGATCTGTGCCGGAATGTAATCTATTTCGGCCATATTGCATCCAGACTGCCAGTATTCCAGCGATTACAATTGGCCCGCAATACAATGGGGGTCATTACAACATTGGCGGTAAAAGTCGCTTACCGCCGTGCAGAAGACCGCCAATACACCGCCGCGGCCGCGGTAGACCGCCACAGCTATTATGACACACATCTCGGAATCCGCCGAAATTCAGACACCCACACAACACCGCCACACCAAAGGTCAGCGATAAACATGCGGAAACACTCCCATGCTATTACGACCCACGAATCCACGCGGCGGTCTTTCAACCGCGGTATTCCATTGGCGGTACACACCGCCGCGCTCAAAATACACACACATCTACAAAACACCGCCACATTGGACAATTTGAAATATAACACCTGATACACATACAAACAACACTCCCACACACCCAATACTATATAAAACACACACCCACATCACCCACAAACCCCTACGACCACAAATTCTGAAAGAAGGCCAGAGAGACAGCACAGCAATTGACAACCCCATCACACAGAGGCACACAACACCATCACCCACACAACTTCCACGCACAAAACACCACACACCACTACACCCACCATACTCATCAACACATACACCACCCCACACATCACACACACCACCCCATGGCACGCCAAAGACACCCCCGCTTCTCCGAGGAGGAGCTCAGGGTCATGGTGGAGGAAATCGTACAGGTAGAGCCACAGCTATTTGGCTCACAGGTACAGCACACATCAATAGCCAGGAAGATGGAGTTATGGTGCAGAATAGTTGACAGGGTCAACGCTGTGGGACGGCACCCAAGAAATCGGGACGACATTAGGAAGAGGTGGAACGACCTACGGGGGAAGGTGCGTTCAGTGGTCTCCAGGCACAACATCGCGGTACAGCGGACTGGCGGCGGACCCCCACCTCCTCCCCCACAACTAACAACATGGGAGGAGCAAGTCTTGACCATCCTGCATCCTGAGGTCCTCGGAGGAGTCGGTGGAGGATGGGACACTGGTAAGTCAAATCTCAACTATCAGATCCCCCACCCTACGTGCATGCTATCACACCCCCCACCCTCACCCCCTCCCCTATCACTCCAACTCATCACTAATGTACCCATAACACAAACCACCCATCCCAACACCAAGCCCTGCATGACATAACTAAGCATGGTCACCCCTCAAAAAAGCATGCTCACTGCACATACCCAGAACACCCCCCCCAACCATCATCCCACAAACCCCCACACAGGAATGCTTGCACTGGGGTTCACGCACAGCCACCCATTGCACACCATTACACACACACATGCAATAATCATGCTCTTATGCCCCTGCAGGAACCCGAAGGACCGTCACCACACCAGAGGGTCCAGACAACACCACTCCACCCCCAGAAGAGGCCCAAAGTGACGAGAGCAGCTCTGCCCTACTGGATATTGATGACCAGCCCGGACCATCGTGGGCCTCAGGACAGTCGGTTCCCCTTGCACAGGCATAGCCCAACACCGACCTTCCACCCTCTGGTAACATCAGCACAGCACCCACCAAGCGGGCCCAAACCTCCCTACCCAGGACAGGTCAATCAGCGGTGTGTCCACCACTACAGGGGACCCAGGGTAACCCACCCTCCCAACAACAACAGGGACCTGGGGGCAGTGGTAGTGGGCACACAGTCCAGGGGACGGAGGCACAGGAACATAGGGGAACTGGGAGGGCTGCTGTGCGACAGAGGGAGGACAGGCCAAGGGAACCAACTCTCCACGAGGCCCTCTCCTCCATCATGGGAGCGTACCACCACTCCCAGGAGACGATGGCGACGGTCCTGGACAAGTTGCAGGAGACCCTGCGGCTGCAGGAGGAGCAGTATTTGGGGTTCAGGGAGGAGCTCAGAACCATCAGCTCCGCCCTGGGCACCATCGTAGGGGTGCTCAAGGACATACAGCAGACCTTGAGGGACACCGTGGAACTCCAAGGGGCCCCTGACACTAGCCAGGACGATGAAATGCCCACCACCTCCGCCGGCGCTAGTGGACAGGATGCCCCGCCACAGGACCACCACACCAGCACCCCACCCCCTGCAGACGGACAACCACCACGCAAGCGGTCCCTGAGATCCAGGAACAGGACAGAGCAAGATGGCAAGACCCCGCCAGGAAATGAGACCACCCTGATTGTCCTCCCACTGTCCCACTTTGTTACCCTGTCCATATTCGAACTGCCCCAGCCCCACTTCCTATGCCCAGATGGGCAGTGCACCTGTGAGACTAATAGACTGGACTCTGCCATGGAGATTCCACCACCATCACCAATTTACAACCCCCCTTCATTTTTTGAGCACTTAAATAAACACCCTTGAAACACAAAATAATCTGGAGTCAGTCTATGATTTTGTACTTTGTATTATCAATGACAGTGTCATAATGGCTGTACCATTGTAAGGCTAACATACCTATGTCACACATCACAAGCCCTTGAAGGATGCAAGCAGTTGACAAGTAGGTTACCACACCTGTGAAACCGTAATGGAAGGGTACAACTCAGTTAACAAATTGTGATTGAAATAGACAAACAGGATAGAGGTAGACGTGTGACAGTGAATGTAATGTAAAATCTGAAAATGTTCTCACCTGTGTGTCACTGGAAATATTGCTGTATGACTGACTCCCTGTTGACGTTTTCTTCTTCCTCAGCTTTATCCTCATCACTGTCCACAGGCTCCACAGACTCCACAGCTGCTACAACACCGACATCTGGATCATCCTCCTGCAGAAAAGGCACCTGGTGTCGCAAAGCCAAATTATGGAGCATGGAGCAGGCGATGATGATGTCGCACACCTTCTTCGGTGAGTAGAATAGGGATCCAACTGTCATATGGAGGCACCTGAACCTGGCCTTCAGGAGTCCGAAGGTGCGTTTGATCACCCTCCTAGTCCGCCCATGGGCCTCATTGTACCGTTCCTCTGCCCTGGGATTCCTCACTGGGGTCAATAGCCACGAAAGGTTGGGGTAACCAGAGTCCCCCAATAGCCATACCCGGTGCCTCTGGAGTTGACCCATCATATCAGGGATGCTACTATTCCGCAGGATGTAGGTGTCATGCACTGAGCCAGGGAACATAGCTTTTACCTGCGAGATGTACTGGTCTGCCAAACAGACCATCTGGACATTCATGGAATGATAACTCTTCCTGTTCCTATACACCTGTTCACTCCTGTGGGGGGGGACCAGAGATACATGGGTCCCATCAATGGCACCTATGACGTTGGGGATATGTCCAAGGGCATAGAAGTCACCCTTCACTGTAGGCAAATCCTCCACCTGAGGGAAAATGATGTATCTCCTTACGTGTTTCAGCAGGGCGACAACACTCTGGACAGCACGTTGGAAAACATAGGCTGGGACATCCCTGATGACATGGCCACTGTTGTCTGAAAAGACCCACTAGCAAGGAAGTGGAGCACTGACAGCACCTGCACGTCAGGGGGGATTGCAGTCGGATGGCGGATTGGTGACATCAGGTCTGGCTCCAACTGGGTACATAGTTCCTGGATAGTGGCACGGTCAAACGATGATATGTCTTTCTTCCATTGTCAACAGGTCCACCAGCGGTCGGTACACCGGAGGATTCCGCCATCTTCTCATATGTCCCAGCTGACGGTGCCTACGAAGGACAACAGCGAAGAACCAGTCACTATTCCTCCAGGTATGTACCCATAGTTACACACAAGACTACACCACTCACAAAACCCTTCCTGTATGTGTGTTGAGTGTAGGCCTAGCTATGTGTGACGCAGTAGTAAATGAAGCCATGTGGGCCCCTGAAATGGCGGCTGCCTGACCTCTAAACTGGGACAATGGGATTGTGGGGTAACTGCGCTGGCGTTGCACACCGTCGCGGTCGGCGGTCATAGACCGCGGCGCAATGCTGCATTGGTTAACAGTGGACCCTATGGGTCCCAGGAGCCAATGAACAGGTGCGCCGGCGGTGATGATGCGCATCGCCGCGGACATCACCGCCGCGGACGTCACCGCCATTTTCTATCTGTTCAATCACTAGATACCTGACCTTCGACAGGAGAGGACCTACACTGCTAGTGCTGCTGTGACCTCGGTCCGGAAGCGACGATGGCTGCTGCGTCTGGGGAAAGGGCCCCTGCCTTCACTGCAGAGGAGTTGGAGAAACTTGTGGATGGGGTCCTCCCCAGTACACGCTACTCTGCGGTCCTCCAGACCAACAGGTTAGAACACAGGGAGCACGTTGTATGGGCTAGGCCTGGGTGGAGAGGGCTGGGTGGAAGAGGGAAGTGGGCAGAGTTGATTGAACATTAATGCATGGGAATGAATGAGCCACATGGCCAGAGTAGGGAGGGGGCCACTCACAACGACGGTGCAGTTGGTAATGACTGTTTCTCTTCCCTTTTGCATGTCATGTAAAAACAGCGCCCACCGGAAGAGGGACATCTGGCGTGCCATCGCCAAGGAGGTCCGGACCTTGGTGGCCCACCACAGACGGGGCACCCACTGCCGGAAGAGATGGGAGGACATTCGCCGCTACAGCAAGAAGGCGGCGGAGGCTCAGCTGGGGATGGCCTCCCAACGTGGGAGGGGTGCCCGTCGCACCATGACCCCCCTGATGTTCCGGATCCTGGCGGTGGCCTACCCAGAGTTGAATGGGCGCTTGAGGACATCACAGCAGACACAAGGGGGTGAGTACAACCTCATTCTGCGGACTTTGCGTGCAGTGGAGGTGTCTGGGTAGGGGAGGTGGGCTGTGGGTGTCCCTAGGCCAGGGCGAGTTAGGTAGGCAAGGCCCCTCCGTAATGTAGGCAATGTGGCACTCAACCCCACCTCAGCAGAGTGCCAAGTCGAGGTATATTTGCCCCTGTGGCATCCATGTGCGCAGATGTCCACCATTGCCATGTAGGCCATAACCCAGAAATTGCATGTGCAGAGTGCAGGAGCACGGCGTAATGCAGGGGGCTGCTGTGTCTGTCTTGTCCGCAAACGGTAGCGGAATACTATGCACTAAAACTCTCGTTCTTCTGTCTCCCCCCCTTTTCCTGCTCTCCCTGTCCTTTTGTACATCAGCATCAACAGGCGGAGGTACAGTGGCACCGGAGCACGAGGGAGCTGCATCCCACAGGGCCATGGAGGGCCACACCACGGACTCTGAATGCACCAGTGGGACAGAGGGCGAGGGGAGCTTCACGTCGGCCACCGGATCACCAACCAGCGACACGGACTCGTCCGCCGATGGGAGCTCCCCTGTGGTGGCGGCACCATCTGTGCGCACCACTTCTACAGGTACAGCCGCCACCTCCCCTACCAGCACCGCCCTCCCAGCAGCCCCTCAGCGTTCACCCCGTGCCCGCTCACCCAGTAGGGTGGGCATCACCTTCGCCCCAGGCACCTCAGGCCCTGCCCCAGTCACCCCTGCTGCCCTCAGTGAGGAGGCCATTGACCTCCTCAGGTCACTCACTGTTGGGCAGTCTACCATTGTGAATGCCATCCAGGGTGTAGAACGAGAGTTACAACACAGTAATGCATTCCTGGAGGGCATTCATTCTGGTCAGGCTGTCCGTCAGCGAACCCTGCAATCTCTGGCCTCAGCACTGATAGCAGCCATTGTCCCTGTGTCGAGCCTCCCCCCTCCAACTTCCTCCACCCAGACCCAATCCCCTGTAGCCCAGCCCATCCCAAGCACAACTACAGACCAGCATGCACACAAGTCAACACCCAAAAGTAGCTCAAGCAAACATAGGCACCACACATCCCACAGGCACTCACACAAGCATCACACCCATACAGACACAGCAACATCCACTGTCTTCACTGTGTCCCCCTCCTCCTCTTCTCCCTCCTCCCTCCCAGTCTCGTCTACACACACACCTGCATGCTCCACATCTACAGGCACCAGGAATCGCACCAGGACACCCAGCACCACAAGCCACTCACCTGCACTCACCACCTCCACTGCCATTTACACGTCCCCTGTGTCCTCTCCCAGTGTGTTTGTGACGCCCCCTCCCAAAGTACACAAATGCCGGCAATCACTCACCCAACATCCATCCACCTCACAACAGCCTCCTGTAGCTGCACCTGCACCCAAAACAGCTAAAGTAGCACCTCCTACAACCACCTCCTCTTCCTCCACTCCCAGACCCCCTCTAGCTACCCATCCCAGTGTTCGTCAGAAACAGTCCCTGTGTAAAATGTACCTTTTTGCCCCCCCCCCTCCAATTCATCAGTCCCGTCATAGCGCCTCAGCCAAAAAGCCTCCAATACCAGTGGTGCGTGTTCAGGGATTGTGGAGTGCACCGGCCACTAGGGCAGGCAGTAGGACCCGGAGCCAAGGCACTGGCAGCCCATCCCCTGTAAAGGCTCTAAAATTGGAGAGTGGATGACGGGACCGTGTTAAGACTCCTGGTGGGACAACAACTGACCTGGGTTCGAAGGGGATTGGAGAGTCAGCTGTGACTCCACCAAAGGTGGGGAAGGTCCAGAGGAAGTCTTGCCAGCCTGTTGTGAGTGTCACGGCGGAGAAGTGCGCCATCATTTCCGGCGGTCCAGACACAACCGCCAGCACCGTCGTCACTGGTCCAGAGTCCACCGCCAGAGTCACAGCCCAGGAGGGCCCAAGTATCGTCACTGGTCCAGAGACCACCGCCGGAGTCACAGCCCAGGAGGGTCCAAATGTCATCACTGGTCCAGAGACCACCGCCGGAGTCACAGCCCAGGAGGGCCCAGGTATCGTCACTGGTCCACAGACCACCGCCGGAGTCACAGCCCAGGAGGGCCCAAGTATCGTCACTGGTCCTGAGTCCACCGCCGGCGTCACAGCCCAGGAGGGCCCAAGTATCGTCACTGGTACTGAGTCCACCGCCGGAGTCACAGCCCAGGAGGGCCCAAGTGTCGTCACTGGTCCAGAGACCACCACCAGAGTCACAGCCCAGGAGGGCCCAAGTATCGTCACTGGTCCAGAGACCACCGCCAGAGTCACAGCCCAGGAGTGCCCAAGTATCGTCACTGGTCCTGAGTCCACCGCCGGAGTCACAGCCCAGGAGGGCCCTGGCTGCCACAGCCCCACTGGGCAATGATGGAACGTCATGCCACACACCAATGCCCAGTGTAGAGATCGTCATGCCACACACCAATGCTCAGTGTAGGGAAAGTCATGCCACACACCAATGTCCGTACCAGAACCGCCATGGCAAAGCACCGCTGAACAGGGCAAAGACCGCCATGGCAAAGAACCGCTGGACAGGGCAAAGACCGCCAAGGCAAAGCACCGCTGCACAGTCCAGAACCGCTATGGCAAAGCACTGCTGAACAGGGCAAAGACCGCCATGGCAAAGCACCGCTGGACAGGGCAAAGACCGCCATGGCAAAGCACCGCTGCACAGTCCAGAACCGCCATGGCAAAGCACCGCTGAACAGGGCAAAGACCGCCATGGCAAAGCACCGCTGAACAGGGCAAAGACCGCCATGGCAAAGACTGCCATGGCAAAGCACCGCTGAACAGGGCAGTCACCATGTAGGAATGAATGGACCGCCACATCAGGCATCCTTATCCCATGTGCAGCTGGGACAGTGACAGGACAGGAACTTTCACATGGAGACTCATCCAGTATGGGCACCAGTCCCACCCAGTACCAGTAGAGAACTGCATCTACTTGAGAGACTGTAGCTTTGCACTCCCCAGGATGGCACAGTGGGCAAACCACCCACTGTATAGACTTGAGAGACTGTGGCTTTGCACTCCCCAGGATGGCACAGTGGGTAAGCCACCCATTGTATAGACTTGAGAGACTGTGGCTTTGCACTCCCCAGGATACATCAATGGGCATGGTGCCCCGTCGTGGATCTGGCTTCGCATTCATCTGGCTGAGGTGTCCCCCCCCCCCTTCCCTTCCCCGTGAGGTGCCTGTAGTATTTCTATCTGATGCCCTGGCAGTGTTCTCTCCGATTGTGGTCAGGTGTCGTTTGTGGGCCTCGCCCATGCATTTTTGGACTGTTGGTGCACGGACATTGTTGTGTACATATTTGCACTACTTCTCGTATTGTATATAATTATGAGTGATTTTCTAATATATATCAGTATATTTTTGTATGACATGTATATTGGCACATTATAATGTTTGACCGAATTTCGCATTGTGTTTTCATTCTTCTGGGGGGATTGTGGGTTGTTCTTGTGATTTTTGTGAATGCATTGGTGTGTATGTTGTGATATGCGAGGGTGGGGGTGTTTGGTGGGTGTCCCCCTAACTTTTGCCTCCCCCCTCCCCGTGTCGTAGGTGCAGTACTCACTGGTGTCTTCTGCGCCTACGTAGCTGTTGTTCATAGAGGAGCAGAAAGACAAGAGCAGGGAGTATTTGTAATTCCGGGTCCATGGAGTCGTCGTTCCTCGTGGGATGTGTTCAGGTGAGCGTTTTCCCATAGCAAAAGCTGTTTCTGCCGTGTTTTTATCCACTGTGAATCCGCCCCGGAAAAGGTGGCGGATTGGCGGGTTGGTACATTGTCTCCCGCCTGTCTATTGGCGGTAACCGATGCGCTGCTTGTCTGTACCGCTGTGGCGGTCGGAGTGTTAAAGTGGCTGTCTTTGTTGGCGGTTTCCTCCAGGGTCATAATTCCTTTTTTTGTCCGCTGGCCTGTTTGCGGTATTTCCGCAGCTTTAACACCGTCCGCCAGGGTTGTAATGACCACCAATATGCTTTAAAGTCCGGAGCTCCTAATCCACCCTTAGTCGTGGGGAGCTGTAACTTTGCAAGTCCGATCCTGCATCTTCCCCAGACCAGCTCGATCAACATCAAGTTCAATAGTCGGAAAATGTCAGCAGGAACCAGGACAGCCAGGCTCACAAAGTAATATAGGAGTCTAAGTTGCATTATCACTTTAGACAGGGCCAACCGGCTTGCGACCAACAAAGGCAGAGGTGTCCAGAAGCCAATTTTAGGTCTAAGTAAGTTTATTGTTCTCACAAGATTGCCTTCAAGGGTGTCTTTCATGTCCCAATAGACATTGACGCCCATCTAGCGGAAGGTTTGTGGGGCTATGGGCAACACTCTGTTATTGAGACATAACTGCGTAGTTATAGGGACATCAGTAAACTGGAATGCAACTTATCTATATCAATAAGCAGCCCCGAAAGGGGACCAAAAGTGTACAGTAATTTTTGACATATCCCGCAGCCTGACACTGAAATCTTGGAGATATAGGATCATGTCATCGGCATACAAGGACACGGAGTGTAACGCTTGCCCCACTTGTATACCCCAAATGGTAGACCTACACCAGATATGTTGTGCTAAGGGTTCTAATGCCAGGGCAAAAAGGAGTGGGGGCAATGGCCAACCCTGCCTCATCTTGCATCCAGTCCATTAAGTTTCAGATATATGGGATCCCGTCTTCGCTCCTGCCGTGGTGTCACCATATAAAAGAGCGACCCAGTTAATGAAGGACTGTGGGGCATTGTAATGTGTTAATGTCAATAACATGTATCCGCATTCCAGAGTGTCAAATGCTTGGCAGACATCTAATGCCATTGCAGCTAACCAGTGGATATGGATATCTCGTCATCACCATCACTTGGAACAGTTTGCGGATATTCAGTGAGGTGCTTCATCGAGGCACGAATCTGCTTTGATCCTCATGTATGAGCCACGGTAGGAGTGGAAGTAGCCTACGAACTAATGTTTTGCTTAATATTTTGTATTCAGTGTTCAAAAGAGATAGTGGCCTATAGGAGGTAAGTTCTGCAGGAGGCCGGTAAGGCTTCACCAACTAAGTCACCACCGCCTCCCTGGTGGGGGGCAGAAAGGTGGCCTTCCTCCATAGCGGATTTGTATAATAGTCAGAGACATGGTATTAATTTGGAGGCATATATAGCATATAATTCAGTCAGGAACCCATCTGATCCCGATGATTTATTCCTAGCTCACCTTTTAATGGCATTCCATATTTCTTCAGGTGAGATAGGGGCCTTCAGAGATTCCCTCTCTCTTATTGTTACTCTGGGGAGCCGAGCTTGTTGAATAAATGCATCAATGTCACTGGGGTCTGGGGAAAGGGGAGCAGCATACAACTGTGCAGAGAAATCATGGAACGCTCCATTAATAACTGTGTTGTAAGCGCCACCTGCCTGGGGCCTGTATAGATTAAATTACTGTTGGGTGATTATCCATATGAATCATGCGAGCCAGCGAGGCACCGGCTTTGTCAGCTTCAGCATGTGTCTTCTGCACATACGCCTTATGGTTTATGAGGCGCAGTCGGTCTAACAGCTTGGCATATTTACTACGATCCTCCTGTAACGGGTGTGTATTGTCATCACTGACATATGTTCGTAGTTCCAGGGATCACAATTTAGCCTCCAATTGCTTAATCTCCCTAACAATCTCTTGTCTTGCCCTAACAACAGCACTGATGGCAGTCCCTCTCACAATTACCTTGAAGGCCTCACATTCCACTAAGAATGAGGAGGACGTGCCAAACTTTTTAGTAAAATAGTTATCAATGTTCTTGGCTAATGTGTCCCTAAACACTGCATTTTCCAAGAGATATGGCTGTAAGCACCAGGTAAGCATTGAAGTTGGTATGCGCCCCCAAAAGACAGTTATTTCACTGGGTTGTGGCCTGGGAGTGTTTTGCCTAAATGAACAGCTTGTGCTATAGTCGGGAGGAGAGTAGTGTGACATATGAACCTATTCAGTCGAGAATACAGTGGGTGAGGGTGGAAATAAAAAGTGTATTCTTGCATTGTATCAGGTCTACTGCGCCAAACATCCGATAGACCCCCATCCCACCATCCACTGCCCCAGGGCCTTAGATTGGCGTGTCGGAACCATGCCAAGTAGAGGAGGATGCCACCTGTCCAATGAACTATCTAATACTATGTTAACATCCCCCCCAATATACATTCTGCCAGCACATTGGAGCGGTGTGCAAGGAAAGCATCGTGTTCCATGTTGGGAGCATATATGCATCCCAACATCAGTATGTCCCTGTCTAGAGCACCCTTCAGTATCACATATTGCCCCTCCGCATCTATCCTGGTGTCATGTACCGCAAAGGGAATCTCAGCATTCAGCCAAATGGTCGCCCCTCTGACAAAGGCTGAGTAAGAAGTGTGAAAGAGTTGCTCCTTCCATTTCTTACAGATCTTCAAAGCTTTATGTGCTGACAAGGTGGGATTCCTCCAAAAACACCAGGTGTGCCTGCTACCTATGAAGTTGAGCTAATACTCTGGGCCTGATTCCAACTTTGGAGGACGGTGTTAAACCGGCCCAAAAGTGGCGGATATACCACCTACCGTATTACGAGTCCATTATATCCTATGGAACTCGTAATACGGTAGGTGGTATATCCGTCACTTTTGGGACGGTTTAACACCGTCCTCCAAAGTTGGAATCAGGCCCTCTGTGTCTTTTATGCACTGATCCGAGTCCGCTCACATTCCAAGTAATTATATTAAATTTACCTGCAGTTGTAGACATTTCTGATTGGTTTGCTCTCTGTCCTGCTGATTGTCAAAGCCACAGGGGGATCTAGGTGCGGCTCGCTAACTCCCTTGTGTAGTATGTTAAGTGACATTGTGTGACATTTAAACCCCACCTTTGAGTACAAGGTCCAGCTCCATGAACCTGCTAGACCAAACATTAAAAACAATAGAAACAAGTCTATGCTATATAAACTGGTGCCTCCGCATGAAGGGTAAGTGTGGCTGCAGCCAGAGACAAAGTTGATTTTGGGAATAACCGCCACTACTTGTGTAGATGAATAATGCCCCCCAGGCCCAAGTATACTGTGTAAAACCGATGTGGCGTTGGCATTATCTATATACAACATTTGGAAGCATCCCTTGGACACGTGCACAAGTACACTCAATATTATTCAACAGTCCCCTACCAACCACTTTGAGTCTCCCAGGCCGAATTCAATCACATCCAGCCATGAGTAATCTGCAGTGTAATAGACGGGAACAGTGCAACACCACCAGCAGACTCTGAATCCCAGACACAACCTTTTGTCAAGCTGGAACTAGTGCGTGCTTCACAACTGCTCATTGATGTTGCTATCATGAGTGCTGCCTGTTGGTCTTCTCTGGCCTGCTGTTGCGAGGGAGCTATAGTCATTGCGTTGTGTGGCCAAGCGTCATTCTCTCCCTCTGTCTCTGTGGAGCCGAAGTGAATTGGGGTGAGGTCTGTTCCGGGCTTGTGAGTATGGGAAATGCACCTCCAGCTAATTCCAAGCACTCTCAGGTGTTTAAAAAAAGTAAGTGCGTGTCTCATGGATCACCTTTAACTTGGTGGGGAATAGTAAAGCATATTGTAGTTCCGCTATTGCCATTTGCTTTTTAAGTTCTTGAAATGATGATTGTTTTCGCTGGGCCATTAAGGTGTAATCCGGAAACAGAGAGACCATGGCATTTTCCATGTGAATGGGAGCTCTGTCTTGCGCCCCCTCAGCAATGGATCCCGGTCACGAAAGTTCAAAATGTCCTCCACTATGGGCCTGGGCAGAGCACCTGGGACCAGTCGCCTAGGAAGGACCCCATGAGCCTTCTCCACAACAAACAAGTCCGATAGTCCATTTGGCGCCACCACAGTGCAGAGCCAGTTTTCCACATATTTGGTAGCATTCTGTCCACACTGATCATATATTGTTCCTTCTGGCTCTGCCATCCCTGTCTTCCGCCAGGTCCTGTAAGCAATCTATCTGTTGTCGCATTTGAGTGAGTTGGGCAGAATGATCTGCTTAGCCAGGAATGAGGGCTGGGATCCTCCTCTCATTCGTTTTAATTCTGTCTGACATTTTGTACTGATCATCCTTCAATATATTGATGTCACTTGTGATTGCTCCTAGACGTTGCTCAATCATTTCTCTGGACTCACATATCTCCTGCAAAATAAGGTCTTGTTTCTCTGCCTGAGAGAGCTAGTCCATTGGGGGAATCACATTGTCTTGTGTTTGTTTGACAAAGCTTTCAAAAAATGTGGAGCAGGGTTGAGTACGTAGAGTTGGGGCTCCAGGTTTATTCTTGGGACAGTCCAGAGCAATATCAATGGGAATGACAGTTCCAAAGGAGTCACAGTGATTCTGAGTGGAGTATAGCAAAGGAAGTAGATTTGTGATGTGTTTAACATGGTCTAAGGGTCCTCAGGGTCTCCTCTTCTTTCGTGCCCACACTACTAAGTGCTAAATGAATTTGCGGAGCCCAGTCCAGGCCGATGTGAGTAATACAGTTGTAGTCAACATCACCTCATCTCACAAGTAGACTTACCTGTACTGCAGAGTTCATAGAAGATCGACAGTGCCAGTGCTGTGGCTGGTGGTCAAATACAGCTTTGTGGAGAATCATTAGTATGCATCAATAAAGTACGTCAGCCGATAGGGCCCCAAGAGCCACAGATCTCCATCACCCGGGGCAGGGCCTACTATGGCCGCTTCATCATTGCTCCACCGTGGGTCCCCCAACAGGGGCCTGAATGACATCTATCGTGAGGTAGTACTCTCAGCACTCCTTGGGGAGGCACGGCGTCCATGATCCAAGTCTCCACTATGGGAGGTGCGGTGAGGCAGGACCTCAGCCCTGGCATCCCCTCTGCCATGCTGGTACAACTCACAGCCCGTAGTGCCCCGCAGCCGATCACTGCCTCTATGTCAGGGGTGGGAGGAGCAGCGCCACAGGGGAAAAAAAAGCCCACAGCTTCCGTAACAGCTTGCGTCCTGCACTCACCGCTCAGAGATGCTTGGGTCCTCGGAATGGCTCCTGTTCACGTAACTCCTGTGGCCATCTCCCCTCTAAGCCCGGCATGCTGCTCAACCCAGGTCAGCCAGGTTCCCAGCTTAGCGCGCGTAGCGACCCTGCTCCCAGTCACACCGAAACCAGTCTCTGGTCAAGGGTGTCGTGTCGCGCAAGCAATTTGAATTAACGACACTGACACAATGTGGTGAGTGCAGCTCTCCAACGTTATTCTATTGTTTGCTTCTCACCAAAGACCCCGTTCCTGCATCCCAACGCCTACTTATAACTACCCCTGCGTCATCCCCAGTGTGCTCCAACTCGCGTAGTGTCATGGGGGGAAACACCTGCAAACCCCCTTGGGTCCACAGGGGAGTGGGTTGGCCAACGCCCACGGCAACACTACAAGGGCCACAGGAGTACGTAGGCCACCTCCGCCGCCATGCTCATCCAGGCTCCAAAGTCGCTCAGCACCCCCCCTCAGCCATGAAACCAAAAATTTCAGTGCCCCTCCACCTGTCAAGTAAGATGATATCGCTTCCTGCCTTCAATGTCACACCACTGTATAGTATTTTACAGGATTCAAAGGACGGGACCAGGAGCTCCAAATTAAATGCCCGTCATTTTAGGCAGTTAGGCACGCCCCCGAGTGGAAGGTTACTAACGGTGGGTACTGCTGCTGAAGTTTTAGAATGGGCGTTAGGGACAGTGATATGTTTAACTGTGTTTGGAATAATATAATAAAGAATTTTACCAAAACAACAAAACAGTAAGCCCCTGGAACTCCTCCGCTCCTCCGAACTACCATTATCATGGGTCATGGTTATTTAAGGCATCAGGAAATTGTAAAGATTATAACATTTTGTGGATAACATGCAGGGATCAGTGATTCTATGAGTCCTACATGTCTTTCCTTTGTAAAAACGGATGGTAAACCAAAAGACAAAAAGTGCATGTGTTATTTTGTAGGTGAGTGCTTGCAAAACAGATGAAGTTGGCCGCATCATAGGCTTTTTTTCTTTCTTTGTGCTGCAGTGTTTGGAATGCTGTACAGCATGACTAAAACTGTTGACAAAGCTACTAGGTCCCTAAGGCAAGATATATTGATTTTGCTAGTGCTTGTTATATATTGATGATAAAGTACCTTGTAAGGATTTTGCACGTTAGTGAGGGGCATCCTATAGAGGGCAAGGTTGGAGGCCAAGTGTCTATTGGTCAATGCACTCCAATATATGGGCCTCTTGCCTCTCCTTTAAACATATTACATAGCTAACAAATGACCCTGTCGTACGTGTGACATCTTCTGCACATCCTGCCTTTTTCAGCCGTAAAGTTTTACGTGTTGGGATTTTCACTTTAGAAACAAAGCTTCATGTTCTTGTTGCTACCTGTTGCAGGCTAAAAGGCAGGACTTGCTTACGTGTGGCCATTCTGCAGCTATGCCTTAGCAGCTTGTAGGATTTCAGTATCTCTGGCCCATCAAAGAAACAAAAATACTTTCTTTCATGCGGTGAATTGTGGTGGAGACCATTTATTTGCTACTCTACACTTCAACTATGAAAGAAATGTTTTTATTGGAATGATAGGCACTGCTTACTCAAGCAGGCTAACAATAACAGGTTGAATTATTTTCCAGAGATAGTGAGAGACGTTGGTGCATGGGCCCAGAAGCCCCCAAGCAGTATCCCTGTGAAGTGACAGCATATTATGAAAATTGCTCCTGGCACACAGGTGGTATTTGGGCCGCCGCAGACCAACGTTTTTTACACTGTGTGAAGGACTCTGTGCCCTTTGAGCACTGAGGTGAAATCAGTCACTCGTCGTAATTTATGACAAGTGACTAGGTTATAATTTTCCTATTACATGCACATTCTGGTGTCAGAACAAACCAGTAATAAGAAAATAAAATGGAATACACTCTATGGAGATCTCCCACTTAGTAAATAGGGGATAGGTACCCCTTGCCACGCATTAAAAGGATTATTGCAAGTCACTCTGAAATTCCATAACCATATAGAAGACAAGGTTATGAAACTCCGATTTTTTTCATGTTTTGCTACTTTGTGCTGTAATGATTTTACATGTACACAAATAATTAAGTGGTGTACCATTTTAAGAACCAGTATGTTGAATAAGAACCAGCTGGTGTTTATATTATGCTGTTGGCATCTTGGATGAGCACATTTTGGAAGCAACTGTGGCTCTGATTTATACTTTTTGGTGCAAAACCGCACCAACGCAGTCTTGCAACAAAACGTTTAACACCAGCTTGCACCATTTCTGAGCACCAGCCGGGCACCATATTTATGGAATGGTGCAAGCTGGTGCAAAAGGTAGGCTAGTGTAAAAAAAATGACGTTAGTCGGGTGGGGCTGGTGGTATGGAAGAAGGGGGTTTTGCACCAAAAAATGACGTTAGGCAGGTTAGAGTAAAGAAAAATGACTCCAACCTGCCTAGAGTCATTTTCTGATGCAAAACCATCCATACCACATGACTCTTGCTTTAGAAATGACAGGAGTCATGCCCACCACCCCATAGGCCAGCACAGGGGACCAGGGTCCCCTGGGCATGGCCATTGCACCCTGTGCCATGTATGGTGGCCCTTTTCAGGGTCCCCTATGCCACTTTAAAAAATAAAATAAAGTACTTACCTGTACTTACCTGGAATGGGGTCCCCCATCCTCCGCTGTCCCTCTGGTGTGAGAGGGGGTGTCACTGTGGCCTGGGGAGGGCAGTTGTGGGCTTATTCCATGGTGTTCCACCAGGGAAATAGGCCCATAGGTCCCCTAACACCTGCCCCAGGTGTTAAAAAACAGGGCAAAGCAAGCTTTGCACCATATTTTGACCCCTCCTCCATCCCGTCCACCATTTTTGCATGGGATTATAAGCATGGCGTTAAGGCCATAGAGTCTGAAGCCGGGAGTCGGACTCCCCGGCTACGTCAGACATGATACCGGGAGCGGAAGGCCGCTCCAACGACCCCGGGGAAAATGGCAACGAAAATATCGGGAACCCGGATGACAAGATTCCCGTATCCTTACCTGGACAGCCAACGGAAGAGGACGCGATCACCATCCCTGGGAATCCAGATATCCGGGTTTCCGATGGGATGGAAAGAAAAGACGGACTACGTGCGTGTGGCGCATCAGAACAAGAAGACGCTAAGGAGGAAGGAGCGCGGTGCGGAGGCGGCACAGAGGAAAGACCACAAACAGGAGGAAGAACAGAGTGAGGCCAGCTCAGAGGATAATCCCAAGGGACGGGAAGGTCCTGAGGAGCCCGAACGCCGCCACGTCCCAGGAGGGACGTGGCTCAGCCAGCCATCGGGAACCCTGGGGAAGAAGGAGACAACGGAGGATCACTATACAGCAAGCCACTAACCTTGGACAATTACCAGTTTAAAATTTATATAAATAAAACACATTTACTCACCCCTTCACTTGAGTACCGTAGTCCTTCTTATCGCTACGCCCACTGCCACAGAGTCAGTTTTGCAAGGGAACGCCTACGTTGCATCTCATTAAGGCAAGGTAGGTTTCCACATCCAAAAAATGACTTTAACTCAATAAATTAAAGTATAAATATGGAGTTAGTTTTGCACTGAATTAGAGTAAAGAAAAAAGACACTAATTGGGTGCAAACAAAGTATAAATATGCCCGTGTGTGGTATCAGGGTACATGAGTTTGTACCTGCAATGGATGTACGCCCAGTTTGCGCTGAAAATACCAGGTGCTTGTCTGCAGTGAGATATTTGCAAACCTTTTTTTGCCAGAGCGTAAACCTAAAACAGTTGTGTCAATGTGTCAGTCCAGCCCCAGGACTGGTGGGGGGAGGGAGGTAGAAGGGAATGGGGGGGTTAGAGTGCAAAGCACTACTGCTTCTGTTACTGGGGGCAGAGTTTGCAGCACTGCTGCAAAACCAGCTACCAGTAACAAAACTGGTCCTGCCGCTTCAAAACTGGCCCACACCCTTAGAGCTCACTAGGAAAATGCCTGAGGCCCGCTACGGTAAGTCTGCTTCTGTTTTTCACTGCCTCTTTTTTGCAACAAGCGATAGAGCATAATGTGATATTGAAAGTTTTGTATTCCGGCCAACTTGCAATCCTCTTCCCTGCAAGCAGTATATATTTTATTTTTTATTTTAAAATAAAGGATGATGAGCCATTGAAGAGGTACACGGAGTTAGGCCGCGTTTAAAGAAAAAAAACAAAATTTAAAGTATCCAACTATACAGCGATAACCCTTACAAACTTTATAAACTAAATACATTTACTTTTCACATTTCAAATCCTTTATGGACCATGGAATAAATTATTCTAATAACATAATTTCACTAAAAGAGGTTTAAAATACCTTAACAGCAGTAATTTATCATTTACATTGAGGTGTAACATACAGAACAATGTCACCCACCTGTGGTAAAAAAAAAAAAGGCAATAAATGACAACAGTACAAACATCAAAGACACTGCATTACATTGTAATTGATTTCACGTGACACCCTTGTGAAAGGAAAAGGGTAAAAAATGGGCAGCCATTTTCTATCCTTTTCCTTTCATAAGGAGGTCAGGGTCCATGGGTACTGGAAACTATGATACTGAGCAACGTCTGACCTACTGGCTGGCAGTTCATTTGGCTACCCATGGAAAGATCTCTCCTCTACAGGCATGAAGACAGATGATGGAGAGGAGTTGTTGCATGGAAGACATACTCATTCCTATGAAGGCAGTAAGTGGTCAGTACAATACAGTCGTCCTCTGATAGGGCTGCCAACCTCAAAGGGAATATTCTGTGACACTGTGTGTGATCTCGATTCACCATCCACGGGTTAGGACCTGCTCACAGCATTGAAGTAGAGCCAAGCTAGAGCACCCCCACATTTTCCAGAAAACATACCCGGCAACATATGTGTTTTAGACTATCCTAGTGGGGCTTTTGGGGAAGAACTCTCTTGTTGCTTACTGTGCTATTACCCGGAAACCTAAGTAAGAAACTTCTGGTTTATGGGCCACTGGGAAAGTATCAGTTGCACCAATGAGAGGAGTTGGGAATGTTCCCACAATTTTATGAATATGAGTTACAATGGTGTATGAGCTATGCATAGTTAATGCTATCTCTGCATGGGAGTAAGAGTCTGTGTTCACACAGATATTTTATACACACGGCAACTAAATTTGCTTGTAGGTGTAGAACAATTCCAAAACTTGCTTCAGAGGCTTACTTGAATAGGTGAATATTGAGAATAAACTGTGTACTTATTGCACAGTCAGGCAGTGCATCTCTACAATCCGTGCTTGGCATGCGACTGGGCATTGTAATAGCAAAGATCATACCAGTATTTCCATGATCGTGATCCCCTAGGTAGGTGCTCCGTGACTTGAGTGGAGAAATGGAAACGTGGTGTGGCAGTTGAAAATGTGGAGTCAGTCTTTGGAGAAAAAAACATATCAAACTTGGGTTTCTTCTTCATGTGCCTACTGAGATTGTTAGAGAGTTCCTGCAAATGACTGGTGCGGTGCAAAGTGTTATGGGTGGGATTTGCTATCAATATTTTAGTAATAGTATCCTAGAGTAACAAAAAATTAAGCTAAGCGCTGCTTTGCATTATTTTGGGTCAAGGGGCATTCCATGGGTGGTGCATGGGTACTCCCGTGTCACCAACCATGGGTTTTGAAGCAAATCCCTGTCTACAAATATTGGTGGACACAAATTTGCATTAAAATGGTATGCATCCACATGGCAAGCGTAAAGAGGAAGCATTTTCCCTTGTTTTTCCAACTTTGCATGTGTGCTACACTTTACAGCACAAATATTAAAGTGGGTGAGCCTTAATGCGTCGTGTGTGTAGCATCTGGGTAGTCGTTTGTGTGTAGTCAACGCCATTTGTTGTTCTATTTTATTGAAAGGTTCTTTTTGTTAAGTTTTGAACTGCAACAAATACAAGTTTAGGTGCATTTCAGTTGATAATACAACGTTTACCATGCATCCGGTGGCATTTTTCATTCTACTATCTTTAATGTTAATTTCTAATCAGATATGTAATCCACACAATACCCTGATATCAATCAACAGAATAGTTTGTATTCTCTATACTTTTCCACCTTTCCCTTTGTCGTGGTCGATCATTAGGAGGGTTTATTGGTTTTGACAACATTTCTGACCAATCAGCCAAGTCTTCTGTCAACCTCTAACCCCTTCTCATAATTTCTGTAATACAATGTCTCATAAGGACCATTCCACCATATCCTTTTTCTGTTGTTCAATCATAGGGTTCAAGGAACAGGCTCAGTGTGCAGCTTTAGGTCTTCCGGGTAGGACTGTGCCCAAAGAAGTCAACGTTATTTTCATTCTATATTTTTTGTTAGTGGGCAATATATCTAATATTTTTCCATATTCTTTGCAAGAAGGGGCCCACTGCCTCACGTAGACTGTCTATAATCTTATCCTAGAATTTAGCCACCTGTGGGTATTGCCGCACCATATGCAAGAAGTCTGGTCTGTTTGCACTGCATTTATCTCAAGCAGATGTTTCATCTGGGTAAAGCAATGCTAATGTTTCAGTTCCCGTCTGTGTGATTCCCATGTCCTTCTCCTGGTGTTTCACACAGAGATTTGCCTGCTTACTGTAGCCAGACAAATTCTCCGTCAGAAACACAAACAACTTGAAATTTCGATGGGGCCTTTCATTGCTATCATAGAGCCCAAGTTTCAAGGCGATCAATTACAAAGAATGATCAGGCTTGTGAGTCATGGTTGGAGGTTGGGTCGATGGAAATATAGCTGCCATTACTAGCTAGTTCCCATCTGGCATTTGTGTGAAAAGTAATCAAAGTATCACAATTACATTTACTGGATCTAACATCACCGTACTGGAAGCCATGCTGGTTTATCCTGAATGGTACACATAAGGTGTGATTTCTGTCGTTAAGGATCTTTTTATGTCCTGAGGAGTAGTATCTTGATGGTGAGGTATCCCTAGAAGTCAGTGGGGTAATAGCATGCTTGCAACATTAACATTTGGATGTATTTGCGGCAATGGCATTCAAATTCTGACATAGAGTTTCTCCTAGACTTATAATGAGGAGACTGCCAGATTTTGGGTGGCAGCACCCCTCAGGATGGGAAAGTGAGTCATATCCCGCATCATTCAACAGTTGTCAGCCTAACTCTTCCCGCAAGCTAGCAGCACCTCACCAATACCAAAGGTAGAAGTAATTTGTGGCAGCCTGTCTCATGACACTCAGACTCCTCAGGGAAGTCGTGGTGGAACAGATCATACCTCATTCTCTCAGTTATACAAGACTCATACATGCAAAGACAAACGGAAGCAGATTCTTATTTCAATAGGTTTTATTGAGGTAACTGCATTCTGTGTAAAAAGGCATGGATTGCAATTATGAGAATGATGAAACACAACACTATTACAACGGAGACTAGGAAAGTGAAGCACAGGAAGAGTCTCACCATATTGTCACAATAGCATTCCTAATATCCCTACCTACACTACTAAGGCTCGTATTTATACTTTTTTAGCGCCGCATTTGCGCTGCTTTTTGACGCAAAATCAGCGCAAACTTACAAAATACAATGGTATTTTGAAAGTTTGCGCCGATTTTACATCAAAAAGCGGCGCAAATGTGGCGCAAAAAAAGTATAAATATGGGCCTAAGTTTCTACATGGGAACAAATAGCAGTGGTATCCCTCATTTGCCCTTCTAGTCCTGGGAAGGAACCCCAATCCCCATACCTGTATTGGAGGAAACAAAGAGGTCTGTTATTCTGCTGGCATTCCTCCCACATAGACAAAAGAGGAAGTATGAGGTTTCCGCAGAAACTGCATGGGTGTGCAGTATGAGATGGCAAGATGGCTGGAATGTCCCCTCTAAGTTGGTGAGGGCAGCATGTTGTTTTATAATGAAACATCTTGTTGCTATGAGAACTGCCCTAATGTGACAACACATATTATTCTGTGTAAAGAAGACATTGTACTCTCTGGACCAGCAATACCCGATAAACTATTGTGTCTAGCCTTGGAATGCACACAGGATAAAATCTCCTGAAGAGAAATTAATATAAATTCTGCCTGGAAGGGCAACTGATATAAAACAATAAGAGGAATAAAATGGCAAGTGACTAGGTGCAAGGGCACCAGCCTCAGATTCAAGCTAAAACAAATGTACCAACATAAGCGTAAAAAAAAAACTTCAAAACACCCTCCCCATTGTCAGTTTGAAAGTGCCATAAAATATAACTTACTGCTAAAATCACCATAACTGCACCAAGTGATATTAAAGCAAGCTAGATTAAGGGCCTGATTACAACTTTGGCGAAGGGGGTTAATCCATTCCAAATGTGACGGATATCCCGCCCGCCATATTACGAGTCCATTATATCCTATGGCACTCGTAATACAGTGGGCGGGATATCCGTCACATTTGGGATGGATTAACCCCCTCTGCCAAAGTTGTAATCAGGCCCTAAATGTACATAAAAGGAGTTAAAATGTTCACGGTGACTGGCAGCACAGACCAAGTGCAAGCCAATTTTTAAATGGTCAATTTAGAAGTTTGATAAATAATGTCCATCAAATTAAAGCCAAATATCAGCAATAATCATGATCTTTTAAAAAATCACCAATATCATCAATTGATATTGAATTCAGGAAAGAATCCACTTCGCAGGTGACAAACTAATCAGGTTGTTAACAAGGAAAGCGTGGGAGCGCTCAGGTTCCGTTGCCTCAGCCACAGCTCCAGCCGAAGCAGCAGCATCCTGTGTAGTGCCAGGTGTTGTAGCACCAGGAGCCACTTAATCCACAAAGAGTGGCTCAAAGGAGGCTTCTCATAGCAACTGCAATCTCAATGTGCCATTCTGGTAATGCGCCCTCATCGAGCACATCAACAGATATGCAAGGTACACATTGCATAGCAAGACACACTTCCAGAGCATGTTCGAATGGGCACCACAAACGGTGAAAGATGGAATGCATGCAAGTCAAAACCATTCTGAATGACAAAGACCAGTTGGACTCCAGTTCTTCCAGGAGTGGTGCTCCAAAATACTGCATCATGCATTCAAGACACTGCTGGGCTGGTGGGAGCGCCATCAGTTCTCCTCGTTGAAATGGGGCAGTCATTGTGAATGAAAAACAGCAACAGCAAAATACCACAAAGTAATGCCAAAGTAACAGGGAATCCCCCAAAAACACTTGAAAATATGGAGTGTATGGCTAAAAGTGTTATGCCAAGTATAGCGGAGAAAGTGCTGACAATATCAGAACCAACAGAGTTAAAGAAGTGTACAACCCAAGCAGTGTTAGATGCTTTAAAAATTAGACTTATGAGTTTGCCAAAATATTTTAGAAAGTTTGTATGAAAGAGGGACTCTATCTCTGTGGATGATCTCGCCACTTGAAAGGCATAGGTCTCATGGGCAGATGTGAGCACCACATGGTTTTGAAACAAAAGGGTTTTCAGTCTGCTCAGCTTGTTAAAATGTACATTTGAAGTAGCAATATGAGGCCATACTTCTGCTACTTTTATCTCTCAAGTGGGGGGAAAAAGTAGATTTCCTCAACAAGTTGCAATTTGTGAGACTGAAACTACATAGGCAATTCCGGCTTGCATTCCACATGAGCTTTCTCCATTCAGCATCACATTACTACTATTCCAGTACACTTGAAACGGTGTATGAATCAAAGGGAATGAAACACCCTTCAGATAACAAGCTAAATTCACAGTGGAAGCATTACATGCTCAGTGCAAGGACAGCTTTTTACAAATCAAATGACTTTCAGAAGTCTCACATTCACTCTGGCTAAGAAAGACCTCTTTCATACCATTGAAACATTGGTACATAAAGTGCAGCTCCCGAACCTCATGGATGCAACAATCTCCTTGCTTTTCAAATCTGCCTACAGGAATGTGCTTCAAACACAAGGTGAACTGTAGTGTTCAAATGGGCAGATTAATAACCCTGTGTATTAACGTAATTGCAGATGGTATTTACGCCACAGTGAAAGGCAAATTTTCCAACTTTTTCGATGTTTAACATAGTGTAAGTTGCTTCTTTCTTAGCCATTATTTGTTGCTTTTGGGTCAAATTAAACACAGAAAACAGGTCCCTGGAGCTGACATGTTGCCAGGGTATCCAACCACTTTTCAGAACTTGTAGCATCCAATTTAACTGCATAATGGACCTAAGTTGACTCTGTTCATGGTGTAAGAATGACATATTGTTTTGTATGATGTCAACGGCTAGAGCTTTCTGGAGGTTTTCCTGATCTATTTGCTTCAACCGGGTGATGGCTTCTTTTTGCAAAAGATCCCAAATTTTGTTATATATTGCATATAAGAAGCGCTTTGTGTGGTTTTCTTGGACCTAACAAGAAATCTTGTTAGTTTGTGTTTTATGACAAGAAGCTAAGGTGTTTTTTTTAACAGCTGCCAGTGTGGAAAATTTCAATCATTGTTGACATAATTTGTCCACGCTATATGTGGTGATGATATCAGAGTCTTATGATGATATGCAATGCGGGTCAAGTATACTCACTCTAAAAGTTTAAAAACACACTTGAAAACCATTTCTGTCCACTGGCCACAGTAACCAACCATTTGGACCTAAAAGTGTTGAATAAAATGTTTCATTTTGGACCAACCCTTTGAGCTGTTCTTTAGTGACATTTAAAATCTTTTGCCATTTGTCAAATTTAGCTGGTGACGGGTCACTGGGCGCATTCAGTTCCTTAACCTTTGCTAAGCCTAGACAACTTGTTTGTTGTACAGTTTCATTTAAGAATATAATTTGCAACGGAGGAAGACATGCTCTAAACAAAGCTTCCCATCCCTGTATTTGCCAATTTCTAGTTCCCACACACTCCTTATGTCCATCAACTTTAACCAATATTCACAGCCTGCAATAGCCAACTGGGAAACAAATGAATCAGAATACGTTATTTTGGTGCCTGTTAACAGTGCATTCTTCGATTCAATAGGAGGCAGTTTGAAATAAAAGGACTCAGCATTTTTAACCTCAAGCCCACTAAAATATGCAAACTTTTCTACAAATGTTTTAGAACTCCACACTGCCAGAGTTGGATAATGTTCCCATTGTGTATAGTTCTAAACAGTTCTCAGGATGCTGACTTTATGTATAAAATCATGTCCAAAATGATGGTAACTTGACATTTCCCCATAATTTGCTGTTGCTTGGTAAACATCTTCACTTTCAAACACAGTAGGATATTGATTCTCAGAAAGCATAGAATCAACTGTTTTCACATCCCAATCAACAGAACCACCCAGGTGTTATTATATCATTCACTGAGACTTTAATTATATATGGAATTTGAATCATTTCAGTGGGCCCAAATATATCAAAATAAACTTTATCCCAAGCAATCCTATCAGGAATCGGAATAGCTGAAATGTTCACTAGGGTCAAGTCTCTGTGGACCTTTGGTGAGGATAGTTGAGGCTTCAAAACCTCATCCACCTGTTCAACAGCAGAGCGTTCAGCAAGGTAATGGCCTGCAGAAAGAAAACAATGACTAAACCAATCCAAAGAAGGAAGGCAAACACAATTAATGAGACCCATAGATAACTCCATGGATGAATCAGATAGTTAGTTTTAATCCAATTGTATAGCTTATGTGCTTTTGATACAGGTGCAGTTGAAGAAGCTAAAGAATTTGAAAAGGAATTGTTGATGTCGGCAAAATATCCAGAAGCTGTTTGTGCAAATACTGGAGCCGGTGTTGGAGAAGGAGAACTGCCAGATGTGTTCCTTGGTGGTTCGTAATAATGTTTCCATCCCTTTGTGTAGAGTTAGAGAAAGATAACTCAGAACTTTGGACATGTCTTTTCGATGATGTAGAGGCAGGTACCAACAAAAGTTCATTTTACAACCTCCCCAAGCTCAGAGAAGTCTCATCATTATTGCTCAAATTTTAAAGCGGTACATCCTGGCTTGCAGTGAGATGGGTTTGGGAACTTCTCAAAAGTCGTCGTGTGTTACTGTGTAGGACTGACCACAATGTGTAACTTGACATTGTCAATTGATATAAAACGCTTTTCTTTGGAACCGGGCAGGGGTGGTAGAACGACAGTTCTGGTACCATGTATTTCCAGGACTGGAACCAGTGCTCAATAGGCAGGGACACATTCCTTTTTTACAGCAATCATTTTACACACTACATCCCCAACTTTTGGAAACCAGCCAGTGGATGTTGTTGGTGAATCCCTCATTTGCAAGGTGACAGCACATGCAGATGAGTTTTCATCACTGAATTGTTGTAATTCCTGCAAGACAGTGACACGTTCATTTATGTCAAAAGTTGTGTCTGCTGCCACTGCATAAGGGCCATCAAGTTCAGGGACATACATAGGTATGCCAAACAGAACCTCTAATGGGGTACACCCTCCCAAGGACCTTCTGGGCAGATTATTTAGTGCTCTATAGACTCCATATAGGTGTTTACACCAACTATGACCCGTAACTAGTACCCTTACTGTTAAGGATTCCTTTAAGTCTTGATTTTTCCGTTCCACCACTGCATTTCCCCCCGGTTGATAGGGAGGAGAGAAATGGGGTTGGACACCCATCATCACCATGGTGTACCTGAATGCCCTGGAGGCAAAGGCAGGGCCCTAGTGTGAATGGAATGCCTCAAATGCATATGTCCCAATATAACAGTTCGAGCGTCAGCTGACCCTTGTGGCCATACCAATTGAAAACTGGAGAAAGAATAAGCAGCAACTAGGATGTATTTGTATACACCATCAGGTGTTAAGGGACCTCAATGGTCAATGTACACATATTATAGTAGTTTGTTGGAAATTAGGAGAGGTGTCTGCGGTGGGCGTTTTGCGGTGGACCCTCTAATTTGTTGGCAAATGTCATAACAAAGGTCTGCTTGTATAGACCTGGCGACCAATAGAGTTTCTGCAATAATTAAATATTAGCTGCCACACCTGCATGGGCAAAATCAACCCCTTCATGCGCTGCTTTGCTTTTATTAGATCTAATCTTTGGCCTTGGTTGGCCATCATACAATCATCCACCCCTGGTACTATTACGAATGCAACATTTTTGGGCTCTTAGATGGTAGGAATATTTGGCGGGATACACCTTTAGCAAAGGCTTGCTGTCAGCCAAAGCTTTCACAGCAGCCAGTGTTTCATCATCCAGCCTCATCCTAGAATGAGTAATCACAGCAACAGAAGCCGTGGCTACTACTGACTTAGATTCTTCATCAGCCAAAGTGTTTCCTGCAACGTGTATTCCCTCACGTTGATGGCCCATTATATGTACTACATGGGTATTTGATAGCGTCTCCTTTAGATCTTCCACCTTCCCCCACAGAAGTCTGTGTTTTATGGATTTCCCTTGGGGCTACCTACGGCCTACCTTAGGGGTGTCTTACATGTGAGAAAAGGGAAGGTTTAGGCATGGCAAGTGGGCACACTTGCCAATTCAAATTTACAGTTAAAACTGCACACACAGACACTGCAGTGGCAGGTCTGAGACATGATTACAGAGTTGGGTGGCACAACCAGTGCTGCAGGCCCACTAGTAGCATTTGGTTTACAGGCCCTGGGCACCTCTAGTGCACTTTACTAGGGACTTACTAGTAAATCAAATATGCCAATCATGGATAAACCAATTACATATACATTTTGTGCAGGAGCACTTGCACTTTAGCACTGGTTAACAGTGGTAAAGTGGCCAGAGTAACAAAAACAGCAAAACCGAGTCCAGCACATATCAACAACAGAGGCAAAAAGTTAAGGGAGACCATGCCAGAGATGAAACGTCTAACAGAGATAATGAGAGACATTGGAACATGGTCCCACAATGGGCTCACAAGTACTCTCTCTGTGAAGTAATAGTATTTTTTTTCTAAACTACTGTGGGCACACATGCAGAGATTTGTCTCGCCAACTCTTTCATCTAGTGGGAAGGCATCTATGTGCCTTTATCAATGTGATGTCCCATGTCACTTCTCATAACTTGTTACAAGGGACTGGGTGCATCATTTTATTTTTACAGACACGTTCTGATGTCAGATCGCACCTGTTAGAAGAAAATAAATGACAGTACTCTGCTGGGAGATTAGATTGCAGTCTCTCACGTCTTATATGACACCCCAGGATATTGAATGCAAAAGCCTCAAGGGGCAACACGTTAAACAAAAACTTGATTTGAAAAAAAAAAAAACTTTTGGAGAGAGAGAGAGGTGTACCTCCAAGTAGGAGTCAGGACAATATATTCCAAAGGGGCTAAGCAAAGCAGGTTCATACAGAGGCTGGGACAGTGATACTGGCAGGACAATGAATACAAATAGAGTGGGACTGCAGTGGGAGGCAGAGTGTTCCGACTGGTATTAAATGGCTGCTAAAGTTATGATTTTTTATCATTATATTGTAATTTCATTTGTATAATGCTTACAGTCCCTTAAGAGGCGTTGACACACTCAACGGTGGGTAGCACACCACATTGGAACCCAAGGTTAGTAGTTAATCCTGTTGGTTATTGTTGTCTGTTGGTTATTATGGTCATTGGGATTGGTCTGTGCTTTAAAGGAAACCATTCCATGCATTTACTCCAGGGTCCTTGTGGTAGATTAAATTTATAGCTGGCAAGTGTGATTATTAGAGAGTTTATGCTAATGAGTGATGTGGTTCAGGCTACAGGAGATTAGTTTTTGTTAGATTACGGGGATATAGGGCCTGATGTACTAAAAACCTGGAAATAAAAAGCCATTGCAGATTTCACACTGACTTTTTGCATCAGGTTATTTATTTTGTGAACTGACATATGTAGTAGTAGGCCAGTTCTTAAAAAATAGAATCAGTGTTCAACAGTCCAACCTACCTAATTAAATTTCGCTATGTAGTTGGACATTGAGAATCTATGATTGGGAACAATAATAGGGAGGGTGGCTACAAGTGTCTGCAGACTATCATGTCTGTGATTACTTTCCAATAAAGAAAAAAAAAATAAACACAAAACTGTGGGGCAGATTTACTTTCAATTCACACAGCGTGTGCAGCAAGACAAGTTGCAATGCTGCATTGTGTGAACGGGAGATATCTAAAAAGTGCCAAATCTACTAAGAGATGATGCTGTTCAGCTCTCATCCTGTGTTGGCGCATTTGTGGCTGCCTGGCACATAATGCAAGAGCACCTGCGTTACAGGCAGGATTGCTTTTGTGCAAGAAGAGACACCGATCTGCAAAAAACAGTTCTTAAAGGCATTTTGGGCCAGATGTATCAAGCTTTTTTGCATTCGCAAACGGTGCGAATTGCAAATTTCGGCTGTTTGCTAATGCAAAAAATGCCTTTCACAAAGTATGAAAGGCATTCGCAGTGCAATTTTAAGGAATAGCTAAAATAGCGATTCCTTAAAATTGCGACCCCATTTAAAGAATCGCAAATTGTGATTCTCTAAATTGGAAATTGCAAATAGAGAATTCCTATTTGCGATTTCCAAAGCACGTGTATCAAGCAATGCAAATTGGGCATTTAGGAAATGCAATTACCACAAATTAAAGTTTGGTGGTAACCATGTGCAAATTTTAAATATGCACTATAAATGCATTTTTAAAATTGCCATGTAGCGCACACATGCCCCTAAGGTATGTGTGTGCTTCACATGTCTGTAAAAATATGTTTGGGGTGCAGCAGAGGGGGCCTTAGAACCCCAGCACCCTGGGATTTGCAATTCCTAATTTGCGAATTCCTAAGTGGAATTCACAATTTGGGAAATGCAAAAACATTCGCAACAGGCCCATAGGTGCGAATGGGGTCGGACTCTCTATTTGTGATTCGGTAATAGCATTTGCAAATTTTAAGAATCGCAAAAAATCATACATACCCTTTTGCATTTCTTAAATAGCGATTTCTTAAAATTCATTATTTAAGAAACGTCAATCGTTTTTTTGATACATCTGGCCCTTTGTTCCTTCTGTGCATGCTGCAAAATGTAGTATGCAGGGAAGTAGGAAGTAACAAGGAGAAATAAAGTTATTTCCCCTCATTACACCTGCTTCAGGGAAGTGTAGTTTTTGTAACCCACTCCTAGGATTACAAGTCTTTGTAAATCTGGAAAATGCACCAAAATGCATGGGTAGCTGCATGAAAACGCCTAGGCTCCATGCCTTGGCCGGCCCTTTGCAAAATAACACAAGGCAGCTTTGTGCATACTACACCATGCAAAGCCATGCAAATGGGTTTTGCATGACTTAGTAAATGCCAAAAAGAAATTTGTGTGGGACCTACACCATGAAAGAGATGCATCCTGGATGCAAAACCTTAGTAAATATGCCCCCTATATTTTTAAGTGCTGCAGTGTGAGTTGAGAGTGATCCCCTGTAACACTGCCTACTTCCTCTGAAAGTTTAATCCCAATACTCAAAAGGGAAGGTGTATAATTGGGATCCCCTCTTAACTTTGCAAATGAGTTACAACACCAACTTGGAAGTCTGTAACGTATCAATGGTTTGAGAATTGCGACACATACCTTTAGAATAAAGGGTAACAACTTGCAATTCGGAAGGTACAACCTAATGACACCCTCCAAATTGTGATTTGCTAACCATTTTTAAACACATTTAGCATTTCAAAAAAACTTTTCTGAATTGCTAAATTAGTTTAGTACTCTGGAGAAAGAGTTTTAGCATTCACAAATGCAGTGAATTCCTGAACAGTACACTAGAACCTTGTACATCTTGCCTATGGTTTCATAGAAAGGTTATCAATGAGCTAAGGTGTGGGCATGTGACTCAGGGTAGGCACAATTCAAAGGGAGGAAGCATGCAGAAGATGGAGGTCACCCAGACCTGATAGGAAGAAAGGAAAGAGAACAATCAATGGTTTTAGGTCAAGGTCAATTTTTTCATGCAGGGTTTTGAGAACCTGGGGGTGGAGGGTTTTTGCAATAGCATGCACCCGGAGAAGTAAAACTGTAGAAGGAAACAATTTATTTGCCTGCGACTTAGCATATTATGTAGTAGCATTTGTATAGGGTTCACTACCCCTATGTGAGGAGCTCAAATGCTTTCCGAGTCTGGGAACACTGCTCACAAAACAATGGTGGAAAGTGATTGAGTCCAGTTCAGAATTACAATTTAGGCAAAGTGGCACCGGCCTATGGGCCCCACTCCTTTTACGGTCCCACAACAATGGATCAAAATAATATTGGCTTTAGCTTTCAAGAAAATTACAATCAAGCTTTCTTAAATTGTTTCCAAAAGATTGATAAAAATGAATCAACTCAAATAAACGAAAACTTAATCTTAAAGATTCTATAGAGAAAATACTTTATTGATGTGGTGTACCCATTAACAACTTAAAGTACATAAACGACAGGCATCGGATTCACATGACAGTTTGTCTCTTAAAAGTTCATCTTCTGTCAGCTGTCATTTTGTAAAACTTTTTGGTTCAAACTATGCATGTGTAATGTACAATAGTGATGGTTAGACATCTCCATCTAGCGGCCCACGTGCACACTACTTAGTTCAATGCTGGTATACAACTAGAGCGCACACACATGAAACCTCCAGTAGAGTCACTACATTTTGCAGAGTGCCGCAAACTACTGCCTTTTTGGGTCTGTTTTAAAGCAGGAAATTTGTGTAGGTTGTAATACAATCACTGTTGACTGTACGTATTGAATAGTAGTGCCTCTAGTGTTAAAGTAGATTATCAACAAGTGTCAAGATAGTGAAAATAACCTAATAATATTAATAATAAAGAAATTGTAAATACATTAGTTTGTGTTTTATCATTTTATATACATTTGATGACAAAAATGAGTAAACTTAAATTCAAATTTATTGTTAAACGATTGGATTTTTAATTTGTATCACAATTAGATATTTTCAAAACCGCCATTTTGGGTCAGAAATCATTCCCTCTCTGTCCTACACATTAGGACATTATTTACGATAAAATGCAGCAACTCTGGCCTCCAGAAACAAAGCTTTCTGTGAGTCAGTGTGCCGCCAGTTCCCCCCAAATGTTGGTTTGTAAAATTAAAAACGTATTAAGAAATAATTTGCGAGGGGGCCCCCGAAATTCCGACGGCCTATGGGCCCCCACAGTGTTTAATCTGGCACTGATTGAGTCAAGTTTCTGACATTTACGTAAATACATCTTACATTCATTTGAAATTGGATTTGGTGAGCCATTCCTTTGCCCATTTGCATGTTTTCTCCTCTGCCTGTTTTTAATTTAATTATACACTTACTAGAAGATACTTTAGCAGCCTGGAATTATTTTCACTACAAACGAAAGATAAATACAGGAGAGCAAATGGTATAAAACAGGTCTGTCTCTGTTCCAGAAATATATTTGCACTTCACCTGTGAAGATACTTTACCAGCTTGGTGTTATCTACGTGAAAAAAGAAACAGAAGCACAGCAGAACAAATGGTACAAGACGCCATCTTCAGAAGCCTGTTCTCTTACAAAGGTGAATGAAGGGCTTGTGCAAATCAGTCAGGCAGTCATCTTATCTTTATGTGATTATTAAAATATTCATAAAAGGGCAATCATCATAGCAAACACACAATGAAACATCAAATAATGTATTATATACATAAGAATATTTTAGAAATTCACAGACTTACACCAACATAATACACTTTTTAAAAAGAACCCCACAGAGGAGCACACAGCATGATCAGATAACAAACAAAGACAATAAAATGCCTGTAACCCAAAGTTTTTTAAACCGGCAATAAAAAGCTATGTCTAAAAGGTTCATAATACTTTCAAAAAAGGGGTAAAGTGCATCAGTGACTGAGGGGGTGTGCCATCACAGGAGCACACAAGGATACATTTTGTATCATACTGTCCCAAGGGGAAGCAGAGATTGCATCTGATAAAACTCAGGCAGAACCTGGTCAGAAGTCATTTTTCTTAAACATTATTGACCTGAGAGAGATAAGGTTCAACACCCTGACCTGTCTTAAACACAATATAAACTTTTAATGATTGTTTCCCAAGTTATCTTACCTTTCTAGCAGTAGATGCAAATCTCTTAAACTCCTTCTTAACCTGGAGTCTTCCCTCTTGCTCAGTAGCAAGTGGAGTGATAAAAACATCTCCAGCCTTACCAGACTTTTAGTGATGCTCCTAATGCAACTTAGCCATGGGATCTTACCCCTAGATCACGTGCAGGCAGTCAGACATGACGTCCCTTTCAAATGCAGTGTGTGTATTCCCCCACACAGCAATTCATAGGAGATGTGGTGCGAGCTTAAAATGGTCTTCCACAAAAGCAAAGCCCAGTTCTTCATGTAAGAAAATATGGGGACTAGCTCAGCCTTCCCCATGCAATTGTCTACAAAAACGGTTCTCTTCCTGCCCCGGCTTAGTCAGTCCCAGTATTCCCTTATTGATGCCCAAGGTTATAATTAATAGACACTTGAATTTATTCTCCTCCAATAAGGACAAAATCGGTTTGTAACCAACTCAAGGAATGAACCCAAAAACTGCTGTCACAGAGAGGTTAAAACACGATCAGTGCTTTGATAAACATGGCTACCAACTGCCTCTAGAGTCAAAAGTTAACCCCAAACAGGAAAACTCATTAACCCGCCTAATGATTTGCCACCTTATCAACAAGAGCCCAATTTTATGTTGTGGTTTGCAACATACCATAAAGAGTGTTTTGTATATCTTGACTTCAAAGACTAAGTCATCCATGTATTTACTAAAAGCATCAGTGACACCTCGTAAACCATTGGGAGGTCGCAAAATCAAGACCACATCAGCCACATATAGCAGAACCAGCACATACGTTCCTTTCACTTTTGGAAGATTCTTCCCTTGAGAGACAAAAAAGAGTGCAGTCCATTAACATATAAAAGAAATACAATAGGAGTTAAAACACATCCTTGGTGAATACCCTTAAAAAATGAAAAAAAAGATTTGGTACACTCCCCCTCCATACCATACCTAACTGATGCACTGATCTCCTCAGGCACTGCCTGTAAAAATTCAATTATCGGGTGGGCAAGCCTAGTTTAGATAAAATAACCCAGAATATAAAACAAATTACCTGATCAAAGGCATTGCTAAGATCTATAAAAGCAAGATACAATGAACCGTTTTTAGCAACTGTGAATTTCCCTATCAAAATACGTAGATTTAAACATTGCTCTTGTGCTCCAAGTCGTTCATGGACCCCTATATTGCACAAAACTGGGGAAATTATTATCTTGGGCCCACCCCTCAATTCTATCTAGGATAAAATACACCCCACTATCTTGGCCAGGGAGTCCAGCAAATAAATCTGCCTATAGCACAGGGACGCCTTCCTATTACTGTTCTTAAAGACAGGCACTATACAAGCTGTTTGCCATCATGCAGGTATTTGCCGGCAAACTGATGCATTAAGTACATTGGTGATAAAGGGTGCCCACAAGGGGATGTTCTCCTTGTAAAGGTACATCAGCGCCCCATCAGGGCCCGACACCATGTTGGACAGACTTACTGTAATGGATGCTACCATTCATCAAGTCGAAATCTAATCTCCAGAGTAAAGTGAAGAGCAGCAACCATATTAACGTTTCCCATGGTAACACCGTAGGAACAAATCTACCTAAAATGATCTTGCCAACATTCAGGAGTGATATTAGATCCTGGCCACTCTGTTGTTACATTACTATAATTTCCTTCATTAACAATATCACAACATTTCATAGCGTCCTTCACTTTGCGTGCCTGCACAGGATTCTCCTATGTTTCTGCCTTGATCCCCAACTTCCAATTGCTGATAGATTGGGTATATATTCCAGCTGAGCAATTGCAACTATTGCTTTATTCCTAGGGCTACAGCAGAGTGCAAGGCATATCCTTTTATTTGTAGCCAAACATGAGCTGTCTAACCAGCCTGGATAGGAATTCCTTACTGGTCTGTGGCTAGCATTAATCAGTTTCTGCCAATGGGCCCACAATTAGCTTTCACCAGAGCAGTCAACATAGATGGGATATAGGCTCTGCGCCAACGTTCCCGAGCCCGTTATCTTTGAGCCCTAAATCTGTCTGCCCTGGGGTTCTATGAAGGCGACTACAGCTAGGTATTGCAAGTACCAACTCTGGTGGGTTATGGTCACTGTGCTCATGATCCTTAACTTCCCCCCTCCCCAGTAGAAGCAAGCTGACCCAGCTCTTCTGTGACAAAAATATAGTCAATTATGGTGCCATGTCCCCAAACTCACAAAGCTTGGAGTCTGCAGTGATAAATCACCAACCTTCTCAACTTCATTAAGCAGACCAACATAAATAAAAGTTTCATCCCTCTACGGTCGGCAGCCTGAACATGGCAATTCTTATCCTCCATTGCAAATGGGTTTTGCAAGGTGGTGTTTGTGCCTAATTTAGCACTAAAAACTCCACCTATTATTGCATGAAATCCATTAGACATGCCAACTGATCTGCGTTTTGAGATGGTCAGCAGGGAAAATAGGGCATCGGTCTGGCAGCCTAACTCACGAACAGGGTTATAAAAATGAATAACAAAAAAAACAACTTAGTAAGAAGTATTTGTAAATGAATGCATCTAGTATACACACACATAAAGTTATTTAAAAAACGTTGTATCCCGAACCTCAGGTTTCATGTCTCCTTTGGGCAGTTTAAAGATGTATTACATGTTTTGAACTCTTTCGAATAAACCGCTGATTGTATATCATTACTGGGCACTGTGTACACAAGTGTTCTGCACTGTCGGCACCATAAAGTGTCCCAGAGACTATCACTATGAAATCATTCTAAGGCAGATCCACTCAGGCTTTGTTTTTTCACTTTTTACTGCGTTTTGCTCCTTCGATTTTACATGTAAACATGTAATCCAGTTGGCGAACATTATAAAGAACCAAGTAGTTGAAGAATGCTGCCTATATTTACATAAAACTAGCTGGTGTTTACATTTTGCTGTCAGCATCCTGGATGTGCCAATACTTGAAGCAGCTGTGTGTGGTGCCATCTGCGTTAGAAGTATGTCCTGTTTGCACTGTTAATGCCAGGACCGTGTCTCCAGTGAGATTCTTGGAACACTTTTCCTCACTGCCTCTTCTTGTAACAAGCAATTGGTTTAAAGTGATATTAGACATTTTGTATTCAAGCCAAATTTCAAGCCTCTTCCATGCAGCAGAATAATTTCTATTTCAAAACAAATGGTGCTGAGATTTTAGAGAGGTCCATGAAGTTAGGCCTCTTGAAAACGAATCAAAATTATCAACGATATCATGCACCAATTCAATATGCTCAACCAAATTTAAAGCAATAACCCATACAATTTTTATGAGGTTGACTCATTTATTTCCAACATTTTAATGATTTACTAAAATTATTCAAGTGGCAGAGGTTTAAATATACCATACCACTGTAATTGATACTTCTCTGTGACTGGCTCATGACAAGTATACATGAAAAGAACAAAGCCAGCACCAGTAGTAAAAAAGGAACAATAAATTACTAAAATACATATATCAAAGACACCTCACTACTTGAATACATTTTTCATGAAATCCTTATGAAGGGAAAAGGGTAATGAATGGACTGACTTTTTCCATTTACAAAGAGTTGCAGAGTCCTAGTGGCATTAAAGTCTGCACTGGGCGAGGTCTCACCTACCAGCTGACATTACTTGTCTGAGGTAAGGACCTCTCCTCTACAGGCGCAAAGGCAGAGGAAGGAGAGGAGTTGCTGAACCAGGACCCGCTCATTCATATGAAGGCAGTGAGTGGGCAGCACACTGCAGTCCTCCTCTGTTAGATCTACCATCCCCGAAGGTAAGAGCTACAGCCCTGGGAGTAGTTCTGATTCACTACTCACAGGTTAGGTCTTGGACTCACGGTACTGAAGTACAGCCAGGTTAGAGCACCCTACATTTTCCAGGAAGAAAGTCTAAGCAATATCTATAATTTACAAGTACCTTGAGAGTGGCTGAAGGAGGGCTATCATGCTTCTGACTGTGCTACCACCACAGAGTAGGAGTAGGAGTAGGAAACGCGTGATCTCTGGTCACGAGAACTGGAGCAGTTATCCTGACTGCGGGAACGGGAGGAGCTGGGTATGTTACCATAATTTTGTGACTGTTATTCACAATGGTGTTGGAGAGCAATGGATAGTTTTTGTTATCCCTCTTTGTTAGAGAGAGTCTGTGTCCACCTAGCTCTTCTGGATGACCATGGTTGTTATAGTTGTCTATTCATTTTTGTTTATACAAACACATAGGAACACAATTTGCTTCTAGCCATAGATGAATTCCAAACGTTGTTACATTGGCCTACCTGAAGAAGGGAATGTTAAGAAAACACTTGTGCACTTATTTTGCAGTCAGGAAGTGGATCTGGACTCCATCGCTGATGGGAGACTAGGTGTCTTTGTGGAAAATACTGCACTGATATTGTCTTGTTATTGTGATCCCCGGAGAGGTGCTGTGTGGCTTGCATGGAGTGTCAGTGCTTTAGGCGGTGGTTGGACAGTAGAGTCGAGCATCAAATAAAAGATATCAAAGTTTGGTTTCTTCTTCATGTGTCTAGGCAATGCCATCTGTTGGAAGAGAGACCATGTCTTATAAAATGCCTTTGCCGAGATGACAGTCTATCCAGGGATTACTTGCAAAAGTTCCAAATCCATGATAAAGTTGAGTCTTTGATGACAGATCATGTTGGAAATGATGCACTAGCAAGGATCCTACAGACAGATCCACCTTCAAGTCTACCCTTAACCATTACCACCAACTCTTCAGAGACACAAAAAGGAGTGCTCTAACCAACCGCATCCAGTCCAGTTCCAACCATAGCAAAGAGCTCTTCAGCATTGTCAGAGAATTTTCCAATCCCTCAGCCAATGAAAACTCCATCACTCCTTCTCAGGAACTACGCAACACCCTAGCTGACCTCTTCCATTGGAAGATCTCCTGCCATCTACAAAAACTTTGAACCCCAACCCACCGACTTCCACACCCTCTTCGTTCCTAAAGACACGAACCCTGACCACCTACTCAATGCTTGGGACCACCTCACTTCAGAATACACCACAGTCATCATGAACTCCATCCACATAGGATCACCCCTGAACTCTGCCCCCACCACCTTTTCAACCTCTGAAGCAAGGAGATCAACAGCGAGCTAACCTCCATCTTCAACGCATCCATCACCACAGCACCTTCCCAAAAGAATGGAAGCACACAGAGGTTAAACCCATTCTCAAGAAACCATCCGCTGACCCCAACAAACTCAAGAAGTACTGCTCCATTTCTCGGCTCCTTTTTCCTGCCAATGTCCTTGGAAAAGCCATCAACCTCCAACTCACCAAACACCTGGAGAACAACCTGCTGGACACCTCCCAATCTGGATTTCGCACCAACCACAGCACCAAGACCGCCCTGATCACAGCAACAGATGACATCAGAACCCTCTTTGACCAGGGAGAAACTACAGCCCTGATCCTCCTTTACCTCTCAGCAGCTCCCAACACCTTAGCTCACCACATTCTTGTCAAGAGGCTCCATCACATCAAAATCCAAGGTGACGCACTGAAATTGATTACTTCCTCCCTCAATGGAAGAACCCAGAGGATCCCCTTACATTCCTTCACCTCAGACCCCAAGAGCATCATCTGCAGTGTCCCTCAAGGCTTATACCTCACCCACACTCAATTCAACACCTACATGACCCCTCTGTCTAACATCATCAGAACCCATGGACTGAACATCATATCCTACACAGAAGACACCCAACTCATCCTCTCATTTTCAGAAAACCCCTCCACCATAAGAGCTAACTTTCACAGATGCATGACGAGCATCACCGACTGGATGAGAAACAACTTCCTGAAGAACCAGGAGGATACACCTACATTCTTTCACCTCAGACCCCAAGAGCATTATCTGCAGCATCCCTCAAGGCTTATCCTTGAACTCCACTCATTTCAACACCTACATAACCCCTGGCTAACATCATCAGAATCCATGGATTAAACATCACATCCTATGCAGAAGACACCCAACTCACCCTCTCATTATCAGAAAACCCCTCCACCATAAGAGCCAACTTCCACAGATGCATGACGAGCTTTGCTGACTGGATGAGAAACAACTTCCTGAAACTCAACACAGATAAAACTGAGGTTCTGAACTTTGGGAAAAACACCTCCCCTTGGATCGACTCTTGGTGGCCCTCCGAACTAGAACCTTTGCTCACACTGACAGGCCATGCTCACATCCTTGGCAGCATCCTTGACAGTAAGCTCACCATGAACAACCAGATCAATGAAGTCTTGTCTGCCTGCTTCTTCAATCTTTGCATACTCAGGACAATCTTCAAATGGCTTCCTATCAGCACAAGACAAGCCATCACCCAAGCACAGCACTGGTCATTAGCCAGCTGCACTACGGCAACACACTCTGCGTCAGAATCACCAATCACCTCCTAAAAGAGACTGAAGACCATTCAGAACGCTGTGGCCAGTATCATCCTCGACCTTCCCAAACTGGCCCCTATCACACCCCACCTCAAGAAGCTCCACTGGCTCCCCATTAAAAATAGAATCTAAATCAAGATGCTGATCAATGACAACAAAGCCCTCCATGATCAAGGGCCAGCATACTTTAACCAACATATGAACTTCCATATACCTCCCAGACACCTGCGCTCTGCCTCCTTCACTCTCACCCGCTATCTGCCAAAGCATCACTGAAGGTCACTCCTTTTCCTACTTCGCTGCCAAGTCCTGAAATGGCCTTTCCCTTTATCTCTGGACCTCCCCCTTTCTCTCAGGAAGGGACTCAAGACCTGGCTATTCAATTGAACCTCTCTAAGCAGCAGCCCTCAGGTCCTGGATACCCTCATGGGTGATTAGCTGCGCTCTACAAATGCTATTTGATTGGTTGATTGACTCAAATATGATAGGTGCTTTTTTCATGACAAGTTCTATTGAGTTTCATGGTAACATATAGGCAAAGCTTGCCGGCAATTATACAAAAAGGAAAAATGGTTTCAGGTATTATCACAGAAACACAAAAATTGCACAGAGAAACTACCCCACCCCACCCCGTCGCCCGACCATGTGCAGTATGATGTGCGTAAGCCATCATTGTGCACTCGTACATCTTGCTTCCCACCCACCTGTCAATACTCTCTAATCTCATAATATAGTAATGAGCAATCCGAGCAGGTACTCCGCAAAGTAATCCCTAAGTAACCAGGCTAACACTGCCAGATCGTGTTATGTTTTTGAGGTCAGCCCCTGGCCTGATAAACTGCCACCTCCAAGCCCATGCAGTGATCTAGACCTCTCTTCCACACTGACAAGGATAGGGGACAACTGTTTTTCACTCTCTGGCTATGTCTGTTTTCACCAAGGTCAGCCCCAGAGACAGGAGTGCCCTTTTGTACCCATTGCCTCCAGTGGCATCCATAACATGCAGACAAGTCAGCTTCGGTTTTGTAGGCACCGCCCAGGAGAGCACCCTACCAGACAGGAGATCACTCCATTCCAAAATCTACACAAGGCAGAGTACTCCCACACCATATGAATGAAGTAACCCTCCTCTGTTCAACAATGTAGGCATAGTGAAGAGTCAACCATCCCCATGTGCTGAAGACGATTTCTAGTGTAGTAGATATTATGAAGGTATTAAATCTGTATGAGCCGCAGGCACACTGAAATGGATGCCTCCCGAGGTAACCTCAGTGCGTCAGCCCAATCGTAATCATTGAGAGCACCAAGCTCAGCCTCCCAGGCTGTGTGGCAGACTGATAGTGTGGGGGAGCTGTTTATGAGAAGAGTGTGATATAATTTCACCAACTTTTGATCTTCCAGGTCTTCTACCAGAAGCTTTCCCTCCAGAGACTTGTACTTAGGGAGGGAGTCAAGGCTGCCTATGTATGGGACAAGTGCATGACGAATTTGCAGATAACGATGAAATTGACTGCGATGGAGGATGAATTTCTGCTGAAGCTCCTGAAAAGATTTTAGGACTGTGTCTGGCGTCATGTCCCCCATGGTAGATAATCCAATCACATTCCAGCTCTCAAAGTCTTCTAGCTGCACCACCTGCTTCAATAAGGTACCATGCCACAGTGGTGTCTGTGCCGTGAGACTCCTCCATCATCCCATTCAGTGCAGAGTATTTCTCCATATAGTCATTACCTCCTGCGTGGCTGGGGGGAGGCGACCAAGCCGACCTCCTCCATAAAGGATAATGGTTGTTTCTATGAGTGATGAGTATGTCGCAACACATTAGTACCCGTATTTGTTGTCACATTAATAACCCACTTTTCTTATTTTGTCCCTGTTTTTTGCTCTTTGCATCCAGATTTACTTTTGGATTTACTTCTGAATATCCTTACTTGGCCCTTTCCTCTGATGTTAGAGAAAGTATAGTGCATTGCTTATCTTTGTCTGCATATATCGTCACCTTCAATGAAGAGCTACAAGATTGCTAAAGAAGTGGTCTGTCCTTCTGGCTTTGTCTTCCTAACTGGGACCATCCTAAGCATGCACTTGACACCTTTCACATGTACTATTAAGTACAATGTGGTACCCAATGGTTCTGGAACTAGTTTTAGAGTGGGGTATTGGCCAATAATTTCACCTCAAAGGCATGGCGTATATGTGATAGTCTTTTCTGAACACCCAGGAAATGCTGCCTGAAGAAAAACACAAGGATGCTTTTATTGTTCACTGTCCATCAAAACTCTGTTAAGTTTTATAGGGATGGTGCAGCATCTTCCGCACTCCTAGCTTCAGGGTCACTGGTGGCACCATGGCATCTGCAACCAAGAAGAAATTTTAACAAATGGTCACCATGTCCAGTCCTTGAAAAAAGTAAGAAGTTTATCATGTTGCAGCAAAAGGAGTAGCAAATGCAATTCTTTTTTTTTTTAGGATTTGTCAATATCCAATGTCAGCAGAGATCATACTAGCTACACTGAATTCCATATTATGAGAACTGGATAAACTGGGCAAGTAGGGGCCTGCCTAATGCTAAAACACCAAGGCCAGATGACTTTAGCAGTGAATTGCACGAAAAAGTCTCTAAACTACTTATCCCTCATTTGTTGACATTTCATGATCAAATTTGCACCTTGGACCAATTTCTGGAAACCCTTAAGGTGGGAGTATATGCTTTTCACTAAGCCGTGCAAGGATTCTACTGTGTCACTCCTACAGACCCATCAGACTTCTAAATACAAATGTTAGGATATTTACAAAAACTTGTCAAAACAATTATCATTTCTGGGTTTTATACTGGAAAGACAGATCACAACCCAATTGCACTTTAGTAAAAAAGCAATCTCTTACATCTCAGAGGAAGGAACGAAATGATTAGTTGCTTTTCTAGATGGAGAGACAGTACAGTAACTTGGTGAACTGGTAGTTTCTGTGGACTGTTTTGCATAAAATGAGGATCACGTTAAAGTTCAATGGGTTGGTTTCTAGACTGTAATCATGCATATGGGTGTGGCAAATAATAACAAAATCCTGTTAGTTGTGGCACCATGCAGGGATGTCTGCTTTCACCTTTATTACTTGCAATTTGTAACAAATCTTTTGCTTTCAAAACGTATCTCAGTTCTATGATCACTATTTGTTTACTAGAATAAAAAACAGCAAAGATTACAACAACAATGTGGTACTCTATTTGGCCCCAGGAAAGACTGATATATAGAATGATCTAAATCTTTGAAATCAATGTTTTATCAATTTAAGCTCTACAATTAATTTTTCCAATAGTATTGTTTCTGAAATATTTAAGGCTGACCCCAATATGCATTTAGAGCTAAAAAAAAAATCTTACATTGACTGGCTATTGCATTAGCTGTGCACAGGAACCAGCACCAATGTAGGCTAATCGGGTGAGTTAATTTACAACTCTTCCTACTAGTAAAGATTAAGGCCCATATTTATACTTTTTGACGCAAAACTGCGCTAACGCAGTTTTGCGTCAAAAAAATTAGCGCCGGCTAACGCCATTCTGAAGCACCATGCGGGCGCCGTATTTAATCAATGACGTTAGCCGGCGTTAGCCGCCGGCGCTGCCTGGTGTGCGTTAAAAAAAACGACGTACACCAGGCAGCGCCGGCGTAGGGGGATATGGAGATTGGGCGTGAAATAATGGGGCAAGTCAGGCTGAGGCAAATTTTTCGCCTCAACCCGATTTGCGTCATTTTTTTCCACTCCCAACCCCCATTGAAATGACTCCTGTCTTAGCAAAGACAGGAGTCATGCCCCCTTGCCCAATGGCCATGCCCAGGGGACTTCTGTCCCCTGGGCATGGTCATTGGGCATAGTGGCATGTAGGGGGGCACAAATCAGGCCCCCCTATGCCACCCAAAAAAAAAAAAAAAATACCTACCTGAACTTACCTTAAGTTTCCAGGGATGGGTCCCTCCATCCTTGGGTGTCCTCCTGGGGTGGGCAAGGGTGACAGGGGGTGTCCCTGGGGGCATGGGAGGGCACCTCTGGGCTCCTTCCGAGCCCACAGGTCCCTTAACGCCTGCCTTTTGCAGGCGCTAAAAAACGGCGCAAAAGCGGCCGTACGTCATTTTTTTGGACCCGCCCACTCCCGGGTGTGAATTTTGCCCGGGAGTGTAAATACAGCGCACATGCCTCGGAGTCAATTTTTTAGACGGGAACGCCTAGCTTGCATATAATTAACGCAAAGTAGGTGTCCACGCTAAAAAATTACGCAAACTCCATGGACTTTGCCGCTAGACGCGTCTAATGCCAAAGTATAAATATGGAGTTAGTTTTGCGTTGGAATTGCATAAAAAAAAACGACGCAATTCCGGCGCAAACAGAGTATAAATATGCCCCTAAGAATCAATTCAGATCCTGGAGTAGGCTTTTGTTTACACTTAACGGAAGAGTTATCTTTATCAAAATACTAACACTGCCTCAATATATACTTTTTTTTTAATCGTGTCCATGTATTTGGTCTAAAGACCTTTTAATTTATAGAATTCATCCATAATTCAATTCATCTGGTTGGGAAAAAGCAGAGTTAGCAGGAAAGAAATGTATTACACACTGTTCCATAGAGGCTGGCCTCAATCCTGATGAAGATAAATATTAGGTTGTATGCATAGTTGGATTGATCCTGCATGGACCAGTATTATGGATAATTACACTATATAATTTTCAAAGTTCATTTTATTACATTTTCAATTATAACAAACACAATTGCCATGCATCATGTGACATTTTTCATTCTACCATCTCTTAAATTAATTTCTAATCACCTAAGTCCACCCACTTTACCATGATGTAAATAAACGGACATTTTAGCATCCTTTATATTTTTCCTCCTTTTTCTTCATGTTGGTCTATTACTGGAATGGTCTATTGTTTTGCCGACATTTCAACCCAATTAGCGAAGTCTTCAGTCAACTTCTCATCCCTTGTCGTATTTTTCATATGCATTTTGTTTGCTTTGGCCCATTCCAACACATCCCTTTTCCATTGTTCAAACTTAAGGAGTCGGGACTCACCCAGTGTGCTGACCCAAAATTGTGTAGATTTCGGTGAGTTCTCACTCGGTATAAAGACTTCAGGGAAAGTGTTTACCATAATTGTTCCTCCAAGTAGATTATTTTCCCAGTTACTATTGTCATCGTACCAGTGCATCACATGTCCTAAATGTGATGGAGCTTAATAAAACAAATAGATTGCTGAGTCCAACCTTTAACCAAAGAAGTTTCAATTTTGCTAGCTGAACTCAACTGCTTTACCCTGCCCAGACCACTAATCGCACCAGTCTGTCCTGGTCCAAAACATACTGAATGGGAAGGAGCCCATAGAATTCTGTCGATTTTAATGTTTCCCCATGCATAAGACCATTTAAAAAATATATATATGCTTACCATAACTGACAATGACAATGGCGGTCATTCTGACCCTGGCGGTCAAAGACCGCCAGGGCGGAGGACCGCGGGAGCACCGCCGACAGGCCGGCGGTGCTCCAATGGGGATTCCGACCGCGGCGGTAAAGCCGCGGTCGGACCGGCAACACTGGCGGGCTCCCGCCAGGGTACCGCCGCCCCATTGAATCCTCCACGGCGGCGCAGCTTGCTGCACCGCCGCGGGGATTCCGACCCCCCATACCGCCATCCAGATCCCAACGGTCCGACCGCCGGGATCCGGATGGCGGTAGGGGGGGTCGCGGGGCCCCTGGGGGCCCCTGCAGTGCCCATGCCACTGGCATGGGCATTGCAGGGGCCCCCATAAGAGGGCCCCTACATGTATTTCACTGTCTGCTGCGCAGACAGTGAAATACGCGACGGGTGCAACTGCACCCGTCGCACAGCTTCCACTCCGCCGGCTCGATTCCGAGCCGGCTTCATCGTGGAAGCCTCTTTCCCGCTGGGCTGGCGGGCGGTCTGAAGGCGACCGCCCGCCAGCCCAGCGGGAAAGTCAGAATTACCGCCGCGGTCTTTCGACCGCGGAACGGTAACCTGACGGCGGGACTTTGGCGGGCGGCCTCCGCCGCCCGCCATGGTTAGAATGACCGCCAATGTCTCCCAAAATTCCAGTGAATGTTTGATCCCTGTCAATAACCTACTCATATTTAGCATGTATTGGGCCTCTTTGTCAGTTATCAACTTGATCACTAAATATTTAACATTCTTAACTTTCCAGGCAAACCACAGGTTGAGGAGGGAAGGAGTTCCCACTCTTTTGAGCCCATCAACTGGTAAAAAATTGGATTTACCCCAATTTATTTGTATTTTAAAGAGAAAGAAAGTGACCAAGGGGCTTTTTTATACACTGTTTGCGCTGAATTATCGCAATTTATTTTTACGCTAACTCAGCACAAACCTAACTCCATATTTATACTTTGGCGCTAGACCCATCTATCGCCAAAGATATGGAGTTAAAGTCATTTTCTGGACGTGAAAACCTACCTTACGACAATGAGAAGCAAGGTAGGCATTCCTGTCCAGAAAATGACGATAAGGCCTTAACACCATATTTATCCCCCGTGCTAAATTCAAGCACGGGGATTGGGGCCTTAAATAATGGCGCTAGCTTGCTAAGTGCCATTATTTAATACCTGGGTTAGGGCAGGTGTTAGGGGATCTGTGGGTCGTTTCCCATGGTCAGAGACCATGGAAAGAGCCCACAGGTTCCCTGTCCTGGCCCCAGGGACACCCTCACCAGAGGGACACCACAGGATGGGGGACCCATCCCAGGTAAGTCCCAGCAAGTATATATATATATTTTTTCCCTGCTTCAGGACCCTGACTTGGGGCCCTCTGCATGGCGCTGGCCCCAGTGGCTATGCCCAGGAGACATTTGTCCCCTGGGCATAGCTATTGGGGTGGTGGGCATGGCTCCTGTCTTTGCTAAGACAGGAGCCATATCCATGGGGTTGTGCGCCAGGAAATGGCGTTACACTCCTCAGAGGCATTTTCTTGCCTCTAGACATTGTAGCGCCATAATTCGGCGCACAAGCTCCGGTTTCCCCTATGCCTACCCCACCCAGTTAGCGTCCTTTACAAGGACGCTAACATGGCATTAACACCCACCGGCTAGTGCCATTCCATAAATATGGCGCCTATACAGCCGGTGCTATACTTTTACACGCAAAACTGCACTAACGCAGTTTTGCTTGTAAAAGTATAAATATGGCCCTAAGCGTGTTGAGTTTTTTTAGTAGCCTAACATGTCCTCTCTGTGGAGCGACAGTTTGTAGTTTGTCAAGCCTTTTTGGTCACTGAAATATGGCATAAATGGAGTGTGCAGGACTTGGAACTATCTACTGTTGAAACGAAATAGATTTGTGAAATCATGCATTTCATGGTCAAGCTTCACTGCCCGATAATCACATTATTACACCTTTTTTTAGATTTTATTGTTTGCCAATTAGAATTCTCTCATGGTTGCCAGAGGTGAGTCCTAACTATCAACTGGGCACTAATGAGATTGGCATATGGATGTATATGGTTTGCAAATGTCTTTCCCTTTGGCAGTCTTTTAAGTGAGTCAGGGAGCTGGTTTTAGTCTAATGCCAAGAATGCCTTTACAGACTGCCCTTATTATATGCAGGAAAATGGCATTGTCTAGATCATTTAGGGCCGCCAGATTAATGACCTTTTTTGCATCTCTCCTGCACCACACAACGTGGTGCAAGAGTGATGCAAACCTTAAGTGAGATTTATGAAGTCATGCAAGGTCACCTTGCGTGACACTGTGTGGCGTCATAAATCCTGAGTAATGTAATGCAGCGCAAACCGCTGTGTTATACCTGCACCAGGGATGTGTTTCCATGGGTGTTGCATGGGTGTTCTCATGCAACATCCATGGATTTTGATGCATTTCCAGATTTACAAGTACTTGTAAACCTGGGAATGAGCCAAAAAAGATACACCTCCCCAGAGGAGGTGTAACAAGGAGAATTATATTTATACATATATTTCTCGTTGTTTTTTCCTCTTTCTATGTGTCTGCATTCAGCAGCACACAGAAAAAGAGGCAAACGCCTGTCAGTATTGTTTTTAAGCAGGAAGGTGTCCCTTCCCACCCTTACAAAATGGTGCAAGGGTGCCTGCATTGGCACTAGGCAGCTAAAAGGGCGCCAGCACAGGCGGAAAGGGCAGGAATATGCTGTACTGGATAAATACGGTGCATTCCTGCCCTTTCTTTGTGATGCAAGGTAGCGTACTGCACTGCCCTGTGCCATAAAGCCCATACATATGGGCCTTAGTGTTCCTTGGTACCTTCACAGCCAGGAAAGGAATAGCTAGAAAAAGGAAGGGCCGACATCCCCCAGGGCGAGAGAATGGAATGCCGAATTGGGGAGATTAATATACAGAAACAATGTCACACTGTTAGGATTAGCATGATGAGAAACATGGACAAGAAGTGGAACGCACAGCATTCGGAAATTACTGGAGGATGAAGTCACATTTAGTCGGACACTGGGCACCCTGTAAATACTGGTCAACATCAGGGGAATCAATAGAATGTAATTATGTGGGGATACAGTGAAGCACGGAAAGCATGTTTCAAAATCTGACACTATGCACTTTCCATCAAGAAACTGCACAGAAAAGTATTCAAAGGTGGTATTATTATTGGACTTTAATACCATCTCAGCCTTTTTAAAAATGGGAGGCTAGTGCCTAGGTAAGTATGCTTGTATGCTTATGTACATATATTTTTTATTTATATTGTGCTGTAATATTTATCCACTTCTGAGTATATATGAATTTATGAGTATGTTTGAATGAGTTAATAAAAAAACGTAATAAAAAAGTTAATGAAAAAAGTTGCAGCAACAAGCAGATCCAGTCTGTGATTGCCACCAAGTGACAAAGTAACAGCCTTTTTATACAATGCAAGCCCACCACAGTTGGGCAGCCACGGTTTATGTTTTCTAGAACTGTACAGCCAGTGGCGTAACTTGGTCAGTAAGATTTAGGGGGTGTGAGCTTCACACTTTTAAACAATTACACTGACATATAATATTATACATTATACCACAAGCAGGGCACATGAGAGGACAAAAGGGACAGCGGAAATGGGGAATGCTGATTGGTAGGGGTAGTAAGTGAGGGAAAACACAATATTTTGTAAAATACCTATAATTCTTTAAGTATTTCAAAGCAGACCGGGAGAGTGTGTATGTGCGTTTTTGGATCTTTTTAGGTAAAACTTTCTGGTAGAATCCGACAGATAACTCACCATACCCAACTGAAAGCATCTGTATCCAACTATTTACCAGACAATACATTTATTTGGGGAGAGGGGGGTGTAAAACCCCAAACACCCACCTGAAATCATGTCCCTGCTGGGAGCTCTAGTAAAAAGAATGGGCAGATTTGTGAGTCATGGTTCGAGGTTGACTCAATGGAAATATAGCTGCCATCATTAGCACGTTTCCATCTGGCGTGTGTGAGAAAATGAATCAAAATTTTATGATTCGATTCATTGGACCTTGCATCGCCGCCATATTGGCGGCCATGCTGGTTTATCTATCCAGTGATTTCAGTTGCTAAGTATTTTTAATGTCCCGAGGAGTAGTAGCTTGCAGGGAATGGGATAATAGATGGTTGCAACATTGACATTTGGATGTATTTGAAGCAATGGCATTTAGATTCTTACATGGAAGTGGCTATGATAATATTGCAGGCTTCTTAGTTAGGGACGTTCATTTTAGGGTATTCACTTCCACCTTTCCAACAGTATTGACTGAAATAACTCTGGTCCAGATATGATTTATCAGTTTACTTACTTGGCTCATGTTCTCTGGAATCAATATTGAGTCTCCCCATTGCCTCTTCTTCCATCGTCTATATCTTGGAAGTTCTCATGTGTGGTAAGTGACACGCAACAAGCACTAACTCACCTTCTTAATGACAGTATGGAGAGAGGTTAGAGTGCTGCGGTGTACCATGTTTCGCTCTGTCCAACCTGTCCTTGATGGCATTTAGTGCAGACCTCTCTAACGGTGGTATGCCACTAAAAGCTGATAGGAGACTATCTAAAGCAAGGAAGATGAGAGACAGCGTCTTCGATTTGTGGACAGACAAGCATTTACTTTCCAGGACCTCAGGGCTCAAAAAGCAGGGTGAGTGCAAAAGGTTCTAGATTGTATTTTTTCTTTACAAATACTTAAAATGCTTGTCATTGTTGCTTTAGTATTTGTAAATCTAAAATTGTCCTGCCTTTAACGAGCTTGTTTCTAGTTTCTAGTTGGAGTTCAGATTTTCCGGGCAGTTGTGTGGGGTTTGGATCATTTTAGAGCACTCCTTCTGCCATTTGCCTTAATGCTATCAGCCCAACAGCAGTCGGAATGATGTGAGTTGTGGGTGAAGTGGACACTAGCAGCAGTACTGATGTGCAGGTTAGTGAAGGGATGGGTTATGACAGTGTAAAGGGGGATAGAGTCAGTAAACATAGGTGGATGGGACAAAACTGTGGGAAGAGTTTTTTAAGAGAAGTCAATGGGGGTCATTACAACCCTGGCGGTCTTTGACCGCCAGGGCTGTTTTGGAGGAAGCACCGCCAACAGGCTGGCGGTGCTTTCCTTGGAATTACGACCGCAGCAGAAGCGCCGCGGTCGCACCACCAGGAACGGCGGTTTGCCGCCACTTTTGTCCCAGCAGATTTAATCCTCCAGGGCAGCGCTGATTGCAGCGCTGCCCAGGGGATTACGAGTCCCCCTCCCGCCAGCCTTTTTTACCGCCATGAAAAGGCTGGCGGAAAGGGGAGTCACGGGGCCCCCTGCCACGGCCCCATGCAGCTTTTCACTGTCTGCATAACAGACAGTGAAAAGCGCGATGGGTGCAACTGCACCCGTCGCACAGCTGCAACACCACCGGCTCCATTTGGAGCCGACTCCCGTGTTCCGGCCGAAAACCCCGCTGGGCCGGCGGGCGGAACCAGGTTTCCGCCCGCCGGCCCAGCGGGAATCTCATAATAGACCCCGCGGGAGTGCGGCCGCATTGGCGGCCGCCCAGCGGTTCAACCTTGGCGGGCGGCCTCTGCCGCCCGCCAAGGTTGTAATGAGGGCCAATATTCTTATTTTGGTTCCAATACCCACAGTTTATAAAAAAGCTGGTCTCCTTCATGGGGAAAGAGCACACTACAGGAAAGTAAAGACCCGAAGAATTCTGGCCAACAGTGCAATCAAGGCATGAATAACTAAAAAAAGGAGATTTCCTACAAAGCTACTTAACAGAAAGGTACAACAAAATCTGAAACCTTCCCATAAAAGCTCGAGATCAACACAGCAATCATTAGACAAGTGCATTTTCTATTTATGAAATGGTTTGAGGGGCCTAAGCCGTATAGGTAAGTATTTAAAAATGGGGAATAACTAAATTAGTATCACCTTCTTTCATCCTTCTCACTCTTATCTACTCACCCTGCTTCTCTGTTCTTTCACGCAGCAATTACAGCCATTGCAACCTTCTGCAGTATGAAGACTTTTACACACTGAATTCTCCCCCTTTGTTTTTTGAATAGGGGATAAAACACCCTCCTTCTGTACCTTATGAGGATAGTGCAAGTTACTGAAGAGTTGCGTATAGAGGGCCAATACAGCAGGATGAGTGACTTTATTGCTCACAGCACCCAATATGTGGACCTCTGTCTCATTCTTCTCAAAATTCATTACAGAGCTAACAAACAGCTTCTATTATGTGTAACATTTTCTGCTGATCCTGCCTTTGAAGCCACCATCAGGTTGTGGTTTTCAATTTTGAAACAAAACTACATGCCCCAGAAAACAACCTGGTGCAGCCTAAAATGCAGGACTTGGTGAGGTGGGCCTCTTGACAGCTAAGCCTGAGTGGCCTCCAGTAAACAACAGCAATCAGCAGCTCTGTCCCATCCAAGAAACAAAAAACATTTCTTTCAAGGGTGATTGGTAGAGGAGCCCATTTGTTTGCTCTTCTTTTCTTCACCCGTGAAAGAAAATGTTTTATTGAGATAATGAGAGAAGTTGGAACATGGTCCTACAAACGTCTCCCAAGCACCACCTTTGTGAAGTGACAGTATATATTTTTAAATTGCTGTTTACACACATGCAGAGTTTTAGATTCCTCTTGCCAACTCTTTTATGCTCTGGGAAGGCCTCTGTACCCCTTTAGTACTGTCCCACATCACTAGCCATAACTTGTTACAAGGGACGTGGCACGTCATTTTATTTTTAAAGAAACGTTCTGATGCCAGAACGCACCTGTAATTAAAAACAAAATACAATACTTGGATTTCAGTCTTTCACATTTTATATGCCATCCTGGTTATTGAATGCAAAAGTCTCAAGGGTAAAAACGCTAAACAAAAACTTGATTTGAAAAACAAAACATTTTAGAGAGAGAGGTGTGCCTCTAAGCAGGGGGCAGGGCAATATATTCCTGAGGGACTAAGCAAAGCAGGTTCAGACAGAGGCTGGAGCAGTGTTACAGGCAAGACAATGAAGGCAAATGGAGTGGTACTGCAGTGAGAGGCAGAGTGTTCTGGCTAGTATTAAATGGCTGCTAAACTTATGATTTTTTAGCATTGTATTGCATTTAAATAATGCTTACTACCCCTGATGAGGTGTTGATTCACTTAACAGCGGGTAGCACGCTACACTTCAACCCAAGATTATTGGTTATTAGTTATTATTAGCTGTTCATTATTTTAGTTATAGGGATTGGTCTGTGCTTTTAAGGAATCCATTCCACGCATTTACTCCAGATCCCTTGTAGTAGATTAAGTATACAAGGCTATACGGTCTGATGTACTAAAAACCTGGTCATAAAAAGTGGTAAATTTCAGACTGACTTTTTGCAACCGGTCACTTCTTCTCTGAACGGACATATGTAGCAGTAGGCTGGTTCATTAAAAAATGACTCAGTGTTTCACGCTCATCCCTACCTAGTTATTTTTGGTTATGAAGTTTTCAAATTGAGAATCAATGATTGGGCAAAATCCTAGGGATGGAGGCTACAGAGGTCTGCGTGGCTGCAATGCCTGTGTTTTTTTTCTAGTAAAGAAAAAAAAATTAAAAGCAGCCCAAGATTGTTAAATGAAAGAGGGCTGCTTCAAAAAAAATATGAGGTAGATTTACTTTCAATTCACGCAGCCTTTGCAGCAAGACAAGTTGCTGCAGTGTGTTGTGTGAATGGGACATAGCTAACCACGCTATATTAACTAAGATATGGCACTTTTCAGCTCTCACCCTGCACCAGTGTGCTTGTGGCTACCTAATGCCAATGCAGGCAGCCTTACACATAATGCAAGAGTGCCTTGGTTACAGGCAGGATTCTTTTTGGGCAGGAAGAGGCACCTTTCTGCACAAAAACAATCCTTAAAGGCATATTCCTCTTTCAATGCATGCTGCAGAATGTAGCATGCAGGGAAACAGGAGGGAACTAGGAGAGATAAAGATAAATCCGCTCATTACGCCTCCTTCAGAGAGGTGTGGTGTTTGAACCCATTCCTAGGATTACAAGCCTTTGTAAATCTGGGAATGCACCACAAAGCATGGGAAGCTGCATGGAAACTCTTATGCTCCATGCAGGAATGCCTCCCCAATGCAAGGTAATGCAACACAGTGCTATGTGCATACTAAAACACCCAAAGCTATTCACAGGGGTTTTGCATGGCTTAGTGAATCCCCAAAGAAATTTTGTGTTGGATCTGCACCACAAAAGTAACGCAACATGGACATAAACCCTTAGTAAGTATGCCCCTATATTTTTAAGCAGTGTGAATTGACAGTGATCCCTGGATCACCGCCTACTCCCTCTGAAAGTTTAATCCAATACTCAAAAGAGAAGGAGTCCAGCTCAGAGATAGCTTTGCCAATGAATTACAACACCAGCTTGGAAGTTGGTAATTTATCAATGGTTTACGAACCGCAGTCGCATACTATTCTTATAAAAGGTACCAAATTGCAATTTGGAAGGTACGACCTAAACACACACCTCCCAAATTGAGATTTGCCAACCATTTTTAAACATGTTTAGCACTTCAGAAAAGCTTTTTGGAATTCCTAAATGAGTTTAGTACTCTGAAGAAAGAGTTTTAGCATTCACAAATCCCGTGATTTTACATATCGGTTTCAGTACACTACAACCCTTGTACATCTCTCCTGTGGTTCCATAGAAAGATAGTGAGTTAAAGTGTGGGCTTCTTATTCTGAGAAGACTAAATTCAAAGATAGGAGACATGCAGGAAATAGAGGACTAGGAGATGCTAATCTGATAGGAAGAAAGGAAAGAGAACAATCAATGCTTTTAGGTCAAGGTCAATGCTTCCTGCAGGCTTTTGGGAAGATGAGGATGGAGGGTTTTTGGAATAGCATGCAATCTGAGGATGTAAAACTGTAGAAGTAAACAAATTATTTGCCTGCAACATAGCATATTATATGGCAGCATTTGTATAGAGTTTACTACCCTTATGTGAGGAGCGCAAATCCTTATCCACATGGATAGCATGCTACAGGGAGTTGTGTAAATTTATGAATCCAAATGCCTCTTCCATAAAGAAAACTTAAATGAAATCTTCCACAAAGGACTTACTTAGACATGTAAAAGAAAGAATGAAAACAAGATGCATTATTAAATAGATATGGTGTGGTGTTGGGTGTTGTCTGCCAGATGTCATTATGAAACGCACACTAAGAGGTAGATGGCATCAATTTAAACACTGCTACCTTCAAATAAGGTGGCATATATTACCAGCAAAACCAAAATAGAATTATGGACGGATTGCTGAAACTTTTCAAACACTCACCCCTAGCCACAGATCTGGGTTTAATCCATCCTTATTTTGCTCGCCACATCGCCCTAGTTTGGATCTAGCCAGATGCAAATCAGTCTTCACCCTGCTCCTCATGGGAACAGTCCAGCCCAAACTGCCAAGCCAGGCCCTCCCTGGACCGGAAACTATCATCCTGGGACCATTTAGGGTGTCACCCCTCATCGGCTAGCTTGAATCCAGTGGCACAGCAGGCAAAGGACCATATCTGGGTATAAGCATTCCTCTTAGAGTGCATATAGCAAACCCGAAATAAAATGATGGATGTAGTGTTGAAACTTTCCAAACACTCACCCCCAGTTACAGACCTGGGTTTAATCTATTGTTATGTTGCTCACCACATCACATCAGTTTGGACCTAGCTAAATGCAAATCAGTCTTGACCCTGCACCCCCTTGAAACCGTCCAGCCCGAACTGCCAAGCCAGGTCCTCCCTGGACCCGAAACAAGCATCCTGTAAACCGGTTTCATAGAATAACCCCTCATTAGCCACACTAGCTTGAATCCAGTGGAGCAGGGGTCAAGGGACCCACGTCTGGGCCTAATCTTGCCACTTAGGGCGCACATAGCAAAACAAAAATAAAATTATGGATAGAGTGTTGAAACGTTTCAGGCACTCACCCCAGTCACGGATCAGTTTGTACTGGATTGTACCCATGGGGAGTAGGGTCAAGACTGATTTGAATATGGATGGGTCCAAAGTAGGGTGGCATGGTGAGCAATAGAACAATAGATTTCACCCAGGTTTGTGACTGCAGTTGAGTGTTTGAAAAGTTTCAGCTAAAGACAGCTTAGCCATGGGATCTTTTGCCATGGGATCTTATGCCCCAGATCACTTGCAAGGCAGCCAGAGATGACCCCCCCTGTTAAATTCAGTGTATGTATTCCCCCACACAGCAATCTAGAGGAGAAGTGGTGTGAGCTTAATACGGTCTTCCACGAAACGCATGCCCAATTCCTCCTGAATGAAAAAATGCGGGCTAGCTCGGCCTGCCAAAGCATTCCTATGCAAAAATGGTTAACTTCTTGCTGCAGGCTTGGGCAGTCCAATCTCCCCATATTGATGTTCCAAAGGTTATAATCAGTAGACACTTGGGTTTATACATCTCCAATAAGGGCAAAATTGGTTTGTCACCAACTTGGAGACACCAACCCAAACCCACCCCCTGCAAGGTATTAAAACTCAAGCAGTGCTTCGATACACATGGCAACCAACTGCCCCTAGAGTCAAAGGTTACCCCCAAATAGGAAAACTTATTAACCCACCAAATGACTTGTCCCTTTATCATTATGGGCCCAATTTTGTGTTGTGGTTTGCCACTTGCCATATAGTGTGTTTTGGATATGTTGACTTCTAGGTCTATGTCATCCATGTATTTAACAAAGGCATCAATGGCACTTCGTAAACCATTGGCTGTTCGCGAAAGCAAGAGCCGTCATCAGCATATAGCAGAGCCGGCATATACTTTGCTTTCACTTTTGAAAGATTCTTTCCTTGAGAGACCAAAAAAGAATACAGCCTATTAGCACATAAAAGAAATATAATAGAGGCCAAAACACATCTGTGGTGAACACCTGATAAAAAATTAAAAGAATTGGTACGCTCTCCCTCCATGCCATACCTAACTGATGCCCTGACCCCTCATGCAGTGCCATGTAAAAATTCAGCATTGGGGTAGAGCAAGCCTAATTTAGATAAAATACCCCACAGTTTAAAACAATTTACCTGATTAAATGCACTGCTACGATCCATAAAAGCAAGCTACAGTGAACCCTTTTTACCAATTATATATTTTCTTATCAAAAGATGTAGATTTAAACACTACTCTGGTGTCCCAACCCCATACTGCACAAAACTGAGGATCTTGGGCCCATCCCTTGATTTTATCTAGGACAATGGACTCCACTATTTTGACCAGGGAGTCGAGCAATGAAATCAGCCTAAAGTATCAGCGATCCTTCCTATTACCTTCCTCAAAGTCAGGAGTTATACAAGCTGTTAGCCATGATGCAGGTATTTTCTGGGAAATGGCTGAGTTAAGAACATTACTGATAATGGGTGCCAAAAGGGGGATATTCACTTTGTAAAGGTCCATCAGCGAACCATCAGGACCCAGCACCTTGTTGGACAGACTAGCATTAATGGCCGCTACCACTTCATCAAGTTGAAATCTAATCTCCAGAGGAAAGTGAAGAGCAGCGACCATATTAACTTTTCCGAGGTTATCCCCATAGGAATAACTCCACCTAAAATTGTATTGCCAACATTTAGGAGTGATATTAGATCCTGGCCCCTCTGTGGTTACATTACTATAACTTACTTTATTAAAAAGGTCCCAACATTTCTTAGCGTACTTCACTTTGCATGCCTGCTCCAGATTCTCACGTTTCCGCTTTGACCCACAATTTCCATTTCCTGATAGTCTGCATATATTCCAACCAAGCAATTGCAACTATTGCCTTATTCCTAAGGCTACAGCTGAGTGGAAGGGTAACTATAAATTTGCATCCCTATATGATCTGTCTGACCATTCTGGATACAGACTACCTACAGGTCAATGGCTCCATTCATTAGATCCTTAACAACATTATTCAGTATACCAAAAGTTATTAAAGTTTCATATGGGAGGGATTAATTATCTGCCGGTAGACAGCCCATGATCAGCGCTAAGTTAGCTTTCACCAGGGCAGTCAACATAGACCTGATATTGACTCTTCTCCAGCTAACCCTAAGCCTGTTATCTTTGACGCCTGTATCTGTGGGACCTAGGGTTTTGGGAAGAAACCTACAGTCAGGTATTGTAAGTTCCAGTTGTAGTTAGCTATGGTCACTGTGCTCATGATCCTTTACCCCTTCCCCAACACACACACACCAGTAGAAACAAGCTGACTCAGCTCCTCTGTAACACATATATAGTTGTTTATGTAGCAATGTCCCACAAACCACAAAGGTGGGAGCCTGCATGGATAAATCACCAACCTGTCAACTACATTAAGCAGCTCAAAATTAATAAAAATTGTATCCCTCTACGGTCGCCGGCCTGAACATGGCAATTCTTATCCTCCAATTATCAGGTGGTGTTTGTGTCTAATTTAGCATTAAAATCTCCACCTACTATTGCATGAAATCCATTAGACATGCTAACTGATCTGCCTTTTGAGATGGTCAGCAGGGAAAATAGGGCATCCGTCTGGCAGCCTAACTCACAAACAGGGTTATAAAAATGAATAACAAAAAAATCAACTTAGTAAGAAGCATTTGTAAATATAGTTATTCGTTATATGTGCATTTAAAGTGATTTAAATAAACGCTGTATCCTAAATCTCAGGTTTCATGTGTCCTTTGGACTGTTAATATTTATAGTACATGCTATGAACTCTTTGAAGTAAACAGATGATCGTTTATTGTTACTGGGGACAGTGTATACAAGTGATTTGTACTGTCGGCCCAATAAAGTGTTTCAGAGAGTATCAGTATGAATTCAGTCTAAGGCAGATCAACTCATGATTTTTTTTTTTTTTTTTTTTTTACTGCTTTTTACTTCTACGATTTTACATATAAACAGCTAATCCACGTAAACCAAGTAGTTGAACTATATTCACATAAAACTAGCTGGTGTTTACATTTTGCTGTCAGCATCCTGGATGTGCCAGTACTTCAAGCAGCCTTGTGTGGTGCCCCCCTTGTTAAAAGTATGCCCCGTTTGCACTGAGGATGCCAGGAGTGTGTCTCCAGTGAAATTCTTGGAACACTTTTCCTCACTGCCTCTTTTTGTAAGAAGCAATTGGGCATAAAGTGATGTGGTACATTTTGTATTCAAGCCTCTTCCATGCCACAGAATATTTGCTATTTCAAAACAAAGGGTGTGACTCCTTTTTAATGTCCATACAGTTAGGCCGCTTGTAAACGAATCAAAGTAATCATAGGTATCACGGACCGATTCAACATGCAATTAAATTTAAAGCAACGACCCATACCATTTTTATGAGTTTGACTCATTTACTTTCAACATTTTAATGATTTACTAAAAGTATTCAAGTGGAAGAGGTTTAAATATACCATACCAACCATAATTTTCTGTGACAGGCTCGTGACAAGTGTACTTGAGAAGAACAAAGCCAGCACCTGTGATGAAAAAGGGACAATGAATGACAAAAACACATACACCAAATACATTTCACTACATAAATACATTTGACATGAAATCCTTATGAAAGGATAAAGTTAATAAAGGGACTGACCTTTTCCATTCACAAGGAATTGCAGAGTCCTAGTGGCATTAAAGTCTGCACTGGGCGAGGACTTACCTACCAGCTGACATTACTTGGCTGAGGTAAGGACCTCTCCTCTACAGGCGCAACGGCAGAGGAAGGAGAGGAGTCGCTGAGCCAGGACCCGCTCATTCCTATGAAGGCAGTGAGTGGGCAGCGCACTGCAGTCCTCCTCTGTTAGATCTACCAGCCCCAGAAGGTAAGAGCTACAGCCCTGGGAGTAGTTCTGATTCACTACTCACAGGTTAGGTCTTGGACTCATGGCACTGAAGTACAGCCAGGTTAGAGCACCCTACATTTTCCAGGAAGAAATTCTAAGCAATATCTGTTATCTAGAGGTGCCTTAGGGGCGCCTGAAGGAGGGATCTCCTGCTTCTGACTGTGCTACCACCTCAGAGTAGGAGCAGGACACATCTGATCTTTGGGCACCAAGAATGGAGCAGTTACCCTGACTGCGGCAATGGGAGTAGCAGGGAACATTACCATAATTTTGTGACTGTCATTCACAATGGTGCTGGAGAGCGATGGATAGTTTATGTTATCCCTCTATGTTAGAGAGAGTCTGGGTTCACCCAGCTCGTCTTGATGGCCATGGCTGTTATAGTTATTGATTCATTTATTTATACAAACGCATAGAAACCCAATTTGCTTCTACGTTCAGGCAAGTTGAGAGAATACTTCCGCACTCCGTTTCGTCTTCGACAGTGAAACACAGCCATAATCGCATAATACAGACATATAAAGCATCCTTAAAACAGATTAAACAAACACAGTTAATCATTTGTTAAAACGCAATAAAATACTCAATGTAAGAACATGTCCAAAGTGCAAGCAGAACATAATAGAAGACTATCAACAGGACGTTTGTTTTCTCCTACTGAGAGCACATTTTAACAAGCATTTGCAATGCAATAGGGTCTCGCACTTCTCCGAGTTACAGCTATTAGCAGTTGTAAACTCCCAACCGGACTTTTCTTTCCACATTCTCACAAGGACAAATTAACTCATCGGTACAGTTACATTGACCCAGTTGGAAGCTTAGTTGGCACCCGACTATGCCCGGCCTAAATCTAGTTAGCAGCACTCGGTCCAATTTAGTGTTCATCCAGGACAAAATCGGTTCCATGAGGAGAATGGACTGTAGGCTATCATATTACCTACCAGAAGTTTTGGCTGCTTAAGATGCCTCTCTGCGCAGTTGATTCTTGGTTATGAATGCATTCTTGACCCAGGATAGATCAGCTTTGGAAATAAAAGAAGGGGCAAAAAAAGCTCCGGTCTCCCCAGATTGGTCATTTCCTGTTTGATGCAGTTCAGCCATGGTAAGGCAAGGTAGTCCTGGATCACCTTCCTGTTCAGGCCTGCATGCTGGTTCACCTAGATGGCACACCAGAGTACCAAGGGGGCCAACTTTATAGAGTCCTCAACAAACCCAACGCCAAGCTCCTGATAGAAAATGTACGAAGCACATGATGGAGTAACACCCAGGAGGTGATGCAGGGCCCTGTTATCTTCGATCTGGAGGGCAGAGATGTTACAATGGCCCCATATGCCAGCCCCATAGGTGAGGATGGCGAGACATTTAGGGGCATATTTATACTCTGTTTGCACCAAATTAGTGTCATTTTTTTTAACTCTAATTCGGTGCAAAACTAACTCCATATTTATACTTTGGTGCTAGACCCCTCTAGCACCAAATTTATGGAGTTAAAGTCATTTTTTGAAAGTGGAGACCTACCTTGCCTTAATGAGATGCAAGGTAGGCGTTCCCGTGCAAAAAATGACTCTATGGCCTTAACGCCATATTTAAAGGCATATTTATACTCTGCGGCATATTTATACTCTGTTTGCACCGAATTAGCGTCATTTTTTTTACTCTAATTCGGTGCAAATCTAACTCCATATTTATACTTTGGTGCTAGACCCATCTAGCACCAAGGCCCTGTTTTATACTTTTTTTGCACCGCATTAACGTCATTTTTTGACGCAAAAGTGGCGCAAACTTACAAAATATTGGCCCTTATTTATACTTTTTGCTGCAAAACTGCACTAACTCAGTTTTGCACCCAAAAGTTTAGCACCGACTTGCACCATTTCTGTGCACCAGCCGGGCACCATATTTATGGAATGGTGCAAGCCGGTGCGAAGGGTAGGCTAGAGTTTTAAAAAATGACTTTAGTCGGGTGGGGCTGGCAGTATAGAAGAAGAGGGTTTAGCACCAAAAAATGGCTTTAGGCAGGTTAGAGTAAAAAAAAAATGACTCTAACCAGATTAGCGTCATTTTATGGTGCCAAACCTACCATGCCACATGACTCCTGCCTTAGAAAAGGCAGGAGTCATGCCCACCACCCCAATGGCCATCACAGAGGACAGGGGTCCCCTGGGCATGGCCATTGCACCCTGTGACATGTATGGGGGCCCATTTCAGGGCCCCCATGGCACTTTCAAAAATAAAATGCACTTACCTGTACTTACCTGGGATGGGGTACCCCATCCTCGCAGTCCCTCTAGTGTGGGTGGGGGTGCCCCTGGGGCCTAGGGAGGGCACCTCTGGGCTTATTCCATGGTGTCCCACCATGGAAATAGGCCCACAGGTCCCCTAACGCCTGCCCTGACCCAGGTCTTAAAAAATGGGGCAAAACAAGCTTTGCCCCATTTTTTGAGCCCTCCTCCCTCCCTTGCACCATTTTTGCATGGGAGTATAAATATGGCGTTAAGGCCATAGAGTCATTTTTTGCACGGGAACGCCTACCTTGCATCTCATTAAGGCAAGGTAGGTTTCCACTTCCAAAAAATGACTTTAACTCCATAAATTTGGCGCTAGACGGGTCTAGCACCAAAATATAAATATGGAGTTAGTTTTGCACTGAATTAGAGTTAAAAAAAAAATGATGCTAATTCAGTGCAAACAGAGTATAAATATGCCCCTTAGCATCAAAAAATGATGCTAATCTGGTCAGAATCATTTATTTTGACTCAAAACTGCCTAACGTCTTTTTTTTTAAGCTAGCCTACCCTTTGCACTGGCTTGCACCATTCCATAAATATGGTGTCCAGCTGGTGCAAGCTGGTGCAAAACTGCGTTAGTGCAGTTTTGAAACAAAAAGTATTAATAAGGCCCTTAGGCCCATATTTATACTTTTTTAGCGCCGCATTTGCGTCAATTTTTGTATTTTGTAAGTTTGCGTCACCTTTGCGTCAAAAAGCTGCACAAACGCGGTGCTAAAAAAGTGTAAATATGGGCCTTACTCCAGAAAATTTCCTTAGGCTTTCTGTCAATACACAAAGCTAAGCTATGGATGAACACAATAGCACTGGTGAACCTTTGGGCTGTTTTGTTTTTACAGGGGCCACAATTGCCCCTAGCGTAAAAAAAACACACTCAGATACAAAAACTCCTGAGTAGAGGCACCCTGGTGACCTTGGAGATATACACATCTTTGTTTCATGGATTTGGGCCCACACAACATGGTGTAAGTTTTAGAACAATTAGTGGTTTGGCCTGGAGATTCCATAAAGCTCACAAGTTTCTGAAAGACAGTGTATAAACTCTCATCTGTTCTGCCCCTTAAGACAGTCATCTGGATAAAGCAACATGGGGACTTTTTTCCCATCCACTATTGGTACGACCGCCACACAGGCAGACAGGGTTTCCTCGAGGCCGTTGTTATACAATAGGAAAAGTATAGGGGGCCAGTAGCACCCCTGGGGGTGCATTCACCCGCAGGGCCATACCTAACAAACGCTGACAGATCAAAGTGAAGTGCATGCAGGAATTGAACTAGCCCGGGGTCCAACACCAGATAGCTCAGCATGGCCCACAATCTAAGCCTAACAACACTGTTGAAGGCTCTACATAGGTCCATGAAGGCCAGGCAGATGGAGCCTGCTTAGCAATAGTATACTTGCTAATAAGCAGGTGTAAATTAAGACACTGCTCCATCACGCCCATCCCTCCACGGAAACTGTACTGAACCTCCAAGAGTGTGTTAGGCTGAGTGGGCCAGGACAACAAACGGTCCAATACAACCCTCCTAGCAATTTAACAGAAGTGCCAAACAAGAAAATGGACTAAAACAGCTGGTGAACTGCGGGTCACCTTTTTTTAAAATAGGGACAATGATGGCAGTATACCATGAGCCTGGAAGATCACAATAAATAAAAGCATTAAAGCAGTTACAGAGTAATGTGGTCCACAGTTCGGGGGCAGATTTATACATGTCGATAGGGACCACATCCGGACCTAGCACCTTATTAGAAGGAGTGTTATTAATGGCCTCACAGATGTCTTCCAGGGTAAATTTGATAGAAATTGGGTAGACCACCTCTGCCTCCTGAAAATCCCGTGGAATATCAAAATGATATATGGCACAGAAGTGGCATTACCAAGCATCTGGACTAACAGTGGTAATGACTGAGTTGTCACTGAATCCGAAAGAGCTAGTATCCTTGATGACCCTCCAGAAGGATATAGAGTCCTTTTTCCTACAAGACTGTACCAAACTCCCCAAATGTTCCATTTTAATTCTTTGCACCTGTTTACCAAGGCCTTTTTGTACACCTCTCTGCATTCTTTAATTTTATGCCTGTCTCTAGGAATCTCCTTTAGGGCCTTGTGGAAGGTTATGCAAGCTATTCTGCAAGAGGAGTCAAACTAGTTTGCCCCAGCCAATACTGGCCTGACTGGTTTCATAAGTAGGTTGGTAATGGCAATCCCCAGCCGGACAGAACTGTTGGCCATTAAACATGGGGCAGTAAGGTGAGTTAGACAATTTAGACAATTATGTATAATATCAAGATGATTAGTACACAGGTTTTCAGCACCACCCCTTGAGCTACAATCCTCCAAACTAGGCAAAGCCCCTGGGACTTAAAAGATAAAGAAGAAGTGATACTACCCGTCCTGGCCTTCCTCTTCGGGAAACAAAACCCTAACTATAGCGAATTGTGATCACTCAAATCAGGAACAATAGTACCCATATTTATAATCCACTTCTTAAGAGACCTAGAAGCAAAGATATAATCAATAATAGACCTATAACCACCCCTAACAATGGTAGCTTTTGAACGGTGGGTTGGGTCAACTGCTTCACAGGCATTGATGAGATCAAACTTATTAAGAACATCCCATAGACCCCTGGCTTTCAAGACCCCCAACTCGAGATCACCCTTAATACAAGCTGTATTCACGATGGCGGTCTCATCAACCTGGGACGAATAATGAAGCTTGGTGTTAAAAATCTCCCCCAACCTCAATATGGAACCCTGGAACAAGGTACGCTAGTTCCGATTTGAGGCTCAAACTAAAGCTTGGCAGTTTAAAGATGTTATTGCATGCCTCAGCACCAAAGAGACCATTATAAAAATTGACAACAACCACGTGGATACCATTAGGATAAGTTAATTATAGGGCTTGTATAGCAGAGCACTGACAGTAAAGTGGACAGATTTTACAGCCCAGAGTAACTAGCAATAATGCCATCAAGCCACCCTTGGCCCGCCCAGCAGGTGATGGAATTACTGGTACCATACATGTAGATACTAATGAAATCCAAGGACCTAGGGCCTGATTTATGAAAAGTTAGCGCTGCCTTTGCTTCATTTATTGACGCAAAAGTGTCGTAAACGTATAAAATATAACTATATTTTGCTGCACTTACTTTTCATAAATCAGGCCCCAAGTTTCTTGTAAGATGATCGGGTCATGGCTGGCAATGAGAGCAGACCAATTATCATCTTACATTTTATTATATAAACCTGCATTGTTCAAAAATGTAACCTGGGTGGTGGGTTCATCCTGCACCATCATCATAACACCCTTGATGTTGACCGCCAAGTGAGGATGTGAAGTGGGAAATCCAACACAATCAACCCCTGGAGAAAGGAGCCACAGAGGACATAGAAACAATGGGTATACTAGAATGAACTACCCCTCAACCAAGCCCAGTAGGTTTCCTGCATAAATCTAGACATGCCTCTAAAGGCGAGCATGCTGTAATGGTATAATCATGCCTCAGTCACTCCACATCGGTCAAGCTCCCCAGGGGCACAAAACAGTTCTGCACACTAATAATGTAAAAGTAGGGGTGAGCTTGCACAGGGCCTCGGCTACCTTCCAAGGTGTCAGAGAGGGTCTGATGGATGGGCATTGGCCTATCAAAAAAATAAGTGGTAACAGTTTAATATTGCAGGACTTATGCCTACCTTGAGAAAAAGCCCTACGCAAATTCCCTGCTACTCTGGGATGTTGGAACAAAATGATGACACAGTCCCCTGTATATGCTTTTAGCTACTTCTCCACCTATCACACCCTTCTGGCCATTAAACGTTCATTGAATAATGAGTCCTAGCACCAGATATTATCATGCAGTCAGTGGATGGATTTCAAAATCAAATCCTTGATGACTCTGTGGCCCCAGGGCACAGGGTAGGAACCTCTACTAGGATGATGACATAGGGACAAGCAGCAGGTGGCAAATCGCATCTAGATGGAGAAACAGGGATTGAATCCATGGGATTGATGATAGTAAGAGTCTGTTTATGGGGAGAAGAGGGCCCGCACGAGCTGCTGAAACAATATGGAAGTGGGGCAGGATGCAACAAATGCTGTAGTGGCAGCCCCCTCCCCTGAGCCCTGCCCAGCCCTTGTGTTCACAGCGTCTGACTGGCGGAGCTCTTTTGGTCCCTTACAGTGTTGTCATGAGGAGACTTAGAGGGCAGACTGGGATGCCCAGATGGAACAGAATATTTGTTAAGAAGCAAGATAATTTTGCCTCAATGGATTCAAGGAGAACTTGTGCACTTATTTTGCAGTCAGGCAGTGCATTTGGACTCCATTGCTGATGGGTGACTAGGTGTCTTTGTGGAAAAAAAACTGCATGGATATTTTATTGTTATTGTGATCCTCTGAAAAGGGTGCTACGTGACTTGCATAGAGTGTCAGTGGCGTAGGGCGGTGGTTGGGCTGTAGAGTTGTGCATCAAAGAAAAGATATTAAAGTTGTGTTTCTTATCTTGTGCCTAGCCAACGCCCTCTGTTGGAAGAGAGAGGTATGACCATGACCTATGAAATACCTTTGCCAAGTTTATGAGAAAGGTAAGTTTTTTCCTGTGAAGACAGAACATGTTAGATTTATATATTATAGGGGCTTTTATAAGTGATGAATGTGTTGCAAATTTTTTGTTTCCTTAATTGCTGTCACCTTAATTGTCCACTTTTCTTATTTAGACCCTGATTTTGCATCTTGCATCCACATTTACCTTTGGATTTTCTTCTGCATATCCTTGCTTGGCCCTTTCCTCTGCCCTGATATTACGGAAAGTTTAGTGTCTTGCTAATACTTATCTGCATTATTCATCACCTTCAATAAAGAGCTGCAAGATTGCTAAAGAAGCGTTTTGTCCTAATTGGGGCCATCTTAAGGATGCATATGACACATTTCACATGTACTATTAAGTGCAGAGTGGTACCTAGTGGTGCTGGAACTATTTTTAGAGTGGGATGTTGGCCAATAGTTTCACCTCAAAGGAATGGAGGATATGTGATGGTCTTCTTTGAACACACAACAAATGCTCACTGAAAAAAACATAACAAGGGGGACTTGTTCAATGTCCAACAAAGCACAGGCGAGTTTTATAGGGATGGTGCAGCACCTTCTGCACTCCTAGCTCCAATGTCACTGTGGCACCACGGCCTCTGCAATCAAGAAGAACATTTGACAGATGTTCACCGTGTCCAACCCTTGACAAAAGTAAGATGGTTAACATGCTGCAGCAATAAAAGGAGCAAATGCAATTCTTTTTTGGGGATTTGCCTATACTCAATGTCACTATAGATCATGCTAGCTACATTGAATTGCCTATTATGAGAACCTGGATAAACTAGGCAATCAGGGACCTGCCTAATGTTAAAGCACCAGGGCCAGATGACTTCAGCAGTGAATTGCATGTAACATTCTCTGAACTACTAATCCCATATTTGTTGACACTTCTTATTCAAATTTGCAACTTTGATCAATTTTTGAAACCCTTAAGGGGGAAATATAGGCTTTCATTAAATCATGTAAAGATCCTGCTAAGTGTCACTCCTACAGACCCATCAGAGTCCTAATTACAAATGTTAAGATATTTATAAAAGATTTGGCAGAGCATTTAGCATCTCCTAGTTTTATTCAGGGAAGGCACATGACAATTCAAATTCAATTTCATAAAAAACAATCTCTTACATCTAAGAGGAAGGGAGCAAAGGGTTAGTTGCTGTTGTAGATAAAGATAAACGCCCTCATTATAACTTTGGCGGTAACTGCCGCCTACCAACACGGCAACAGCCACCAACATACCATCGCCGTGGCTACGAGCCGCCCACCTGCATTATGACTGTCAACGGAATACGCCAGAAGGCTGGCGGAATACCGTAAACGGTTATGGTGGCGGACGGCGGTAAGGTGGCGCTGCTGCCAGGAGCAGCGCCACGCCAGCAAAACACCACCGACCGAATCATGAGCAATGATACGGCCTGGTAGTGTTTTGCTGGCGAACGCTGTGGCTGGCAGCAGCGCCACGTCCCTTCTCCTGCCAGAGGACCCCCTGCAAGCAGGTAAGTCAGGTTCTCCGACAAGAGGAGGGAGGGTGGTGTGTGCTTGTGTGGGGGTGTTGTGTGTGTGGGGGTGTGTGTGTGTCTGTTTTTGTATACATGCATGCAGGTGTGAGTCGCGTTGAATGCGTGCATGAATGACTGAATGTAAGTGTACGTGTATGTTGTGTGTTGTGAATGCGTGTGTGCAACAATGTATGTTGGTGTGTGTTGCGGTGTGTATGCGTGGGTGGATGTGGGTATGCGTGTGTGTAGGATTGTGTATGTGTGCGCGTGTGTAAATGTGCGGGGGAGAGGAGAAGGAGGGGGAGGGTGGGGGAGGACTCTGGGGAGGGGGACGGGAGAGACCCCTATCAGTGCCAGGGAACTAATTCCCTGCCACTGACAGTGCCTACCACCATGGTTTTTGTGGCGGTACGCTTGCCACAAAAACCATGGCGGTAGGTGGGGTCATAATCCCGAGGGTGGGATTGTGACGCCCGCTGGACTGGAGACCGAAGTCTCCAGCCCAGCGCCTGTTACCACCCTGGTGGCCGGAGTGGTATATTGGCGGTTTGGCTTGAGCCAAACCGCCAATGTCATAATTTGGGAAAAGGTACTGCCAGCCTGTTGGCAGTACCTTTCCCCAAATTACCGCCGACCACCAGGGTCGTAATGAGGGCCAAAGTATCTTACCTAGTGAACCATGAGGTGTTTTTACTGTTTTACATAAGATGAAGATCACATCCCAGTTCTCTGTGTTGATTTCCAGTTTGTAATTATTGTATATGGGTCTGGCCACTAATAAAATTTCTGTTAGTTGAGGCACTAGGCAAGAATGTGTGCTTTTACCTTTATTATTTGCACTTTTTATCAAATCTTTTGCTATAAAGCGTATCTCAGTTTTTAGATCAATAGTTTTCGTCGTCAAGGAAGAAAACCAGCAAAGTTTACAACAACAATGTGGCAGTCTATCTGGCCCCAGAAAAAACAGATGTTTAAAGTACTCAAAATTTTCCATAATTCTGGGCTATACAATTAATCTTCCTACTAGCATTGTTTTGTATTATTTAAGTCTGATCCCAATATAATGCTTTTAGAGCTAAAGAAAAAGTCACATTAACTGTCCAGTGCGTTAGTCATGCATAGGAACCAGCACTGATGTTGGCAAACTGAGTGAGTTAAATTACAATCCTCCCGTTTTGTACAGATTAGGAATCAATTAAGATCATGGAATTATTTTTAGAGTGAGATGTTGGCCAATAATTTCACCTCAAAGGCATGGAGGATATGTGATATTTGCTTTTGAACACACAACAAATGCTTCCTTGAAGAAAAACATAACAAGGGTGTCTTTATTGTTCACTGTCCAACAACGCTCAGTCATGATTTATAGAGATGGTGCAGCATGTTCCACACTGCTAGCTCCACTGCCATTGGTGACACCATGGTCTCTGCAATCAAGAAGAAAATGTAACAGATATTCATGTGTCCAGTCCTTGACAAACATAAGATGTTCATCATGTTGCAGGAATAGGAGGAGCAAATCCAAATCTATTTTTAGGATTTACCTATACCCAATGTCAGCACAGATCATGCTAACTACATTGAATTCCCTACTATGAAAACCTGGATAAATTAGGCAATCAGGGACCTGCCAAGTGCTTTAGCACCACAGCCAGACGACTTCAGCAGTGAACTGAGATCACGGAATAGTTTTTTTTACACTTATTGGAAGAGTCGGTTTTCTCGAAATAATAAAACTGACCCAATATGTACCTTTTTCAATAATTTCCATGTTTCCTATCCAAAGGCCCTTTTAACTTATTGAAATCATCCATCCTTGAATTCACCTGGGTGGGAAAAAGAAGCAGAGTTAGTAGGTAAAAATGTGATACAATTTGTTCCGTAGAGGCTGGGCTCTGCCCGATGAAGAGAAATATTAGGTTGTGTTCACTGATTGATTGATCCTTTGTGGTCCAGTAATATGAATAATTCTATTGTTTTATTTTCAGAGTTTTCAAGTGTAACAAGCACAACAATTGCAATGCATCATATGAAATTTTCCGTTCTATTATCGTTTAAATAAAATCTAATCACATATGTTCACCCACTTTATTGTGATCTAAATCAAATGCCTTTTTTGTGTTCTTTATACTTTTCCTTCTTTTTCTTCATGGTGACCTCTTATTGGGAGAGTCTGTTTATTGTTTCAAAATTTCAACCCAATCAGCTCAGTCTTCAGTCAACTTCTCATCCCTTGCCATATCTTTTATAAGCATCTTGTCTGTTTTAGACCATTCCAACACGTCCTTTTTCCAATGTTCAATTTTAGGGAGTATGAGACTCGCCTAGTGTGCTGATCCAACTATATGTAGCTTTTCAGTGAGTTCTTACCCAGCATAAAGGCTTCAGGAAAAGTGTTTGCCTTAATCATTCCCCCAAGTTGCTTCTTTTCCCAGTTACTATTGTGGCAGTTCCAGTGCATCACTCCGTAAATGTGATGGAGCTTAGTAAAGAAATCAAGCCACCCTTTAGACGAAGAAGTTTCAATGTTGCTAACTTAACTCAACTACTTTTCCCTGCCTAGACCAATAATCATACCAGTCGTTCTGGGTCCAAAAAATACTGTTTGGGAAGAGGCTCATAGATTTCTGCAGGATATAAAGGCATGTAGTGAGGACGACCATTTTCACTAAATATATTCTTACCATGCTAGCAATGGCAATGTCTTCCAAAATTGCAGTGAGTGCCTGAGCTCTGTCAACAACCTGCTCATATTTAGCATGTATTGGGCCTCTTTGCTATTTATCACCTTGAACCCTAAATATTAAAAATTCATAGTTTTCCAGGTTGACCGCAAGTTCTGCATGGAACGAGTTCCGTTCTTTTGAGCCCACCAAATGGGAAAAATTGGATTTACTCCAATGTATTTTTACCCTCTTAAGAGAAAGAAAGCGACTCAGTGCATTGAATCTTTTTAGTAGCCTAATGTGTCCTCTCTGTGAAGCGACAGAATGTTGTTTGTCAAACTCATTTTGACATCCCAACTTGTCAGGGTCCTAACAAATCCTTCTGGATAAGTGGTAGGCAGCAGAGTCTGGAGTGGGGGAGAGTCGTAACCATTAAGAAACTTGTAAGCAAAGATAATATTTAATCCTTTGGAAATACCTGCAGGTAAGCAATTGATTGTTAACCACTGGGATAGTCAAGAATCCATTATGGATTGATTTTGAATTGTTGACATTGCAAAGATGAACAGGGCCTCCAGTGCCTATGCAGCACTCCTTACATTATTTAAAAATTCAGGCGTGTTCACTGAGATATGACATAAATGAAGTGTGCAGGACTTGAACTATTTACTGTCGAAATTAAATAGATTTGTGAAATAATGCATTTCATTATCTATCTCCATGGCCTGATAAACAAATTATTACACCTTTTTTAGATTGCATTGTCTGCCAATTAAAATTCCCTCATGGTTGCCAGAAGTGAGTCCTATCTATCAACATTGCAATACTGAGCTGAGCACATGGATTTTTATGATTTACAAGTGTCTTTCCCTTCCGAGTCTTTGAAATGAGTCAGGCAGCTGGTTTTAGTCTAATGCTAAGAATGCCCTTACAGACTGCCTCTATTATCTATAGCAAAATGGCCTGGAAAGATTATCTAGGGCTTAATTACGATCTTGGTGGATGGGGCTACTCTGTCACAAATATCCCGTCTGCCAAATTCCAATTCCATTATATCCTATGGAACGCGTGATAGGGCAGGCGGAATATCCGTCACATTTGTGACAGAGTATTCCATCAGCCAACATCGTAATCAGGCCATGAGTGTTCTTTGGCACCTTTGCAGCCAGGAAAGGAATAGCTAGACAAGGAAGGGCAGACATCCCCCAGGAAGAGAATGGAATGGTGAACTAGGGTGATTGCCATACAGAAACAATGTTACACTCTTAGGATTGGCATAATGACAAACATGGACAAGAACTGGCACCCACTGCAATCAGACATAACTGGGGGATGAATTCACTTTTAGTAGGACATTGGGAACCCTGTAAATACTGGTCAATATTAGAGAAATCAATAAAATGGAATGATGTGGGGATACAGTGAAGCACGTAAAGCATATTATAAAATCTGGCACTATGTACTTTCTACCAAGATACTGCACAGAAAAGTATTCAAATGTGGTAGTATTATTAGGCTGTAACGCCATCTCAGCTTTTTTAATATGGGAGGCCAGTGCCTATGTAAGTCTGCTTCTATGCATATATACATATACTTTTTTTTTTTTACAGGGAGATTTATATTGTGCTGTAATATTTATACAATTCTGAGTATATATGAATTCATAATTGTGTTTGTACTAAATGAGTCAATAAAAATTTGCAACAACAAGCAGATCCAGTCTGTGATTGCCACCGAGTCACTAAGTAGCAGCCTTTTTATACAATGCAAGCCCACCACAGATGGGCAGCCACGTTTCATGTTTTGTAGCACTCTATAGCCAGGGGCGTAACTTGGTCAGTAAGACTGAGGAGTGTGAGCTTCAGATTTTCCAGCAATCACACTGCATATAATGTTATTTATTATATGACAATCAGGGTACTTAAGAGTGGCTAAAGGGGCAGTTCAAATGCGAAATGCGGATTGGTAGGGGTACTAAGTGAGAGAAACCACAATATTTTGTAAAATAGCCAACATTTTTTAAGTATTTCAAAGCAACGAGGGAGAACGTGAGGGTGTTTTTGCCTGTGTTTATGTACAAATTCCTGGTGAAATCCAACAGACACCTCACTGTACCTGACTGAAAGAACCTGTCCCCAACTATTTACCAGAAAATAAATTTATTAGGGGATGTAACACCCTCCCTGAAGCCACGCCCCTGTCCATAGCAAATCAAAATGCAGATTTGTGAATCCAGATCCACTTTCATGATACTGGCTTCTTTCAGGGACACAAATTACCATCCATGGATAGTGGCCCAGCACACAAATATCTGGGGCCAAACATCCAGTAATTGGAAAGCCCAAATAAGGAGAATGTCACCATGGCCGAACTTGTTTCATAAATCCTGGCAGAGCTGCTGCCAAAATAAGGTAACTTTGTGCCAAATATTGTTTTAGAAATTTTAATTCTGAAAGTTGAAGATTCTGGTGAGACTTGTAAATCAAATAAGACTTATTTTCAGGAAATGTCCATTAGTGTTCAGTCAATCAAGTTCTGAGGTTCGAATGTTCAATTATCTCTGTATCTGAGCAGTCCTATGAGAGAGTTCGTTTTTGAGAAATTTGAAACAAAATGCTGGTCCAAATTTCAACGTGGCACAAAAGGTCCTACTGTACATTAAACTCTAACTCCATTCTACAATAGTTGAAGATTCCTACAATTTCAGTTTGCTACAGGAGCGTTTTAAATATTGCTTCCCACTGATGGAACTTTGAATTAGAAAATATTTTTCATGGGGAAATGGACCACTTCACCCACTATATCTGTACTTCTTGGAGTCCTCAAGCCTTGCTCCATGAGGTGGTGCGGGGCTAGACGAGTCAGAAAGTCAGAATCTGTTTACATTTTACACAACAATAAATTTAATGTGTCCTTGTCCTGTCTTTGTTATACATCTTTTTAAGTGATTGAAAAAAATCTCTGCACCAGTCTCAAAATATTTCACCTCTGTAAATGGGCATTATATGAGAGCCCTCTACTACCAAAGATCGAACTATTCTAGACTTTCGGATTTTCACTTGGAAGTTAACTCTCTCTCTTTACACATTCTCTAGTACAACTGGACACAATCTAGCCTAGTCTTTTAGCAAAAAAAAATCTAAAGACCATTGATCCATGACTGTCGACCAAACCAGGGCACAGTCTTGATAATGTATTTACTTTCATGTGTAAAACTTAATTGGGCTGGCAAATTGCTCTAAAAGTAACACCAATAGTGCTTCGCACTGTAATAGTATGCATTTAGAGCACTAGTACCAAATGTAATCTTCACAAACAAAACTGCAGAATGTGGGTGATGTTTGCAAACCTAATTCCTATCAGATAAATTAACTGTCATTTCTTGAATTTAGAGCTTCCGAAGATACTGAAGAAAGAAATGACCTGGGAAGCAGGTGAGTCCTCGTGCCTTGCCACTGGAGAGCATGATGAAATGTTACAGAAATATGGGAGGAGTCCTGAGATCAGCCAGCCTAGAATCTAAGAAGCCGGAACCTGAAGACATGTTGCTGCTCGGAGTTCAGAAGTCTCAAAGGCAAGCAGAGAGGTCCAGACCTTTTGTGGGGGTTGTGACTTTTATACAGACATGGAAGATAATTTCAATGGTTCTGGAATCAGGGTGACCTCTCTCAGCTACTGAAATGGAACTCCAAGTCAGGGGTCTAAGTCCTAATTTTTCCAATCCTCCGTGAACAACAAGGAGGTAAGTCCAAGTGTCTCACAGTTAAAAGGAGGCATCTTGTGTAATACAGGCACGCCCTTCATTTTGATGAATGTGATTCAGGAGTTAATGAACTCAGATGACAGAATGCTTGTCCTGGGTGACCTCAAGGCTCCTGGTTAGCCTCATTCCTTTAATATCTTACATGCGGTTCCTTCCGATTAGCTGAGCCTTGGATGGATTAAGTGTCTCTTCTTAAATTTAGTCCAGCTCCTCATCCCAGGTAGGCTGGATTTCCTGCATGGTTAGATGTCATAGCATGTATGCCGAGACGTTTTAAGGCATGGGCAAAATGAGCAATTTCCCAGAGCCTCCACCTTCCTAGAACCCCCTTGGTAAAGTGAATAAAGCAGTCAAAATTCCTTCCAGCATTGAGCATTGCTCAGAAGAATCACCATTTTTAATTTGACAGTTGAGCATGCTTAACAGAAACATAGAGCCAGATTTAATAGGGGTTTGCCCAAGGATAAACTCATGCAAAGTGATGCAAAACAAGGCAACTATTACAAGGTTATTTACTTTACAGTGCACAAAGTGAAGATTTTCCAAAAAGTGGTGCAACGCAGAGCAGCAAGTAAAGTTGCTGTCTGTATTGCATCACCTGGAGAGAACATAATTCAATGCACAAGCAACACACAAGCAAAGAGGAAATAACAAAGAAAAAAAAGAAATTTCTCCTCGTTAACTGAGTCTTAGAAAGGCACAGAATTTTGGCTCAAATCCATATATACAATTCTTTAGATTTGGATTTGCATCAAAATCCATGGGTGGTGCAAGGGCGTTCCCAGGCATCTACCCATTGATTTTGGTGCAAATCCATATCTACACAAAGTAATTCAAGACAGTGCAATGTGCTGCATTGAGTTATCTTTTTTTTTACTAAGCAATGGAAATAGCCATTTGATATGTCTTGTGAATCCCAAAAAGGATTTTACATTAGATCTGCATTAAAAAAGGAACACAAACCTGGTATAAAACCTTTGTAAATTTAGGCCAAATGATATCATGCTGGAAAGGTGACCTTTGTTCAGAGCAAATGCCAATTTATACTGCTTTGCACCACTTTTCGTCAAGAGGATATTGATTAGGTATAATTTTAACAGACTAGAGAAAGCAAATAGAGTTTTTGACATTAAATCATATCTAGTAAGGTAGACACACGGGGCTTTGCATAAGACTACTCATCCTTGAAGCCAGCACTAACATAGAGAAAAGTTTGCATTTCTCCAAATATTCCACAGCACACAAACAATGTGTGTAATGCCTAAGAATTTGTCTAGTCATAGGATTTAGTTCTGTATGGTTATGGTCCCAGGAAGCATCCTATGCTATAGAGCATGCACACACATCTGTACCATGGTGCAAAGGTTGTGTGTGGACCTAGAAAGCCTGTAAATTGCTCAGCACAGGAGATGACAGCAGAAGCAGACCATGTTTTAATAAATATGGTTGTGTGCAGCTTTTTCCCCTTGTGCAACTTCAGTTGCTGCACTGCTTTGCATTAAAAACTCTGCCCCTTACTATGCCTGTTTGGCCTTCCCAGCCTTAACTCATACGCTCTCAGGCAGTTGGTGGCAAATAAATTGTAAAGTAGTTTTTCTGTCTAATTTGTCTTTACTTGCTTCACTTCACCTCTTCTACCTTAACCTTTCTCTTAACATCGTTCTCTGGTCATCTTTCTGTATTCAGCTCTCTCTACCTCAACTTTGTCTAACTTCCCCTTCTCACATTTTACATAATATACCTCACTCAACTTCATCACTCTCTAACTCTCTTGTTACCCCACCCCTCTCTCTATTACTCTCTCTGTTACTACAACTGCAGCACTCTCATTCCCCCGTACCACAGCTTTCTGTATCTCCTCACTCTCTCATTGTACCTTGCTGCACTTTTTCCATTCAATCTCTTTTACCCTTTACATCTACCATCTAGTTCACTTCTCAAACAACATCTGTCTTTACTGCATCTCTCTCTCTCCATGTTTCTTCCTTATTTCTCTTTACCAGTCTTAGCCCTTGCTCTACCTCCACATTCACCTACACCGCTCTATCTCATTTCTCTCTCCACCGCACATGTCCATTACTACCCCATCTCTTTCTACTCCACCTCACTATCTCTTTAAGACTTTCTCTCACTACCAAACCTCTCCATTTACCTCACCATTAGTTCACTACCTCACACACCCTTCCCCTGGTTCTACCTCTATTCCATTTCCTTCACCTCTCTAAATATCTTCCTCCTCAATGGCTACTACCATTTCCTTTCATCTATCCTTTTTACTCCCTCATTGACTACTCTCTCTTTCTGCTTCTCACACACAAACACATACCTCTCTCTTGACATCCTTCACCATTTCAAGTAACACCTCCACCTCAGCCACCTCCCTCAATCTCTATCTTTATAGAAATCTCTGCCTCACTCTTTCTTCATCTTACAACTCTCTCTTTATAAACCCACTTTTCTTTCTCTATTTCATTTATGCCTCTCAACTTCCTCTTTTTGCTCTACATCATATTCCTTGTTCTACCATAACCCATCTCTCTGCTTTTCATTCTTGTCCACTACTTTCCTCGCCTGACCTCTTCTCATTTTGCCTTTTACTTTACATCCATTTGTGTTTCTTCTTGTCTTCCAGACTCCTGATTACCTTCATCTTTTTTTGCCTTTACCTCTCTCTTTAATTCACCTGTCTTTCCACATTATCTCTCTCTCTCTACCTCATCCTCAGAGTACTGTTCTCTTCTGCTTCACTCTAAATGTCCTTCTCCCTATCTATCTCTTTCTCTATTGCACTCTACAACCTTCCTCTTTCTACCTCACTTTATCTTTCCTTCTGACTGCCTCATCTTCCTCTATTTACTTCTCTTCCTACCTCACTTATCTTTCAACATAATTTATATTTCTACTCCATTCTCCCTCTACTTCACTTCTTAGTAATACTGTTCTCTTTATGTCTCTGTCCATCTCCTATGCCTTCCCCATCCCTATTTCTCTTACTCAGCAGGGTCACAGTCACCTGTCTACCTAATGAAATGTACGCCTGCAAAGAGGAGAAGAAGTATAAAGCGGGAGAAGAGAAACTGGGTGAACGTTATTAGACTTTTACCAGTGGAATGGTAAAAATCTTTAAAGCTTCCCTTTCATTTCTATTGTTGTAGCAAGAACACAAGCTGTGAAGGGGGTACCTTTGAAATTACAAATATTCTGCAACCATGGCTACAATGTCAATCACTATGTGCATATGTCTTAATTTAATAGTATTCACTATTCACCTAAAAAGCTACTGGCCTGATTTATACTTTTTGGTGCAAAACTGCACTAATGCAGTTTTGCCCAAAACGTTTAACACCAGCTTGCACCATTTCTGAGCACCAGCCAGGCACCATATTTATGGAATGGTGCAAGCCGGTGCAAAGGGCAGCCTAGTGTAAAAAGAAATGACGTTAGCCGGGTGGGGCTGGCGGTATGGAAGAAGGGGGTTTTGCACCAAAAAATGAAGTTAGGCAGGTTAGAGTAAAAAAAAAAAAGACTCTAACCAGCCTAGCGTCATTTTCTGATGCAAAACCATCCATACCACATGACTCCTGCCTTAGAAAAGACAGGAGTCATGCCCACCACCCCAATGGCCATCACAGGGGACCATGGTCCCCTGGGCATGGGCATTGCACCCAGTGTCATGTAAGGGGGCCCATTTCAGGGCCCCCAATGGCACTTTAAAAAATAAATACTTGCCTGTAGTTACCTATACTTACCTGGGTTGGGGTCCCCCATCCTCTGCTGTATATCTGGTGTGGGTCGGGGTGTCCCTGGGGCCTGGGGAGGGCACCTGTGGGCTTATTCGATGGTGTTCCACCATGGAAATAGTCCCACAGGTTCCCTAACGCCTGCCCTGACCCAGGTGTGAAATAATGGTGCAAAGCAAACTTTGCACCATTATTTAACCTCTCCTCGCCCCTTGCGTAATTTTAGCATGGGGGTATAAATATAGTGCTAAGGCCATAGAGTAATTTTTTGCACGGGAACGCCTACTTTGCATCTCATTGACGCAAAGTAGGTTTCCACATCCAAAAAATGACTTTAACTCCATAAATTTGGCGTTAGACGGGTCTAGTGCCAAAGTATAAATATGGAGTTAGTTTTGCACCAAACTTGCGTAAATAAAAAGATGCAAATTCGGTGCAAAACAAGTATAAATATGCCCCTAAGAACGTATGCTTAGCATGTTTTTCCAGCAATGGGAGTAAATAACTTTCTATACACTGAGCCCCTGATTTATATTTTTTGGTGCAAAACTGCACTAATGTAGTTTTGCACCAAAACGTTTAGCACCAGCTTTCACTATTTCTGTGCTCCAGCTGGGCACCATATTTATAGAATGGTGCAAGCCGGTGCAAAGGGTAGGCTAGCGTAAAAAAAATGACGTTAGTCGGGTGGGGCTGGTGGTTTAGAAGAAGAAGGGGGTTTTGCACCAAAATATAACATTAGGCAGGTTAGAGAAAAAAGAAAATGACTCTAATTTGCCTAGAGTCATTTTCTGATACAAAACCATCCATACCACATGACTCTTGTCTGAGAAAAGACAGGAGTCATGCCCACAACCCCAATGGCCAGCACAAGGGACCAGGGTCCCCTGGGCATGGCCATTGCACCCAGTGCCATGAAGGGGGGGACCATTTCAGGGCCCCTAATAGCACTTGAAAAAAAATACTTGCCTGTACTTACCTATACTTACATGGGATGGGGGTCTCCCATCCTCTGTTGTCCCTCTGGTGTGGGTGGTGGTGTCCCTGCGGCCTGGGGAGGGCATCTGTGGGCTTATTCCATGGCGGTCCACCATGGAAATAGGCCCTCAGGTCCCCTAAAGCCTGCCCTTTCCCAGGCATTTTTTGACCCCTCCTCCCACCCGTGTGTGATTTTAGCACAGGGGGATAAATATGGAGCTAAGGCCATAGAGTCATTTTTGCATGGGAACGCCTACTTTGCATCTAATTGATGCAAAGTAGGTTTCCACTTCCAAAAAATGACCTTAACTCCATAAACGTGGCACTAGACGGGTCTAAAATTGACTCAAATTCGGTGCAAAACAAGCATAAATATGCCCCAGATTCCACATAAAATGTTGATGATGCAAGTAAAAAAACAAATCTAGATCCAAGCACTTGTTCAATCAAGCTTTCTTTTGGTACTACTCAGTTGGTAGTCAACAGGCAACTTAACATTCAGCTGTATTTGCATCTTCCTGTTTCCAAAGGTTCAATATTTCAGATTTAAATTCAATATAGTTCGGCATCATGGGAGTATTAATGACCCAAAAGGGGGCATACATTTAAAGTTGTTCCAAACAGGGGGTCCCAAACTAATGATAGCCTAGGGCCCCGCAAGTCCTTAAGATGTCACTGCTTGTATGTATAAAGAACAAAGGTTTTTCATGCCTAATGTCTAGTATACATGGGACATTTCCAGAGGCCGGGCTTACGTTAGGTGTATAGAGTATAAACTTGCTGGTGAAGTCAGAAGCTGTTTGTGTACATTGTACAGGATACAGAGCATGGCCTGTATGTGCAGCAATGAAGACTTTGTCATAGGTCATGCCCTGTGGCAGTCTATTGAGGGCATGGCAGCAGGCTATGCCCTATATGTACAGAGGACATACCCAGTGCAAACTCTGCACAGTGCACAGCTGCACACTGTGCTCTGTTTATACTTTGCACAGGCCATGGTCAGACAAGAGCTTAGTTGCAGGATATGCCATTTTTTGCCACGTGTTCAATAAATGCAGGGCGTGGCAACAAGCCATATACTTTATGTATTTTGTAGAGGCTATGGCCTTAAACTGTATATTACTTTCGCCCTGATTTTAATGTGATTCAGTTTCAGATTGATGGTTGGGTTCACCGTTCTAGATAAGGCTGTTCTTCTGTGGTTTGTTCTGTTCTTCAAGCACTTCTACCTCTTCATTTTCCACCTACTATACTGGCAATAACCCTCCTGCTACCCCTGCTGTTAAACTGAACACCCACCATCCTGATTCGTATGCGTGTTTGCGCTGAACACTCAGCAAATCAAAGAATTCCTGCTGTTGCTGTTTCAGTGTACTGGTGGGTCATTTGTGTGGTTCCCAAGGGAGATCATGAAATCGATGAGGTAAAAAGGCAGCAGATTGATGGTTCTCAAGATGATGGAGGAAGAAGAGATTTTTTTCTTTAACAAGGGAAACGTTGCCCTTTCACCGTTCAATTATAGCAGCTCGTACATTTTCTATATATGAATAAGGTCAATCCTTTATGGCAACCTTTCTCCCTGCCCCTTTCTGCAAGGTGTTACCTGTTTAAGAATATATATGAGGCCCTTTAGTTGCAGGAACACTGGAAGTAGGAGCACAGTAGGTGAGAACGCACTTTTAAGACAACCATGTAGGAGTTCAGAAAGCGAATGAGCAATACAGAGGCAATTAAATGTTTTTAACTTGTCCATTTGCTGTTAGTTCAAATCAGAAGTCAAGTGTCAATCAGTGTCTGTAATTGTAAACTGATGAATATCAGTGTTTACTTTACCCTTTCCTCGATTTTGTATTCGGAATTTTGAAATGTGAACAAAACGACAATATTGCAGGAGTGCAGGCAGTGCTTAATTTGAGCAACACAAAAGGATGATGGACAGAGTGCTGAACAATGAAAACACCCACCCCCAGTCACAGATCTGGGTTTAATCTATTGTTCTTTTGGAGCTATATGCAAATCAGTCTTGACGCTGTTCATCAAGGGAACAGTCCAGCCCGAACTGCCAAGCCAGTTCCTCCCTGGACCGGAAACAAGCATTCTGGGACCGGTTTCAGGGTATCACCCTTCATCAGCCAGGCTTGCTTGAATCCAGTGGCACAGTGAGCACTGGACCCACGTCTGGGCATACACTTCCCACTTAGGGCAACTTTAGCAACACAAAAGGATGATGGACGGAGTGCTGGGCAATGGGTGGTGCAAGCTGCAGTGGCCTTCTGATGCGAGCCCTGACACGTCTAGTTTTTACAAATTAAACACTGGGTTTTCAGGTAGTGTGAAAGGAACAGCTGCAGGATTTCAGATGTGTTCTAGCACACAATAAATGTAAATATGTGTAAATAAACTAAACATATATCACCAGCAAAGAAAGTACAAATGAGGTATATTGTCTTTTGAAATTTTGAAGCATGGTAGAAACAAAGCTGTAAATGGGGTCAAAACAAACCAAGATTCCTTACTTGTGATGCACAAATTATAAATATGTGCAGAAATCTGATTTTCACGTTCTTGTTTGTGTGCCATATAGGTTTAGCAGTAAATGTCTGATGCTAATTCAGTAGACATTTAGAAATCAATTCAATGAAAAATGTGCTTTCTGTAAACGTAAGTGCCTATCACACAATGCTTTTCCAAAATACACAATTGAACACATCCTTCTCTAATACTGAGGGCCAGATTCACAAAGGTTCACATACATGTTGTGTAAGTTTTCCATTGTTTGTTATTCACAAAGGTATTTATGAGAAGTATCTATGAATGCGTAGTCTCTGCACATAAAAGGATAGGACAGTTCTAGTTCGTTATGTAAGGAGACTACACACTCATAAAGATACTACTCGTAAGTCCTTTTGTGAAAAGCAAAAAAACATAAACGTACACAAAAGTGTAAGTTTATCTTTGTGAATTAGTCACTGAAGCTCATTTGCTACACTTGTTCTTTGTGTAAAGCTAGAATTTTACACCATCCCTATGAATTCACTGTTGTAACATTGATGGGAGAGCCGCCAATCCTAAAATTGTTCCAGCACCACTGTTCCACTGTAGCTCATTGCATCTCACCTCCTACTGGGGACTGCCTCTGACTAATTCATGACTGGCAGCATGGTTGAATGTGTGTGTATGCAAATCTGAGTACCTGTGTGCGTGTGTCTGAGTCAATATAAGATTATTGGGCAGATTTACTATGATTTTGATTCGAGGTTCTGGCCCTTTTGTGGTGCAGCCACCATGTGAAATCATTTTTGGTATTTACTAAGCCACACAAAGCCACTTTGCTTGGCTTAGTGTGGTGTAGTAAATACCGAGTAACACAACGCAGCGCATTAGCACTGTCTTGTGATACCTTGAATTTAGAGAATGTTACATGGGTGAGCATGGGCGTTCCCATGCATCCACTCATGGGTGTTGCCACATTCCCAGATTCACTAAAACTAGTAAACCTGGGAATTTGTCAAATGCTATGCATTCCCAAGTGAGGCATAACAAGGAGGAATTTATTTATTTCTCCTCGTTTTTTCGTCTCTCCACATGTACTGCATTCTGCAGCACACATAAAAAGAGGAATACACCTCTACAGATTGTTTTGTACAGGAAGGTATCCCTATCTGCACAAAAACAATCCTGTCCGGAAATCAGGCACCCTTGCAACAGGGTGCAAGAATGCTTATATTCGCTCTAGGTAGTCTCAAGTGTGCCCAGCACAGGGAGAGAGCTGAAAAGCACCATATTTTGCCTTGCTGAACTGTGCTATGTGAATTTTAAGCAAATCTACCCCTTTGTTTCTTGTCATTCTCATATCTAGTTGTGATTCTGTTTCAATGCTTTATTTTCTCAAGCTTCAGTCCTGGCAAATTACATGCTGCAGCTTCACTCCACACATTTGCAAGCCCACAACTTCAGACAAACAATTTAAAGTATGAAGATTCTTCTTTAATGGGGGGAGAGAGAGGCAGCAATGGCAGAGGAGGCACAGGTATGTGCTTCTGCCACTTACTCCCCTATCAGAGCCATCCTGCAGATGATACCCAGTATGGGGGCACGGAGATGCAGACCTAGGGCCCCTATCAGCACTAGTTACATAGTAGAACCTGAAAGCAGGCACCAAGCATGGGTGAGAGGCCCCGGCAGAGAAGGGCCGGCACCACTAGGCCACGGTCGCAAGATGGCAGCCGTGGCATAAGAGGAAAAACAATGAGGCACTGATCAGTATCAAGTCGGCCCCCGATGCAGAGACCTACTCGGGTAGAGGTCTGAGCCTAAGCACCTCATGGACGCACTACAAACTGAAACAGGCGAAGAGGCACTCACCGAGACGTTGTCGAGTGGGATCGGCGGTAGCAGAGAGCCGCAAATAGAATGCCAGGAGCGATGCCGCAGGAGAGAAAAGTGCTGGTAAGCACGACGGGCAGGTGCTGGGCCCGGCCCCCTGGCAAGGAGAACTGAGCACCTGTCAGGACTTAACACTGGTGAGTGAGTGCTGAGGCGTTCTATCAGGAGCGACACATTACTAACAATGTCTGCGAGTGAAAATCACTGCGGGGATCTTGGAAGCATCCAGAGCTAGAGCACCGGGCCCTGGGGCAGTGCAAACAGGAGGGGACGGGATGGGTCCCACCAGTTCAGCAATCGTTTTGACGGGCATGCTACGAGCAAGTCATAAACTCGCAGGCACCTGACACCTACTTTCCAAACGGGAATAATGACAAAAACAGACTTAACAGTCTAACATTGTGTGAAAGCTCTCCACTACCCCAGCAGTGACTTTGATGATTACTGCCATATCTGTCTTCCCACCCCCAACGGCCTGGGTGAGATCTCTGGAGGGGCCTGGACGTGGCCAGCAATGTGGTACCCTGGGGAGTCTGCAGTGCTTGGAGCACCTGCTCCCTGAATCTTGTGACTGGTTCTAGCTTTTGTGGTACTCAGGGGTGTTATTAGGTCATAGCGACACGCGGGGTGCAGAAGACGGAGCTAACTCTGCAGTAGGGCCTGCTCAGACCGGGGAGAGGGTGAAATCACTGTTGAGTTGAGACGCACTAGAGAGTGCGGGCATTGAATTGCCCTTGATGCTTACTTATTCACTCTTGCACGCTGCCTGTTGGACTTGGGGCTCATCGCCTCCCCCACAGATCTAGGAAAGAGTACCTGTAAGAAGGACTATGACCTGGGAGGACTATTGCCAGAAGATAAGGTGGGGGATATGAGAGAGATTGGAGACCTAAATCCACAACCCTGTCTGTGTGGATGGCGGCCCTACACTTGATGACATTTAACAAGCAATCACAACCTCCAGGGAGCTGTTAGAGACTAAAATAGATATCCTGGGGTTGGACCAGAGTCTCTTAAGAGATGACCATCATCATCTGGCAGAACTTGCCACTGAGGCAGAGAGGGACTTGACCGAAGTACTCCCAGTCTTGTCAATGGCAAATGAATGCCTTGCCACTATGGAATCTAAGGTCCACATACTCAATTTGAGGGCAGAAGATGCTGAAAATCGATCCTGGCATAACAACATATGAGTAGTGGGCCAGCCTGATAAAATCAAAGGAAACAGTATGCTGTCTAACCTGCTACGCTCATTCAAGGAGGAAATGGCAACGGAAGGCCTTTCTTCCCTTTTTGCCTAAGAGAGAGTGCCTGCAAGACCTCTGCTTCCGGGGGTGCCGCCGCACCCTCTGGTGGCCCACCTATCATACTATCAGGACAGCAACCAGATACTGAATCAGGCAGGGCAAAAAGGGGAACTCACAGTGGAGAACAGCAAAGTGAAAACATTTTCTGACTTTTCCAGAGAAGTACAATGGCACTGCTCCACCTTCTTGGAGGGTAAGAGGAAATTGAAACAGATGGGAATCCCCTACTCAATGATATTCCTGGCCTGCTAGTGAATAGCCCCGTGTGATGGCACCCAATATTTTTTTATGTCCTGCAAGAGGTCTGGAGCTGGATCAACAAGCACTCACAGCCAGGAATCAGATAGTGAGTGACTGTGCAGGGCTAGATCCAGGTGCAGATGGAAAATGCACAATCCAACAGTTCCCTGCCGAAACTCAGCAGAAGCAACAGAGGGTGATGGAGGCGGTGGCATCTTTGAGCGGGAGTGGGATGAGACCCCAGTTGCCAGAAGAAGAATGAGGCGCATGCATGACGGACTCCGACCCTAGCTCCAGCATGTCAGGGGACTCAACACTGGACCTGCCTCGGGTGACACCCGGCACCTCCGATGAGATCATATGAAGGGACTGGTAACTAAACAGCTATAGGAGTACTGGTACAGAGCCATGGTGGGAAGATGTTAAGGGGGAGGGATGTGTGGAGATATGGGAAACCTGCAAATGGCTGCCCACATGACATACAGGTTTCCCTCTGGAACATCAGAGAACTGTATACAATCTCAAAACGCTAGAAAGTATTTTCTGACCTGAACATGAAAGAGGTCCACATAGTTCTTTTATGAGAGACACATCAGACAGCTATGAAAGTGGAAGCTCTGCAGCACAGATGAAGGGGTCAGGCATACTGCACAACTTAGCCTTTGCCGGGAACAGGTTTTGGTTGACAGACGCCTCAGTTGCAGGAAGAGTAGCTCTATTAAAGATGGAAGTCCTCCTGAGATTACTATATTCCTTTGTGACACTCACAGCTAGATCCCCCGAACAATGTTCCGGGGATGGATTTAATGATCGCTGCTTTTGTGTGGGGATTGTGCCGTAAAAGAATAGCACTGGTCATCTCGCAACGCCAGATGATGGAGGGGGCTAGCAGTCCCAGACTTTGAGACATATTATCTCACAGCACAACTCGAATGGTTCATGCAATGGATAGCAGGCAGACAGACTGTGGTCTGTCCCATGGGACCCTTCATCCCAGAATTGCGAAGACTGACCGAAGTACTACTGAAAACAGAGCATCCCATGGTAGATGATATGCAACAGTTCCAGGTAATGCATAAATGCTGGTACAGGATACTCCAGTCGATACGCTGCCTGGCACCATATTCACCTGATCTGCCAGTGATAATGTTAGCGAGCGTGCCCCACAACGGTACCGGGGAGGTTTGGAGGAATGAATGGAGACAGGGACGACAAGAGTGGAGGATCTGTTTAGAACAGGGGAGCTTCTCCCATTCGAGGAATCCATTCGGAGTTTGACATCCCGCAGGGCCATTTTATGCTCCACAGAGCAGTGACACCCCATTTCTGTAAGCACTGGGTGGAACACAGGTACATCAGAACCAGGGTGACACAAATGTTGCCAATATGTCACACTATCCTTATAGACTTTTAATGTGGTTTCATGTCTATACAGGGCTTTGCAGGGGGACATGCTCCTACCCCTAGAGACACTGCATGGGTGCTGGGAAGAAGATTTGGGGGGTTCTCTTGGAGAAAGACTTGGGGACTTCATCCTTGAAAGAGTACCCAAGGTGTCCAGGGATGCTCAATTCAAACTGATTAATTGTAACATACTCCATAGAGCATACTTTATGCCAGGGCACATTAACAAATACTTCAACATGACTGAAGCAGCATGCCCACGACATGGAGAAATAGCAGCAGAGCTCTTGCATATGCTGTAGACATGTCCCTCACTGGTGGCCGATTGGAAGGAAATAAAGAGGGCAGTTGCTATCACCCTGAAGAAAGACATTCCCTGCTCCCCTTGCCACTGTCTACTAAGTTAGTTCCCACACAGCTCCAAAACCAAGTCACTAGTAAATTTCAAGATCTGGCTTTCCTTTTGGCAAAGAGAGAGAGATAAGGCACTTAAAAGCCCCAGGGGAACCCTAGGTGACTGCCTGGAGGACAGAACTAGAGAAGTGGGTGGGCTATGAAGGAAGTGTATTACTGAGAGAGGCAAGATGAGGGGTAGGCTCCCTAGAAGGGGCCCTGGCCTGGGAAGCATTGGTGGATAGCCTAAAAGACCCAGAGCCCCACATTGCCGAACCCTCATCCAGTGGATCACCAGCAACTGCCACTTCTGACAGTGTGAGACATATCCAGAATTTACCCAGCTACACCGAGCCTGTTACATGCACATTAGTGAGGAAGAACACTGGGATCCACCACTGATTGTCTCCCCCTAATGTAAGAAACACAGGCATGACATTGCTAACGTGTCCCTTTATGACTACTTTATTCACTCTGGGACTCGTTTTAGGCCAATGAATCTTTTGACCCTGATGGAAGACACCTTAGGACGAGATAACTAATCAACATCAATCAATATGTCAATAATGTCATCAATATTCACCATAACAAGACAATTCAGATTAATCAATGACATTAATAAGACTCAGGAACCACCATGATCTTTCAGTAATGAATAACCACACCAGTTTAGTACGATTTTATGATGTTTATTCCCTATTGATTACAATTCTACTAGTAAGTTTATTAGGCTCAAAACCATGAAAAACATTAGCATTGTCATAATATGGCAACTCGAAAAAGACTTAATCAAAGCAAAGATCATGAACATTAGAACATAGCACGACGTCAACATAGGTTATCCTTAGCAGAGTATCATTAGAGCATTATTCAACAAAGCATAGATTCAGTCATGTGTCTATTTGCGTCCGTTTAATGAACCCCTTAACTAACCTCGAATTAGCATTGGCATGTTGGGCTTCATGCAAAACAATTTAGTAACATCAATTTGGAAAACCTCTAACTATGGTCTCTGTCAAAAGAAGCAGTTGGTACCTAGAAAGGAAAAGCAAACAGACAATTACAATTTCATTGTCATATAGTTACCCTCCATAATGGGTCAGCATACAGATTCAGTCTTCGCCCTCAGGACGTCAGTTAATTCGCCATCAGCCAGGGAATCCTACAAGACGGGTAAGAAGGGACACTTCCCTCATAAGGAGGAAAAGTATATAACGGGCAAGATAAGGCAAGGATGGTTTGAAGAGCCAAACAGCAAAGTCTCTAGGCAGAGTGACAAAGTGTCTGGGTCATAACAAAAAGTTTGCAATGGCATCTCCTAATGGCTCCTCGTGTCATAGGTTTTTATCCCTTTTCTGTTGTACAGTCCCCTAATTCCTGATTGGGTAAGGTTGGCACCCCACTATCTTCATCTAATAGGTTTCCAGTGATTTCATCAAATTTGTCACCCCATAACAGTTCTCACGTAGTTTATTGGTTCGTGTGATTGACCCCTCCAACGGGTAGAATGTCCAGCATGATTTCATACTCTCGTGGTCCTTTTCGCATCGCTAGTCAGTGGTTCCATTTTCTGTACCGGTTCCGGCGACCTTGTACCTGTAACTAGTCTACACTGTTGCATTTAGCAAAAATGTTTCCTTGAGCAAGTCGAATTTCATGAGAACGGATCTAAAACGGTTACACTCATCTTCTAGCTTCCGGGAAAGTACAAGTTCATGTCCTTCAGCAAGTCCGCACACTGTACGTTAGAAAAACACATTTAATATGAAACCGGGCAGCAAGGCCTCGACTCATGCTAACTAAGGCCTAATGATTTATTTGCAGAACTTTAGCATATAACCCTTAATATTGGTGTAAAACCATACATTAACACATTAATTCTACATCATTAGTCAGTTTCATTAATCATTGTATACATTGGCGGCCACTCCCCGTGGGCACATTTCAAGCGCACGTTTAGCAGAAACACATTAATAAATTTTCTATGCGGCATTATTATGCATTAGTTCATAAACATTTCTTATTCATTTTGAGTATAAAAGCTACGCTCTCTCAGTCCCTCCTCTGATGACACTTGTCATCACACAAAACCTTTCCCTTCACAACCTTTCACTTTCTTAGTTCGCACATTTCATGTTCTTCACTCCTTCTTGATTTTTCCCAAATTTCTTTGAACATTTTCTCCTTTTTCTTTACTTCTTTTCTTTTATTGCGTTTTGTCAATCTTCTTTTAATTCTTTTACTAATTTTGCATGATAACCATAATCCTAATAAACAAGTTAGAACAATCAATACACCCCCTATTATTTTTGCAAGTATCCCATTCCAAATATTACTAAACCAATTCCCTGCTGTAGCGATTTCTTTCCCAATCTTTTCCCAAACTCCAGGTTCCTTCAGTTCCTTCAAATCTGTACTGTCTCTTGTTAGGTTAGTAAGCATACCTCTAATCTTATTACTATTTTCTGGAATAAATGCATAACAATGGCGCTCATTAAGCATCTTACAGACTCCGCCACTCTTCGCTAAAAGAATGTCTAAAGCAAGCCGGTTTTGAAGAGTCATATCCCTCTCCGCAGCAAGTTCATTATCCATCAGGAGTATAGCCCCTGTGAAGTTCGTCAGCATGTTATCCACAATAGTTGACAACTTTCAAAACTTTATGGAGTTTAAGATAACCCCCACTGAAGGAATTATGGCTCCAAATATATCACCTACGACAGCAGCCGCTGTCTCTCTCTTTTGTCTAGCATGATGTAATTCAGACATTTTAGGAAGTTGCTTTAAGTCATCAATTTGGTAGATCTTTGGGAAAACTATTCCCAAACAACATTTCCCATACCATCCCTTTGGAAGACGGTAATAAGCATTAAGTCCACATATGTAATAGATCCCAGGGATCGCTGGATCCTGTCCATTTAACATGAATGTCCATTTACTCTGAAACAAAAACACATGTCTGCATTCAATCGTTCCCAAAAATAAAGTGTCATGATCAGATTTCAGCCTATATATACAAAGCTTTCCTACGTGCAGTGCCTCTATAGCTAATTTGCCCTGTGTCTTTATTGCAGTGTAAGCATAATCATTTGCAAACGTGCGTTTTTCTAATCCTCTTTCTAGCCTTTCCTTTAATGCTTTTCTTTTATCATCAGTGTGATCTAAGAAGCTCTTCTCTACAGGCGTTAGTAAGCCAGTTAGATTATTGCGGTGTGCATAAGCTGTTCCAAATGTCAGTGTCGGCTCAAAGAAACCCCTAACTATTTTTATGTCAATATCCTTAGCTAATTTATTTCGAAACTCAATTACAGGCACAAAAGAAAACATCACGTCTAGATTAGAGTAGAAGTATTGAACATGTTCTTGATCATAGAATCTTGTTAATAGCAAACTACAGCTTATTCCATATGTAAGCGGCAGACTATGGTAAGTAACCCCTTCTTGTACTGACAAAGGAATCTTTGTGCACACATAGCAATTCTTCGCATCCATTGTGTCAACATACTCATTCAACAGGCGATAGAAGACATTAGTAGATAGTTCCCTGTTCTAATTAGTTCCCTCATGCAAGTACTTTGTATCCTGCTCAAACCTCTCCCATGGTGTTAGTGTAGTAGTCTCAGGAGTTGAAGAATTGTTAGTCATACTTTTATCCACCAATGGCATTCCCACAATCGCAGCTATCATTACTATCGTACACATAATTCCCACACCAACAATCAAACATGCACGAGTCCTACCCTTAATACTATCATTCCTAATGTTACTCATGATCTATAAAGAATCAGAGAGCAGAATAAGATAAAGCAAACAATCAACTTGAGGATGATATAAAAGCTCTCTTTTTTTTTTCTCTGTGCAAAGTCTCTCTCCCTTAGCGAGTATTTACAGCATTTCACTCACTCCCAGGACCCTTTGTACCTTCTGTTCGCAACTCTCTTTCTTTTCAGTTTGCGATCACCCTGCAGCTCTCCTTCACTGAGATCTTCTTTCCTGGTTGTATCAACTTCTTCTTCTATTGTTTCGTTAGGGATCACTTTCTCCCTTGCAGCTTGTGGCTCCGGCCAGTTATCTCCTTTAAGTGTTTTCTTTCCGCTCGGCCTTTCAAGATGCTGAACAGTGCCCTCCTCTTGTGCTATGGTGTTTTCTCTTGATGGACCTGCAAGCATCTCAGGAGGAGTTAAAACACTTTGACCTCCTTCTGCCTCACCTCCTTCACCTTCAGGGTCAGTTATGGGCTCGACTTCAAACCCGTATCCGTCTGCTTCTGGGAGAACCTATCTTTGTGTCGGTTCCCCTGTTGTCTCGGCTGAGATAGGCTCACTGTCACCTCTCTGGATCTTGTTTACTGTTTGAGTGACTAAGCCGTCCTCAACGGGCTCTCCTTCAGTCTCAGTTCCCCTTTGATTACTCTCCGGCCCTGAGACTTCCTTCTCTGCAGCTGTTGTTTTGGACAATTCAAGTTCCTCATCAGTTGGGCACGTCACCTTCTTGGTGTGACTGGCATGTATCCAATTTGGAAGACCTGCACATTTCACAGCAGTAGTAGTTGTCAATATTACTTGATATGGCCCCTCCCAACGTGGCTCCAAACACGACTTCTTCACGTGTTTCTTGACAACAACCCAGTCACCGGCTCTCAAGGTGTGACCTGGATCACTTATCAGTGGTAATGTGGTAGTCTCCACCTGGTGAGAGAAAGAGCGGACCACGTCAGCCAGATCCTTGCAGTAGTCCAACACCATATCATCCGTGATATTCACAAGAACATTTGCAGGCACTGCGGGCAATCGCATAGATCGGCCCATAAGAATCTCATGAGGAGACATTCCTGTTTTCTTGTCAGGTGTGTTTCTTATTGACATCAGCACTAAGGGCAATGCATCTGGCCATTTCAAATTGGTAGCTGCGCAAATTTTTGCCATTCTCGACTTCAAGGTACCATTCATCTGCTCCACTAGTCCTGATGCTTCAGGGCGATAGCTACAATCCAACTTCTGTTCAATGTTTAATGCAGCACACAAGAGCTTAATCACCTCATTGTCAAAGTGTGTTCCCCTATCTGATTCTAAAGAGATCGAAACCCGAAACGTGGTATCAACTCCCTAAGCAGCAGCTTCGCTACTGTGAGACTGTCATTTCTACGTGTAGGGTAAGCTTCAATCCAGTGACTGAAAACATACACAATCACCAACACGTACCTCAGACCTCCACACACAGGCATCTCAATAAAATCCATCTGCATTCTGCTAAATGGACCTCCTGCTCTCCCAATGTGGCTCAAATTCACCACGGTCCCTTTTCCCGCATTCATCTGCTGACAGATGATGCACCTGTGACAGATGACTTCTGCAGCTTGTCTGAATTTTGGATTGAACCAATCGACTGAATAACCTCATCATGGCGTCTCTCCCAACATGTGCTTGACCATGGTAAAACCTCGCAAACTGTGACAAAAGACTGTTTGGCAAAGCCATTTTCCCCTCCTCTAAAACCCATAAATCATCAGATCTCTGTACGCATTGCATTCTCAGCCAGGAGCGTTTCTCCTCTTTGCTGGCACGTCCCTGCAACGATTTTAACTCATCTAGTGTGTCAATCACCCTTAATGCATACCCTGAGCATGTTTCATTTTCAGGTAACAATTCCCACTGGTCTTGAAACTATATACAGTTCAATGCACAAAACCTTGCGACTTGATCTGCATATCCATTTCCCATTGACACAAAGTCTTGTGATTTAACATGAGAATTACATTTCACCACAGCAATTTCAAGAGGTAACTGAATTGCGTGCAACAAATCCTTAATTCTCCCGCCATTTTTCACTGGATAACCAGAAGAGGTCATGAAACCCCTCTGGGACCATAACTGGCCAAAATCATGTACAATTCCAAATCGGTATCTGCTGTCAGTATAGATAGTGACTTTCAGGTTCTCAGCTGCGTGGCATGCCCTAGTAAGAGCAAATAATTCAGCCACTTGAGCAGAGTATACTCTTTTGAGCCATGAAGCTTCTAAGATACCAGTGATCGTACACATGGCATATCCAGCCCTCAGTACTCCTACTGCGTCTCTCAGGCATGAACCATCAACAAAGATAATGTAATCATTTTCTTCCAATTGGATATCTTTAATGTCGGGTCTCGGTTTGGTGCACAGATCTGTTACCTCAAGACAGTCATGTTCTACCTCCTCTGCATCATCAATGTCTGCATTTTCAATAGGAAGCAAAGTTGCCAGGTTCAATACAGTACATCTTTTCAAGGATACATTCGGTGACCCCAGTATAATTGTTTCATAATTAGTTAGGCGTGCATTCGTCATATGCTGAGTCTTGTTCGGGTTAACAGGATTTCAACTGAATGTGGGACCTTTACTGTTAAAGGATGTCCCATCACTATACCTTCACACTGAGTGAGGCTTTGACCAACTGCTGCAACTGCACGCAAACAACCCGGTAAGGCTGCTGCGACTGGGTCCAAAGTAGCTGAAAAATATGCTACTGGGCGGTTTGCACCTCCATGGACCTGTGTCAGGACAGACAAAGAACAAGCATCACGTTCATGACAAAACAGTACAAAAGGCTTGGTATAATCAGGCATACCTAAAGCTGGTGCCCTGCACATACTTTCCCTTAGTTCCATGAATGCCTTCATCTCTTTCTCGGACATGGTTATAGCACCCGGGCCATCCTGAATCTCCTTGACAGTCAACCTCACCAAAGGTTTAGAAATGATCGAGAAGTTGGGTATCCACTGACGACAGTAACCCACCATTCCCAGGAACATCCTAACGTCTCTCTTTGTTGTCGGGGGATTAATCTGCAATATGGCTGTCACCCTCTCTTTGGATATTTTTCTCGACCCTTTTTCAATCAGATGACCTAAGTACTTCACCTCTTTCTGACAGTACTGTAGCTTCTTTGGGGACACTTTATGTCCATTCTTTCCCAAATGATTCAGTAAGGCAATTGTGTCATACCTGCAGTCATCTTTTGTTCTGGACGCAATCAACAAATCATCAATGTACTGTACTAAAGTCGAACTGAAAGGCAATTCTAATGATTCCAAATCCTTCTTCAATATCTGATTGAAGATGGAAGGTGATTCAGAAAACCCTTGAGGAATTCTACACCAACTGTAAACCTTGTCCAGGAATTTGAAACTGAAAAGAAACTGGCTATCCTCATGAAGAGGCACTGAAAAGAATGCTTGAGACAGGTCCACAACTGTGAACCACTCTGCATCACACGGAACCTGAAACATAATAACTGCTGGATTTGGCACTATGGGGCAACATTTTACCACAATTTCATTAATTTTTCTCAGGTCTTGCACAATTCAAACCTTCCCACAAGGCTTTTTCAGACCCATTATTGGTGAATTACACGTGCTGTTCATCACTTCTTTCAGAACCCCTTGCTTCACAAAGTCCGCAATTATTTGCGTCACCTGTATAAGAACATCTTGTGCCATGTGGTACTGCGGTACCTGGTGAAACACTGCATTTGGCTTTACCTCTACCTTGACTGGTTCCACTCCTTTTATTAGCCCCACTTCCTTTCCTGTCAGGTCCCACACCTTTTCTGTCACTGTTCCCTGTAATTCGGCTGGTAAGTCAGTCACTGTGAACATCAGGACTAAAGTTATGAAAGGGTACTCCTCATTTGCAGTCTCTGTCTCTGGCTCTGAGATCTGACCATCGTCCCCTTCATCATCACTGTTTGTCTGCACCTCAATCCCTTCATTGGAACAGGTAATCGAACACCTCGTTTCACACAGTAAGTCTCTACCTAGTAGGAATACGGGACTCGAGTCACAGACCACAAATCTATGTAATCCCTTGGAGGTACCAATCTCAACTTGGACCGGATCTGTAATTGGATTTGTCAGGAACTGATTTGCTACTCCTACCACCCTTATGGTATGCCCCGAAAGTGGCAATTTCGGAACCTCTGCACTTCTGACTGTAGAGCGTGTAGCTCCTGTATCAACTCAGAACGAAACCTTATGACCCTTCACCTTTACTTCTACATAAGGACCCCTCTGATCTACTTCTAGGGACGCTGCAAGCCTGCACTCCTCACTATCTGAACAATCGTCCGACCATTCATCGTTTATTCCATCCTCACCACGCAATGGGAACTGCTGCACTGTATTATTTTGACTCATTGTTTGACCTGTGACCTGTTGAGGAAGCATCACCTGTTGCTGTCCCATTGGAGTTAATGGTATCTGCATTTGCTGTCTAGGTACCATGGGAATCTGCTGTTGGACTTGTTGCACTTGTGCTGGTTGAACACGCGGCATTTGTATCTGTTGCATGGGCTGGAGACCCTGCATCTGAACCATGTTATTCTGGAAGTTCGGATTTTGACCCCTCACTTTTGGACCCCTCACATTTTGAAATGTACAACATCATTGCTTTGTTGAACAACACCATTCTGCACCACCATTGGGCACTCCCGTTTCCAGTGCCCCACGCCCCCGCACGCGTGACATGGTGACACCTTTTTCATCCCTTGCACATCATTTTGAACCACAACAGTATTCATATCTGGACCACTGTTCACAAAACCTCCTCGACCTCGTCCTCTTGGTTGTGCCTGAAACATTCCATTTCCCTGCGGTTGCTGCTGTACCATCTGCTGTATTCCATTTCCCTGCATCACTGCTTGTGCTGCCTTAATTTGTATCACCATCACTTTCTCCTTCAACTTTCTCTGTTTCAGTTCAATCTCGTCACTACAGTATTTCGCATACTGCAACACCTCGTCAATCGGCTTCGCTTGCCAACAGATCAAATGATTCTTAATCATCTGGCTAATTTCTGGTCTCAGCCCTTCAACAAACCTGAACACAAGGTGATTCATGTCTTTCGGTTCTATGACCTCAGTACCACTATAGTGTTTGAATGCCTTCAACAACCTCTCATAGTAAGCATGTATCGACTCTTTGCCCTCCTGCGATGTTCGATCAATTGTCTGCCAATCAGTAACTTTTGGTGACACCTTTTGCTTTAGAAACTCAATCACTTTGTGATAATACCTCATCACTTCAGAAGACGGTGCTCCAGTAACCTTGTCCCTTGCTGGCTCCTCTGTCGGCCAGTCCACACCTCTCTTGCACTCAAGCCATAAGTCAGCTGGGACTATAATCTCAAACAGGGTATTTAAGTCTTCCCAGAGACATTTCGCGAGCTTCACAAACCTGTCCGTCTGCTGGTACCACTCTATCGGCTTCTCCCTCAACCTGGGATAATCATTTGTGAATGACAGGATGTCACCTCTAGACCACGATACATGGACTAGAACCCCTCCAGCTGTTTCTCTCATTGGTAACATCTTTATTGTCTCCGTGTCCGGTGCAGCTTTAGCCTGTTTTGGTTCCGGGCCGTCACCTTTCTCTTTATCTCTCTTCTTTGCCCATCTGCCCTCCCATTTCTCTAATGCTCCCCACATTTGAGCACTCTGCAGTATCTCTTTAAGATGGGCCTTCATTCCGGTAGATCTCATGTGATTGAAGTCTTTAGGCTCAAAGTCTAACCTATAGCTCCTCTTCAAATGCTTAGTATTTTCTATGTCTATGCCGTATTTGTCCGCCAAGTTTGCCAACCTCTGATGCACCCTGCTCACTTCTTTGGTTATTTTGGGGCACAGATACCTCAATTCTGCTTCCGTGCATGACTCTAATCTGTTCACCCCCATTGTTCCTTCTACTAGTTCCATGGCTTCTACACCCAGTCTCACAAAATTCAGGTATTCTTCCCTTTCTGACCTCTCTGCAGTCACTGTAGTAGTATGCGGAGTGTTGAGCTTGTCTAACCACTCGTTCAATTGTTGCGCTGTCAAGCCTTGCAACGAGACATTTCCTGACTGCACCATTGGTGTCTGTGTCGTATTTGTACTCATTACTTGTGGGGTTAGTGTACCTAACCCTGCTTGCCTCATCGTCTCCAAAGGAACCCCAATCGGACTAAAGTCCAACAAGGATCTAGACCTTTCAGCTGTCTGTCCTCCCTGTGTCATTCCCTGCAAGTTTCCGGTAGACCCTCCTCTTAATGCCTCATGGGTCATTACTCCCTGATCGCATACGCCAGGCTTACCTTGCGCATACAGCGGTACTGGTAGACCAACAGTAATTGGCAATGATATAGCAGCTGGTGACTGTCCAATTCCCAAACCCTGTGGAGCATTAACTCCCATAGCCTGATTCATCATGGCTACTGTAGCTACTGACTGCGGTCCTGCAACAGAAGTGTAACTCAGAACCACCTGTTGCTGCGGCTGTGGCAGCAATTGTGGAGTTGGCTCAATCTGCACTAACTTTGATCTTGTGTATACTGAATCAGGCGGCACCATCAAACTCGTAGTGTCTCTAATACTGGGACATCAGGATAGAGCCTCTGAATTTGTGGTGGCTGCAACTGTATCTGCGTGTCTGGCGCAGTGGGTACACTGACACCATTCTGTATCAAAACTGTATTACTTGTCTGTACTGTATTCGTGTTTCCCTTATTTTGTGTCGGATCTTCAGGACCCACACTAGTACTCTGTGCATTATCACTTATGGCATATGGCGGCGGGCGATCATGTAACAACTGAGTCCCAAAACACTGTTCGCCTACCTTCTCAACCAATTGCCTCTCACGGATGGCTGCCAATCCGTGCGCGACCCCTCTTAGCAACTGACCTATCCCAGAGCGGCTCAAATGACGTCACACTCACACACTACGGCTGACAAAGCCTTGCCGCTTGTCCTCCCCTCACAAAACTAATGCAATATATTGCGAGCACCTTTAACAACAAAAACCCAAATTTGCCGGTTTACTACAGGAAGGGTAACACAATCGCTTCAGAACTTTACAAAGATTTCACTTGAAGCCTCAGCCGCTACTGTCTCCTTCACAGCTCCTGCACCCGCAAGCAGAATTCGACCTGCAAATCCTACTCTCGACTTCTCAATGGTTCGTTCTAATGCACTTTAGAACTTGCCAAGTCTCTATCAAAGGTTTCGATCACACAATTTGACTCAAACTCGACTTGTCAACCACACCCTATTGACCTATTAAACCGCACAAATTAAGACATAAAAAAAAAGTGTCTCCTACACTTGTCAATATGCTCCGGAGTCTTATACCACAACAGGTCTGTACATCACCAACAACCACGTGGACAATTTTTGAGCACAAAACGCCACATTCACATGAAGTTCGCCGACTTCCCTACTCTCATAGTGCGGAGTACACCCACTCCTACTAAAACAACATTACCTGGCCTAAATCCACACAAACTTCACAAATCACCTGTAATATGCATAAGCTGAGCAAGCGCAAATTCTATTTCACACATACTAAAACGCCAAGAACATACCCAACTCACTTAGGCAAGCTCCGAGATTCCGGGAAAGTCATGGGGAATTTAGAAACACATCATACCCCCAATTTGCATTATTTCAAAAAACAATTCTAAACAATGGTTCTTCGTCCTAGGGCCCCCAAAGAGCCTAACCGTTGCTCTGCTACCAGAACTGCTAACGCGTCCCTTTATGACTACTTTATTCACTCTGGGACTCGTGTTAGGCTAATGAATCTTTTGACCCTAATTGAAGACACCTTAGGACAAGATAACTAATCAACATGTCAATCAATATGTCAATAATTTTTCAATATTCACCATAACAAGACAATTCAGATTAATCAATGACATTAATAAGACTCAGGAACCACCATGACCTTTCAGTCATGAATAACCACACCAGTTTAGTACGATTTTATGATGTTTATTCCCTATTGATTACAATTCTACTAGTAAGTTTATTAGTCTCAAAACCATGAAACACATTAGCATTGTCATAATATGGCAACTCGAATAAGACTTCATCAAAGCAAAGATCACGAACATTAGAACATAGCACGACGTCAACATAGGTTATCCTTAGCAGAGTATCATTAGAGCATTATTCAACAAAGAATCGATTCAGTCATTTGTCTATTTGCGTCCGTTTAATGAACCCCTTAACTAACCTCGAATTAGCATTGGCATGTTGGGCTTCATGCAAAACAATTTAGTAACATCAATTTGGAAAACCTCTAACTATGGTCTCTGTTAAAAGAAGCAGTTGGTACCTAGAAAGGAAAAGCAAACAGACAATTACAATTTCATTGTCATATAGTTACCCTCCGTAATGGGTCAGCATACAGATTCAATCTTCGTCCTCAGGACATCAGTTAATTCGCCATCAGCCAGGGAATCCTACAAGATGGGTAAGAAGGGACACTTCCCTCATAAGGAGGAAAAGTATATAACGGGCAAGATAAGGCAAGGATGGTTTGAAGAACCAAACAGCAAAGTCTCTAGGCAGAGTGACAAAGTGTCTGGGTCATAACAAAAAGTTTGCAGTGGCATCTCCTAATGGCTCATTGTGTCATAGGTTTTTATCCCTTTTCTGTTGTACAGTCCCCTAATTCCTGATTGAGTAGGGTTGGCACCCCACTATCTTCATCCAATAGGTTTCCAGTGATTTCATCAAATTTGTCACCCCATAACAGTTCTCACGTAGTTTGTTGGTTCGTGTCATTGATGTCTCCAACGGGTAGAATGTCCGGTATGATTTCATACTCTTGTGGTCCTTTTCGCATCTCTAGTCAGTGGTTCCATTGTCTGTACCGGTTCAGGTGACCTTGTACCTGTAACTAGTCTACACTGTTGCATTCAGCAAGAATGTTTCCTTGAGCAAGTCGAATTGCATGAGAACGAATCTACTACGGTTACACTCATCTTCTAGCTTCTGGGAAAGTACGAGTTCATGTCCTTCAGCAAGTCAGCACACTGTACGTTAGAAAAACACATTTAATATGAAACCGGGCAGCTAGGCCTCGACTCATGCTAACTAAGGCCTAATGATTTATTTGCAGAACTTTAGCATATAACCCTTAATATTAGTGTAAAACCATACATTAACAAATCAACTCTACATCATTAGTCAGTTTCATTAATCATTGTATACATTGGCGGGCCCGTTCAAGCGAACGTTTAGGAGAAACACAATAATACCTTTTCTATGCGGCATTATTATGCATTAGTTCATAAACATTTCATATTAATTTTGAGTATAAAAGCTACGCTCTCTCAACATGAAGAAGACTAAACAGTTCAAAATGGTTGTGAGTCGGGAGGTGAGAGGGGGGTTGTTATTAAAGAAATTGGGGGGGGTTCCAGTGTTACTAGGGACGGTTAATTGGGGATGACTACTTGTTGTATTACAGTGTGGAAGGTACTGCCTTTTGTATCACACTAAATTGAAACCCCAATAAAATTTGTTTACAAAAAAGGTTTTCTCTCTAAGAACTTACCCTGCTATGAATAGCTGCCCACATAATGTTTTTTACTTGCCTGTACTGAATATTCCTATCTGGCACTACTTTCTAGGGTGAATGCTTCTGTTACCTGTTTAACAGATAGTGTGTATTCCTAATGGAGGCACCCTCGCACCAAACATAACACCAACACTCAATACAAAAGCATTCACCTCATCTCCCCAACTAACTGTCCATCTCTTCTTTCTTCCTTATTTTCTCTACCCTTATCTCCTGCTTTTCCCTTACTTGTTCTTTGGCATGCTTTCTTCTGTCCCTCTCATCTCCTTTCTTAATCTCTCCTGACACTGTTTAATACATGAAGTAATGCATGAATCATTACCCATCCCTTAATTACACTGGTTGCACACCTCCTGTATACATCATCATACAGAACCACAATACACCAGATCAGTGCAACACTCAGCAAACAGTACCATAATAATATATAAAAATATATATATATTGTCATATATTTCACATCCCCTACTATGGCCCTAGCAAACCAAACAATAAAACCCCTTAACATTCAAAATTTCATTTCCCCATATTGTGCCAAATCAGTCTTCCTCAACTCATATCATGACATGGCACCACAGTACAATACACAACAATACATGTAACTTGCCCCATGGAAACATACTGCATACTAGACCACATACTTCAATCCAGCTGACCAGATAACTATCACACTGTGCCATAACATCCCCACATACCCTCCACATCCAGAACTCTAGGTATGCCATATCAACAGTGTGGCTGTGAACACAACTGTCACGTTTCTCCACACCAATACACAGCCAACCAAAACCTGAGCATCATCATTGCACTCCCTTTTGCTATCTACCTGACTTTTTCCTATCTGCATCATTAGACTACACACAATACTTCACTCAGTAAAGTCTTTAACATTTCACTGCATACAAACCTGCTTTGTATTATTCTCCATCTGCACCAAACACACCTTTCTTCTACCATGCAGACCAAGAACACCTCCATATACCATTCACATCCAGAAGCCTAGGCTTCCTTATCTCTTATACTAAAACTCAACAATCATAGCTCAACTCTAGACTTGATACAATATCTTATAGATTTCATCGTTAATCTCAATAGTTACCTACGCTGCTCACCCACATATCCAAACAATAATACAATATAAAACATACCATCCCACCATGTTGCATACCTCCTCAGCAGCCACCACCCATCTACAGCACATGTCCACAAACCCACACACCCAGAAACCTAAACTTCCCTTATGCATATTAGCAACCAATTCAACACCATCACTCATCACACTTTTCCACAACACAAATAACTATAACACCGTCTTCCTCAACATGAACCATACCCAATGAATGACCATATTGAAATACCACAAAACAAACTATAACTCTGTTGTTGGAAATTACCATCTTTGGGTGGTATTATCCCAGTATTTTGCCTTCACTGCCCTTATTATGTTGAGCTCGTTTTTGTTGGCTTCTAACACTCTGCACACTTTACTCCTGCTAATCAGTTGTAAAGTGCTTTTACCTTCCCTTCTAAACACAGTATAATTTGTATACACTTGATTGATCAATTTGATGTACATATAGGTGCCTAGTAAATGGTACTACATGTACCTCGGGCATGTAAATTACATGCTACAAGTGAGCTTAAGCACTCATTGTGCCCACTGAAGTACCACTGTAAAATAAGTTTCATGTCTACCACTGCAGCTTGTAGTGTAGTTCATGTTTAAATTGCCATCTCAACCTGGCAAAATAAACCTTTTGCCGGGGCTAAACCTTTCTATGGGATACCCCTATGAGTCACCCCTACAGTAGGCTCTAAAGATTCACAGACTTCAGTGCATGGTATTTAAAAAGTAGAACATGTGTACTTAAGGGTTACATCTTCTGGCTGTGAAAACTCCCCAAAGACATTTTTCGCTGCTCCCCCGTAGACTAACTCTGAGTTACCTTAGAACGTTTAAGAAATGATAACCTCAGTTTGGGAACAGCTAGAGAAATGCTTGCTCTATTCATTTGAATTGTAATTTAAAATCCCCTTCAGTGGTAAAGTCCGATTTTAAATTACTATTCTGAAAATGCCACTTTGAAACAGTTGGCATTTTTGCACCTAGGCAAATGTGCTTTCTACCAGTGTCCAGTGCCACATAACTGTTAATGACTTTCCTGTGGTATGATGTGTATTCCTTCCGGACGGGGGACGAAAGAGCCTTGGGGGTGTGGAAGAGAGTTGCTCTCCCGAGCAGGATGACCTGGGATTTGAACCCAGCCCTTCATGAACTTCGAAGGGTAGACTGAGGTCTGCGCCCAGCCCCTTCCTGACTTCTGAAGATTCCTGCCCTGTCATGGGCAAATATAGCTCACACATGGGCCTGCCTACCCGTTGTCTCCTTAGACAGATTACAGCCTTCCCTGGGAATAGGGAAGAACTGATCAGACCAGTTTAGGGTTAGACAAAAGGAGTGTCTCCCACAAACAGGTTGGCAATGAATATAAAAGTGGAACCCTCAGGACCTATCATCAGAACACTCCTGAGCATGTGGAGACTCAGAAGAAGGACTGCCCTGCTGTCAGAAGCCTTAAGGAAGACTGGGCCTGCTTGCAATGAACCATAGACCACAGATGTGACTCAACAGGTCATTTCTCTGATCTCCTGTTTGAACTACATGGACACACCAAGCTTTTAGAGTGCTTTCCTACAACTGCCCAGCTGACCAGTAGCAACTGGACCCGCCTGAACCCTACTGCTGGCCTCTACTGGAGTGAATCATAACCCCAAAAAGGTGCCTCTTCAGGTCCTGAACCCTTCCTTGGTGTTAGAGTGTGCTCCTCCAGCCCCACAACTGCAAAAAATGGACTCCAGCTTTTAAAAACAAAGGCCCATATTTGTACTTTTTGAGGCAAACCGGCACTGGCTTGCGTAAAAAAATGAATCACCGGCTAACGCCATTCCTACACACCAGACGGGCGCCTTATTTAAGGATTGACGTTAGCCGGCGCTGCGGGCTGGTCAGAGTAAAAAAAAATGACTCTAACCAGGCAGCGCCGCGTAGGGAAAAATGGGGGTTGTGGCTCTAACCGGACTTTCGCCATTTTTAGACGCACAGCCCCCATTGAAATGACTCCTGTCTTAGCAAGGACAGGAGTCATGCCCAAAATATACAAATGGCCATGCCCAGGGGACTTTTGTCCCCTGGGCATGGCCATTGGGCACAGTGGAACGCCTACCTTGCATCTCATTAAGGCAAGGTAGGTCTCCACTTCCAACAAATGACTTTAACTCCATAAATTTGGCGCTAGACGGGTCTAGCACCAAAGTATAAATATGAAGTTAGTTTTGCACCGAATTAGAGTAAAAAAAAATGACGCTAATTCGGTGCAAACAGAGTATAAATATGCTCCTCAGTTCTTGTCATTGTAGACTGGAAAAGGCCATAGGCCAAGGGTTTCTGGCCATAGCTTTTGACGCCACAAGCTCTCTGTCTGTTTCATTCAACTTGAGGAAATTGACAACCATCCAGGTATGAATAGTTGACAGATGTGCTCTCATCCAAAATATGGAGCAGGTGGAATAGTGATCAAATCTCAGAGAGAGTTCATTGCTATTTGAATAGTAGAATACCTTGACCTCAAAGGAAAATTTGTTGGACATATATGTTGAGGCGGATGTGGAGAGCATAGCCCTTTAAGGAATTTTACAAATAACTGACAGCACAGGTGAGTGGAAGAGAACATTAATAAGATTCACTGAGAAATGACTTAAATCAGTCTAAGGATAGACCAGCAGCAATACTGCTGCAAGATGGATGGCCAAGGAGGAGTGTTTGGCCATATGAAATACATAACAGTACAAAAAGTACAAAACTGAGCCATCATTTGCTGAAATGTCATAGCTTTGCTAAAGGAACCATAAGACTTTAAGATTGTTTAATGACCAGCAATGGACCATGATTTTTTTCTGCAGCAAAAAAACTGTACATGAGATTCTAAAAAAAGGAGTTAAAGACGGTTCTGACCCTTCTGAAGATAACTTGGGGTTTGTCTTTACTCGAGGAGTCTTCCTAACATGTTGCAAGCACCCTATTCCCTTTTAATTCACTCCTATAGCAACACTGTGACAGGAAAGGGGGTATCACACTCTACGTTTCCTAAGTTTAAGTTGAAAAAAATCCTTTTGTTACTTGTTACTCCCGTGTCACAACCGGAGAGTTAAGGGAGATTGGAATCATGTATTTGGTAGGAATCAACCCATACTAGCTCCCTATATCTAAAGCCAAGAAACACAAAAAAGTATGGGGTTCACCAATGATAAGGAGCTAAAACCATGAGAGATTATCCACGGGCTCCTAGTCCTCCCTGGGTGTCAAAAAGTGGAGTGTGAGTGCTGTGGGAGGCTGGTGAGTGAGGGGAGGGGGTATTTCCTTTACGGACTAGGTGGTCTCACACACTATATAGTGTCATGCTTTATCATTTGACCACCTAGCCCCACCCAGGTAGGACAGTGCCACCTGTGCGGACTCAACCTCACCGTTAAAGGAACGGCAGGGAGTACGTAAATATATTTTTATCTGGAGTTAGTGGGATCCAGCTAAGCTAAGGGGAGATAAAAACACCTAGGTAGTTACCAGTGTGTAATCTACACTTTTAATAGTGGTGTCTGCTGGTGTATTAAAAACAAGGATGGGACACCTCGGTGAGAGTAAGGACTCACTGGGTTGCCTATCTAAAAATTGGCCGACATGTTTCTGCCCTCTACGATGAGCCAAGGAAGGTCTGGGGGCATTCTTCAGGGCCTAGGATCCCTAACCATCATGCAATGTGCAGGTAGACAGTCCACCCTCAATAAGGGGGTGGGAAGGAATTTTTTACAATTGAAGGGGCCTACCTGTGGCAAGGAAATACCTCGCGGAGGCCTGGAGGAATAAAAACGTGGATAACGTTATGTGAACATCAACAGTACAACACAGCAAAACACATAATGAGGGGTGCCACAGCAAGCCAAAGTCATGCAATAGATGCGGTGAAACATATATCTACCGATAAGATAATACCTTACCCCAACATCTAAGGCTACTGGCCTCAGATTCCAGGAGGGGGAGTGTCCCCTTATAGTCACACTCTAGGGGGGGGAGAGGAAAATAAAGACATAGGCAGGGATGGTAGTTACTATCAGAAAAAAAAATCTTAGTCTGCTGGAAAACCCCCATGGGCAGAGATTACTACTGTAAAAAATGCCAAGGGGATAACAATTGGTACCCTCATAGTTAGAGAGAGACTGTAGAGAGGGGAAATCCTCTACCAGAGTAAGAAAAATCTCACAATTCTAAACCTGGGGTCAGGGCATGGTGTCTGACGTAAGGTACACTAAACTGAAAGTATTGGAGTGAGGCGAAAAAATTTAAACCAAGTTGCAGGAAAGTACAAAAATGCAGGAAAGTACAAAACTGCACACACTACTAGTAGCAACATACACTCTGTTTCAGTCAACCAAAAGTCTTATCTGTGGCGTGGCAGGAGATCAAGTTGAATATCACATAAACGATTGAAGAATGGCCGGAGAGTAAGTGCTCCTGCACTTACTACGTCAAAGGAGGTGCTCGCTGTGCGCCTAACCCAACCCCTCGCTGGACCGCTTGAGGTATGTGGTACAACGTGGGGGCGGTATATATAGTGTGAATGTAGAGGCGTTCACTCCCTACTGAAGAAGGACAGGTATCCTGTAACACGTTTAGCGATACACAGTGTTGACTGCACCCACAATGATAGAAACTAGACTTTCAACTCATCTGAGTGTTATCATACACTGCATTTAGTACAATGCATCTAGACGAATTGTGTCCTAGTATGCCAGTCAGTGTGCCCTCCCCAATTGTGATTGGTTCTTTATTAAGTTTTGGGCTGACGATCTCTAGGAAACGCCGCACTTTGGAAGTGGTACAGACACTTGTGTCCTTTACTGGGGATGCATAATAGAGCAGGAATCCTGCTGTTCAAGTTGAGGAACCTTTATCATGAACTGCACAGCCCAACCGGTACACCAATATTAGCATTGGTAAGGGCAAAATTGATCCTTGCAATCATCTATGGCTCAGCTTCATTTAGGGTAAATCAGTCCACATAGTTCATTTTTTTGCAGTTATTCCAGACTTCTCCACTTTGTGATGTTGTATTGCCTCCTATCTCCACATCTCCTAGTTCTGAAGTATATTGCTCAAATAGTTTAGAAGCTGCTTACTCTCATTCTCTCAACTTGGCAGCCAGCATTATCTTGAGCCGCACTGCACCTTTTCCGCTGCTGTTTTACAACACTGGCTTCAATGTCTTGTCATTAAATCAGCAATCCCTTCTCCCGCTTGCTCACATAGCCAATCTCATAAAGACTCATGCAGACTTACTTGGGGGTTTCTTCTGGGTAGCCAGGGGTCCGCCAACTCACTGGTTCAAGTCAATGGCACTCTTAGGCAGTTAGAGCCCGATACATAATTGAATACTGAGGAAGATTTACATACCCACCTATAGAATTAAGAAATGTTTAAGAAAATGTGAGTGCAGTTAAAATTGTTTGTTCCCTATCCTTTTCCTTTAAAATGTTAAAGGTGGATTTGAAGAAGATATTGGCTTTAACTTGTTTACATTTATGCACTTTATTTATGAACTAGTCACTTACGTATAGGGAAACATATGAAGAATAACAGCAGTTTCAGCACAAGCACTTTGAAAAGTCTACAAGGTAGTAATATCAGCCCACTTGGGCTTTCTGACTTTATTGTACAGAATTGAGGATGAATTATAACTTTACGTGCAAAATAGGAAATATCACTGTTATATATATTGTTTTCGGAAAGTTTTTTATAAGATAATTGATTTTGCTATTTTAGCACCAGTAAAAAATTTAATATGAAAATAGACATATCGGTATGCCCACTTGGGCTATATTTTGGATATTTTTTGCATTTTAATGAGAAAAAATAATAATAGGATAATGGGGATATAGCTTTACTTTTCTAATACTGCTGGAAGTATTTTACAGAAACATAAAGTGTGCTGCAAAATTATAGTGCACTGGGAAATTGCAAGAATGAATAATATAAACAAAGAATTTATGTTTCTATGTCGATGATGATGTATGCACATATAATACGGATCTAAAATGGCACCTCTGTTTTGTGAGCAAGGCTGCAGGGCAGCCGAAACGGGTCAAGAACTGGTAGCAGGAGCATGAAGGCACTTTAAAAAAAAGCTGCAGTAACTGCACCCGGGGGAGGGGCGGTATTCTTGCACACAGTGGTTGCAAGGAGGTTTGGCAGAATTGTGGCAGAGATTGCTGACTCTGCATTTGATCGACACACCTTTGCTTTTGTGCATGGCTGCAGCCAACAACTGACAAGGAATTGACAATGAATGTATGTCAGAACAACGCATGCTCGAACCACGCATGCCTTAACGACGTTGTCGTAACAACGACTGTGTGTTACCACTAATGCCTTTACCACGAATGCCTTAACTATGATTTTTCATTGTAAAGGCATTCCTGGTACAGGCATGCATGGAATGACATGCATGGTTCCAGCATGCAACCCCCTTGACCACCCACCCCGTCCCTAAAATTACCACAACCCCCCCACCCCTGCCCCTAAAACCTAAAACTACCCAGGCCCCCATCCCTGCCCCTAAAACCACCCCAACCCCCTACCCAGCCCCTAAAATTACTGTGACCCACCACTCCCACCCCTAAAACCTAAAACCACCTCAACCCCCATCCATGCCCCTAAAATTACTGCGACCCCCCACCCCAACCCTAAAACCACCCCAAGCTCCCACCCCACCCCTAAAATTACCGTGACCACCCTCCCCACCCCTAAAACCAAAAACTACCCCCACCCCTAAACCTAAACCATCCCATCCCCCCACCCCACCCCTAAAATTACTGAGACCCCCACCCCTCCCCTAAAATTACCACAACCCCCCCACCCCCACCCCTAAAACCTAAAACTACCCAGGCCCCCATCCCCACCCCTAAAACCACCCTAACCCCCAACCCCACCCTAAAATTACCGTGACCCCACCCCTAAAACCTGAAACCACCCCAACCCCCACACCGCCCCTAAAATTACCATGGTCCCCCCACTCCTAAAACCTTAACTACCCCGACCCTCAATCTGCTCCTAAAACCTAAACTACCCTGACCCCATCCCACCCCTAAAACCTAAACTACCCCAACCCCCCACCCAGCCGCTTAAACCTAAACTACCCCGCCCCTTCCCCTAAAACTGCTGCAGCCCTGCCCCTAAAACCAAAATCTACCCCAATCCCCCACCCCACCTCTAAAACCTAAACTACCCCAACCCACCACACCTGCCCGTAAAATTACTGCGATCCCCACCCTGCCCCTTAAACCACCCAAACCCCCACCCCGTCCCTAAAATTACCACGACCCCCACCCCTAAAACCTAAAATTACCCTAACCCCCACCCTGTCCCTAAAACCTAAACTACCCCAACCCCCCACCCGCCCCTAAATCTACTGCGACCCACACCACGCCCCTAAAATCTAAAACTAAGCCAACCCCCACCCCACCCCTAAAATTACCACGACCCCCACCCCTAAAACCTAAAACCTCCCCAACACCCACAACCCCCTAACACCTAAAATTACACCTCTGCCCCTAAAACTATCCCCCAAACCTACCCTAGCCCCACTTACCTGACCTCGTCCTCCCCGATCCGGAGTCTGTTTTCCTCTGCCTTAACCACGGATGTTTGCTGTTTCTGACATGCGTGGTTAAGGCAGAGGAAAACAGAGTCATTACTCAGGAAAGCGTTGTTCCGCTTCCGTGGACAACGACCCGCGTTGTTCCTGCATCGTTCTTTAGGCTGCTTCCCATTGAAAATATATACACACACATATATATATGTATATACATATAGGTGTGTGTATATATAGATATACATATATTCACTGAAAAAAACAAACATAATAGAAGCCCGGGGGGGCCTGGCCCACCCAGAAACCCACGCTTGTATTTAAAAAAAATTTGCCACAAATTCACAGGAAAAAAATTTATTTAAAAAATGCTTTTTTGCTCTGGAGAGTTCATTTGTGACCCCACTACCAGTACTAAGGGGTCAGGGTGTCCCTACCCTGGCCCCTTTTATTTGTTTTTTGAACTTTTTTTACTGGGACTCGGCTGAAGCCAAGTCCCAAGATGGCTGCCAGCACTTCTTGGTTTGAAGTGTTGGCAGCCAATAAGGGCTGTGTATTTCCCTGCACAAGCTTGTCTTTGTTCGCGAATACTTCACGGCAGAGGTATATGAATTTGAATTTCCCTACATTTTTCGAAAAAAGTACTGAACGGATTTACACCAATTAACAAAAAGCACAATCTGCGTACCGACAGCTAGCTTTCCACCACATTTGGCGCAAATCGGTCAAGCGGTCGGGCTGTAGACGTGTTGACAGATCCTATGGGAATTAATATGGGCAACGCAACATTTTTTGACCCCCCCTTTTTCTCGGCCCCCACTTGACGGATCAGCCCAAAACTTTCCATGCGCACTAAGAATCACAGGGACACTTTTTTTGGGAAAGTTTGTGAAGATTTGTCAAAGGTTGAAGAAACAGGCAAGTTAAAAAACACTTTGTCTATGGAAACACGGCCTAACTGTAGGTGATATATATATATATAAATATATATATATATATATATATATATATATATATATATATATATATAAAATAATTGTTGGCCTAGCTCTAATTATTTTACTACATGTTTAGAAGGACTTTTCAAAGAATGATTACAGCGGTATGTTGTGAACTTCATGCAAAGTGATAGTGTCTCTCACACTAAAATATGGTGTTGACTTTGTGGTTTTAATGTCTTAATGAAATTTATGATTGTTACAGTCAAACAAATAAACGTATTCTTCTTCTTAAAAAAAGTCCTTTTTACTGTAACCCCGTGCCATTGCCACTGTACTAACTAGTAAACAATTTTAACATCCTGCCTTCTCTTTGATTAATGCTTGTAAACATGTAATCGCCACATGTGTGATGAATATCAAAGTCAGTAGCTCAGGCCCTTACGCCACAACGTCTCACAGAGCAGAGAACATTAAGAGACCACTGTATACTAATGTAAAGCTGTTCATGAGACTCATTGTCTAAATCATCTCTTTGGGTACAGTATTTAACCTATCATATAACATAACTATATGAATATTTGTTAAAACAGTTTGTGTCTGAATTCATATATCCGCTAGTCAGAGATACTGATTAGGTCTGTGTCATCATCTACATTTTGTACACATAACATCTCATTTCTAATGTGAGGACTAACATGCTAGCATCACTTCCCACAATAAATTGACATGCTTCAATTGATAAACCTACTTATCCATTCAGCCCTATGAGAATGTCAATCTGTAATAGCACATGATGAGAATTATTCTTCTGAAATCATTGCAAAGATTGCTAATCATTGAAACCCAATCCGCCTCACGGGCGTATTATGAACACACTTCCAAAACTGAAATCATTTAGAGACAAACTCTGTTTGTAAATAGAATGAATCCATTCTGTGAGTCTCGCAGTTTAAGCTGGACTCACTCTTTATTAAGGACATTTTTTTTTGCTTTGCATGACCCTGCGCTGGTCAATATCCCTCCGTCTTCCCTTCACCCTGGCATTAATCCCATATGAATTTTGTTTTCGTTTCTATCTGAATATGAAATAGAGACACAAGCTCACCAGTGTGTGGTAAATCCTGAACCTGATACATTCATGTACTAAACCCACTTGTTAATGATCATAACTAACATGAGGCTCATTCAGGAACTCATGTTAAATTGTTTCACATCCGAAAGGACTAATGGGTGTTCCATGACTACTTACTGAGGGACAACTGGCCACACACTTCACTTTGAAAACCATTACACTTACCACATATACTAGATAACGGAGGTAGTCTGAAAATGAAAAAATAAAAAGCTAAAATGGCGTTGGAATGTCTGAACTAAATGGCAGCCCTTCCTATGCCAATGTCAGCTGGCTTTCAAGCCGCAGCTGTTTCAGGTGGCAGAGGTTTTCTCAGTGGCAGAGCTGACAGTGGCTTTGTCATCAGGCAACCTCAGAACTGCTAAGTGAAGCATATAATTTGTTGATGTTGCTGATGTGGTAACATTTTTAGCTTCCAGATTGAAGTGACATGAAGAATGCCTCCTTGAAAGCACCCAAGAATGTCATAGGATGGCAACGGAGGAGAATTAAGATGAAAACAGTCTGAAAATGAATTGCCCTACTGGCACTAGGGAGAAGATAGTAGACCCAAATAAAAGCCCTGTACACGCTATACGTAGTTGAATGGGGACAAAACCAATGTCTTGAACAGTTGGGACAACAAAGTCTGCTGGCGTAAGAAGCTATGCCCAGAAGACAGGAGACCCTTGTTACTCCAGTCTCCAATGACGAGGTCATGGGTTACATGGTCAGTAAGATCTATCCCTGAAACCTCAGATGCAAAAACCGATGTGCTCCTATTTTTTTCATCCGTACCTTTTGCACAAAATTATGTCATTTATTTCACCTCTGTTGAATGCTATGTTCACCACTATGTCTGGATTACGGTAATGCAGCTTATCTTGGTCTCCCTGAGTCTGTAGTCAAGACGTTACAGCGGATACAGAACCTGGCCATTGGCTGGCATGAAGCCTATATAAACTTGACCATATCTGGGCAGGCTGGTGATGCAGCACTGGATGGTGATGAAGCAGTGCATTCCCTTCACAATCTTAGTCCACTGTGTGCCCTACGTGAAATGACCAGATTTCCTGAGCAGCCCGCTGGTGCCCTTTGCCCCAGTGAGGTTACTCACATCTTACATGATGTGCCTCTTGAGAGTCGTTTATTTCAGACATGCCCATTGTAGTGGGAGAGGGTTCCTTGTGTTGGGTCCCTTACTCAGGAGTGGCCTGTGGGGATGCATCCTACCGATGTTCATCTTAGGTTTAGCAGAACAGTAAAATCATATCTCTTCTGCTAGCTGTGTACACAAAAGGGTGCATTTTCTTCAACACTTAAGAAAAAGAGAAACAAATGTCTTATCGTTGGAAAGAAGAGAGAAGACAGATCCCTGGCTTCGCAGGAAACAAGAACGCAAGAAGGGCAGGATAATAGATGTAGAAAGATGGTGAGCATCACACGCACACAAAAAATGGCTAATCTGGGAAAGTCACAAAAGATGTTTCAGATATTTTCTCTGGCATATGAATTTGAGCCACTCATAATTTTATTTGGGAGCATTCAAATAGATTATGGTTGTTATGTATCCACTCCTGGACACTTGTTGCCGTTCCTGGTGGAGAGAGTAATTTAGAACCCATCCTTTATACGTCATTATTGTGCAGTTTCGCATTTATTTCTAACATTATATTTATTGTGTGCCTTAGATAATATTAACGTGTGTGAACACTTAAAAACATAATTGAAATGTAACCATTGAAAAACTGAAGCCTTATAAACATGCGCGTATTCATTTAAAATGCTTAGGTGTATTCATTATTCAAGTTTTATATCTACGTTTCATAAGTAAATATGTATTCTTTTATTAATGTTCCGCATTTATTTTGAGAGTTATAAGTGTGCATGTATAACAATGTAATCGAAATGCACATTAAATGTTTAGTTGAAGTTAGCCTGACTAAAGGCCTTAATGTTGAAATGTATTTTGTTTGGTTAGCGTGTTCTTTCCTTTGCAGGTGCATTTCAGGGCGTCATTAGTTAGAGAAGAGGAATATTGTTATACGTATTCATTTTCCTGATAGTAAGGCCTGAGAAGAGAAATCTTGGCAAGAGATGTGAAGACCTAATGAGCAGCTGAGGTCTCCTATTCATTGCGTATCAGGAACGGAAGATGATTAAGGTTGCCTTAATTGTCTGAGTTCTGCAGGATGGGAAACTTAGGTGATGTTGCAAATGAACACCATGGACAAAGAGACAATTGGTTGCTGGTGAGGAGGGTAGAGATACGATTATTATTGAAAGTTCTGTTTGATGTAATTATTGCTTTCTCTGTTAGAAGTTAGTGCAGATTCTCTCAGACTTCGAGGGATACATACTTCCCTACTATCTTTAAATTTACAAGTGTGAAGCTGTACGCTAACACATCTCCTTTGTTGGAAGACTTCTACTGGAGTCTTCCCCATTCTGACACCTTCTTGCATTTCCAAATTTCCCTAAGACTTCATTCAAATTATTCTCAGTCCTTATTTAGAAATCTGATTAGATGATTTTAGAATCATTCCATGCTTAGAAAAGAGGAGTTTTGTATGGAGCACATTTCTAATTCTGAGTTTCTGCACTGGAATAGCTGTTACTGCTTTTGTATCTTAATCTATTAAGACTAAACCAATTGCAATATTTCAGCTCGCCAGCTGTGATCCTTTATTTATTTAATATTTTCACCACAACATATATTGAAATGATCATTGATTAGAAATAAAATTACTTAACTCCAATCACTGATTCCTGGTCCTTGTGTGGCAAAATAGACGTCTCAGTCAACTTAAAAAGATCCATCAGATGAGAAATTGTGAACCATGCTCTTGCGCACTCAAACTGGTATTTAGCAAGTTTGGCTCCGCTCTAGATTTTGTGTTAAAAAAAGCTAAGATGTGGGTAATGCTGTGGCAACTCACGATCCCAGCATCCCTGCACGGAATGTCACCTCAGTTACAGTGGCGGCTGGCTTGTATTCACAGTTGGAGGTTGGGGGGTTACAATTATATAAAAAAGAAAAAACGGCACTTCCCTTACTGCATTCTCCTGTCCTCTTGTCTCTCCTTCTCTCCTGGAAGCTCCAATGCAGGACCCAGGAAACTGCACTAACCATTCCCGGCGCTGCTTTCATGCTGGTAACCAGGGTGAATGAAGCATCAGGATTGGAGGGAACGGCCTCTCTGAGGGCTCACAAGACCACTGGAGGTCTGTGCTTTCTCTAACCCAGCTGTCTTAAGAAAGCTGGGTTAGAGAAATTTAAAGTGCACACGTCAGGCTGGCCATCACTAGAGGGTCACCCGAAGGGACATGTGCACTTTAAACATAGTGCGCAGCTCCCTGCTGCCACTAAGCGGCAGTCGCCCCATCCCGTCCTGACACACGGTTCAGGACGGGGTGCTGAAAAATATAATGGTAATAAATAATTTTTATTACTACTTTATTTTTCAGTTCTAGGGGCATTTTTTCAGCCAGGCGATGCTCCTTCACTCTTGTGGAGGGGCCGCCCCTGCTCAGTTAAACACATGAAAGAAAAGAGAAGACAGCAATAAAGAGTTGCAGGATTAACAATTTGCAGGACAAGCTTTTAAAAAAGAAGAAGAGCAACTGCTGTAAAGTCACTAGTGAGATCTCTACAAGAGTCACCCAACATCTTACTTATACAGGGGCATGGAGAGATCCAGCAACGTAAAGCAGAAGCACAGGCTAGAGGGCTTCTAAGCGCTACTTTTATAGCTATCTATGCCAATCAAATGAGTGCAGCTAGCAAGTCTAACACTTTCCAGAGGGGTGTAAGGAGGGAGGTTTACCCTAAAATATTTTTCTGTGCCAACGTGTAGGTGTACTTTACACATGCTTTCTCATTTCTAATATAAGGACTAACATGCAAACATCACTTTTACCATAAGGTATCCGGCTTCTATTGTCAAAGGTACTTGCCCATTTAGCCTATAGGAATGCCAAGCTGTGATAGTACATGATTGGAATTACGTTATTCCGACATCATTGCAAAGATGACTTATTTTTGAATAAATTCAGCCTCACGGAGGTGTCGTGAACACACTTCTAAAATCGAAATAATTTAGAGCAAACTCTCTCTGCAAATAAAGTGAGTCCATTCTGCATGTCTCGCAGTTTAAGTTGAACTTCACTCTTTATTAAGGAATAATTATTTTTCTTTGCATAAATCTGCGCTGGTCAATATTCCTTCACCTCCCTTTCCTCCTGTCATTAATCCCCTATGGATTTGGGGCCAGATTTAAGGAAAGTGGTGCTGCACCCAGTGCAGCGCCCCTTTCCTTTACCCCTTAGCGCCCCCCTACCGCCACCATGTGTGTGCCATATCTAAGATATGGTGCACCCTGACAACAGCATCAAAAAAGAAATGTTGACGCTATTTGTGTACTGTTCAGGGTTAATGCCAAAATGTTGGTGCTAACCCTGAACAGTACATAGCAGCCCACTGTAAACAATGGTGTCCCCCTTTTTAACACCTGCTTTGAGCAGGCATTAAAAGTGCCGATAAAAATGGCGCAAATAAATCTCTTAGATTTCATTGTGCCATTTTTTCGGTCCCCCTAAAGGGAGAACGCCTCCTTTGCATATATTGTGCATGGCGCATTCATAATGAAGTGCAAAGGGTTATAAAGTGGTGCAATGCATGTACTACGCCACTTTGTAAATATGGCGTGGGAAAAAGGCAATTTTAGCACCGCCTAAGCGGCAAACAAATTACGCTAAGGAAGCGCTTAAGTGGCACTAGGCCCGCTTAAAAAAGGGCCTTGGTTTTCATTTCTTTGGGTATATGCTACAGACACAAAAGCTCACCAGTGTGTGATATACCCTGAAGCTAACACACTTTCGTGTTCTAAATCCTTTTGCTACAGATCATATCCAACGTGAACTCCATTCTCAGGTTAAATTGTTTCATATCCCAAAGGACAAATGGATATTTTAAACTGTTTTTTAAGATTTTACAATGAGTGACACGGTATCCGTACTGTGAATGCCTTGTCAATTGTGCATACCCTTACATGACAGACCTCAGGAATGTGTTCATAGTGTACGTAATCCGCAACCAGCGTCTGTGATTATTCTCAATCACTCATTTAAAACTACATGATCAATAACTTTTTCAATCAGTAAACTTGTCCACTTCATTCCACTCGCTACTAGCTTTATACTTTGTCTATTATCCACCCACTCCATATCCCCAGCCATTATCCTACGGCTGCACTGCAAGGCTTTTACATAGTGTCTCAGGTGTGAGGGCCCAAGGGCACCAACTACTCTGCCTTTTAGTGCTTTCAATGAGTTCACGTCCCTACCCCGTTTTCCTCTTCCACAAAGTCCGACACTGCTTCCACCCACAGATCTACTCCTGGCTTCTTACGGACTCCCTTCTGTTCATCCCTCAGCAAGGCAGAGCCTCTGATACAGCATAACTCTGTACCACCCTCTTCCATCTGCAGTGTGGTGGACCTTCCACTGATCTTCAATGTGCTACAATGTCGCTGCGAGCCATGACAAGAGCCAGGTCCAGGAATCTGTTACCCGCTTTCTTTTCCAGTCTACGTGAGTACAGTCCAGCAGGCACACCTCCATACTTAAAAACTCCTATATTAAGGATGGGCTCCATGTCCTCTTCTACCCTGGCCCTGAACCGCTTTTCAGCTGGGCAACTCCATATCATACACACAAAGTCAGCAACCAGTAAAAAGCAACACGGCCATCGCTTAGTATCCATCTTTCACTCTATGAGCAGTAAGGTATCTTGCATGAATATAGTTAAACTGTGTGTATTTAAATCTATTGTTCATGAAAATCTTGTGTACACACTCCAGGGTCAGTTCCCTTTCCTTCTCAGTAAATTTCTTGAAGATTCCAGTGAATGATAGTCACATTATCCCTAGCCAACATTATTTAGGGTGCGTGGGCTCTTCTGCCACCTCACATCACAACCGATGTTCACCATTCATTCCCCTTTCATTTCAGTCCTGCTTACTGTCATTGTGTCAGCATCAAGGAATTACCCCTTCCAACAGAGCCACTTAACCAGGATTCTGATGTCCTTTATATTGAGGGTCCACATCCATCCTCATTGCCAAATTGAAGTAAGGGTACAGCATCACTAGAATGGGTTAAAGGTGAAGGAGCAAAAGGCCTATCTCGTGATAAGTATTTTTATGGTAAGCCTTGGAGTTGCTGAGTTCTCTGGGGTGCGTTCCAGGCTCCCTGTACTGTCCCATATTAAGTATGATTTTTAGCTGTACAGACTCTCAGGGGCAAAACAGGGAGATTACTCTGGGATTCCGTCTAAGGAGCAGTGCTGAATTTGTGCTTGTTGTTCCCTGTGCGCAGCACCGGCACTTATTTTTGAGGGCCGGGGCTTATTTCTCTGCCTCAAGCATTTGCCGCAAGCAAAACACACATATGGGAAAGACGGAGAAAAGGAAAAACGAAAAAGCGTCACAAAGGGAGAAATTAGAAAGCTGCAAGAGTGAGCTGAAGGGGCAGGGAGTGGCTTTATATGTGCTCTCACATTTACCTGCAGCAGCCGCGTGCTTAAGAGGAGAGCTTTGAACACCGGCACCTTTTTATTTACAAATTAAGCACTGGTAAGGATGAGTGATCCTTTCTGATAGAATGCTGTGGAATTATTTCAATTTTATTCTTGGAAGGCCCCCTTGCCATTTTGGGTGTTTAATTGGGAGGATTTCCTTCTCAGCAGCATCACACTTATTTCCAAATGGAAGCTTGGCGCTTGCTTGAGACTGCAATGTCGGATGACATATTACTCACACTTGCAGATCTACCTACTTCACTCTCGGCACTCATGTCTACTATTTCTCACTTCTCAAACATTTCTGGATACAAAGTCAATTGGAATAAGAGTGAAGCTCTCCCATTGTCCCGGGGCACAACAAAAGCAGCCATCCTAGGCTACAATTTTCAATGGAAAGCGGATCGCCTGAAGTATCTAGGTATTTATATCAACACTGGTTTAGAACGTATGATTCAAGATAACTTAGATCCACTCATTGCTAAAACGAAGTCAGAATATGAAAAATGGTCCCATCTTAACCTGTCCTTTTGGGGTAGAGTCCAGGCAGTGAAAATGATTATAGTGCCTCGTTTCACATATGTTTTAGGTATGTTACCTTTGACAGTTAAAATATCAATACTGCGAGACATTGACAAAGGTATTAAAACCTTTATTTGGGGATCTCTGAGACCTAGACTCAAAATCACAAAACTGATTGCTCACAGGCGATCTGGTGGCCTTAGTTTACCATGCATTGAACATTACTATACAGCCCTCCATTTATCTCAATTGGTTTATCTTTGGCCAATACAGGATGACCCCCCACTATGGGTTCTCATTGAAAAGCAATCTTTAAAGGTATCTTCAGGTTTGCAAATGTTTTATACTCATAAATCACCTGCTTTACAAAGTTCTAACCCTATTATTCAGTCTATGCTTAAGATTTGGATACACTCCCACAAACTCCTTAAGAGTAATCCAAGGCTACATAATAAGGCTCCCATATGGCATAACGCTGATATTAGAATAGGGAAACAGACAATTTCCTGGGATACATGGGCGAGAGCAGGTATTCTAATGCTGGATCATTTATTCACTTTAGAAGGCAAGCTTAAAACCTTTATGATGCTTCAGATAGAATTTCAACTTCCTAGCTCTCAAAAGGGGAAATACTTACAATTGAAACAAGCTCCACTTAGTAGACTAGGACCATTTCCGTGGATACCTGAGGATTCCCCAGTCGTACAATACTTAAAAACTTGGGGGAAATTGAAAGGAGCGGTCTCTGGATTTTATAATCTCATTGTGCATAAACTACATTCATCACCATTACTAGCACAACTCCACGTCAAATGCAAGGATTACTTAATGTAGCGTATTCCAATGAGGACTGGATGGATGTTGTTATGAACATGGATAAATGAATCAGAGAGGCAAGAATGAAATTTACTCTTTTCAAAATTCTTCATAATTGGTACTGGTCACCACAAAAACTCAAGGCAGCAGGTTTACTACACCATTCTACCTGTTGGAGGTGTCCTCATGAGGACTGTGATATCCTACACATTTTATTTCAATGTCCAGTTTTGACGGAATACTGGTCTTCTATAATTTCCTCTATACACAGAGCGATACATGTGCCCATTCCTTTAACAGAAAAATTAGTTATATTACATGATGTTACTGATCTCCCAAATCTAACAAACCATACAAGACGATTGATTGCTATTGCACTCACTGTAGCAAAAATTTGTATATTACGACATTGGAGAACACCACAACGTCCTACACATGATGAATGGCTTATTGCAATGTATAACATGGCATCATATGAAAAGCTGATTTACAGATTGCAAGATAATGTGGGGATTTTCATCAAAATTTGGAAACCCTTTATAGCTAATACATATTCTATTAATATTCGCACGTAAACTTTTTCTCATTCTCTGTCTCCTATCTTTATTAAGACTTTTTTATTATTGTTTTGAGTCATGCTGTTATTAAGACAATTGACATCTCGCCCATTAACACTGTTATTTTAAGTAGGACTTACTGTTCACCAATTCAACACTGTTGAATTGGCAGGAATATCTCCATTTGAAATGTTATATATGTGGATTTGCATGATATTACTATCACGACTGTCTTCTAACAACCTATAATATATGGTTTAATACATATTGCATAATTCTTTCTTTCCAGTTTTTCTGTTATAGGTCTACTTCTAAGAGTTAATGCACAGTTGGATGCCTTATAAATAATCTCATATATTGCATTTACTGATATACGTAATGTTTTTGTTTTTGTTTTTTGTGTTTAGAAATCTGAGAAGTTAATATTTCATAATATTTTTCATATAAGGCCATAGTTTGATGTATTGTTTCTCTATTTAGCACAGTCTGTATATTGACATGTACTTCTCAATAAACATTTTCAAAAAAAAAAAAAAAAAGAGACTGCAATGTATTGCATGTTAGCCAGGCCTCGGGTAAACGTTTTGGAACCCAATTAATTTATTGCAGTTGCGCATCCCTCATTTAAATTGCTAAACTGTTTGTGTATTCTTTTAACTGTGCTTTACCTAACCGCCCTGAATTTTATTTTTGGTGGCTAAAGCATCGACCTGAAAATAGAGCCTTATAAAGGCTGCAAATGCGTTAGTGGTTATTTGGCACCTCCTGAGTTTACAATACTGGTGGGAGTGGTCATCTTAACTCAGGTGGTGTGGAATTAAGAATGATTCTGAGTTGAGCTCTTAGAATTTCCTGAGAAATTAGGACTAACTGGGAGAATCAGTAATTATGTGTCCAACCCCCTTAAATCCTCAATTTGTTCTGATATTTCCTCCAGAGATTTCTGTTGGTTTCAGCAACCGAAATCTCAGTTAGTAAGAATAGGTATTATGGCGTTCCTGCAAATCGCATTATTCTGATGGGGCCGGTAACCACATTTACAGGCCCCACTGGAATTTAAAGGACCACATAATGAGGCCCTGAGTGGTTGGACCTATAGGTTGAAGAGGCTGAGCAGGCTGTGGACCTTTGAGGAATTTAACAAGGAAACTGGCAGCCTTTTGTGAGTTGAAGGAAGAGATTTGTAGTATCTGAGAGGGCTAGAAGAGAAAGGACCTGAGCCAGGGTAAGAGGGTAAGGCTGGCCTTGTATCTCTGCCACTGCAAGAAAGCGAACCAAGATGGAGTGGTCAACCTATTCAATGCTGAATCATATATGCGTTCTGTCTATTCATTTCATTTCTGGTCATGCGTAGGTCAATAAGAGTGGCCACTAGTGCTGATTTGTTCCCAAGGGATGAGAGAGAACTCAGAATGGGACCAGCCTATGAATACCTGACATTTAAGAAGGTTGTTCAGACATTTGCCAAGCCTTTTCTTCATAATAGTTGGTATAACTGAAGTCTAATTAGTATGTAGTTAGTTGTGACTGCAAGATATCAACAGAGTTACTTCAACAAGGGATCACACTCCTCTCTGTCTCAGGACACGCTGATCTACATTATACAGCATCTCTGATACATTCCAGTGCAGCCTATACACAGTGGTGTAATGAAACAAAAGTGCCCCCACCTGCAATGTACCTGTAGGTGGGCCCCGGACCCAGTAAGTGCCTGTCGCGCGTGAACAGTGTACTGCGCTGAGGGAGCACCCTGGAACTGGCAACAATGCATTGAGGTCTACTTGTCACAAAAAGAAGCGCATTAGCATTTCCCAATACAGAATTGGCCTTGAACAAAAACCTAGTTGGACAAATTGGTTTTTGAAGTATCCTGGCCTTTGCTAGGCAATACAGTCACAGGACCTCATGGAACTGCAGAAAAGAGCTGCTAGAGTGAACTAGTACTCTGGGTGACAACGGTTTCTCATGCCAGTGCTCATAAAAGGACTACCATACAGGATGTTGCATCATCATGAATGTCCACTTAGAGAGTCTCTTTACTAATTAGGTGAATGGCTGGCAGGCATACATTTGAACCAGTCTTGAGGCAAGCAATTTTTCACCCTCAAAAAAATAATTCTTGAAGTTCACAACCTGGTGATCTGAGCGAATTGCAGCAAATCCTAAAATTATATAGGTGAAGTGGACTCTGCAGTTGGGTGTATGCTCAGGCCTTCTAAGAAGCTTATCAAATCAGAGAACCCCTAACTAGGCCACCTTAAGAAAAGCAGGTGAGAACTCTGAACGTTTTGTGGTTTGCTTAAGTGTAAATGTGGTAACTGCTGCTATCTTTCTTGCCAATGTTAACTGTGGTGCCACGCTCTGCCACGTCTAACATGTAACGTCCACTCTCATGTCTGGCATCATAAGCGAGAAATGCTCAGCTTTGAAAATGTACATTTTTGTATTATTTGGAATGCTAAAGGTGCACTCTCCCATGTTCCATATTTGCACCTGCAAAATCACTCTTTGTTTCAGTTTTGGCCATGTCGTTGTTGGATGAGTGTGAATATTCTCTCCAATCTCCCACCAGGGGAAGAGACATAAAAACAGCCATTAGTCTCACCTGTCCCCGTTTTCCCTTCTACCCTGCCACCTCCATGGGATGATCTGTGGCACTAGGCCAGCACACCCATCAGCTTTTTCCTGGTTGTGAAGGAGGAAAAGAGAATAGAGAATGGGAGCAAAGAAGTCAAAGCAAGAGCAAGCTCAGCAAAGGGACTCCCACCTATGCAATGTGCCACCAGTATCGCAAAAGCACATACAGATATATCAAACAGTGGATTGGACTCACTGACAATGACAGGAAGAAATCCTTTCAGAAGGAAGGTAACTTTGATCTATAGTGCTTGAATAACCCTAGAAAAAGCCTAAAAGAACCCAAGAGTAAGGTATATGCTGATCAATAGGCAGTCTTCCTAAATTGGCACGAGGAAGCTAACATAGGCAAATATGAGTACCAGAAGGAAAATGTTGAAATGTCCCTGACAGGCAGGGAGAAGGCTCCATAAGCACCAGATGCATTTGTCTTTTGCTTTGCTTTCAACAATAATGAGAGTATACCAGCTGTACTTACCAATGCACTTCCATTACTGAGCTGGCCATAAGACAGGAGCGATCTAAAAAATGGCAGAGTCATTCTCCATGTGGGTGAAGCCCAGGGCCTCCACCGAGCTGCAGATTTTCCATCACATTCCAAATGCCCCACACTAATATTTCCAAATAGCTAATGATGTTTCTCAGGGGAAATCATAGAGTGTACGTGAATCAAATGACTATTGAGCAGTGATTGGAATAAATCCCCTATTTTGATTCTTTGGGGGGATATGTGTATCTGAAACTAGAAGTTGGCATTCCCAAGTTAAGTAGAAACGTGTGCTTATGATCAGCTTCATCTGATAGTCATTTACTGGCTGTCCAATAAAGTAGTAATAAATATGTATGATGCAACAGAGGTACCAGCCTTAAACTGTGGCATATCTGTGGGTACCACTACTCTGCCAACAATTGTATGTGACTGCGACTAGTCCTTCTTAAATCAATGGAAGCTGGGCCTTGACTAGTGGAATCATAAACAAGCATATGACTGAATAAAGGGCCTGGTATATCAAAAGGTTTTCACCACTTTATGTCTATGGGAAAATATGTTAGTACATATGGACCTATGTCTGGTATTAAACTGCACAAAAATATGGATGAATCCTACAGATTCTTTGCACTGACAAACACCGAGAGACCTAACTGGTAGAGCAGAATTAGAATACCTACCTTAGTTTATGTCTGTAAGTTGCCTGGCGTTGTCTTCTGATACTGGAACGTATTGCATCACCCCAAAAAATGTTTAAGACGGATGGCATTAAAGCCAAGGCCAAACATTGGCATTTGGTTGCTCCAAATAATCATTTGCAAAATGGGAGACTGTTCAGTATGAGGAATAGCTCATTTGAAGATAAATGTATTAATGTTAATCTTATTTGCATTGCATACATTGCCCCCTCAGTACTAAGAATTTACTCTAGGGCCCTCCTTACCAGTCATTAATCCATACTGTATGCGATAACTCTCGCAGCTGATAAAAACCAACACAAAGATGTTCGGAAATGAATTGACCTCCCCATAGTCTTTCAGCAGTCTTTTCTCTACTGCTCATGGACTGGGGGAGGGACACACACACTGTTCATTATGAATATGACAATAGAGCTCCTCCAATTTACCTAACACGTTTGTCCCCTTCAACTATTCGGTTGATCAAGATTGACAAGATGACGATCAGGCAAGCATAATCCTTCCTCTTTGTGACGGTCCATGAGCATACGCTCTGAGGTGGTTCATTGGGTGCACTTTGAGTGGCATACCTAGCAGTTGTCACCGGGCAGTGAACAATAGTTCTCTGGGACTCCAGGCACTATGTCCTCACCCTGGTGCGGTGCTGGTGCTCCTAGGGCTCGCTGCGTGGACTGCTCCCTCGACGGCTTCTTGTTGTGTGGCAGAGATCAACTATGAAGCAGGGATCTTAACCTGGAATGCTGCAGGTATTACATCTAAGTTAAACAACCTGGACTGGAGGCGGCTCATCTTGTGTCTTCAAGAAACATGGACTGTGGGCACTTTTCACATAAATGAGCTTTCTTCATATTACACTGACACTATCACCTCTAGACATGGTAGAGCAATGGGGGTTTAGCAACATCAGTGTCAACGACCGTACCGGGCAGTGCGAGAAAGGTGTTTTAAACTCTCAATTGTACCAATTCGTTAAACTTGGTTGCCGAACGCGGGGTCACAAATCTGTTTTTATTAATTTTTATAAAAATCTATTCCAGTCTAGCAGTAGGGTGCTTGCAGATCTGGAAAAGGATTTGAACGAGTTTCTAAATCTGGTAGACCAAAACCTATTACTAGTATGGTTAGGGGATTTGAATGTGCATAGATGCGTGTATGCTACCAGAGATGTCTGTGCGCTTGAGGATGTTGACAGGACTATCATGCCCCTTCAGGCCGTACCCCCTACATTTTTAGGAAACGGTTATACTATCATAATAGATTTCAGATTGATATAAAGAAACTGTGAACTATTCATAAACAATTTCTTAGTACTTGTGAAATGCATGAGCCATCATAAACCCTTATCCTTGACGTTTAAGGAAGGTGGAATTTCTGAATGCCCCACTCAGGCGCTAGAGATTGTTTGCCAGAGTGGTTACAGTTAAATGGGGGAACGTGATCCTGATAAATTACTAAGGTGTGTATATATAAATATATATATATACATATATATATGTGTATATATATATATATATATATATATATATATATATTTATATATATATATATATATATATATATATATATACACATATATATAATATATGTGTATAATAATAAAAGTCTTGTGGACTGCTGCTTAAATAATGAGGCCCGTCCTGTGGATATAAGTCATGCCTGCGCGGAATTTACTAAGTCTATATCTGTAGCATTATTAGTGAGACCCTCTTAGCGCCAGAAGAGACCCTTAGGGTGGTTTGATAGTGTCTGCTCGATGGCTCATAAGTCTCTCAAAAACGATCTTAAACTCAAACCGGGAAACTATGTAGCTGTGAAAACTTCACAACAGCTTTATAAATCGGCTATACTAAGGCGAAATCCTCCATATGTTCCCTCACCCCCTTTAGAGGCTGTTATTAATTTACATGCACCCACGGTGCTATTGGCCCATTTTTTAAGGAGCGTAAATTGTGGTGAGACTTTCACTATGGTTGTACCTCTGGTAAAGAAGAAATCGTGTGCCCACATTCTCAATGGCAGAAGTTATTGAGATCACGAATACCTTTTCATATTTAAGTGTATCATTCGATAATTGAAATAACTGGAGCCACTTAAGGAACTTTAGAAAATATATTTAGAGAAAACTATTGCTGCAGAGAAGGGTTTTGCCACGAAATTGGACCGAAAACAGTTAAGAGAGCTGCTGGATGGCTATGCAGTAAAATGTATTTCAGTAGCAGGTTATGAAGCACGGGTCTGGGGATATGCAAACACGACTGACTTACAGATGGTGGAAGATCAATATTTAAAAAATCTTTTAGCAGTACTATTAAGTTGCTCGTCTTTTTGTCCCGCAGGAGTTGGGAACTCCATATTTACAAGATGCAACAGTCATAGCTCCCTTAGTGCTGTGGCACTCCATACGGGCAAAACCGGATGCTGCGTTAAATAGGGACACAGTGAAGGTATATTTAAGGCTAGACTTGGCTGGGGATATTACCTGGGTAGAGCATACCAGAAAGTGGGAGCCACCAATACCCTGAAGACCCTGGGACCCTTCAGGACATCAACAGGATGAGTTTAAAGCTTTACTAAAAACACATGGGGGCTGATTTAAGAAAAGTGGTTTAGCACCCAGTGCAGCGCCCCCTACCTCCAACATGTGTGTGTTGTATTTTGGTGCTAACCCTGAACAGCGTATAGAGGCCCATTGTATCCAATGGAGTGCCCCCTGCAGGCGTTAAACCATAAAAAATGGCACAAAGAAATCGCTTAGATTTCTTTGCACCGTTTTTTCGCCCCCCCCAACCCCCACCCCCTCAACGGGGAACTCCCGCTTCCATTCATTATGCCTTGGGCAGGCACAGTGTGGCGCAAGGCGTTACAAAGTGGGACAATGCATGCATTGCACTACTTTGTAACGCCTTGCGCTGCGATGTTGGCCTTGGGCCACGTTAGCGTAAACAAAATGACGCTAATGTGGCACAAGGAGGCGCTAGGTCCTCTTAAATCTTGGCCTTAGAGCCAACAGTACGAAGCAACTGGGCAAATCAAAAGTATCTTGTCATGCTGCTTTATTAATTTGCAGCGGCATACAACCGTGTATTTAAGTGGACTACGAATCAACAGCATAGGTTCGTTTTAATTAGATTTGGTTTAAACACCATTCACTTTTAGCATCTTTCCCACTAAATCATAATTGGTCGGTGCCCTTCCTTCATGCCCCTGCGACAGTAGGTCGAAGAAATGCACTGCACGGCTATAGTTTTTCTGTGGGCTCTATGTGAAAGAAAGAAAAAATATGCCTCTGGTAAAATGTTTAAACTTCCCGGAATGTATACCAGCTTTTAAGTATCTCCAACAACTTTCTACTTATTTTATATGTGTTTCCACTGCAAAATAGTTGGGGGGAGTGAGAAAGATTAGTCTTTTATGCTGCTTTATTGTGCTTTTGGGGTTAATGATTCTGTGCAATTTAATTTCCTGAAATGTTATATTTCGGAATCTTGCAGATGCCTCGAGAGTTTTAACATTTTTACGGGATGCGTGATATTATGATTGTCGACTGCTAAATTGGTCTATTTTGATCTGTTTTAATGTATGTTTCAAATATATATGGTATGATTATTTGTTTTATATATCTTGTATTTTATTTTGCCTCGGGTTTTGTCGACTGAGTTGACTTTGACTTTGACAAGGGGTGTGGCGTTTCCACCCTCTGGTGCGTCACAAGGGTCTGACCGAGAGAGAGGAAAAGACCCAGCAAGGTAGGTCTGCACTGAGTGGACTGAGTCCAAATTGCACAGTTTCAGAGCTAGATATTCCCTGCAAAATGAGCCATTTTTTTCTGCAAGAGCCAGGGACAGACTCAACTACAGGGCAATCTGGCAGTGACAGATTGGCCAGTCGGACGGTTCAGAGAGGGAGCCTATTTTGTAGTGTTGAGAGCAGGTTTAGTGGCTGTGTGTGGGCTGGTGTTGTAAATATCTTAAAATCATAAAAGGCAGCAAGCAGCACCGAGCTGCTATCTCAGTGCAAGGTGGTTTGATGCACCATTCACAGGCTGTGGTTAGACGCGAAGGGATGTGTCAATGTTTTTATCTTTTGAATAAGGAAATACCATATTGAATTTCATTGCCTCATTTGTCAAAATTACCAAACATATAGACCACAACAAGCACAAATACATGCAGACCCCCAGCTCCCAGAGGACACCCCAACAGTACATCTTAAAAAGTCGAAAGCTACTCCATTTACAAATGTTGGCCACTTTTTTTTTAAACCCAGTAAATAGGCGTGGGACACTTTTTTAAACTCCCCAGTATATAAATGTGGGAAACTTTTCTTTGTGCCAGGGCCTTTTTTCTGCCTCAGTCCTCCCCTGACAGGAGCAAGTGTGTGTCTTGCCCAATAATATTTAAAGGGCCAGGTAGAGGTGCTTAGGAGGTGGGGCTGCTGGATCTTTTTACATTTTACAGTAGCAGGATCGAATTCCTTTACTTCCAGTTTAATGTACAAAACATGCTGACAGCCCCTCTTCCCAGCTCTACTTCGATACGTTGTCTCACTAATTTTGAAATGCAAATGTCTCCTTCGGATGCTGCTATCTAAAAAGGTAAGAAAGGTCAGGCAGCCACCGGAGCTGCTCTGGAGGAAGCCTGGGATTGAGAGGATACTTTACTTCTCATTACCAGTAATATGGAAGCACTGGCAATGAGGCTAGAGGACGTTGAGCTTGAAGGTTTGCTAATTTAGGTGACCAGCGGGAGCAGCACTTGCTTTGTAGACCTGTGTACTGGGCACTAGAGCCTGACTCTAATTTCAAACCATCAGATAGGAAAGAAAAGCTGAGAGTACAGTAATTGTTTAAATATTTCCATTCAAACAGTGAAACTTTGGCCTTGTCTGAATAATGTTGGATGTGTGAAAATGACAATGTGTGGAGAACCAAGCTATCTGTACTTTATCGTTAACACAAATATTGATGTGTGGTGCATGTTTTCGCTTTGTTTACCGGTAATCCTGACGGACTAGTCACCTATAGCATATTTAAGCAGGTTTTCCATCGCCCTTCCACCATGCAAGGGGGCACAAGGGTGACTTAAAACCTAGGTCAGATTGATGAAGCCACGCAGGCCACCTTTTGTGGCCTTGCATGGCTTGGTAAATCCAGAGTAACACAACGTAGCGTATAGCGCTGTGTTGCATTACTCTGCCCCAGGGAGGTTTTCCATTGGTGGAGCGTGGGTGTTCCAACGCATCCACCCATGGATTTTGGAACATTCCCACATCGATGAGAAGTAGGGATGTGAGAGGGAAAGCGGCAAAATACTACACCTCTCCAGGGAAGGAGTAACGAGGAGAGATATCTTTATTTCTCCTCATCTTTTCCTCTTTCTATGTGCGCTTTATTCTGCAGCACACTTAGAATTAGGAAAACGCCTCCAAGGATTGTTTTGTGCAGGAAGGAGTCACTTCCTGCACAAAACAAACCTGTCTGCAACACAGGCATCCTTGGACCATGGTGCAAGAGTGTCTGCCTTGATGCTAAGCAGCACATTGTGAACCAGCGCTTGGCAAAGACAGGAATGTGCCATGTCATGTTAAATATGGCACTTTCCTGCCCCTTCCCTATCACACAGACAGAGTCTGCAAACTACAAGCAAGTTGAGGGGCGTTTTCAGGAGTCCCAGGGCAATCAGAGGTTACTGGGATCAAAATGGAACAAGCATTTCACCACTAGTGTCCCTTTGGTGTACCCTGTGGTGAACCCTGCTACTGAGTCCAAACCTGAGCAGCAAATACGTCATTTTAATGGAGGATAGTGATAGGACAGTTATTGTAGCACAAGGTCAATTACAGTTTTGCCCATTGGCATAGCTTCTACAGAACATTTTTCCTGGTGGCCTAAGGTGTAGGGGAGGGTCCCAAAAGAAAAGAACAATAAAGAGCTGTCCTACTGGCAGGGTCTACAGAGTTTTTCTAGCAGTCCAAGGTCGAATGAGAGTTTGTTTTTCGTGGCGGCTTAAAGTTCAGAGAGAGTTTTTCCTCGTGGCTTTTGAGTCTAGAATGAGCTTTGTCCGTGATCCAAGAAGGATTTTTTTCCAGGCAACAAATGGCATTTTGATTGTTGTTTTATTTTTTTGAATTTTGCAGCAGATTATTACTGACATTCTCATAGATTAACATTGCATTCTCCAGTGCAATTATGTTCATGTCGTTATGTGGTACGCATATGTTGGTTGGTGGTGTTTCGGTATTGTGACTGTGGAACTCAAAACGTTCATTTTGCAGCTTGGGGGGGAAAAGAAAATTAAAAACTTAGCTGGATGCCATGGTAGTACATTATCTTTTAATGCAGATAACTAAAAAAAGGTAAACTCAAGCCCAAAAGCCAACGTTCAAATGAGGTACCCCTCAAAAGCGTATGTTTATAAGCACAGCATTTTAGAACCAATAAAGAAGAACAAAGGCAAACTTGTGTAGAGAAGTGCATTCTTTTTATTTATACATTATTTTGCTCCACATCTCATTTTAATGCACTTAAAATATTTTCACAGTTTCTTTTGCAGAAAATTTGTCACAATAAATACTTCTCTTTTTGTTGCAGTATCAAAGTTTTAAGGACAGAAACGTTTGAACACTTGCGGTATCCACATGTATATTGTAGAATTTTAAGACAGAAGTGTGCAAATGTACAAAATAAAACCAGCAGCTATTTTGCAGTAAACACTAAAGGAACGTCACATCTGTAAAATGAGCAGTACTGACCGAATATTAAGATAAATAGTGGCATTCATCACTCTATTCATTTTGCCACATAATTTGTGCTCCCTGTCATGTATTTATAAGGGATGATATTTGACTCGGCAAAAAATGTTTAACGTTGTCCAACTATATTACACTGAGCCTCTGCTCACGCACCCCTCCAACAAAACACGCACTTACAAACATGCAATCATACCCCTTTCATAATTTCAAGCAGTAGAACTTTATAATGTCACTTGAATGTGGCAGTCAAGAGACTCTCAACTTGTTCAGAGTTAAGGGAGCAATACAGGAGAGGTAAGGGTATATTTACATACCCTGACAGGGGCTTAAAGGGAAAGATAAGCCCATTGATCCCTGTGGGGTTCTGTAGAAAAAACACGGTGTGAGTGCATGTTAGAAAAGAAAGGCCCAGATTTAAGAGGGCCTAGCACCTCCATGCGCCACATTAGTGTCATTTGTTTTTACACTAATGTGGCCCTACGTGGCCAAAATCACTGTGCCAGATTCACAAAATGGCGCAATGCATGCATTGCGCCACTTGGTAACCCCGTGAGCCACAATATGCTGGCTGCAGGCATAATGTATGCAAGGGTGCGTTCCCCCGTAAGTGAGGTGAAAAAGATTTCTTTGCGCCATTTTTTGCTGCACTTTTAACGTCTGCACAGAGCAGGCTTTAAAAGGAGGTGCACCATAATTTAGAATGGACCTCAACGTGCTTTGCAGGATTAGTGTCAACATTTTTTATGCTAATCCTGCAAAGCACCAAACTAGCGTCAAATACAGCACATTCATGGTGGTGTTAGGTGGACGCTAAGGGGCGCAAGGAAAGTGGCAATGTAGTGGATGCAGCGCCACTTTTCTTAAATCAGATCCAAAGTCTTTACCCGCTGGTCCTGAGCCATCCTGGCTTGTATCCCTAAGTACAGTGAATTCATACTGGGGTTACCAGAGGAATTCATTTCACCGGGACACCAGTTTTCCAGCCCTGCGTCTTCGTTTACCAAATCGGTGTGTTCTGGGAGTTGCAGTCTTGGTAATGGAGGTCAAATAAGGTTAGCCAGTGCTACAAAGTGCTGGTCCTGGCTCGTCCTGTTATCCTCTCTTGCACTGTCCTTGTTACCTCTGGTCTCAGGAGCCTTGGAAGCAGCAGCAGGAACAGAAAGTAAACAGGGTTCAATTAAACCTGTTTACTAACCTGTTTACTTGGAACGCTGTTTACTTTCTTATTTTCCACTTCTTGCTCTTCTCTTAGACCATCAACAGCAAAAAGGAGGCTGTGAAGAGGCAATGACTGGGACAAAAGGTCAAACTTGTGATGTCTATGGGAGGACGAGAGGGGTCAAGGCAAGTGTGAAATCACTTCTGTTACCCCTTTCGTTTTCTGAATCAGTGTTCATGGTCTTGGACTGATTCAATTGATCCTGTAGGACTAAAACATATGGTAGCAATGACTTGTTCAAGTGAAGGCTAACAGTGGAAAATTGGTGTCCAGATGGTATGGAAACATCTGGAGCCTTTTTACTGATTGTGCACACAGTCAGTGTCGGCACCATTGTGCCACCCCAGGCAGAGACAGTGTACCTGACCATGAAAGAAAACGTGCCTTCCGAAGGGCAAACATGAATTCCGACTGTTTACAGATGCAGTGGTGGCGAGCACATTAGTAAAAGATTGAATCATGGTTTGAAACTCCGGCTCCATTTCTCAGTCAGCTGTTCAAGCTTCACTTTCAGGAAGGGTTTGGACCAGCTTGCAGGTGGGTGCTGTGTGACTGCTGCTACCTGTGGGTGATGTATGAGCTTCATGCACCATACATCTAAGGGCCATTCTCAGTGGCACAATTAATAAGTGTAACCTCATATATGGCACAGAGTGTGCATTGGAAAATCTTGAGCTTCCACCTGTGTCTGTAGTATGACACAATGACACAAAGGAAAAGGTGCTACATCATTTGAGTGTCCCATATAGAAATGAGAGAATGATCATTCGGGATGTCACCTGCACAATTTGTGCAGAAACACAATCCATATTACACAAGAGGCCATTATTTGTGTTGGGCCATCTCATATACAAATGAGGGAATGATCATTTGGGATCTCACTTGTACAATTTTTGTGCAGATGCAATCCATATTACATGAGGGGGCCATCATTTTTGTGGGGCCGTCCAAATTATAAATCAGGGAATGACCCTATGGGATCCCACCTGTGTGCAGATGCAATCCATATTATAGGAGGAGCAGCACAGGTGTTGGTGCCCCTTCCTTGATACCAAAGTGCCTTGGGCACACAAACCTGTTGAGCCACTAGGGGTCCTTGTGAAATATTGCCCCCAGCCACCAGGCTCATCACTAGGTCCACTCTTCTGAACTCTTTCGAAAAGACTGCCAGGGTGACTGGCATTTTGAAAGAAAGTAGAAATATCCATGTTTTGCACCTACACATGAAGGTTTAGCCTGTCATGTTTTCTGACACGCCTAAAGGCAACTCTTTCTTTGTTTTTCAGATGAGTACAATGCCCACACGTTTCAGTGTGATACAGTGAAAACAGGCGATAAATATGGAAATAAATATGGTGTTTAGAAGGAGATCTGTTTTCACTGTGTTGCAATGTAAACAATGTAAACAATGTAAAGCACACACTTTCTTAAATGAGTTCGACTTCATCTACAAACCACAGACTTTCAAAATCTAAGAAAGAAAAATGAGTCTTATCACAGACAGACTTAACAAATGCTTGCATCGTTCAGTGCAGTTGGAGTGCATAAGTGCTGCACACATGCACTTTACAAGTGGTTTGGCCAATATCACTTACAGAAAAAAGAAAGTCAAGTGGTATCTGTAAACAAACCATATTAGTAAACACAACCTTCACGAAGAGTTCAAAGAACACATTTCAATAGTTCTTTTTGTTAGAAACCGGACTACTCTTCTGTTGAAATGCGGCCTCTCTTGTTATATTTCCGACTTGGAAACATACACTCTGTAGTATGCATCAAGACCAAGGGGGTCATTCTGACCCCGGCCGGCGGCGGAAGCCGCCGGCCTGGCTGGGACCGCCAGAATACCGCTGCGCGGTCAAAAGACCGCCGCTGGTATTCTGGGTTTCCCGCTGGGCTGGCGGGCGACCGCCAGAAGGCCGCCCGCCAGCCCAGCGGGAAACACCCTTCCATGAGGATGCCGGCTCCGAATGGAGCCGGCGGAGTGGAAGGGGTGCGACGGGTGCAGTTGCACCCATTGTGATTTTCAGTGTCTGCATGGCAGACACTGAAAATCTTTGTGGGGCCCTGTTACGGGGGCCCCTGCAGTGCCCATGCCATTGGCATGGGCACTGCAGGGGCCCCCAGGGGCCCCACGACACCCCATACCGCCATTCTGTTCACAGGATGGCGGTATGGGGGTCGGAATCCCCATGGCGGCGCAGCAAGCTGCGCCGCCATGGAGGATTCCCCAGGGCAGCGGGAAACCGGCGGTACACCGCCAGTTTTCAGTTTCTGACCGCAGCTGTACCGCCACGGTCAGAATGCCCATGGGAGCACCGCCAGCCTGTTGGCGGTGCTTCCGCGGTCGTTGGCCCTGGGGAATTTTACCGCCAGTGTCAGAATGACCCCCCAAGTGTTAAAGCCTTCTGGGCTTTCACCCCCTACTGGAGGGTTACTGCTTTAACTCTGATTACCCCCCTCCCCACCACCACCACACACACACAAACACACACAGTTTTTAAAACATTGGGTGGCTGTCCGCCATCTTTTATGGCAGTGCTACCTCTGTACCATGATGGAACCTGAGAAGAACCAATCTCTGCCAGGGGGTGTCCACCATCAAATGAACTCTAACTAGGGCGAGTATACCATTGCAGGTGTGGAGAGAAAATCTGTCCTTGTTGGTAGGTTTATGGTCACCTGCTCCTTCTACCTCAACCCAGTCGTTTCTCTGAAATGATTTGCTCACGAGCAGCACTAATTACAGACAGCAAAATATATATTAACCGCCTCATATGCGAGTGACAGGAATTGTCAATTTGCAGACAATCTGTGTCCAAGTGTAAACTATAATGAATGTTTTTTTAATGGCAGGGTATGACATGATCTAAAGAGAGAAATGTGAGAGGCTGATGATCCACAAAGGACTAAGGAACCCCCTCAGCTGCACAAAGCGTTACAAGAGTGTATGCCTGAGTCAATAATACATTTTTTACCAACCTGCGTATTTTACCTTGCCATTCAGGTGCAAAAGGCGCATTACATGGGTTACGTGTGCATATGTTTGGTATGGATGCACAAAATGAACATACATCCATTTTTCCAAACCTATGATTACCTAATGTATCTTATGTGTACAGTAAGCAATTAATTGATTTGGGAAAATTATAAAATCTTGTTTTGATTTTCTACAACTTTAATAGCTTCCTTTCATGCCACTGCCAGCCTCTCCCACATGCATTCCCTTAATAATGGATTGATTTATTGACTGGTGACTTCACTACACTTTCTTCGAAAATTACACCAATTTAACTGGGTGTTTGAATAAGTGCTACATGTACGTTCTCAAAACTTTGTTTCTGCCACCTAAGTTCCTTCTTTGTGAGTGCCAACCAAATGAGCACTGCACGTCCTTAGCCACACCTCTGACATCCCTGTGAATTTGTTCTTTTTTTTCACACCCATTTAGAATTTGTGCGTGGGTCATTTGCACAGGTGTGAGATGACCAATACACGCCTAAATATATTTTGATGATGTCTCTATATGTCCCAAGCTTTGACACTATTTAACAAAGTCTGTATTTGTGAGTTTAAGTGTATTCACTTAATATAAGATTATTTTAGGTCCTACAATGAGGCCCTACAATGATTGTGTTTATAAGTTTGCTTTTTTGCTTATGCAGAGTGCTTCTGCTGCTCTGCTTAGTTGGAAGGGATGGATTTTCTAATTTCATTCCGTGTTATTAACAGCATCAAAAGGTATAACGTTCTTGAAGAATGACCTTGCTAAAGATCCAGTTTCCGCACGAATGTGGCTCTGAATGTAACATGTTCTTATTCTTCAAATGCTAGCCTTTGAGCTCAGTGGTGCTACTGTGCCAACACAGGTTCCGTGTGGACGGGACACCACCGGCGTCATAGAGATGCTTTGAAAAAGAGGACATATAAGCACTTCTCTATTACGGGGGGTGGGCATCACGATCACTGATAATCCAGAACCTAAGGGGCTTGCTGCCCACAGGGACAAAATACTGAACGCCGTCAGTAAAGCATCAGGTATGGCCCGGCAACAAGCCAGCACAAAAACACAGTGCTGCAAGCAAATAAGAGCTTGTTAAACTAACTGATTTAGGGATATGTGATGAACAATATTTGGAGATTGCATTCTATTCATTCTAATAATATTCAAGATCTCTAAATTGTCTAAGTGGAAGTGGTAGATACTTGTTCGTTTTCATTTTCTTTGCAGGATCCAAGCCTAGGGAAGTCTACTGGTTGTGACCCATAAAAGGGGGGAAGGGGTCACAACATTAGAACATTTCTAAAACAGGGTGATCATAACAGCAGAACACTCCCATGAGGGTAGATGTGCTTTTACATTATTTTGTCTACCATGCAAATTGTGTGCATGAATATCTAAGGACTTTTTAATGATGTAATTCCGTTTTATGCCAGGAAAACGTTTTGTGAATCTGTCTCTAGATTGTTTTTAATACCCTGTGGAACAAGCAAATCAGTAATGAAATATAACAATAATTATATATGATTCTCTTTACCTCTATTTCACACAGTAAAAGGGTTGGACATGAGCAAACACAGCACAACTTCACATAACTCATGTAATCCCCAGTTCTGTTTTAAATAATAATACATATTTATGCTGTTTCTCCCTACCTTAAGAAAAATATATTTTTGCATACAGATAAATTCTTCATACATTTGGCTTGCATATCAATTTTACAAAGCTTGTAAAAGGGAACCTGTCTGGTCTGCCTGCTGTCTTGCCATTTCAATGCTGAAGGAGAAGGGAGGACAATAATTTAATGGACTGGGTAGGCATTGTTTTCCTCTTCACACAAATAAATTAAAGGCGTGCAATCGTTTTTTGACCCCCTAATCAATCATTTTCTCTCCCAACCAGGTTCATCCATATGTTAAACATATGTCTTTGTGGAGAGATTATTGACAGTCTCTTTCAAGGACTTGGCAGTTCCTCATTTTCTATCAAACACTCTTTCTTCATGAATTTCAGTCCTCTAACTGAGCGCCATACTCCCAGGTAAGCATCTCTAAAAGAGCTCTTGTTGGGTCCATCAGTGGTGGATTCCAGTGGGCCAGTGGCTGGAGGAGCCACACTTGATATGCTGTTCGTTTGCTCCATTCTTTCAACATGAACATTTCCATCTGCCGTCAAAACCCATTCTGATGCACCATCTTCTGCTTTCTCCTTGGGCACCTCCTCCAGGGAAAATGGTGGCTGCTGGCCTCTGCCATGTTCTTCATCTTCTTCCCTTTTGGCCTCTTTTTCTAGATCTTCATAGTTGATTTGCCTTCTGGTATCAATGTACTTTGCTATACAGTAGATTATGGAGCCAATAGTATTGACCACTACTCCAGCTATGAAAAGTGAGGTTGGCTCCACATCATTGAAGGCCAACATGCCAACCGTGATGGTAGCAATGCTTTTCACCACCCCAACAAAGCTGGTGGTCACGGCTGAATTAATGTAGGTGCAGTGTAAAGTTGTGAAGTTCATCGCACAGCCAATCAGGATGCAAGCTATGAAAGTACAGATCATTCCTGGATCTTTCCATCCTGGAAAAGACCAGGCATTAATAGAATCCATGCTGGCAAATGAGCAAATAATAAGAATAGGGGTGGCTGTGACTGCAATGGCGTACTGAGCTGTGAGTGGCCCATATTCACTGTCAGTGCTGGTCTTTTGAATGAGGACCAAGTAAGCTGCGTGAACCAGCACTGCTAGCACCCCTGTCACATATCCCACAGGCTCTCCTGTCAGGTCACCAGCGCCTATGAAGAAAGAGAGAGAAAGAGTGTTATCACAGACAGTGGAAAGAAAAGCAATGCATACTATGCCTTTCTCTAACATAACTCCATTACAAACAGAGATTTCAGGGGTCTTTAAATTTCAAATTTGAGATGGCATTTGTTTTTTGACTGTAGATTGTTTTTTCATGTGCTTTTTACATATTGTTGTTTGTAGTTGAAGGCTTTCCATTATGCAGTACTCTTTCAAGCTTGTATATGAATACCTTAAAGGTTTTTCAATGTATGTAGTCAAAAGTTCCTGGTTATGTAAACCCCTGCTGCCCTGCTCCATATACATTCTCTGAACTAAAAGAGGCAATGTGCTCAATTAAAGCCGGGATAGAGAGATTGCATGAATGGTCTAAGGAGTATATTTGATGAACCTTGTGCCACCTTGATTCCACCATCACTCCTAACAAAGTGTACAAGTCCCCAAGCCGTCCAAAATAAAAGTGTCTGCAGAAAACAGTGGGCACCTCACGTCGCCTGTGTTTGCATTATTGATTGTGATCCCTGTTGCTGAACATTTTAGGATATCTCTTATATTATTATGGTTATGATTTCCGAGCCATGGATATCATGAAATGCCCATCCTAGAATAAACTAGATATCACAATGAAAAAAGGTTTTTGCAAAGAAGGATTATAAATGAAGAGCCCAGATCACCACTGGAACCTTGAATCTACACTTGAGGAACCATTATTTCTCAGAGATGCAGTTACGATTTCCCTTTACTTACAAAACTCAACAGTAGTACGAAGATTGTAATTTCCTCCTGTAACAATTGTACTAAGTGCAGTGCTCAATTTGTGCTGGTGGTTGCCAGTGGTAGCCATCGGCAATCACTTTTGGGGACCAGCGCTTATTTTTCCTACATGAGACATTTATTGAGAGCAAGAGAGGGAAAAGCACAGGTGCGGCTCTTCCATGAGAGTGGAGGAGCGTTGCCCTGCTGAAAAAATGTCCCAGAACAGCTGAAAAATTAAATGGTAATAAAGTTTGTTTATTACCATTTTATTTTTCAGCAACCTGTCCTGAACCGAGTGTCAGGATGGGGCAATTGCTGCTGAGTGGCAGAAGGGAGCTCTGCACTTTTGTTTAAAGTGCGCATGTCCCTTTGACTGGCCGTCTTGCGACGGCCAGCGAGACATGCACATTTTAAACTTCTCTGACCCAGCTGTCTCACGACAGCTGGGTTAGAGAAAGCACATTCCTCCAGTGCTCTTAAGAGCGCGAAGAGAGGCTACTCCCTCCAATCGTGATGCTTCTCTTATGCTGTTTAACAACATAAGAGCAGTGCCAGGATAGGGTAATACTGTTTCCAGGGTCTGGAGCTTCAAGGAGAAAAGACACCAGAGCGAGGAGGATGTCGTGGCAGCTCAGGAAGGTAAGTGCCATTTTTTAATTATTATATTAATGCCACCCATATTTTGCCCGCCCCACTACTCTAAATAAATAGCAGCCACCACTGGAAAAGCACATACAACAGAAAGACAAAGGAAGAGAAAGAAGAAAAACCTGTGACACAGAGAGAAAGTAGGAACCTGCAACGGTAAGCTAAAGGGGCGTGGAATCTCAGGTAGTGGATTAGAGAAACATGACGTGAATTCAAGACTACACAGCCTTGGTATTGGGCCCACCGCCATTCAATTGCACCAGCTGTAAGCTTGCGATCAGAGGTTTGGGCATCAGTACTCATTATTTTACCAATTAGACACTGACTTGGTGTACAGTTAAGCACTGTGGAAATACAGCCATGTACAAAAAAAATTATTTTCTTTTTTCCCTCCTTGGGGAGAATAATTTTCCAGTGCAGAAATCCCCTCCTCTAAACTCCGACTTGGAAGTGGAGTTATGCTCCTTGAAGTACTTTTTTGGACTAAAATTCCAAACCTATCCAGGGTGGGAAAGACTTGAAGAGGAGTTTGTGAACAAACAAGGTTGTGAGCGATTGCAAACCTATGAAGCAGACAAGTCCATGTTCCTACCACTTTTTCTCCCCTTATGTGGGATGCACTACTACGTAATTCAATACATTTATGGCAGGGAATTACACAGTAGTAAAGCCATTTTGGCCCCACAGGTTATCTTTTGTGGATAGCTATCAAAAGTAAGTGAAAGCATTTACAGCTGTAAAAAAAGGTTTACTACTGCAAATAGCTTTTTGAATCACCCACAATGTTTGGTAGCAAACAGGGGTGGCTCCTCTGCAGTGGCAGAGGGGGGTCGCCCCTCTGGCTGAGCCAGCTGATGAAAAATAAAACAATAGCTTGCTACCATTTTATTTTTCATAATTTTTCAACTGCTTGCTCAGCCAGCAGAGTGTACAGGGAGGGGCGGGGCTGGGCCACAGGAGGTGGGAGGGGGGAGGAGGGGAGCGTGCACTTAGTGCGCATGTGTGTTTGGCCGGCTGTCTGAGGCCGGTCAAAAACACGTGCACACTTAGGTTTCTCCAACCTGGCTGTATACACAGCTGGGCGGGAGAAACAGCACAGACCCCAGGCTTGTGGCTGAGTGGCAGTGTCTGCCGGTCAGACCAATCTTGATGTTGCTTACACAGTATGTTTAACATGTAAGCAGGACCAGGATTGCTTGGGAGCCTGTGCTGGTGTCCTAGTGAATGCTAGGACACCACAAGAGGAGTGAGGCGGCAAGAGACGGCGGCGAGGTAAGTGTTTTAAAAAAAAATATGTTGTTTCCCTTGTCATCCCCCACCCACCCCTTCACTTGACATATGCGGCAGCCACCGGTGGTAACAAACTTGCATTTTTATTTAAAAAATGATCTATTTTTAAATGTGGCTTTTGACGTAAAATAATATGTTCCCTATTTTGGTTGTGGTATCAAACGCAAATTTTAAAAGTTTATTTTTTAAAATACTGTCTTTTTCCCTCCAGCATAAGCTAGAGTTGGCATTATTTGCATGCTAAATGAAGGTCCGTTTTGTTTTATCTATAGCAAAATATGAGGACCACTTTTCTGCAAGAAGTGATGTTTTGTGTTTAAAGAGTATCCTGTCATCCAACATTTATTTTTGATCTACTTGATGTAAGGATTATTTATTGACTATTCAGTTGTGTTTTGTTGTTTCTCATCTCATTCCGCATGGTTCGCACTCTGCATTTTGAAATTGGTTTCAGTTTGTTTTCAGTTTGTATAAACCCTACATACAAAGAAGCAGTTCCAGCCTGATATGTATTACAGTTATCTGCAGGGCAACCCTAAGTTTTTTCCTTTTGGAAATGGATAATTGAATAAAAGGATGTTATAATCTAAATTAATCTGCCAAAATATTCATATTTAGGTCACGTTGTAGAGACATACTGCATAACATAGAGTTACAGACACAAATGCCCCTCTGCACAGCACCTCCTTCCACTCAAAAGATCAAAACACATTATAACATTAAAGCAAAATATGACATCACCTGGCACGATTTTCAAGGGGGTAACATCAGGCCACAGGTTGTAGGAAACAGCCCCCCCTTGGGGCAACTACATATGGAACCCCCAACCACAGTTATAGATTAACCCTAAACATACTTATTCCATCACATAAACAAAAAAACACATTTAACACCAGTTTTAACCATCTTGTTCTCAGTCATTCGCACCTAGAGTCTGGTATAGATCCCACCTCACTAATGCTTAGATGGCTCACACTGAAAGACCAAGGTATAATCTCATCAGCGAGTAATAGAAGAGAAAGATGAGTTGTGGACGGGTAATGCATTGTAATATAGTGTTCTTTACAAAAGTGAGTCTTCAACTCTTTCCTAAATTGAAACAGGTCTTGGTGGTCCTAATGGAAACACAGATGTTCTTCCAGATCCTGTGTGCATTGATAAAAAGGGCTGAAACTTTTTTTTTTTTTTTTTTCTTTGAGGCACTTCACTCTGGGTATGCCGCGAACCACCAGAGATGGTGAGCTTGTCTGCAATGTACAGGTTGTGATGGCTTTGTAGATTAACATTATGCTGATATTTCATGTTATTAGATGACACATTTATTAAATCTACACAACTTTAAAATAATTTACCTAATGGAGTTTTTTACAATACACCTAATTCAAGATGTGGGAAAATTCTCATTATGATCAAGATGCTAATCTCAAACAATGGTGACACTTCAGAGAAGGTACTAAGATGGCACGCAGGCAAGGAGGAAGAGATAGTTTTGCTCAACTGAACTAATAATTCCCCCATGTGATAAACTTGGGGAGCTGGGAAAGAAGAAGAATCTTACACTCCTGTTTGAAAATAAAATGTTTTTACTCGATATATGTTGTTAACATTAAAGGCTGTAATGTGAACAAACCCAAACAGGCACACCAGCGCCCCCAAACAGAGGTTTTGGAACTGCAAGGAAGAAAGAAAACACAATGCCACAGAGTTTGAATTCTTAATACTCACAGCAGTGTTTAGATCCAAAGTTATGAAGGGGAAGATGGATGCAGCAGTACAGTATTGCTGTCCACACGCATCACTAGATAAGTGATCTTCACACTTTTTAAGCTGATCGCCCTTCAAGCTGGGAACCTCCCCCCAAGTGACATACCCTCCTCAAATATTTTAATGGGAATGCTAAATACTGCCAACAAAACAGTTATTTGGTCTTAAGAAGGTCACATTTAATCCCGCTCCTCATAAGATAAAAAAAAACAGAGTAAGGGATGCTCCAGGATGTACAGGAGCCAACAAAGAAAATAAACAAAAAAAATAATGAAACACCCCAAAAAACTTTTTAAACCTTTGGAGGGCCAGGGTATTGGCAGCCATTTTAGTGAGCAAATAGAAAAAGACAGTCCACTGCGTGGTGGGAGGACGCAGAAGAAAGTCACAATTTCATATCTGGGTCACAAGCAGCCCTCATTCACAGTGTCCATGTTGCCAGGTTTGCTACTCATCAGCAAAGGAACTGAATGACTGGAGGAAAGTGGAGCTCTGAAAACAAGTATTGGCAAAGCCAGTAGGTCTCGAATTTAAATAGCTGAGCTGTTGTCTTTGCCAGTTCTGGTGCATGACTGTCAATCTTGGAACCGGTGTCCTGTTAAAGGAAATCATTCCAAAATGGCCGTTTGGCATGTGTGATGCATCTGTGTGCACATGTCAAGGTACATCAGCCTTTTTTAATTTACTATTGTAACAAGGCACATAGCCATGTTAGAGTGGAAAAGTTAATTATTAAGAAAACAAAAGTGAGAAAAAAAGAATGTGAGCAGACTGACATAACTTAGCAGCTGCTGAGCCATTGTTAAAAAACAAAAAGTGTTCATGGGGGGGCGGGGTAGAGAGCTGGAAAGGGGAAAACGCAGTGCACAGTAAGGAAGAGAGGTGAAATACTAACAAATGGAGAGAGAGCCAAGGAACACATGCACGCTCATGGAATGTTTAAAAAAAGGAAAAAGGTTCCCCCTCAAGTATTCAGTGGAAGGATAGAACTAAATAATTCATAAGACTCTGCGGCCAAAATGCACCTGGATGGGATAAACACAAGAATAGAGAGGAAAGCATCAAATCAAGAGCAGACTAATGGAATAGGTAACAAAGCCATCCACTGAAGAGCAAAGAGCTGACCCAAAATACTTTATGTATTGGAAACAGTAAGTAGCTAAAGCAGACTCAAAAATGGTACTCAGAGGAATGTTGGAGGGAGGAATGCAAACAAAAAACACCCATAGGTGGGCATTTCACTGAAGGGTACTGACAGGGAGTCTACTTGTAACAGTGAGTTTCCCTTTGTGAAATACACAGCAAAATAGTTAAGGGGTGTTTGTCTGGGGCTAAATTCTAAGACAGCAAAATAACCATATCATTTAGTGATGTATGCCCCTTCTTCCCCCTCAAAACATAGACAGAATACTTATACCATCGTAGGCCTACAGTAGATGCCTCTTCAGCACAACAGAGTATGAAGACAGGTGTGTGGCCGAGTACGCCTATGAAGCCTTCTGGCCAGTTCCTGGCAATATGTTCTAGAAACTATTGGTATTATTCCTGGTCCTTCTACCGTGAAAAGTTTATACAAAGCAGAGGGAAGGGTCAAGGGTCTACTTGGAATGCTAGGGTTGCAGATGCTACTCTGTAACTCCCCTGCTATCCTTCAACCACCCTGTAGGGCATCAAGACCCTTGGAATTGTGTTTTTACATGCAACATCTTTCCAACAGCTTGCAGTTCAGACAACGAAGAGAAGATTGGACTGTTTAATGTACTGATTAATGGTGGTGCTGTATTTACATATCAACAGCTTACATTCTTCCTCAAATCTTTCTCACTCCTGGTGTTTTGAGTTATAATTATGTTTAGATGACCTATATCTATTATAACCATTTCACATATGTTTGGTGTTAGCCACTGTTGCCATTCCAAAATGGTTGTGGGGTACTTCTTCGTACGGGAGTTGTTGATCTTTGTAATTTCAAGGAAATATAGGTGATTTTAGAGTTGGATTTGAGGAAATTTGGAGTACATGTGTACATTTCAGGAAGCCTTTGGGTGCGAAAACAACATAAGGCTAACAAAGACATCTATCAGACTCTCTTGAGTTCATGGCGTCTAGCAGCAGACTACCTTTACTCCTTTTGATGGAGCTATGTTAAATTATTGCTAGCTGTTGCTGCATAAACAGGCAACTGGACAAATATAAAATATGGAATACTGAGTGAATTGGGTAGGTAGTCCTGTGACACTCTTAGCCTGTATATTTGTGGCCCAAGAAGGCTTACTGACTCTGCAATCCATGTGTGACTGAGCATAGGTGTGAATGCCAGGCTGGACTTCGGCTGAGTTCTGACTTCCACAATGGGACATTATCGGTCCCACGGATGAGTACACACTTAAAACATTTGAGATACAGGGAACCAAATGTTCTGGCATAATATTATAAGTCAATAATTGTAGAGGTGGCAAATGATGAGATCAGTCTATTACTGTCAATATGAAACACTTACATAGCCCTAGGACCAACAGAACTTCAGTCATAGATTATTTAATGGTGGTAGCAGCATTTTCAGTGTGCAGGTGCCAAAGTGCTTAATAAAGAGTGCACAGTACAGCGGTGTTAAATGCATGGTTTGCAATATAAATGCAAACAAGTGAATCTCAATAGAAGAAGTGATCTAAATTAAAAAAACTCATGGGAGAACATCTCTTTGACATAAGCTAATATCACAATGAACACAAACATATGTGTGAGATTATAAATGTTAACAGTTTGATACTTTCAATTCATTTAGTAGGGACGGGTAGTCCCTTAAGAAGTAATAACCTCTAACCTCTGCAGCTTAACAAGTGTCAGGGAAGAGAGATGCTGATTAGGCACTCTCCTTTGAATCAGCTAAGGAAAGCTGCACAGTGGAGAAGCCACTGTGTACCCCTCACCTCTGAAGGCTAAAGATTTAGCTGCAGGTGGGATCTCATAGGAGCATTTACTAAGCAGCTGCTCATACGGCATATGCATATTTTTGCATTAGAAAGTACACCCCTATCAGTATCACCTTCACTTCTATCCACCATTGAGTGCAGCAGACTACAGGAAGAGCTAGTGCTTTACTTGTTACATCGAGATCTTGGTAATTAAACCAGCTGCAATGCATGAGGTCATTTGTGGCGTCTCTGCTCTGTAGCCTATTGGTGGACGTGTTAGAAGTAAAAGACCAAAATGAAACATCTTCCCTAAGAAAGTTACAAGATACAAGGCCCTATTCTTAATGTTGATTATCAGTTAGAACTTAACTGTTCTAATAGAGAAAGGGCCATCTCCGAGTTGCCTACGGTTTGTTCCTTTTCGTAAGGCAAGGAGGAATGCAGTGCAACCCTGAGCGATGTTAGTGAGTACGACTATCACAACTCGAGCATTTTATCCACTGCATTTTTGTTTATTTCATTGTGTAGCTCTATGTGACCCACGTAGAATGGAAGGTGGAGGCTCAAGCCTCACCTTACCATTGAGGCCCAATTAGTCTCTATGGTGTATAGATATGTGTTTCTTAAATGTATGTTAATTAGGCCATATTTCTGTCTAGAATGCCATCTTGTCCAAAATGGAAATCATCTCTATAGCTGATTCTTTGCTTTCCCCTTCTGCACACATCTTCACCACACAAGTTCTGCAGGTCAAAGTCAAGCTGAAATGTATTGGGGTATTTGTACTGATATTGTTGTTCTGCTTCAGTTGAACCTTCCCCAGTTCAGCTGTAATTTTAGGAAGACTTCCACTTGTTCACTGAGACCTATTCCTCCACATAACACGCTATTGTTAATGCATCTTGTTTTGCTTGAGCAACTCCAGATGACATTAGTATAGATGGTGCTGATTAATTATTCAGGCTGTGGGTTACTGCTTAGGTAAAAAATGCAATCTGATATTTATTGTACATATGCCATGAATTGCTGAAGAAATGACTTGTTTACTCACACCACAATGAATATGCATGCATTTTGATTTCTTATATAAGAATAATGTATAAACCCCCTTGAAGTTAGGGGTGAGCCAGAGTTACTTGCATGCTGCTAGTGCTAGTGTCCGTTTTTCTATTGATATTGCTGTCTACTTGGGACTTAGAATAATTTCAGATTTTTACATACTCTGTATACCTCTGCATTGATTGCCTTAGTGGCATTGACTCTTTATTGCTTTATTTCAGATTTTTCAAATAAAACCCTTTACCGTGTCATTGATCTAGAACTCAATTATTGAGTGATCCCAAATCCAAAATTATTTAATAAATTGTATTTTCTGATTTTTGATGCTTTGGGGAAATGCCTTAATTCGGGGGCACTTTGCCTCATAAAAACGAGATTTAACACACTCCAATCCAGTGAAATGTGGGAGCACTGATTGAGTTAAATTTTGGGGTGTTTAAAAATTTGGCTTACAGAGTTTTTCATCGACGACAGTCAGCAAAAGAAAAACAGTGCAGTGATTATGAATAATTCAAGTATTAAATTGATCACATTTTTATAACACAGATAGCAGATTAGTTTCTGGTTCAACAATGTAAAGTACCCCCTTCATTATGTAAAGAATGCTCATTCCGTAAAGAAAGACAATTTTAGCTATGAAGCAGCAGCAGGCTGAGGCTATTTCTAGCACTCTACTCTCTAATGGGTATTGAACCACTTTACTTTATAAGGCCAGAACAATATAACAATATTAGACATGACAGTCACTGCAAGTCCTTTCAATGTATAGAGTGATATTACACATAATTTGACCCTCCCTTATCGTATCACAGTTAGTAACTGCAAAACTCATGTGACTCTAAAGATATCTCATGATGTTACATAGCCAAAGTGGATACAAAGTCCAAAATCAATGCATACAGAATAAGATAATTACAAAATATCACTAATGCAGAAAACTGATTTGTTGTTCACCAAGCATCTATCAGTTAATACACTGTCATAATATACCACATATACGATCATCATACTGTTTGCCCAAATACAGCAAATATGTGCCCTGATACTGTCATTATGGGCCTCATTACGAGTATGGCGATCAACAGACCGCCAGACTCGTAGCAGCTGTCATGTCCGCTGCCGGTCTAGCGGTCTGGCCACCAAATTAAGAGTTTGCCAGTTGGAGCGCCAAACAAACGCCGTCTCCGCCAGGAACAATGTTCCCGACAGGCTAACAGTGGTGCAGGTCGTAATCAGCCAGGGCATTGCTGAAGTCAGCGCTGCCCTGCTGATTAGAACCTGGTTCTCCACCAGCCTTTTCATGGTGGTTTCACTGCCATGAAAAGGCTGGCGGAGAACAGGTGAAAGGGGTACAGGGGAGCCCCCTGCACTGCTCATGCCCATGGTATAGGCAGTGCTGGGGTTTCCCTGCCCATCACCCTCGTAATGCGCACTGTCCGCTGTGCAGACAGTGCGCATTACAAGGGTGTTGGTGCCCCCTGTGGGCGGCAGCATTGTTGCCGGCTAGATTACAAGCTGACGACAATGCTGCCGTCACTTTCCAGCTGGGCTGACGGATAGAAACCTTGGTTTCCACCCGTTAGGCTAGCAGGAAGGTCACAACAGGGCCATCAGGGAGGTCACCAGTAAGGCAGCAACCTCCCCGTCGGAAGTTCAGCAGAGGGGGCTTCCCGTCCACCAAACTCGTAATGAGGCCCTTAATGTCCAAGAACTCACAACGCATGCCCAGAAACAGTCATCAAGTGCCCACAAGTACTTTTTTTTAGCTTTAGTGTATTTTATTTATATATTTATGTAGCATCACCGCAAACTGAATATTTTCTAGGTGCTTGAGAACCTAATAAAAAAGCATATAGCAGGCAAGAAGAGATGGTCTGCAAATACCAATAATGACATACTCATATCAACAGAGGCCGAAACAGAGATCATACTTTATTAAGGTTTGTTGACCAAACATCGCATAGGAGGGATTGGGCATGTGGGCATGGGATTTCAAGAGGTGATGAAGTCTTAATAAATGAATGTCTGCTTTTGCTTTGACAAATTTGGGACTACTCTGCCTTCTCATTCACAAAGTCCAGGTTAACTACGGGGCAAATGTTGTTTACAGAACTTGGGGCTAGATGTAGCAATGTCAGAATTAGCGATTCTGAAATTGCGTGTCAGTGCGACTCGCAATTTCCGAATCGCAAATCCTGATGCAGAACGGTGTCTCAGACACCGTCTGCGAATCGCTATGAGGTCGCAAAGACCCACCTCATTAATATTAAGAAGGTGGGTCGCATTTTGAGACCCCATAGCGATTCCCTGCACTCACAGGGATGGTGACCTGCTGAAGACAGCAGACCTCCATGTCTGTGACTGCTTTTTAAATAAAGCAGTTGTTTTTTGTTTATTTTGCAGCTCGTTTTCCTTAAAGGAAAACGAGTTGCAAAATAAAAAAAATTACGAAACCATTTGGACCACTGCCTGCTCTGAAAAAAACATTTTGGCAACATTCACAAAGGGGAAGGGGTCAAATGGGGACACCTTCCCTTTTGCGAATGGGTTACCACCAGTGTGACACTGGTGGTAACTGCGAATTGCTTTGCGACCGCATTCGCGGTCACAAAGCAATTTAGCATTGCGATGCGAGTCGCAAATAGGAAGGGGACACCCTTCCTATTTGCGAGTCTCATTCACAAGTTGTGAGTCAGTACCGACTCGCAAATTGTGAATGAGCATCGCAATGAGAATTTTGCATGGCGCAAACTGCGATTTCGCAGTTTGCACCATGCAAAATGCTTCCTACATCTGGCCCTTGGATCCTAATAAAACTTTTTCAAAATATGGTCAGCACAGAATTCTTTACCGTTTCTGGAGCCACTTTTGAGTGTAAAAATAAAGAGACTGTTAGACTTCTCATCCTTGGCGTGGTCTTCCTTAACTTTTTGCCTCTGTTCCCCAGGTTGTTGATGTGTGCTGGCCTCTGATTTTACTGTTTTTGTTACTCTGGGCACTTTACCACTGCTAACCAGTGCTAAAGTGCAAGTGCTCCTTTACAAAATGTGTATGTAATTGGTTTATCCATGATTGGCATATTTGGTTTACTAGTAAGTCCCTAGTAAAGTGTACTAGAGGTGCCAGGGCCTGTAAATCAAATGCTACTAGTGGGCCTGCAGCACTGGTTGTGCCACCCACATAAGTAGCTCTGCAATCATGACTCAGACCTGCTGCTGCAGTATCTGTGTGTGCAGTTTTAACTGTAAATTCGACTTGGCAAGTGTACCCACTTGCCAGGCCCAAACCTTCCATTTTCTTACATGTCAGATATCCCTAATGTAGGCCCTAGGTAGCCCCAAGAGCAGGGTGCAGTGTATGGTTAAGGTAGGACATTTAGTAATGTGTTCTATATGTCCTGACAGTGAAATATTGCTAAATTAGTTTTTCACTGTTGCAAGGCCTGTCCTTCTCATAGGTTAACATGGGGGCTACCTTTAAATCTGATTAAAGTGTAGATTCCCTTTGGGAGTGGATGGACATGTGGAGTTTGGGGTCTCTGAGCTCACAATTTAAAAATACATCTTTTAGTAAAGTTGATTTTAAGATTGTGTGTTTGAAAATGCACTTTTAGAAAGTGTGCATTTTCTTGCTTATACCATTTCTGTGACTCTGCCTGTTTGTGGATTCCCTGTCTGGGTCAGTTTGGCAGTTGGGCTGGTTGCACCTCACACTAGACAGTGACACAAAGGGAGCTGGGGTGTAGCCTGCATATCCTCTGAGACATCTGTGCTAGGAGGGAGGGGAGGAGTGGTCACTCACACTTGAAAGGGCTGTGCATGCCCTCACACTATGCAGTCTCCAACCCCCTGGTGAGCATCTGGGGCCTGGCCTGGGCAAGGCAGGATTTCACATTCAAAAGAGACTTTACTTTGAAGTAGGCCTACTTCAAAGGAGAAAATGGGTATAAGAAGGGCATCCAAAACCACAGACTTTAGAAACCTTTCTGGAAACAAGAGGAACCTCTGCCTGGAGAAGAGCTGAAGAGCTGAGGAAGAAGAGCTGTAATGCCTGTGACTATGCTTTATGGAGCTATCCTGCAGTTGCTGCTTCTGCCAGAGTAAGAGGGCAAAGACTGGACTTTGTGTGCCTTCCATCTTGAGAAGAAATCTCCAAGGGCTTGATTTAGAGCTTGCCTCCTGTTGTTTGAAGTCTCAGGGACAGCAAAGACTTCTCTCTGCCAGCACCTGGAGTCCCTGGAGATACTCCTAGAGGCTCCTACTCTGCCCTGTGGTGCCCATCCAGTTCCTAGGACCCTGAAAGGAGAAGCTGGCAGCCTAAAGACAAGGAAATCCATGCACAGAGCGCCGTGCGGGAAAAAGATTGACGCGACTCCGATCTGGCTGAAGAAACGACGCGCCACCGGCTCTGCAGCTGAGAAACGACATTTGCAGGAAATACGACCGAAGAATCGACGCACAGAGCAGGAGAAACGACAACCAGCATTGCTGATGGAGGCTGGGAGATCACAACCCGCGCTGCGGGGTTTTCGGATCATCATGCAGCTGGATTTCTGACTCAAGTTCCGCTGTGCGTGGTAAAACAACACAAGGCCTACCCCGGACCGAGAGTGCTGACCGGATCGACGCATCGCTCTCCTGTGGAGAGAAGAAACTACGCGCCCCAACCCAGCAAAAGGAGAAACGATGCACGGTCCCGCTCGTGAGTGGAATCAACGCATCGCAAGCTCTTTTTGGCGCGCACTTGTCTGGGTGGGGTTATTTTTGACGCACCCAAGGTACTTTTTCACGCTGGCAGCGTTAGTGTGTGTTTAAAACTACTTAAAGACTCTTTTTGCATTTTTATTGATAACTTGACTTCTGTATTGTGGATTTTTGTCGTTTTGGTCTTGTTTTGTTTAGATAAATATTTCCCATTGTTCTAAACTGGTGTTGTGTCATTTTATAGTGTTTTCATTAAGTTACTGTGTGAGTTGGTAAAAATACTTTACACCTAGCACTCTGAAGTTAAGCCTACTGCTCTGCCAAGCTACCAAGGGGGTAAGCAGGGGTTAGCTAAGGGTGATTCTCTTTTTCCCTGACTAGAGTGAGGGTCCTTGCTTGAACAGGGGGTAACCTGACTGTCAACCAAAGACCCTATTACCCTATTTCTAACAGAGACCATAAGTGATAAAAGATGGTTTAGGTAAATTGTGTGTCCATTAGAACAAATCGGGCAGTCCCCTCCAGTAAGTGATAGCTCTAACAGCAGCCCAACTGAGAATGTTTCCACCCAGACGTCCCCATGTGGGATGGATTTTCCTACTCATATCTTTACCACCTTGCCCCCAAATCAAATGTGTACTTGCTCTGGGGGCACTTTGCCTTTTTTATTCTTGTTCTTTCACAGCTGTCATGTTAGTTGGAATTTAAGTGTCAATGATTTTTCGCACAACACAATGAAAAAGGGTACACATAGAATAACAGGTGCAATTATCAAGCATGTGTATTCCAGAGAACAATGAACACAGAACTGAAACAAGTGTCAAGGATGACTCAAGGCTAACAATAATAAGGCTAACAAAATGTTTCTAAGCTGCTAAAATGTGCTTTTTTAGTGTAGCTCCTACATCCCTTTTAAGTTGGAGGATGTTGCCAATTGATTTTTGATTGTGTTTTCAAATGTCAGCCAACATGTTCTTGTAAGCCTGGAAAGGAGGACTTCTGGACCTGTCCCTGCCAGTAGTACAAAATAGAGGAGGGTAATTTATTTCACAGGCAAGCATAGAGTTCTAAAAGTCTACAAGAAGTATGCTCCTGTCATGTTTAAGCAGGTGATATAATGGCTCAATGCATTTATGTATTAATGTATGTGTTGATCTTAATATAAAACCATCTTGGCTTTGTAAGTGATCCTAACTAGGTGCAACTTCTGAACACTTGGAGAAAGTGATCCACTTGGAGAAAAGGTGCCATTTAACTCAGTGCAAATATTTCTACTTATTGGAATATTAAGACAATTTTGCACATTTGGGAAATCGTGGGTTTGAATTAAATCTTGAATCATTTGATGTTAGGGTTTACAGCAGAGTCCAGCCCTGTTCAGGAGCTGTGTAGATGCCAATGCCTTGGTGGTCAGCGTTTTCAACAGAGATTCTAAATCAAACTCACCAGAGCAAACGCATATCAGCATGTTATTGTTTTCAGTACTCTCTGCTGTTAAGATAACATTTGAATTACAGATCTTTAGGATAACAGCAATACTCTAGCAGTGGACCTAGTTAGAGCATCTCAATTTGGCTCAGTAGTGTAGGTGTTGTGGTTGGATGAAGGAGAAGAGGCATTGCGGTGAGGGATTGGTTCAGGTTGAATGTTGTACTTTGATAATCAATAAAAAACTTTAAAGTAAATATCTTCATAGTGTGCTACACCAATTGGCTCCTCGACAAGATCAAAAAAGACAGGAGGTCGGAAACACAAAGATTATGTATTAAAAAAAGCTAAGCAAGTCCCTGATAGGAACTGTCCGAGAACAGGCGTCCTACGTGAATTGTGTAGGCATGGTTCAACAAACACATGCCAAGTACACTAAACGTATGTTCTCATCAACGTAGGCTTACCTCAAAATTACAATAAAATCCATATAACCATGAATCATATTGCTAAAGTATTCAAATACGCATGGTCACTAATCACTCAAAATATAATATGTTACCCATCAGAGGATCCATACACACATAATATAAAGTAGCCAATGGAAGCATAAGAGACAAGTGGTGATATGAGATTGAAGAATATTAGAAACACACCTTCATTTATCAGTACTCTTATTGATCTCCTAAAGATCCCCACACATTAATCAAGGGTGCTTTTTCCCTTATTAAAATGACCAAACAATGGATAAACCCATGCTCCTTCATTTTATGTTAACATACCTGAACTTGATTTGTTGTTGTATGTAATTACCATTGTTCAATGTAAAGTGCTAATGCCCCTCAGTGCATTCAGTGATGTATAGAAATTGTAATAAATAAACAAAATGGAAACTCATGTGCACACTAGGGTGTACACCTTGAATATCGATCCCAAACTATCGATGGGGCACAATATTGAATACAAAATATTGAAAATAAATATCAACTTGCAGGTAAGTCTAGATTTTCTAAACCTAACTCCAAAAAATATGTACCTACACAGTACTATTATCTTCAAGGTACATAGATGTGGAGTTAATAATAGTAGGGCTATATTTCCCGATATGCACTTACCTTTCAATATGATATTCTTGTGCCACAATATTCTGGGGGTTGATATTCAGTAGAACAATTGAACACTAGACAGCACTTTATGTTCTTCTATGCAAGGCAGAATTTAATTCTCTAGAGTTCCACTAAATAATTTACAAGCAGTATCAATCAGAGAAAATCAACAATATTTTGAAGGAATTTTGTTGTAGAACCTTTTTTATTGACTTGAGACGATTATCATAGTTGTCCAGCTCCGTGGAAATATGCTGGAAACCAATAATGTAGTAAAACATTTAGCCACAAAGTAGATCATCTTTATATTTTGTAATTTGTAGATTTATAAAGCACGTTAAGCCAAAAGGTGTCCAAGCGCTAAGACAGGTAAAGGGCTGCCCAGATAAAAAAAAAGACCAGAACACACCATTGCAGTTGAGAAAAGAGCCAGGTTTTTGGTTACTTACAAAAAGCTGCATAAAAATTCAAAGTCACGATATGACTAGGCAGCTTATTTCATAGTTTGGCTGCTGCCACCAAAAAAGCACGGCCCTCTCTTCTACCTTCCAAAAACTGGGAATGTTCACCTTCCTCATAGATGAAGACCTCATCTATCTTTCAGGGATGTTCCAATTAAAAGCAGTCCTTAGGGGCGTAGGTCCCTGATGATTGAGCACCATATAGATCATGCAAAGAGCTTTGAAAGTCACACGCTTCCTGACAGGTAGACAATAAAGTGAGCACAAGCCCTCCCTAACTTAAAGTTGTTTGGAGACATCCAGTACCAACCGGGCTGCCACATTTTGGATGACCTGCAATTTATTGAGCGAGGACTTGGTAGTATTTAAATATAGAGCATAGCAATAGTCCAACCATGATGTAATAAGCACTATAAACACAGCTATTCTAAGTTCAGCAGAAATGAAGGGAAAGATCTTCTTCAGTATCTTGATAATGAAGAAGCAGGAACTCCTGGTCCTGGTGACCTGAGGATGAAAAGTAAGGGTGTTATCAAAAATTACCCCTAGGTTTTTTGTGCAGCCACTAGGATGGGTAAGGGGCCGCACGTCTCAAGCCACTAACGCTTAAACCACACTAAGTTTATATAAGTATGTTTGAGAGAAACAAATCAACATGAATGTAAGCGTACCCCAGGGCTTAATTTCTCTTTTTATGACTTTATTGCTAAATATACCTCCAACGGTGGGTCATAAAATGTACACCAAAGGACACTATTACAGATTTTATACTTTAGCCCTCATATTTAGCATTATTTCAACTGTGTTAGCTTTTTCATGTCCTTTCCATGCCGACATTGCTTAAATACCGTAAAAAGAGAACATTTGATCTTTTTTCCCCTCAATTAACTGCATCATTGTTCTGGAAAGTGGGAGTCAAATTTGACCAGCTTTCAGCAGCAAAAGAATTCTGAATATTTCTTTAATTGCACTGACACTGTATTCATCAGATATTCATTATGTTTAAATATGTACACATTTTTAGGCCTCAATCCTTAATAGGAAAATTCGAGTTCAGTAATCATTTGCTAACTGGTATCAAACCTAATATGTCACATGTATTGGTTATAAAAGACTATCAAAAACTGAGCTAAAGTAACACAAAAATCGTGAAAATGCAAGAGCTAAAATTGAGCCATACAAGGAGAATAACATGCAGGAATTAGACTTAACTCCCTTGCTCACTGTGCAACTGAAACCAAGCTACGCCAAGGACCTGGCTAGGCAGTTCGGGCTGGACGGTTCCTATTGGAGCAGGGTCAAGGTGGATTTGCATATAGCTGGTTCTAATCTGAGAGGGCATGGGGCAAAATAACAATGGGTTAGAAGGCTACCCCAAGTGATTGTGAGTTATTAGAATTATTGAAAACAATCTGACATCATCTTTTGTGTGTTTGATGTAATGTCCTTAGTGGCCAAAGGTATGCCTAGACTTGAGTCTCTTGCTCACTGTGCCACTGGAACCAGGCTACACTCAACTGAAGAGCCCCAACGAGGACAAAACCGATCTTGGGTTGTTCATGTTCTGATTCAGAGAAGGCCTGGCTTGGCAGTTCGGGCTGGACTTTTCCTATTGAAGCAGGGTCAAGACTGATTTACATATAGTTGGTTCTAATCTGAGGTGGCATGGTGGGCAAAAGAGCAATGAGTTTAAATCCTACCCCAAACAATTGCAAGTGATTAGGCTTATTGCAAACATTCTCCCATCACCTTTTGTTCATTTTAAGGGCTCATTTAGACAGTGGTTTGAGAACAAATGGGCCAGACAAGAAAAATGCTGGAAGAGGATATGATCGAGTGTGCAATGACCTTTCCTGCTATAGTTAAGGAAATAAATGAAAAAGACAATACAAATAAAAAACAGAAGCGGAATATTGATTCTGATGAGGAGGATATTTTTTTGAATGAGATTTTGAATTCTACATCTCCTCCATATATTGCAAGACAAACAGGGGCAGGTCAGACTAGCTCAGGAACTGTTATGGGTGCTGGAGGAGATTGAGTAAAGATGTGCAGAGTTCTATTACTACTGTAGTAGTACAAAGTGCACCAACAGAAACAGTAATGACTGTTGTGCCTAGCACAAGTGGAGATGCACAATTGGGAGTAGAGACTCAAGCTGCAGCACCTGTAAGAACAGTGATAATTGAAGAGGTTCCTAAAAGAAATTATTACTGGATTTTTAAAACTTGGATTTGGTGAAATGCTGGACTTGAATAGGTTGATGTACAATGCTGATGCAATTAGATATTTGATTAAGGAAACAACTAGATGTGCAAATTAAGCACATGATAAATTTGAAGAATTAGCTGATAAACTGGAGGTTGAAATCAGCAAAATGAAAAAAGTGAAGTGAAATTACAAAATTGATTTGATGCATGAAGAAATTAAAGAGCTGGGTTTGATTACAATGAGAGCCCATACTAAAGATTTAATCGAGTAAACAAGGGATTAGAGTGATTTGAAGATATACCTAGAAAAATGGAAGAAAGGTACAACAAATAGAAAAAATGAAAGGGATTAAAGGAAGGACATGAGATGTTGCAAGTGATTTGTAAAGTGGGACAGGAGCAACTTTAGAATTCCCCTTGAGAGAATGTCATGGAGGTAATCTTGCTCATGTGCCATGGACTTGCACTGATTTGTATGCTTTTACTATTGAGTCACAAAAATTGTGAGAGGATCCAGCAAAGTGGTGTGATGAGGTACACACATTTCAGTGTTGGGACAGATTTGAATGAACTGAGATTGTGGGTCCTGGTGATTTGTGTTGGAGGGCAAGGCTGTAGTTGAATGGCTGATAAAACAACTTGCTAGAATTGGTTTTATTATGCACCAGCTGCAGAGGTAGCAGACACATCTCCGTGTTTGAATGAGTATTTGAAAAAATGAGTTCCTGAAAAGGATGTAAATTGGCAAATGATTTTGAGAACTTCACAAGAGCCGAAGGAGTCAGGGCATTCTTTTTATAAAAGGCTTATTCATATCTATACGAAACAAAGTGAGGTTGAAAATCCCAAGAAAGATAGGGGTCAGTGGATTCATAGTTGATTTTGTGTCAGGTTTAAAAACTGAAATTAGTGATCACATTCAACAGAGGGAATTGTTTTGTGAGATAAAGAACATGTATGAGACCTTGATGCTAGTGAAAAATAGTAGTGATTATTTTGAGACAAAGCAGAAGAGGCTTTAAACAAAAGCTGATGATTGCCCAGACAAAACAGTTTGGGAAAGGATTCCAAAATCAAATGGTTTCAGATATGTATTTTGTTCAGCCTCATATTAATGAAGTGATTCAGATGCAGATGCAAGGTGGTGATAGGGGTGATAGTATGAATATGAATGTTGAAATTATCAAAAAGAATACAGCTTGTCACTTATGTGAGAAGATCGGGCGCAGGAAGAGGGGCTGTCGTTAGAATCCTAGAAGGATTCAGGGAAAAGTAGAGCAACTTTCACACTTGCAGAGAATTAATGTGATGGTCTTGAATATGCACAATTCTGAATAGAGTGCAGAGTTAGAAATCATTTCAAATATCAATGCCTTTAGCCTCACTGATGCAGTAAAACATAGGGAACAAGATTGCCTACAGGGCAGTCTATCAACAGAATCAATTGATTCTGAATGATGAGTTGGCGGGGGCAGTTCACAATGACAATGCCTGATGGGGGGGGGAGGATTGTTTACTTTGAGCAGTCCTAGAGGTAGACCAAAGTGACCAATACATTGATGCAAGTCAATGGCCATACAGTTTTATTTTTTATCTATACAGAGGCTACCTGTTCTACAGTTTTCTCTGAGAGTCCCAAACCTACCCCTATCTGGAAGAGAAGTCCTTGTTGTAGTGATCAGTGGCAAACACATTTACACAAGATATTGTCTGTCATAACCTTTACCCTGGCGATTGGCACATCCAGAAAGGGTACTTGGAGAAGTGCTCGAAGGGACCGTATCAGGTAATATTGACAACAAACACTGCTGTAAAATGTGCTGGTGTACTACAGTATATCCACGCTGTGTACAAGAATATAATGAGAGTAGCTGAAACAGTTGATGAGTCAGCTGGCCTGAGTCAAACACACAGAGCCAAATGTAAAGTCAAGCTCAAAGTCAAGCTCCTGTTTGAAGCATGAATCAAGGGTTGTGAAAAGATAGAAACCTTTAAAAAATTTAACTGGTGAAGACAACATGCAAAAGTGAAATGGAGTGGTGAAGTACCAGGTCAGTGAAAGCTCCAATGAAGAAACACAAAATTCCTAACATCTACTTTCAAGACAGAGATAAGACTAAAGAGCCGTAACAGAGCAAAAGGCAAAGGAATGAATGTCAGCTAGAAAAAATAGTCTGTGATCCAAGCAGAGAAAGTTGTAGTTGCAGATCAAAATTACAGACATTGAAAGAAAAGAAGAGGTTCAAGGTGAACAGAGCAGACAAATATATAGCTGATCAAATTTCAAATTCAAGCTCAAGTTTAAGTTTGGGCTCCAGTTAAAGTTTATTGGAGAATAAAGAAACAGAGACAAAGAATGTTGCTGAATGAGGAAAAGTTGAGGAAGGTATCCCAAAGAAGAGAACTTGCAATAAAGCAGACTGTGAACCAGATGAGAAGTCTGAGAGATAAAAAGATTCTGAAACTAGTGGAAGTGAACCACAAGTGACCAAGAGGTCACCAAGTAAAAGAGTTCCAAATAGAGTCTCAGAAGAAGAAGATGAAATTGTGCTGAAGAACTATATGTTTGTGAACCCATAAGAGTACAAGTTTGAGAGTAAAACAGAATAACCATCTTGAATTGAATAAAGGTAATTTTTGACATAACACTTTTAAAACAGTTGTTGAACAAAGAAAATTGAAGATCAAACTTGTGAAAAAAACAGATTAGCTTCAATTTGTGTTTTTGAATATTGTTTTAATTAAAGAAGAAAAAAGAAGAAAAATATTACTGCTTTAAAGAAAAAGTTTGTTAGTGTTCAGATTTTTATTATAATACATTTTGTCTTAATAGAAGATGGAGTACAACAAATGCTGTATGATTGTAGGGTAAGTGTTAATAAAAAATATTAGTAGGTTTCGTGGGACTTACTCCTGTGGGATGTGCCTCAGATTGTATTAATGATGCTTTTGTTGCAATTACTACTAAAATAAATGAGTTAAACATGAAGTACCAGTGCATTGGGAACATTTAATTAGGGCATTTAAGGATAATGTGTATACTGATTAGAGAATGTGTAGGTATAATGAAGGATAGTGGGTGCCATGTTTGTGTCTACCCTCCTATGTTACCTGGGGAGGGTTCCACTTATGTACAGCTTCCTATTTCTTATTCACTCTCATGTAATGTATATAATGCACCTTTAACCATGATGAGTTTCTTTCTTCTCTTTTGACTGATTCTAATGTGTCTTCAGGGGATTTGCCTACTAGACAGGACAAAAGATAAATTAAATATAATACATTTTTGAGAGTGATTGCACAAAATAAGTATAATATGAATACTAGTTAAGGTTATTAGTGTTTATTGAGTAGTGAGAAGAATAACTTAATTAGAGAATACAAAGAGAGAAGAGTGAAGGTTGAGAGGAACTGGAAGGAACAAAGAATTGCATTAGAATAAATGAAAGAGGAAGAGGGTTTAAGATTGGTTTACATCCTAGATCAAGAATGGAATACGAGAGGAGAGGTGAGTTGTGTATGCTAAGGCGTAGTTCTTCAAAGGGAAGTAAGGTAGAATTTGTAGGTGTGTGTGATAGAACGTATAAAATCGGTGGAACCTATTTGTTAGGTGGAGAACCTATTTTGAGGGGAATTTATTATGTTTGTGGAAAACTGCTTATTTCAATTTGCTGAGAAATTGGATGTGTTCATGTTATTTAGGCTTAATGTTTCCTAGAGTTTATCATATGGATGAATCAGATAATGAACACAGTATGGGGAGAGCGAGATCTAGTTTTGGGCAAGTAGTTCTAGATTTATTAGGTGCTATAATTCATTGTAGCAATTAATAATGTGAAAATTAGACATTTGTCTACGTTTGTAAATAGGTTTGCAGGATATACAGCAGGGTCATTTAAGCAAGTAAATGTAGAAATGGTAGATGTTAGGGCTATGGTAATGCAAAATCACCTTGCATTAGATATTATCCTGGCAAAAGAAGGCAGAGTCTGTTAGATGATAAAAGCTAAGGCTAGTCGTACATATACCAGATAATAGTAGAGTTATTGATTCTTTTATGACTAATCTAACACATTTTTTTGCCAGTGGTTAAGACTTGTGAGGAACCTGTCTTCTAGAAAACTATAGGTTCATGGTTTAGTGAGGTGGAGAAGAGTTTTGGGAAGGTTGGAGTATGGTTAGGTAATTTACGTGGAAATTCTTTCCAGGCTACATTAATCCGTATATTAATCATAATGATTTGTTCAACTGTACTGTTTCTTTTGCTAATATTTTCTGAGTGTATGATCAGTAGATATAAAAACAAAGGTAAAAGTGAAAATAGGTTGAAGAAAAGGAAACAATTGATCGGTAATGGAATTAGAGAGTTTTAAGGATCGCGTCTAGAACCTGATGAAAATGGCAGAGGAACGTTTTTGAAGCACCTAAAGATTATGATAATGTCTACTAACTGATGACTGATTATGTTTTATTCCCATATTTTAGTGAGTATTAAAAAATCAGAGGGGGAGATTATGGTAGCCTTTCCCTAAATGTGTAATTTTGGGTGAGAATTTTTTTTTTAATACTAGTGGTTTTTATGATGATTTTAGTCGTAACTGGTGAATTCATAATATTGCACTTGAAACAACTTTTATTAGGTGTTAAGAAGTGTATTTATTAATGTAGTTGAGTTGTGCCACATTTTTGCAGAGATACCATTTTATTGAATTAGATGCTGTTTTGGTGTTCTGTTTGTTTTCCTCCTGCTCATTACCCCTCACACTCAATGTCCCCCTCAGTGTCTTCACTCCCCACAGGCTTTTCAGAGTACAGGACTTTGGGGGTTACTACAACTTTGGAGGAGGTGTTAATCCGTCCCAAAAGTGACGGTAAAGTGACGGATATACCACCAGCCGTATTACGAGTTCCATAGGATATAATGGACTCGTAATACGGCTGGTGGTATATCCGTCACTTTACCGTCACTTTTGGGACAGATTAACACCTCCTCCAAAGTTGTAATAACCCCCTTTGTGTCGTAACTAGCTATTTTCCTTAGACAGCATGTATTGTGAATGAAAGTTTCTTCATGTACTGGTTGTAAAATTTTCAGAGACAGTTCTACAAGACGTTTTGATGTGGGCCTGTTAGAACATACTGGTGTATGGGTCTTTCTTTGGAAAAAGCTTCATAATTGTGTTGTACATCTTCCAACTGTGCTGTTGACGAAGAAGCTTCTGGAGCTTTCATTTTCCTTAGAAATGGGTTAGAGTTGTATGTTTGTTTGTGACAATCTAAATTTTGATTTGTTAAATATGTGTTATCACTAGTCATGTCATGCTAAATGTACAGTGGTTCCTTAACTTGTATTCATAACTTCTGTAAATAAACCCCTTGATTCTGTGGATGAGCCAGCTGACTCTTCTATTCCTCCAGTGACTCTGTCTGTTTCACTTATTTTATTTATAGAAACATAGAATATTTCTGATTTCTGACTATGTAGTCTGTATCTGAGACTTTTAAAGCAGATATACTTTTCTCTGTAATGCTTATTTTGAGATTTCTGTAATAAAACTCTTCAACGTTCCCCTGATCTACAGTTCAGTTATAGAGGGGTCCTAGAAATTTAGTTGGGCCTTATGTTGAGGATGGTAGTGACTCACAACACAAGATCAAGGGCGCTGGAGCAGAAGCTCAGAGGTAAAATTTGGGATGATTTAAAATACTGCGATGCATTAAAATATTGAGGTTCCATCCCCACACATGCAATTGTTTCTCCACTCACGACTCCTAAACAAATTACAGCACATGGATATGCTACATATTGGCCTGTGCTCAACAATGACCTATTTCAAAACAAGAACAAAATATTTCATTAAAGCAAGTCACGCCATTTGCAATTAATTTATTCTTAGTCACGCAAATCTCTAAATGGTGTCAAAAAGACAATGAAGTCATTAAAAACCTAATCCTATGCTTATGGTGTGTTGACGACCTACTTCTAGTTTGGGGTGGCTCTCTGCAAGACTTTGCAAGTCTTTTACTGAAATGTAGTTCACCCCTAGAATACCTACGGAATTAGTTAACTTAAACTTCTCTCATTGGATATTAAAATGTACATTAATATACTTCTGTGTCTCTAGCTAATGTGCAACATCACTCACATGAGAAACCTCTAATCTGTTGAAACTGCACCAATAGTTATACATACAAGAAAAAAACCTGAAACTGCCAAATTTGTAAATATCTACAGATGAAGTCGCCTTCATCACTGCAATAATCTGTCCATGACGAAATGCTCTGTAATATTGACAGAACAAAAAATGTAAGATTGTTTTCTAACACACCAAATATGCAAAAGAAACTCTACTGAGTCCTTAGAAATTACACAGGGCCAATTCACAAAATTAATTTTGTAGTTCATCTTAGAAGCACTGTCAACAAAAAATCTTTTTACAAACTTATGTGCGGAGGTTCCTCCTCTCCTTTCCAATTTTTCTGTGGAGATCTCTGCCCCAACTATTTAGTATCTGCACATCTAAATATACATTTTAGTAGAAAAGTGTGGGAGGGATAGAGGGGAGTGGCTTGAATATAGTGCATAAATGCTACTAAAGGCGAGGGGTGAACATATGAGTAAGGTACAATGTAGGGAGAAGTAAAGAGGAGTTTAAGGGGGATGTGCAGCAACCAACAAAAGAGTAAGCCCATTGGTATGCACAAGCTGCACTTCTATAGTTAATATAGCCAAAAGGAACACAAAACAATTGTTAATGTACTCCAGCTTAGAGATGGAGTAAGTTGTGACCCGATCACAGCAAACACAAGATCATACACAATAATGCAGGTAGGAAATCAATATAACAGCCCATAGGCATTAACATTAAATTAAAAATATAGAAACTAGTTAAAAAGATACATATAATTTAATGTCAAGTAATTTTGCTAAACATAAAACATATCTTTATTATTATTTGACATATTTTGATATATTTTCAAATTTGCAAATAAATATTATTTTTTTCATTAATTTCATGAAAATATAATTGAAGTATTCTGAAATAATTCTACACGTGACTTTTAAAATATAAAAACCAATATTTCTTTTACTTTAGGTCGGATAGTTACATTTTGAATTATTTAAACTTAAGAAAAATAATATTAATTTAATATAAATTCGAAAGAATAAATGTGAAATTTAAATTATTAATGCCATAACATTTTTATAATGTTTTGCAATTTAAATACATATATAAAATTACTTAACATTAATATTTCACATACAAATATGTTTTGTATTATTCTATTGTTTTTTAAGTTTAAAACACTTCTAAACCTTTACTTATACTTCAACATATGAAGAGCTTTGTCAAGGTAATGGAGACCTTCAAACACATATGAAAAATTACTAGTAGTAACTTTAAACTATTAACCTATTTTTTAACTAATTATTCATTTAAATACATAAATTAATATTTTAATGAGATTTTAAAACATCCTACCTAAAATAAAGTGTTTGTATTTACTTATTATGTATTGAACACTCTAGAAACGTATGGGCAGAATTAATTTTAATTACTGTAAAAAAAAAAAGCTACATTTATGCTTCAATTAAAACAAGGGTATTGAACTGTTTTATCATTAAATAATATTTAGTTTAAAAAATATATGTATTGTTTAACATCCAATTTAATTTATATATTTTTTAACAAGACAAAATTACTTATTTTATTTTAACATTATTTCCCTTCGTGGTTCTATATCAAATCCCTGTTCTTATTACATTTTATGGGAGGGTGTTGCGGCATCACTGGTTGGCTGTGTGGGGTGCTGGATGTACTACTGCACCTTTTTGACTGCAGTGTCTTGTAATTTTACACTTTTGGTAACTTTACATTTGTACCCAGTGAATAGCTAAAAGTAATAAAGTTACTGTAAAGAGTAGGAGTAAACGTATTTGTGAAGATTGATCACATGTAAGTTTACCTTTGTGAATAGGTGCCACAGTGTTTATGTGTTCTAAGCAAAAGAGAGAACATTACATCAGGATATCAGTCTTGTTCATGTAGCAATTGACTCTTGCAATAGTCTTCTTGTTTTTAGCCGCAATCTGACAAGAAGCCGTAAGTAACTAGACAAGATGCAAGGTTTGTCCAGAACGCCAAATGTGAGTTTATCTATGCATTAATTCTGTTTTACATTCTACATGAGCCCCCTAGCTGACATCGTACGCAAGCACAGCATCATCATCACCTCCTACGCCGACGACACTCAGCTGATACTCTCCCTCACCAAGGACCCCACCAGCGCCAAGACCAACCTGCAAGATGGAATGAAAGACGTCGCAGATTGGATGAAACTCAGCCGTCTGAAACTGAACTCAGACAAAACGGAAGTCCTCATCCTCGGAAACACCCCGACCGCCTGGGACGACTCCTGGTGGCCCACGGCCCTTGGCACCGCACCAACACCCTCAGACGACGCACGCAACCTCGGTTTCATCCTGGACCCACTTCTCACCATGACCAAATAAGTCAACGCCGGATCATCCTCCTGCTTCCTCACCCTCCGCATGCTCCGAAAGATCTTCTATTGGATCCCCGCCGACACCAGAAAGACCGTGACCCACGCCCTCATCACGAGCCGCCTGGACTACGGCAACACCTTATACGCAGGAACCACCACTAAACTTCAGAAAAGTCTGCAACGAATTCAAAACGCCTCCGCCCGCCTCATCCTCAACATACCCCGCAACAGCCACATCTCCACCCACCTGAGACACCTGCACTGGCTTCCCGTCAACAAAAGGATCACCTTCCGTCTCCTCACCCACGCACACAAAGCCCTCCACAACAAGGGACCCGAATACCTCAACCGCCACCTCAGCTTCTACACACCCACCCGTCAACTTCGCTCCACCAACCTCACTCTCACCGCCGTTCCTCGCATCCGCCACACCACGGCAGGTGGGAGGTCCTTCTCCTACCTGGCGGCCAAGACATGGAATTCCCTCCCCACCAACCTCAGGACCACCCAGGACCACTCCGCATTCCGGAGGCAACTCAAGACCTGGCTCTTCGAGCAGCAGTAACCCCCATCCCCATAGCGCCTTGAGACCCGCACGGGTGAGTAGCGCGCTTTACTGTATAAATATTTATGATTTGATTTGATTTGTTTTAATGAAAATTAAAATAAAGTGAATAAAAATAAGTAAAATACTAATCTGTACAGATTTCTTATCAACACATACAAGAAGGGGTAAAGAATTATTATTAAATTTCAGAGTATCGGTATGTATTTTCCGTACAAAATGGATCTCTTTCAGTACTTTTATTTCATCAATAATGCTAGTCTAAAACATGCTGAGTTTTCCTAATTAAGTGCTTTTATCACTTCCAAAAGTTCTAAGGAAAGATCACAAATGGCCAAAAAATCAAACAGCAGTGGTTAGGAAAGGGCCTCGCAAGTGGTCCTTAAACTTAGGAACACTTAACACAACAAGCCTTTTTTTCAACACGTTACATTCCATGATGATACACCCAAGATACATGATCTGTTAGATGTTACTGATGACAGTTCTAAATCAAGTCTGCTAAGATGATTTACCCGTTTTTTTATCAAAATAGGGATAATCTTGGCATTCCATCATGAACCTGAAATGTGTCCAGTTAAGCACATTATGTAAATAGCTTTCTTAATATGTGTGTACAATCGAAGTGTCCTGTTTGAAATGACAACTAGGACTTTATCAGGACCTGATCATTTTCCAGATTTCTAAGGGTTCCAGGCAGTTGTCTCGTCAAAAGGAATAATATGATTAAGCGACTACAACACCCAGAGAATATGTGACTTTAAAGATCCAGTGCTATGTTTGTGGCATCACGTTGCTTTTCCAATCATTCAAATCACCCAGCTGTTCCAAAGCATTGTGTAATTTATCCCCAGAACGCTGTTAGACCCTTTACTTTTCCTCCAATAACAGAAATATTGTGCTTTATCCTCTCTACTCTCAGAAACACATTAATATTTCTGATTTTTGTTTGTCCGTAGCTACAGTCAAACATAACATTTGCTCAACGTTGAAGGGAAAAGCTTTTTTCCCTGATTTGTCCTGCTCCATAATTATGTTACAAAATATTTTAGAAATTAGCAAATATTTTTCATTAATTTTGAGAAGTATTTTTCAAGACTACGAATATGTGAACTGAAAGCCCAGAGAAAGATTTTGTGGTTAAGTGGAAAAGGTCAGTGGTATCCCACTTGATCAATCTCATGTGATCTAAATAAGAAAATTGTTATGAGGCAATTCGAAGTGGTGACTTAATACTGAGGTTGAAAAATAAGATGTAAAACATCAAAGTCAGTATCTCTCTGTGTAATTAACTGAAAATCAAACCAGAACATCAAGTGTGGAATATTAAAATTATATATCAAATATACTCTGTTGTTTGCAAGCTCTCTATGCTGGTTTTGCTGGAAAATCTGCATAAAATGACTGAATCACAGATAATACATTTTCTAGTGATTATCTGCTGGAGTTGATTTGGTGCTTTTAGGCATCTTGTAGGGAGGGTGAGGGAATACAAGTGCAAGAGTCCCCAAGATTCAATATCAAAAATGTTTGTCCTCTGAGGAATCCAAAGAACTCAGGACCATAAGACCCCAAAAACACTTTGGGGTCCTTACGACTGTGGCAATCTATAGACCACCACACTAAAACCCTGGTGGTTGGACTGCCAGGGAACTGCCAGCTCCCCCAGGATCTTGGATCCCAGCGGTCTGGAGGTGGCAGAGATCCTAATCCACCAGGGCTGCCCTGCATAAAGCGCTGCCTTGGGGATTACAACCTTGTTCTTCACCAGCTTTTTCATGGCAGTAACATAGGCAGTGCAGGGGCCCCCCTGCCCAGCATCATCACCACGTTCACAGGATATAGCAATGCCACCGGCTCAATTTCGAGCCAGTGACAATGCTGTAGCCTGTTTCCTGCTAGGTTTCCGCCTGCCAGCCTAGCAGGAAACTCTTAATGGAGCCGGCACGAAGGTAGCCTGTGTGGAGGCAACCTCCCCGTTGGAGGTTCAGCAGACGGTGAAAACCCTCCAACGAACTCATAATGACCCTCTTTATCTCCTGCAATGGTGTTTTATTTGAAAGAATGAGAGCATGGGATCTTGGTTCATGGGCTTCCATAAAGGTTTTGGGGCTTCTGAAAATGGAGAACTATCTCTGTTTGTGAAGTGAAGGAATAGACCTGAGGTCTAATACAACAGGCTGGTTCACGGCTCAGTGTAGGTCAAGTATTTGCATTGTAAAGGATGAATAATACCAGAACAGCACCAAGGTACCAAATGTGAGGATTTTCAGGTGGGATTCATGCTTCAAATCCTGTTAGCCACTGCAAATGTAGAGAAAGAAGCCTGTAAAAGTCAGCAGACCTCCATCTCTGCATTCACTTCTCAATGTGCACTCTGTGCATCCCTGTTCTTTAACTGCAGACAGCTCACAATTTCAAAATGAATGGCAGGGTGTGAAATGAACACCAAAGTAGCTTGTTGCAGTCCTTTGGTCCTTGTTCTACTTCCCCATAATGCCCGAAACTATCAGCTACTCATTGGAAGCTGTCCCATGTGAACAGCTTCAACTCTACCAATGTTTACTGACTGGCCTTATTAGTAGCCGTTCAAGCAGGAGTGTTCATATAGCAATAACTGCATATCTTGAGGCTGAGCCCATTTGCTGTCCCCTTTTCCTTGTGTACTGAAACTCACAATAACAATTACAACATGCAATGGGGTTTTGCACATTGGTTTTTACTTTATGTCCTTGTAAAGCCTGTCCCAACTGTACAGAAAAATAAAAATGACACAAGAAAAAGTGCCATTCTTGTGATCAGTTTTGGTGGTAATACCTACTGTGCTGAAGGATACAAGCGAGATGTTCTTTGCATTGGCTGACTCACCCGACCAGAAGGGAGTGGGAGAGGTAGAGTGTGGGGAGGTTTCTCTTTTTCCCTTCTCTTTTGTTTGCTGTTTGTTTTAATTTGGCTGATGACAACACCTGTTGTGTTGCTGGATAGCTTGTTAAAATTAATAAACAATATTGAACAATAAAAACCCAAAAAGAAGGATTAAATATAGATATGTTTAATATTTCTGAATTTTTGTTTACTGAGGTATATCTTTGATCCTCAACCTAAGGTTTATCAAATATCCATTTGGCTGTGAAAAGCTAAATGAGATTCTCAGAATCACCCACATTATTATTACCCCTAATGCAATTGTTGCTTGTCTTATTTGATTTTTACTAGCCTGCATTAATAGGTAAAATAAGTATAAGTATAATGAGTTGTTGAAATCAGTTAGAAGAGCTCACCAAGGGTCCTGTCTTAAGCAGTGTGTAACCTGGCACAACATCCAATTCATGAACAAGGCACTTACTCTGACACAGAAAGTAAGCAAAAAGGTGAGCTAACAAGATTAAAATAATCAGTGCCAAACAATTAATTTTCAGGGCATATCAAAGCAAAAGGCTCAGATCCCAGAGTAAATAACCTTTAATGGGCCAGAACAAGTAATGCACAAGAAATTCATTGCCTACATTCAAAATGCAGAAATAGAAAATATTCCCTGTAATACGATGTATTTAACTATCCAATCCAATCATGAACGTGCAAAATGGGGCCACCCTGGAGCAGAAAATACTTTACAACAGAAGAAATGGAAAGAAAATTATACAAACACATAACAAACGATAGCATGTATTATGACTATATGGGTAGTGATCCCACCACCGCAAAAACACTAAGGGCCTCATTACGAGACAGACCACTAGCACACTGGTGGTGGTGCAAGTCGTGGTCACCCACGGCAGGCCGAGTTTGGCACTGCCTTGCTGATCATGACTTTCCTTCCATCAGCCTTTTAATGGGCAGAAGAAATGGGGCAGAAATTATACCAACACATAACAAACGATAGCATGTATTCCAATTATAAGAGTAGCGATCCCACCACTGCAAAAACACTAAGGGCCTCATTATGAGTCAGACCGTGAGCACACTGCCGCCACCATCGGGGTAGGGAATCCCAATGGTTTGGTGGTGGTGCAAGTTGTGGACACCCACGGAAGTGCCAAGTTTGGCATCGCCGTGCTTATCATGACTATGGTTCCACCAGCCTTTTAATGGCTGCCATGAAAAGGCTGTCAAAAGGCAGAGTTTGAGCCACAAGGGGGCCCCTGCACTGCCCAAGACCATGTTGTGGGCAGTGCAGGGGCCCCCTGTCAGCACACTTGGAATGCGTACTGTCTGCCAAGGCAGACAGTGCGCACTGCGAGTGTTCTGTGTGTGGCAGCATTGGCTTCGGCTCTGTCTGAAAGCCAAAACCAATGAGTCGCACTGTTTCCGCTGGCCAGCTTGGCGGTGGCCTCCCCACCGTCGTGTTGGCAGTCTGGCGGTCGGACCATCGAGATAGTGATGAGGCCCTAAGAGTGCAGTATGATGATTAAGTAGCAGAAAAAATGGGTTAGTGTGTCTATAATAACAACCACTAAAAAAACAGTAAATTACTAAAGGGCAAATTAAAGGAAACAGAAAAATAAATTGCATAAAAAAAATTTGATCACAAATATGTCTTCTCTAATATCGAATCTTGCAATGTAGCAATATAGCAACAGCTCATCCACCTTAGAAGTGGCTGTTTCTTGACCAAATGCTGGTGGAAATTACACACAGCAATTACCTTACCATTTGTTTTTTCTTCACAAATATACTTTACATCTGTTCTGTAAATCTAAATATAACTATCAGTTTTTCAAAACTGTTTTAAGAGCAAGTAACTTTAATGACCAGGTAGATTAAACTTTTTTGTAAAGCATCAGATTATAAACTCCATTTGCTGTTTTTTATGATTCATCTTGGAATATTTTGCTTACTATTGCTTCAAATACTCCACAGTAATACAATTATAACATGTTTAGATTTCCTTTGCATGCACATTAAGCTCTCCATCTCTTCAATTGATTGCAATGGTGTTTCACTGCATCTTGTGTAATACATCTCCCCCTAAAGGTTCAAAGTCTTGGGCCTGACCGAGCTTCCAAACCAGTAAGCTATGGGTGCTCAGGGAGTCTGTCAGAGTGCTTGCTGTCTCCAAACAAGCTGTGTCAAGGTATGGCTGCGGCTCTCATATAATGCATTAAGGATGAAAGGCGCAGTGTATAAAGGGACAGGTTGCAAACAGCAGTCAGAATTTGCACACCAACTTTCTGCAACCAGTATCTAATTTTGAAATAGTATGGGGATGATTTAAGAGCCCCTAGTGCCTCTTTGCACCACATTAGCGTCATTTTAATTGACACTAATGTGGCCCAACGAGGCCAAAATTGCCACACCAGATTTACAAAGTGGTGCAATGTATGTATTGTACCGCTTTGTAATCCTTTGCGCTATATTATGTCTGTGCATTCCCCCATTAGGGGGGGCCAAAAAAATGGCACAAAGAAATCTAAGAGATTTCTTTGCATCATTTATTTCGGCACTTTTAATGCCTGCTTAGAGCAGGCATTAAAAGGAGGCACAGCATTGTTTTCAGTGGACCTCAATTGGCTTTGCAGGATTACGTTCAACATTTTTGACACTAGTCCTTCAAAGCTCTGTACTAGTGTCAACAATTTTGATGCTAGTTTTCCTAACTACTGCCATGGTGCACTGTATATCAGATACAGTGCACACATGGTGGCTTAGGGGGGCAGTGAGGGGCGCAAAGAAAGTGACACTACACTGGATGCAGTGCCACTTTCCTTAAATCAGGCCCTGTGTATGTACTAATAGGCCGTGTCACAAACTCTTCATTTACAGTGAAGCGCAGAGAGATCTTCATAAGGAATATAACGAGGCAGGACACTATTTTGAGTGAGGCAGCTACGTGCAACCCCTTCTGATTGGCTATAAAGGGATGGTGGCCTCCAAGGAACAGTACATTACAGTGTTTCCATTCCCAAAGGGGAAAATCATTTTTAAGCAGTTTGTGTTCTTTAGTGGAATTGATGTTGCATTAAAAAATGAATAAGAGATTACTCTTTGCAAAGACATTGGGATGAAGGGAGAACCACTGCCCTGTTCAACCCGAGCCCATAAATACTATTCCCTAAAGTGAAGCTGTCTAATGGGGATATCTTCTCATTTTTATGTGCGAGCGCAAAGTGCTCCGTCCCATTCTGTAATCTCTCTTTGGGCTTCCAACCACACCCATGTCATGTCAGTCACTTACACTGGTTCGTGGCCTTGCCTTTTAAAATCCGCTTGTTTTCATTTGTGAAAGGCATGCATACATCATGCCTTTTCCGGTGTTTAGCCCACCTACACAGCACTGGTAAACTACTAAGACATACGAGGCTCGATGTTTTTAGCATGGTCTTCAGACTACTTTATCTGTTTATTTTCCACACAGCATGATTGCGCTGCATTTTACATAGTGCGATCGCGCTACGTTTTTTTCTGTACAGCGCTAAATATTAAGTTACTAGCTCCTTAGAAAAATGGGTACCTTATCAATGATTTGCGACTGTAATCATATCTTAGAATGAGTTGGTAAACCCATTTTACAATTCAGAAAGTCTTTATCGAATCACAAAATTTGTTTAGTACATGCTAAAAACCTTTTTGTGCTTTTGCAAATCCTATGATTTGTTGAACCACAGGGAGTGGAAATGCTAAATTATTTAGTAAATCAGGCCCAAGGTTTGGAAAGCTATGGCTGTAAGAGAGGATTTTGCAAGAAAACATGTAATGTATACATTCAGTGGTTATGCAACAAATGTATATGTTCACAGTCGATATAGAGAGCAACATGAGTTGTCAATGGATGTTGCCACACGATTGTGAAATGAATAGTCAGAAGAAAGCAACCCAAATGAGTGAATAACCATATGGTCATTATTTGTGGGTAAGTACAAACATTTGCATTGTTTTTCTCAAACTTACTTGCACTTCCGAGACAACACCTGAATAATTCAGGTTTAACTGGTGCAGTAAGTTGCCGAAGGTGCACCAATATGGGTCATTTTCACAGGTGATATTAAAGAAGGAAAGGTGTTTCATTGACTTTATTAGGTAAAAAAGAAAATACATCAATTTGAATATATTTTTTAAATGTAGGTTTGCCTGCAAGCTTTGTAAATAAAGGAATCAGTTATAAATCTCAATGTACAGGAACCTCAGAGCCTTAAAAATTATCAGGGTTGCACGGGCCTATAGAGAAATGAAGCAGTGCCGGGTCTTACAGATCAGTGTGTGAGCTGGTCTTCTGGCTGTTTGTAGGCATCCTTTAAGGTCTGATGGGCTAGATTATAATGTTGATGTCCCTGATAATAAAATAAACACTTTACACAGCAAGCTTAAATCCATGCGGTCCTCCATACCCTATATACAGCATATCTTTATAAGTTCAAAACTGCCACGATTTGCAAACAGATTTCTAATTCAGTAATAGAGGTCATTTTTATTTTTGTTCCCTGTTCTTAATTTCTGCCCCAGTCCTACCCTGCCACTTACTGAGATTTACTCTAATTAGGGCTGCATTACAAGTTTGTCGGTCGGACCACCAGACTGCTATGGTGGAAGACTTTCGAACAGCACCAGGCCGATGGTCCCAAGAACGCTGCAATAAAAGTTCCCCATGGGGCTGGCACAGACTGGCGTGACTGGCGGGGGGTAATTTTATTGAGCTACTGCCGACCATGCATCCCTACATGTCGGCCCAATGGGCGGACTGTGCCCATGCACCACGTTGTGCACAGGACACATTGCGCCCCTGAACCCCAAATTTTTGGGAGTGCCCACATTGGCCCCCACATCACCCTCCGTAGGGCCGTACCTCCTCTGCCCCTTCACCCCGTTTTGGGCCACTTACCTGCCTGGCTGCCAAACTTTCTATAGAAGTGGGATCACCATTGAAATCCTGGCAGTCCTGCAGGTGGTAATGGCCATGGCGGTCCCAATGCCAGGATCTCCAACACTGGCTGCTGCGGTCAGGACTGCTGCAGTCCCTGCTGCACTGACTATGACAGTGCCGGCCGGCCGCTGGTGGTCTTCTATTGGTCCAACCACTAAACTCATAATCCAGAGGCCTGACTGACAAAGTTGCAGCAGCCGGACTGCCACAGCTATCATGGCGGTCCACGGACCGCCAAACTCGTAATGAGGCCCATAGGACATCATTACAACATTGACCTTCGGACCACCAATCATACCCCAGTGGTATGATGCCACAGTCATACTGATGGCATCCCCCAACCACTCTATTACAATGTTCCTGCTGGGTTCACTGGCGGGAATATTGTAATAGAGCGTTTCCACCGGTCAGTCTGGTGGGATCAGTGCTACAGTATAGGACACAGCTCCCTTAAGGGAGCTGAGTCCCATACCAGAGCACAGATGGTGCTGACCAGCACCTTTGGAATGCGCACTGTCTGTAAAGCAGACAGTGCGCATTCTGACGGTGCTGGTCAGGGGGCCATGGGCATGAGCAGCGCAGTGTCCCCCGTGGCCTCTGGCACTGGCATTCCACCAACCTTTTATGATGGGGTCCTCGCCATAAAAAGGCTGGCAGAAAGTGAGAGTATAATAAGCCATGTGGCGCTGAGTTCAGCGCCTCCCTGGCTGGTTACAACTCCAACCGACATCACCCCGTCGGGAACAATGTTTCTTGGGGGAACAGCGGTCTGACCGCCAGGGTTCTAATCTGGTGATCGGACTGCCAGGATTGTGACGGTCCGAAGGCCACCGTGAGCCTGGCGGTCCTAGGACTGCCAGACTCATAATTGGGTCCTTATTCACTATCAGGCGAGACCATTGCTGATATATATAGCCCCCAGCTTTCAATTACTTCAGGTATGACACTTGAGCACTATTCAGTAACAACTACAAAGCTGTTCCTCAAATTCATTTTTATTACATCAGCTTCATCTTTTATTTGACATGCGAAGAAAATGAAAAGCAATTTGATGTAAAAAAAGCAAAGCTTCTCTGAGTTCAAGTCTCCCATCAACCAGATAAAAAGTGTAATTGCCCCCCATTAAAATTTGCTAATTTGAGTTAATTATAAGAGACAGGCATTTTTGATCACATGTGCACATTAGGAATTCTTGAACAGTATATGTAAAGCAAGTGCCAACTAACGATGCCTCATCATTTTACCTCCCCACAAAAGTTTTAAAATAGAAGAAATGGTGAGGAAATTATACCAACATATAACAATAGCAAGTATTCAGACTGATATGGTACCGATTCCACCACTGCAAAAACACTAAGGGTACAAGTTTAATTCCCACAGGGTCATAATAGTGCCGTTTAGGTGTGGATGTGCCTTGCTGAAGAGATAGAAGGCCAGAAATGAAAACCTATGGACTTCGCATTTTAGCTTACACATTTCAATTAGAGTAAACAAGTGTCAGGTTTGCATCTTCTCCTCCAGGCAAGAGCTACACATCTAGGTGTAATCACTCATAGAAGAAACTCAGCTCAGATACATGGCAATCAAGAAAGAGCTGCAGACGAGCAATCGTCCATCTTAGCTTTGGAGAGATGTGGACCCAGATTTACTAAGAAATCACGCAACGCAAAGCAGTAAGTAAAGTTGCTGCTCTACTTTGGTTCGATGGGAGAGAGCAGAATTGCACTATGGGCCTTATCACCATAGGACCACCAATGCCGCGGTGAGGACGCTACCACCATGACGGTGGCGCCACCCCTCTGCCCCCTCCCCACCCTCCTGTATTACAATGTTCTGGCCGGGCTGTCCAACAGGAACATTGTATTATGACTTTCCCACTGGGCTGACCATTGGGAACAGTGCTACGATATTGGCTTTGGCTCCCTTTAGGGAGCCAGGGCTAATACCTTAGCACACAGCACCCTCAGAATGTGCAATGTCTGCCAAAAAGTGTGCTGTTCGCAATGTGATCTGTATTGAACATGTGCCACAATCAGGAGGATAATTGCTCATTTCCTTAACAAGCAACCAACTGCCTTTCCACCTGCTCCAACTGTAACAGCCAAAACATGTGCTCTTCACAATGTGATCTGTGATGAATATGTGCCACAATCAGGAAGATAATTGCTCATTTCCTTAACAATCAATTGCGAAAAGGCACATGTTCATATTTGATTGCTTATGGAGGCTTGTGAGTCTGAGGCCTTGCTTTGCTTCAGTCCTATTGCTCTGCTCACGTGTTTCCAGTCAAGTCAAGTCAAGTTCTTTTGTCCTCCAGCCTGCCTCCAGTCGAGTTCCAGTGCAAGTCAACTCCTTGTTCTCCAGCCGGCCCCCAGTCAAGTTCCAGTGTTCCTTGTTTTCCGACCAGCTTCCAGTCGAGTTCCAGTACTTTTCGTCCTCCAGACAGCCTCCAGTTGAGTTACGGTGATCCTCGTCCTCCGGTCAGCTTCCAGTTGAGTCCCGGCTCTCCTCTTCCAACTTCTGCCGACAATCCAATTTTTCCTGTAATAGAGAGAAAATAAGAGAAGTGAAAAAATCCAGTTTGGGTTCTTCTGAAATTTTCAAGCAAGTAACTTTATTTCAAGGTAAAGAAAAATGTATCGATTAAATGAAACAAAACAGAGCTGTGTCTTTTAAATAATTTATGACAATAAGAACTAGCATGAGTTTCCGTTTGGGTGGGAATCCAAGATACCACTAGACAGACATTAAGGAAAGGCGTATTTCCTGTAACAAGCGCTCCTCTGAGAATTAGGAGATTGGAAATAGAGCAAATGTATCAAAACTATTATTGGGAAGAGATTACGCCAGAACACAAAGAAGCTCTTCAGTCAAGTTGATTATTTTTGAGTTTGGACATTGCTTCAGAGACTCTGAAAGTATTGAAAAAAGAGGAAGAGACTTGTTCAACCTTTTAGAAATGTATGTACAAAGTCAACAACAATTGACTGTACGCAATATGCAATAGTTTATGCAAGTTCAGTGTATTAATGAAGTAAGACTTTTGCAGCCCAGAATCCCAAAAACCAAAAACATAGTATTTTGAGAAATCAGAAGTCCTGACACCCAACACGACACACAGTTCAGGGTCCAGCAGGCCGCTTCTGAAGGCCACGAAGCAGAAGCTATTATTTTACCTTTTTCTCTTCCCAAAAGCCCCTCCTCTTTGAGCACTTGTGAGAGGGCAACGAACGCTTCATCATGGTCAAGTTAGTCCTCACTGGGATTGGGAAATTGTCATCGCCCCATTGTTAACCTGGAATTCAGGTGAGTGGCTCGCACAGAACAGTAAGCCAAGCCACAACATTCCCTTGGGGCGAAGTCATCATGGATCACGAGTCTGTAACTGATTCAGATAATTTACCTCCTACTGAGCAGTTGGCAGCTCGAGTGCAAAATGTACAGGCGCAAGTCCTGAAATTACAAACAGAAAATCAAGAGCTCAGAGAGACCCTAACACTTTCCACATCCTTCACACAATGGAGGGATCCCTCAGTCCAAAGCCCTTCAATAATCCCCCAAAGTGTGACAGATATCCTGTCTGCCGTTTTACAAGTTCCATAGGATATAATGGAACTTGTGATACGGTGGGCGGGATATCCGTCACGTTTGGGACTAGGTAATCCCCTCCGCCAAACTCGCATGAGGCCTAAAGTCTGTCAGTGTTCACAGACTCGGTTGCTACAGGTAACTTTCTTGATCTGGCCCTAGCATCCAAGCTGGAAGTGTCACCAGTTACCAAGGCAGTACCTGAACCAGTTAGGGCAGTTATTGCTCAGTCTTGCCCTCTGGCCTTATTCGGTTTCTCACTAATCCGTTAACCATAGTATGTGACAATCGTCATACAGAAGATGCAAACTTTCACTTAATTGATACCCCACCTTTGGCATTATTTTTGGTGTTCCCTGGTTTGAACCCCATAATCCTAAAGGTGATTGGGTTTCTCGAACAGTCACCTTGGACTACCCCTGCTGCATGACCACGTGCTATCAAGAAGCCCACTGTCCTGTGACACCCCTACATGGTGCTGCAACCACTGACCCTTCTCCCACTATTCCACCAGAAGAATATTGAGACTTCCAAGATGTCTTTGACCCAGTCAAAGCAACTCAGTTGCCACCCCATAGGGTTTATGATTGTCAGATAGATCTAGTTCTTGGAGCAGTCCTTCCTTGCAGTAGAATATATGCATTAACATAACCTGAGAATCCATATATGCACAAGCATTTGGATGAGTTGTTGGATTTGGGGTTGCATCACCTTTCTTCTTCGTGGAAAAAATGGAGATGTGTGGGTCTGTATTGATTACAGAATGGTTAATAAGGCAACCATAAAAAATCATTACCCCTTGTCGCTGATATCGGTCCTTTTGGACCAAGTCCCGGGGTCCACCATTTACACCAAGCTAGACCTGCGCAGTGCATATCACCTAATACATGTCAAGGAAGAAGACGAATGGAAGACCGCCTTTCAGACAAATTTTGGTTTGTTTGAATACACAGTGGTGCCCTTTGGCCTTTACAACGCCACAGCAGCATTCCAATACTTTATCAATGATGTATTTACATGAGTGCCTAGATGTCTGCGCTGTCATCTATATAGATTAAATCTTGATATTCTCTAAAACTAAGCATAAGCACACTCAGCATGTTAGGGCCATTCTGCAATGTCTATGTGAACACTCCCTGTATGCCAAATTAGAAAAATATACTTTTAACACTCAGTAGAGTTCATTGGATATCACTTATCACCCAGCGGCATTACCATTAACTCCAAAAAGGTAGACACTATTCTTTTATGGCCAACCTCTTTATCTGTTAAGAATGCCCAAAGGATTCTTTGTTTTGCCAATTTTTATAGGTGCATCTTCCCACAATTCTCACAAATAGTGGTCCCTATAACCACTTTATTAAAGAAGGGACAGCCATTTTCTGGTCTCAAGCAGTGAAACAGGCCTTCACAACTCTCAAAAGAAGTTTTACCTCTGCGCCCATTTTACGCCACCCAAATCCTGAGAAGCCATTTTATGTTGAAGCTGATGCTTCTCAATTCGCTGAGGGAGTTGTGTTATCGCGAAGAGATCCACAAACAGGGATCTCCATCCTGTAACGTTTTATTCTAAAAAAACTCCTTCCTGGTGAACAAAATTATACCATTGCTGAATGAGAACTATCAGCTAATAAAAAAACATTTACTGAGTGGCAACTGGAAGCAAAGCACACTGTCACCATCTACACGACCATAAGAATTTGCAATTCTTTAATTCAGTTAAGAATTTGACCCCTAGACAAAGGTGCTGGCTTCACTTCTCAGATTTTGATTTTATTATCACATACAGACCACGGACCAAACAACTTCAGTCAGATATCTTGTCACATTTAGGGCACCCAGAGGATGCTAGTTCCTGTAACCCTCCTAATATAATACCTGCAGGCAAAGTGCTAGCTCAAACCACAATAGATACCTTCACAGATAATGTTAAGATGGCATCTCAAGAACCCCCCCATACAGTGGCTCAGATAACCATATAATATGATCCAACAGGACTATTACTTACGTGCAGGGAAATTGTACATTCCAACACAGGAATTGCAACATCAAGTACTAGTCTGGAGTCATGAGTCCGCTCTGGCTGGACACCAAGGTATACCAAAGACCTTAGAAAATTGTTCACAGAAAGTTTGGTGAAAAACCATGTGCCAAGATGTTTATGGCCATGTAAATTCATGCCCAAACTGTGCTCTCAATAAATCCTCACACCTTGCTCCCGTTGGTCTTCTACAACGCTTGCCAATTCCCCCTAAACCATTGCACACAGTCAGCATGGATTTTATTACAGAGTTACCAGAATCTAACAAACATACTACTATGTTAGTTGTAATAGACCTCTGGTAAAAAAAGGCAGATTTCATGCCACTCAAGAAATTACCAACAGCTGCTGAGCTTAGTCTGTTCCTACACAATATAGTCAAACTCCATGGCTTGCCCATGAAAATGATCTCTGATGTCAACTCACATCAAGATTCTGGAAGGCCTATTGTTCTTCACCTAGCCCTATCCACTACTTACCACCCTCAAACGGATGGTCAAACAGGGAAAGATAACCAGACATTAGAAAAAACACTCAGATGCCTCCTGTCCTCACTAACAGGGACTTGGGGCCAAGCCCTACCATTGGCAGAATTCACATATAATAACTCGATCCACTCAGGGTTAGGGTGCTCACCGTTTAATTTTCTCACTGGCACCCATCCCCGTGATCCCGTGATAACCCTTCCAGACATAACTCCTTCAGTCCCCTCCGTCACTGAATGATTAAAGATTTTACGGGACATCCAATTGAAAGCGAAAAACAAGCTAGCTAAACACAAGACCTAAATGAAATTAAAAGCTTAGAAACACAGAAGCTCTGAACCCACGTACCAAATTGGAGTTTTAGTATTGCTCTCTACTCATAACATCACCCTAGCAGGTCCCAGAAAACTACAACTACGTTATCTAGGACCATTCAAGATCACACAAGTCTTAGGGTCAGTTACGATAAAGCTGCAACTACCTCCTGAATATACAATACACTCAGTATTTCATGTATCTCTGTTAAAACCCAACCATCCAAACACCAGACCTGACTCACCCCCCCCCCCCCCCCCCCCCCATCCAGTCATTGTCAATGGGCATCAGGAATACAAGGTATGTTGTATTTTAGAAGCTAAGCAAATCCATGGTAAATTGCATTAGCTGATAGACTAGAAAGGAGATGATCCTTTTGTGTGTACCCCTGACAATTAGGGATGAGACGTGTCAGACAGTAGATGGGAGATTGTTTGTGTTGACATGCCTTGTGCATCAAACTGGTCTACCTTGCCTTCTGAACCTGGGATCTGGTACAAACCTTGGGGGGAATCCTCAGGCCACTTTTTCTGCAGAGACCACAAATGGCTGTGTACAGTGATCTTTCATGTACCCTTTGTTGTTGTAGTGGGTGTAATTTCTGACCCACAGATCACTTCCCCTGAAAGTCACAGACAAAAGGCAAGTGGGTTCTGGATCACTGTACTCTGCCATGTGTCTGGGCATTTGTGTATGTAGACATCTGCCACCCAGTTGCACGTTTTCTTGAATGTATGATGTTTGCTGGTGCCTCACTACAATCTGTGATGTGTTTATGCTTAGCATATATGTCACATGGCTTACATGGTAAATAGTTTGCAGATGTAGCAAACTACTTTCCCTTGAGAAGTGGGAATGTTGATTGAGTAGAGTTATGTCCCATGGCTGCAGCCAACATTCATTGTGCCTACATGTCAGCATGTGTCCTTTTCTCTTTGGGAAACATCCTTATTCTGCAATTTTATGCATGTTCTACCCATGTTGATGGGATGATGTCTGTATTCTTTCACATATATGTGCATGGAAAACTGTTAGTGGAATTGCACATTTACAATGCTTATCCATTTCATGTCGTGTCACAGACATGAGTTTGTCACCATTGTTTATTGTCTGACAGATACCTTCAGGCGTCGTAGTATGCCATTCGTCATGTACTGCAAAAGCAATGAGGAGCATGAAATTTAGACTCAGATTGTGGAACCACTCTGTGCTCATCTATGCCCTTGATGTGGCATCTTGGGTAAATGTGCGGTGCACATTTTTAATGATTGAGGATTGTTCCCTGGCCGTTGTCATGCATCACTGAGTGACTTGAAGTGATGTAGACATCACATGTATTTGGGTTCAGGCATTCATCCACAGACAGCTACCAAGGCTGGCATGTCTTAGATGTGGATAGTGGTGTTGCTTCTAATTGGACATCAGGTTGGGGTAGATCTATTTTTGCTTGCAAGTTCTGTGTCTCTCCGACCTGCAAGGTACAGATGTGTAGCACAGACACACTGAGATGATGTCATTGTAATTCGTGTCTGACATCAGTGAGGACTATCCTGGGGCTGACTGATTAATTGTTGTGTGTATTCTGGAGACATCGCTCCTTTGAGCTGTACATTGTTGAAATGTGCCCATTGTGACATGGGTATTTCCAAGTCAACTACCCCAGGACGTTTCACATTTGTATCTGCAATAGCTGTTTTTTATTGGCATCATCTCACATTGTTGGTACCTCATGTATGTGCAAAATAGATGAGTGCATAACCCTGTGTGTGAAATATGGAAAGTTACATTACAAAGTGTTTGCATGGTTGGCTACAAGTGAACTGAGATCTGCTGCATGTGGCACAGCTATGAAGATGAAGAGGTCAACTAGTTTTGTATGGTCATTGTGGTTGCAAAACTTCAGCCATGCACTTGCAGTTTTCTGGGATCCTGATTTGCCTGTGGGTAACTTTGGTAAATCCAGATGGCATGCATGCTTATGGGGTGGCACAAAAAAGTGTCACTTTGAGGAAATAATTTTATGGAGTTTACTTGACATGATGGTATTGTTTGACAATCAGATTTGTGAATGAGGTATAATCATGAGTATGTTATGACCCTATTTCTCATTCTTTTTGCAGCATTAGCACAGGCACGCGCAGAAGACGGGGCACAGCTGAGTGGGGAAGCATCTGGCCACAGGACCTCGGGTCAAGATACAACCGACACAGAGGGACTCAGTGGCCTGGAGAGCTGGGGGAGTGCCAGAGAGGAGACAAGTTCAACATCCTCATCATCGAATTCCTCCTCCAGTGGCCAGTCCCTAGTGGTGGAGGACCCATCGGGGAGCCCTCCAGCACCATCCATGTCTGCAACCCCTCCATTCAATTACCGCCCTCCCTGTTGCTCCCCACCCAGTTGGATGTACCTGCTCACCCAAGAGTTTGGGCATCTCCTTTGTCGCAGGCACCTCCATCCCAGCCCTTGTTACCCCTGCTGCCTTCAGTGAGGAGGCTATTGACCTCCTGAGAACAATCTTGGTGGTTCTGACTGCCATTGTGAAAGCCATCCAGGGATTGGCAAGTCAACTACAACAGACTAATGCATTCCTGGAAGGCATTCTTGGTGCAATGTTTGGCCTCCAGAGATATTTTCAGGCTCTGGCCTCCACACTGATGGCAACCAGCCACCCGCGCCTTCTGTCCCCCCTCCATCTGCCGCTTCCCAATCCAAATCCCCCCTTTCCCACAAACAGATCCTCATGCATCCACCTCAACAGACACACATAGTGCACACAAACACATACAACACAAGAGACACCAGCACGCACACAAACAACATCCACCCAAAGTCACAGCAACACTCACAACTGTCCCCTGACGCCCCCACTGCCCCCAACATCATACACACATCAAGCTCACCTACAGACACCACCACAACATCCACCACACCCATCCTACCCACAGATACCACCCCATCTGACCCTCAGACATCCCCCACAATCGCTAAACCAGCAGACACCACAACTACCGACACACCTACATCCACCACATCCACCATACTTGTAGTCACCACCCCAAGAGACACCCACCCACCACGACATCTCCCAGCACCTCCACCCCTTATACCCCAGCCACATAAACACCCTCCTCACCCACCCAACAGACACCCATCACACACAAGCATAAGCACGTACCCAAGACATCCACATCTACACATCGGACAACCACCCAAATCCCGTACCTTTTCTAATTACCATCCTCGTGTTTCCAAAAAACTCTTACTGTGTGACCTTGACCTTACACATGCTTCCCCCCTGAACCACACCCAGATGGACCCCACCAAGCTCCCAGTCCATCACATCCTCCTCCAAGGCCTCCCCTCCCTGCAAGTAGGCATTCCTCCCACCTGAAGAAGCCTACCCCTCCCAAAAAGAAGCCCACCCTCCAGGAAGAAGACTACCCCCTCCCCACCAAAACTCCCCCTCCCAAATCTGATCTCGTCTGGCTAATCCCTGAGGTGCCTGCATGCCCCCTTGATACCTCTTCCTGTGGAAGTTGCATGGCAGTCAGGAGTCAAAGTGGGGCACAACAGTTTGCCAGTATTGGCATTTGTCATGGACTGGCCAATGGCCTTTTGACAGTATCAATATTTCTCCTTAATAAACCAAACAGTTGTTTTGTTTTAGCTACACCTTTGGCCTGCAATTCCTTTTCTAACTTTATGTTGGCCCTGAGTGAGTTTGGTTGTGTGCCTGCAGTTGTGTGTGTTAGAGCCTGATTGCTGATCCATGTGCTGTTGTTGGTAGTATGTGATTTTGTGCAGTGTTATTGTCCCCCAGGAGAAAGGTATCTGTTGAGTGTATAGGTATTTGTGTGTGTGTGTGAATGCAATGGTGGTGTAATAGCATTGTGCATTGTTTGGTATTGTAAGTATTTCTTATTTTGATGTCCAATGTTAACAGGTATGGTGTGCAACGTGTCCCCTGATCTGGCTTATGTATTCATGAGAAGTGTGTCATCTTGAGTTTTGTTTGTACAGACATGATGTGTGTTGAATTGTGCTAAATGTGTTTGCATTTGCCTGTGCATGTGTCCATTTAGGTGTGTGTCCCTTGCAGCCAGTTCCAGTGGGAGTGCTTTTTTGACTTTCCCTTTCCCATTGTTTAGATATGCCCTACAATTGTTTTTGGTATAGTTTGTTCCTGAGACCCAGGTCGGGCCATTTCCTGTGTAGATGTTGTTTGAGGGTCCTGTTAAAAGTGTTATATGTCCCAGAGCAGTCTCCTTCCCTGTGTGCCCCAGATGGCCCCATCCTAATTTTGTAGGGATAGTTGTTATGTTGTTCTTGGTGTATTTGTACCTCAGTGTTTTGTGCATGCCATTGTGCTTCCATTGTGTTGTGATTTGTGTGTCCATCGCGGGGCTGTTTACTGGTGGTGTTTGTGTTGCATGTCACATTGATGGGTATTTGTGTTGTATGTGTGGGCAGTCCCTGGCCATTGTGGAATGTGGTTGTGTGAGCTATAATTGTACATGTGCTGTAGGTGTGTTGTTGTTGCTGTGTGTGACAATGTTGTGTAGCCTTCAGCGTCCCTGAGCTATGCAGTCATGCATATTTGTGTAGTCTGCAGTACAGTCGGAGTGTGCTGGCCAAAGTGTTTTATTGTGTGTGTGTGCATGTGTCCATGTTGATGTATGTCAGTGAGTGTGTATTGTATGAGACGTGTGACTGCTGCCCTTGTCGTACCCCCCCATGATGTATTTGCTGGCACTACAAGCTATTTTTAAAGGTTGATGATACAGATAGGTGTGTGTACTTACAGTTGATGGCATCCACATCAACGTTGATTTTGTGGTCTTTCGTCGAGCAGCAGCATGATGTTTGTGAATGTCTCCATGGCAGCCCTGAATGTGTGAAGCTGCCTGCAGGTGAGTGTCTCCCTTTATATTGACCGTATCCACCAGCTTGTACATGATGGTTGGACTACCACGGTCACATTGGCAGTGTGCAACCTCGCAATGGGTCTGGCGGTAACACTGTCTCCGCCGGCCTGTTTATGCTTCCTCGTGACCATGGCAGTCTGGGCTGCCTGTTGGTGTCAGCAGACTGCTGGTGGTCATCTCTTTGTACGACCACCAAACTCATAATACGGAGGTCCGCTCCCCCAGACCAATGGCGGTCAGACCGCCAAACTCATAATGGGGCCCATAATGTTTTTTCACTCCTCCGTGAAAATGCTTCTTATATCTAGCAAGGTGCACTTCTAAACAGATCTTTCCTGCTTTCAAATCAAAGTCATTCACCCATTTTTGAGTCACAAGTGCAGGGCCCATCTGGTTACACAGTAAGCTTGGGAAAAAATGCCACATCAAGTTTTAGCACAATACTGGCACTCGCTTGAAAATGTTATGCAGTGCATAAATTGTTAAAGAGAGTGTGGGTACCAGAAACTCTGTTGAGAAGCCCGTAGCGATGCAATCAAATGTTAGCGTGCCAAATACCAAAGTTGCATAGTCTTAAATCCACCTCATGCCACTTTAATCCATTACCAGGCACTCCCTACCCCTTATCTCACTCTTGCTGTGCCTGCTTTCTCCCTTTGTGGTTTTTTATCTGTCTTTGTCTTCCTCCCTCTTTCCAATTTGTGTTTTTTCCTTTCGGAAGAAAGCCAAAAATAAATGCCAGTGGACCACCAGCTCAAGGTAAGCACTGGTTAAGCCATATCAGTAAGCGCTGGGATAAAAACGTGGGCATAGTTGAAGGGAAAGTGGCAGACTACAAACTATGCAAAGGCCAAAAATCAAAAAATGTGCAAAGGTTTGTTTGTGTAATAAAAACTTTGCATACCACTAGTCTCTAAGTAACAGTATTTAGTTCAGTTTTGTGCAAACTCGTTGGCACACCCCTAAGTGCTTTATGGCAGTGATACCATACAGCAATTTAGGCTGGTATTCTAAAACCTCCTCAGGCCAAACGTTGATAAAGAATTTCATAAACCAGGCATATATTTCTCTAATATACCAATAATTAGTAATCCTGAAAGGGCAAGGCATTTGATTGCATGAAGTGTCACCTACCCAAAATTAGTGCCATTTTTAATAAATCTCGAGTTACCACCAATTTCTGATTGACCCTTATTTATCGAACTATGATGACATTTCGGTCATGAGTATAAAAACACCTATCTATGCTGCACAAGATTTGCTGTGTATAATGATCAAATAACTCGCCACATGCTCATCCGCCAGGACTGGTTATTAAGTACGACTTTTCTTAAGAAACAAAACTGAACCAATTCTTTTCACTTGGCAAATATCCTCTGAACAACCTCAAGTATGCCAGGGCATTTACTGTTCACGGCTACGGGTTCCTTGAGAATGTGGACTAACTATACAGATTGGAATTAAATAAGGAACCTTACTTACCTTCTCACCTTGACAAAATTGCCCATGCCTGAAGACTCTGGGATCTAATTTTATGCTTGCCATGTTTTCTAAATTGCCCAAGGTGGTTTACCAGCTGATGCCTGTTGCAGGTTTTCGTGCGTTATGCGAATGTCACAGCTTTCCCACCTGATGGGGGCTAATGAAGCAAACATTCTTGTTATTTTCATTCTCTGTGTAGCAATGAGTTTGTCATTGAAGCCTAAAATAATTGTTAGTCTTTTTTATTGTTTTCATATCCGTTGCGAAAGGAAATACAACTATCTGTTGCATATAATTGGCCATGTTAGCGGAACTGTTTATGTCAGTGATGTTCACATCGATAGCTAATGGCCAACATCAATGCATTTTTATGGTAGTAATAAAGGTCGTTCAAAACTGGGGAAAAAAATCTCTCAACATTTCGTGAAATTTTGTTGAATATTTTAGGAAATATGCTTTCATAGCTACCTCAGGTTCACCTGAATATCACAAGATTTTTTTTAACAACATCACACATCGTGCATGAAAGGTCTTGTAAGATGCTGAGATGCAACTCTTTTCAACAGAAAATATGCATTTTTGTTCAAATTAGTCTCCGCTAGTACCCTGCACGTTTTTTTTTATGTGGGTGTGCACTACCTGAAAAAAGTTAGATTATTGTGCCTAATGCAAATTTATGGGAATTTGTGAATTTTGTTGGTGTACTTAAATTTGCACCTAGGAATGTTAGCAATTTGTCACTCACCAAATGTGCGCCAGGGAGTTGTGTTCTTATTCCATGACTGGTTGTGAGTTACTCCTGAATATCCAACCTGGATTTATAAAGCTTTTTCAATAACTCATGCTATGTCTCACTCCAGAGTTAGGTGTGACTTACTCAAGAATTTTTGCATACTGAATAGTTTTTGCATATTCGTGGTTTGTGACCTCTGCATGCTGTTTAGGTGTACAGGGGTCACAGCAAGCAAACAATTCAGCCTCCAAAAAGTGTTGTGCATACAAAATAGCTTTAAAACATGGATAATAAAAAAATACAAAAACAATGCATTATTCTAAGTTGGCGCATTTCCATAGCACTTTATTACCCTGCTGAGGCTGCAAGTGCTCCACTTTGCATTAACATTTCATATTTCTGTGGACTAGGTAGGAAGCCATTTTTTCTTACTAACCCTTTTGGAGTACTGCTATTTAATTTGTTGTGAGGAAAGGCAAGGTTCTCAAATTTGGAATGGAAACTAAACAACAGCTGAAAAGTGTGAATAAACGTTTAATACCTGCTTTAAAAAAAGCAGGGCGTCCATCTTCCAAAGATGTGATGTATTATATCATGAACTTTCTTCTTTTTTTTTTTTTTTAGAAAACACTGACCGTTGGATAAAACTAAAAAATCAAAGATCGCCTTTGGGTTGTGTTCATGCCTACAGCCATGCAATTATTTAAAAATATATATATTATGATGCAAAGTGCTCTTCTATACGTTCTTACTTCAAAAGCATGAAACAATTGAAAGTGCCTGAAATGCTGTTGAGTACATTTTTCCTCATACAACTTCCAGACGTTTGGCTAACAGGCTACAAATGACTTTCTCAACCATATCTAGGCGATCATTCCAGAACACTACCATACTAGGACACAATCATAGTATATCTGCTACATGTACAGTATGTCCACATTCCCTCCACCTCGTGTTGGGTGGTTCTCATTAATGGAATATATTCTCACTGGTGCCAAGTGTCACCTAAATACTATGTTATAAACCATTTCCCTATCTTGGGTGTGGTTGGCAAGGTTAATAATACGGTCCAAAATGTCCACCCATTGGTCATCATTTAAGTTTATGCCTAGTTCCTTCTCCCAAGCTATTAGGAATGTATTTTTGCCTTCTCTGGCCATCACAAGAACCTTATAGATCCTGGAAATTGGAATGTGGTGATGTGCCCAAGACTATGATACATTTTTCCAAAGCTGTTAGTGCTCTAGTCACTTTTTGCCGCACTGTGGGTTGACGCTCTGAATGATGGACCTGGGTATACATGAACCCTTCTTTTTCTGACAGAACAACTTCCTGTTTGAGCTCTTCAAATCCTTTCAACACCCTCTCTTCAAATCTGTTATCTAATCTGAAGTATCCTCTCTCTCTCTATAAATATGCCTCAAAGACGTCTGTAATCCTGTTGCGAAGTCAGGGTTACCTCACAGTGGTGAGAAGGGAGATGGGTATAGTGACCTCCCTAGTCTCTCTGCCAACCTATTCCATACCCTCAACAGCTTCCTGGACACTAAGGATCTGTAGAAGCGTGGGTAACACTGTTTTTTAGAAATCGAAAGCACTTCCTAATGGGGCCTGCCTAGTAGAATGTGGTCTATTATACACCTTTCTTTCTCAGTTTCTGCTTTCATCCATTCCATTAAGAATCTAGGGAGTGTTGCCTAATAGTACCAGGCAATTTCTAGGATTTCCATACATCCTTTGCTAGGATGTAGTGTGCCCTGATTCTATTTTATGTGGTGTTTACCCTTTCCTCACTGACATTCATCACATACTCTTTGGAGTTGCACTAGCTCCCTCGTCCCACTCAAGCCACAGCAGCAGAGCCTGGAAGTTATATAATATTCTGGGGAGCACAATCATTTTGACACCTGAAATTCAGCCTATCCTGATATCAAATGTATGAAAAAGTTCCAATGTGTAGTTTTGATTTTATTGAGTAGAGACTTGAAATTTCTCCTCATGGTCTCCATGTTAGTTGCTGTGTACACAACAACCAAGTTATGCAAATGGATGTGGATCATGTAAATAGTGTTATGTGTAGAAGGCATTCAGCTACTTCATTGTCCAGTGATAGCAGACCCCCATTTGATTTGGTGCAACTGATGCTGAACCCATTACTCACTTGAAATGTTCCATTTCCTGTAGTATGTTCTCAACGGAGAGAACAGGATTCAAGAGTGTCAATAATATTGTATCTGCAAAAAGAAGGACCTGAAAGATGTAAGTTCCCTGTTTAATGCCATCAATATTTCAGTTGTGCATGACTGTTTGGGCTACAGGTTTGCGATACAGTGCAAAAAGAATCAGGAATAACATGCACCTCTGTCCCATTGCCCTGTATATATGTATGGTTTACGTTAGAAGTCCATTCATTTGAATCACTTACTCTGGGGATCTATATCCTGACAACATCCATTTCAACATTCCTCCATAAAACCAATTTGGAACAATTTTGCCCTCATAAATGCAAAACTCACTGTGTCAAAGGCTTTTTTCATTTTAAAGGAGAACAGCACCAGATGTTTATGTTGCTCCAATATATCCACCATATGCAACAAGGGTTTCCCATATATCTGTGTTTGATTGTTAATGTGAATTACACTACCCAGAAAGTGTAAGGTATATGGTTAATGTTGTAAATAGCCTATGCTTTTTACACTTAACGGTGTTGTTTCTGTGATGGCATTAATGATGTCTCATATGCTTCTGAGCTATTTTTTACTTACTTTCATAGCTATTATGCTATACAAGTTTACAGAGCAATGTGTACAAAAGAAGCTTGGGTGAAGTCATCAGTGATGTCATTAATGATGACATTTGAGATATTATCAGTGATGTCATAAATGATGTCATAGAACGCGTTAGGAGTGATGTAATATGTGAGGTCATAAGCAGTACATGGCGAAGATGCAAGTTATAATTAGCTCTGGTTGCATTAACTGGTGAATTTCTGTTTTTTTAGTTCAAAATGTTAATGTTATCACTGACAAATTCACCTAACTATAACATTACTTTAACCTTTGTTTTTTCCAGTGAATTTGTAAGGTTTAAAAAAAAAAAAAACTTTTAATCTCACCTAACTATAGCATTATTTTAACCTTTGTTTTTTTGCAGTGAATGCCTATGTTTTTTTAATGGAATGTAATATTTTATTACCATACATTAAGTAAACCTCTCCACCACACATGGCCTTTGGCCAGGCACGTTGGGGGGCTTAGCCATAGAGCCTTATGTTTTTTAAACAGGAGTTGAGCCCTGTGGTCCCCCTCCCTCAACCTAAATAAACCCATTAGGCCCTGGGAACCCCATCCCCTAGGGCCGGTTTTCATTAATTAAAGCAGAGGGGGACCATGTGCCCCCCCTCCTCAAGCTTTATTAGGCCTTTGGGACCCCACCCACCAGGGCCACAACTAAAAAGGGGAGAGGGCTGCATGGCCCCCCCTCCACGAGCTTAGTTTGGCCCTGGGGACCCCAACCCCATAAAAATGAAGGGGAGGGGAATATTTGCCCCCTCACCAAGCCGTTATTGACCCCATTCCCCAGTGCACATATTATCAAAGGTGGGTGCTCTGGTGCCCACCAAGGGCAGCCACCATACAGTTGTTGAGGGGTGCGGAAGGACCCCAAGGAACCTGCCGCCCCAGCCGGCTCCCCGCATGCAGCAAGAGTTGGCATTGCTCTTGCCCACAGGGAGTCATGTCTTAATTCTCGACAGACAAAGATAGAGGCATATAAATATATCAGAAAATTAAAACTACAAAAGTATTTTAAAATCAAGAAGGACAAGGGAGTGTCTAAATTTCCTCCATCGAGCCACAAGAGTACAAGATGTGACAATTTACAAATAAGTGAGCTGCATGTATTAGGTACCTTAATATATGTAGAGGAAAATCCAGAATTTATTTGAGATAACCGTAATGAGAAATAGGTAATTGAAACACTGATTTTGGAAGTTAGCCATAAATTAGGAAGCTCTTTCAGATCACAGCTGAAGGTTATCCCCCAGAAGCATCCACAACTTATAGATGCATTCTCTAAATGTAATATTGGGGATGTGAAACATCTAAGCTCTCAAAGCAGACAGAGATCCAAAAGATGGGGGCAGAAAAATAATTGGTGTAAATCAACAATAAACAATCTAGCTGCTTAAAGGAACTGTATTATAAAATCGTCAGACAAGGGAGGTAACTTTGGGCTGTGGCCTAAAGATATGCATCTACATGAAGCTTATAGCCAACTGTTGAATGTTGAGTGTTATGAAATAAATCACAAAAGGTGAGTACACACAGGTGATTGGCAGGTATCATAAGAAACTTCAGGCATGGTGGGAGAAAGAACATCTAAGCTATGATGAATACCATTTTTTTTAAGATGAATCACCTGACAGTTCCAGTCTTTTACTTAACTCCTAACGTACATAAAAGTACAATGAATCCCCCAGGGAGACCCATCACATATGATATTGGGAGCCTCCTAGAAAACACTTCGAAGTGCAATTTCTTAAGACCTCATTTAGGGAATTTGCCTTCTTGTTTACAAGATACACAAGACTTTTTCAGAATCAGGTTTGACATCAGCTGGAAGGATGGCCTTCTGTTGATGACATTAGATGTAGCCTCCCTTAATACCAGTAGGAAACAAGCTGATGGCTTACGAGCAGCTAAAAACTACCTGAGATCAAGACCTTTGAAGTTGTTTAGTCATCCTGAAATGCTACTTGAAAATATGTACATCTGCTTAAAAGAGAATATTTTTATATTCAATAAGAGTGGTTCAGACAGAGAAGGGGAACAGCTATGAACACTTGTTGTGCCCTCAGCTATGCTAATTTGCCAATAGGCAAATTATTTAGGATTAGTAATAGTACACATAGGCCTGTATTTATACTTTTTAGTGCCGCATTTAATCATTTTTTGACGCAAAAGCGGCGCAAACGTACAAAATGCAATTGGATTTTGTAAGTTTGTGCCACTTTTGCGTCAAAAAGTGGGGTAGATGTGGTGCTAAAAAAGTATAAATAGGGGCCATAATGTTTCGCAAGTCTTTACTTTTTATAGTGCGGGTCAGGTTGGACTATAGAATAATAAGCATTATAGGTTCAAAGTCCAACACTTTCGTTATCGTTGCTCCAGTTAGAGTGGCAATAGTAAATACGCCCGATTCCGAGTCCACCAATTTCACTACTGTTGCTCAGATTAGAGCGACAATAGTAAACCTGGCTCCTCCAGAGTCCAACTCACTTACGTACTCACTGTTGATCAGGTTGGAGTTGGAAAAATAAATTTGACTTTCACAGAATCCAACACTCTTCCTTCTGCTGTTCAGGCTGGAGTGAAAATACTAAATCTGATACTTTTAAAGTCCAACAATTTCTCTACTGCTGCTTATGTTGGAGTGGGAATAGCTTATTTGACCCTTCCGAAGTCCAACACTTTTTTATTGCTTTTCCGGTTGGTGTGGAAAAAGTATGTTCGATTTTTGATATGTGTTTTTAACATTTTAATTTGACAGCAGTTATGATGGTTCTTTTAGAGACATGTTTTAATATTTATTACATTAAAGATAACATTCGAAATATTTTCCTTTTTGTATCCAAGTTGTTTTCATTTGTATTATAGTGTTGAATTATGAATTTTATTTGATTTATGTGTTGAGTGTCGAATTTTTTATTTATTGTAGTATTTGTGAATATTTTTTATGTGTGTACTTCTTTATTGATTTGTACCTGCTTTAACATTTTTAGAAACATTTGGTATTTAATTCTAAATTAGGTATTTATTTTCATTTACCATTTTTAGTTTACAGTTTTTTAAACAGTGTTTTGTTATTTGATAAATATTACTTTTAGTAATGCATGCTTTATTTTAGTGTTAAATATGTAGTAATTATATTGTAACATTTTTTTAATTTCATTAAAGGTATATATGTATTTATATATATATATATATTATGTATATATATACATATATATACATATATATATATGCAAAAAACAAAGGCGAACTCTGGGAAGTTCCCAAATTTAGGTGGAGAGCAGCTCTAGTAAGGAGCACCCTGCAACACCAGCGACACTCTAGATTTGCTCACCTCAAATGTCTGCTTATCTAGCAAAGTATTTAAGCAGAGGATAAGCACAGTGCTATCCATGCCGAACTAGATAATGACAAAGTCTTTTGCCATTTGTACAGCAAAATCTTTAAGCATAGGATTGACACAGTGTCATCCTCGCCGAGCTGTAAAATGACAAAAGCCATTTACCACTCCAGGCACAGTATTACAGCTTTGGACTGGTCAAATACCGTCCAAGCCAACCTGGAATGAGTAAAGCAACCCCTGACACGTGTTTCGCTCTCATTAGAACTCTTCAGAGGGGTTTAGCTTTGTCCTGACACAAGGAAGCACCCAGTATAAGTCAAAACAAGGCCCTTTCAGGGTTAGAGTGACGCATAAATTGTGCAAAAAACAAAGGAGAACTCTGGGAAATTCCCAAATTTAGGTGGAGAGCAGCTCTAGTAAGGAGCACCCTGCAACACCAGTGACACTCTAGATTTGCTCACCTCAAATGTCTGCTTATCTAGCAAAGTTGTTAAGCAGAGGATAAGCACAGTGCTATCCACCCTGAGCTAGATAATGACAAAGTCTTTTTCCATTTGTACAGCAAAATCTGTAAGCATAGGATTGACACAGTGTCATCCTCGCCGAGCTGTAAAATGACAAAAGCCATTTACCACTCCAGGCACAGTATTACAGCTTTGGACTGGTCAAATACCGTCCAAGCCAACCTGGAATGAGTAAAGCAACCCCTGACATGTCTTTCGCTCTCATTAGAGCTCTTCAGAGGGGTTTAGCTTTGTCCTGACACAAGGAAGCACCCAGTATAAGTCAAAAGAAGGCCCTTTCAGGGTTAGAGTGACGCATAAATTGTGCAAAAAACAAAGGAGAACTCTGGGAAATTCCCAAATTTAGGTGGAGAGCAGCTCTAGTAAGGAGCACCCTGCAACACCAGTGACACTCTAGATTTGCTCACCTCAAATGTCTGCTTATCTAGCAAAGTTTTTAAGCATAGGATTAGCACAGTGCTATCCATATATATATACGTTTGTGTGTATTTTATATACGTACATATCTATATGTATATATATATATATATATAAATATATATATGTGTGTGTGTGTGTTTGTGTATATGTGCTTTCATGACATTTTCATTATTGCTTGTTTAATTTTTCAAATTCCTTTTGGTAAATTGGTGGTCTATGTTTATTTTAGAGTTACATATTTTTAATATTATTTTTCAGTTGAAATGTATCTTTACATTTGATTTAATATATGTTGTATGTAATATTTTTTAAAGACAATTTATATAAGTTTTGAAGTATGTATACATTTATGTATATATTGTCATTATTTTTGTCCACTATTTTTTTAAGGCAATATTTATTGTACTTTACATAGTATGTGAAGTCAATGTTTTTGACTTTGATATTTCAGTAGCAATATTTTTGATTTCAGTATTATGTCATAGAAGTTTTCTGCAAAGTCTTTGAAAAAGCTAGATGTAAATCCATCTGGGCCCAGGTTTTCCCTAACTTAAGACACCCAATTTGCCCTTCTTCTATACCAAGAGCGTTGGCAGCTCAGCTGATGCAAAGAGGTATTCCCTCATTTCTCTCATACAACTTTTTATCGACATCTCAAAATGCTCTTCTTATCCCTTCCTCTCCCTCTTCTTATCCCTTATCAACATAGCTACCTCTAGGCCCTTGGATTTCAGACATATAGGCCCTCATTATGACATTGGCGGGCAGCCAATGTTATTCTGCCATCAGGCCACACGGGTGCCTTAACCCCCCAGCCCTAATTTGAGTTCCCCGCTGGGCCGGTGGGCAAAACAGTGTTTCCACCTGCCGGCCTGCGGTGAACAGGGCCTTAACATTGCAGCGGCTCCTAATGGAGCCAGCGGCAATGTGGCGGTGCAGCAGGTGTAGCAGCACCCATCGCGCATTTCACTGCCTATAATTCAGGCAGTGGAATGCACAATGGGGCTGTGCATGGGGGCCCCTGCACTGCCCATGCCAAGTGCATGGGCAGTGCAGGGGCCCTCAGGGCCCCTTGAATTCCCTATTCCACCACCCTTTCCATGGTGGTGTAAACCACCATGGACAGGCTGACGGATGGGTATTCATAATCCCCAGGGCAGCGCTGCTCTGGAGGATTACAACCGCCAGGACCGCCAGGCTGCTGCGGTGTCGGCGGTTGGACCGTGGTGGTTCTGCCACGGTCATAATGTGGCAGTCGGACCGCCACGACCGCGGCGGTCCAACCGCCACCGCGACCCTGGCAGTATGGTGATTGCCAGGGTCATAATGCCCCTCATAATCCTATGTCAGTGCAGTCTTAACCTTGTTAGATAATAAGGTACTTACCTTATTTTCTACTGTGTAAAATCTAAGGTTCAGTCTGTACAGTGCATTATCTGCTGTGTATAAACCCATCATTCTAATTTGACATGTTAAGCATTATAATCTTCCACCATATTTGCCCGAATTGTGCTGCTTTGTGTTTCCTCTCTAGTGTCATGAGATTTGTTCTAATTGTGCTTGTCTCTCTCATTTCAATATTGATGCTTCTGCAATAAAGGGCCGCCTGACAACTGTTTTTAATGCTTCCCATAGGATTGCTTTCACTACTTCATCGTTCCTCTTGTAGTCTATTGTGGCTCTTGTGACTCGAAGGTCTTTAAGTAAATGTTCACAAAGCTGTCACACTGTAGTTCTACTAATTGCATCCTCTCCCACGAAATGTGGCTGATAGTGGCCCATGGACTGATACTGTTGTTTCTCCCTGCTCTACACATTCCACACCCATCAGGCATCTGTCAGTGATGATATAGGCAATGCCTCCATCTGACTTGTGAGTAATAGGAGTATTCCTTCTCCAAGGAATGCATATGTCTCCATTCGTCTATCAGCCCTAGGTTCTCCAGCATCCTATACTCTTTGGTGGTCAAGGCACCTGTGCCTCCAAAAGTCTGCATCTGTTTGTCCCTGTCTGTCTCTATTCCTAAATTTCAATCACCCCTTAGCACCAAAGGATCACTGGAATGCTCTACTATTGTCTGCAATACACCACATACAAAATCTCCCAGACCTGTATTAGGAGCATACATTGAGACTATTGTTAGCTGCGGCCGACAGAGCAAACCACTCTGCAGAATACATCTACCTTTGGGTTCATTTTGATTTTTGTGTACCTGGTATGGAGTCTTTTTGGTTATCAAGATGCCCACCCTCCTGTTTTAGTACGTTCTGGGGCTAAATATAGCATGGAGAAGTATCTAGAGTGGGACCTTCCGTGATTTTTGGCCACCAAATGTGTTTCCTCTATGAACTCAATGTTCATCCCACCTAGTTGCATATCCTGATAAATTCCTAACCTCTTTCCTGGTTTATTTAAACCTCTAACATTACATGAACTGACGTCTGAAGTGTCCGTGCTACATCTCAGACCGTGAACTATGACATTCGATCCTTCCTGTCATTCACCTGCAGCCCACTCTTTTCTCGCCTAGCTTTGAGATGATTGGTCATTTGTGTCCCCCACCTCCCTCATGTATGATTCAATTTTCCCAACCATTACTTTCCCTGTTTCCCTTAACACACAACGTCACACTCAAATAAAAAAACACAACTAGAATATATCCTCCCCAAATGGCCTTCCATAAATGTTCCTCAAAACTAACTGCCCCATCTCAGTTAGAGCGTATGGTGTCCAAGACAAGCGGCCAGAGGGCTTCTTATTGCACATCCCTCCTCCAGAACATTTCAGACCTCAGTTTTGACATGTATGTTCAATTCTTAGATTTCCTCTAACTTCCAATGAGCTATTTACATTGTTATCAATGCGCATGTACGTTTTGTAATGTTGAATTACTCCTTAATGAACTACTCTGGAAAAAGATGCACTTTGATGCTATAAAAAACAACTATGAAATGGTGGGGCCACACAACTTTACCTGAGCAGTGCTGTCATTAATAATGAAATCACACATGAACTATCAATCATCTGTGACACACTGTACTGCACAATTGCCTGGTGAACTACACATAGTACAGTCAACAATGCACTGCACACAGTTAAATACATGCACACACTGAAAATTATTTATAACTAGTTTTTTCATGTGCGTGCTCAAGTGCATCACATATTCATAAACATAACTTGTTTGTGGTTATCTTACGCTATTCACATGCATTTATTGACTGTACAATTGGGCATCTGGTTTTGTTTCACAAAGAGATGCACACAGATGTGTGCAAGTCAAGTATGGCTCCCCCTGAGTGTAGATTAAGGGAATCTGTACACTTTTCAATGTCCACTTGTAGCGATAGAAATTTGAGAAAGTGTGTGATTCAAGCATTCACATCGATTGAAGATGACGTCAGTAGGCCTCAGCCCAACTCCATTTGTGTACAGAGAGCCAATAGATAACTACGTATTCGCTGGGACGCACTCGGGCCCTGATTTATAATTTTTGGTGCAAAACTGCACCAACTCAGTTTTGCACCAAAAAGTTTAGCACCATTTCTGTGCACCAGCTGGGCACCATATGTATGGAATTGTGCAAGCTGGTGCAAAGGGTAGGCTAGTGGCAAAAAAATGACTTTAGTCGTGTTAGGCTGGCAGTATGGAAGAAGGGGAAGTAGCACCAAAAAATGAAGTTAGGCAGGTTAGAGTAAAAAATATGAATCTAACCTGCCAAGAATCATTTTCTGACGCAAAACCATCCATACCACATGACTCCTGTCTTAGAAAAGACAGGAGTCATGCCCACCACCCCAATGGCCAGCATAGGGGACCAGGGTCCCCTGGGCGTGGCCAATGCATCCAGCGCCATGTAGGGGGGGGGGGGCATTTCAGTGGTAGGGGTGTCCCTGGGACCTGGAGAGGGCACCTGTGGGCTTATGTCATGATGTCCATCATGGAAATAGGCCCACAGGTCCCCTAACGCCGGCCCTGACCCAGGCGTTAAAAAATGGGTCAAAGCAAGCTTTGCACCACTTTTTGACCCCTCCTCCCTCCCATGCACCATTTTCGCACAGGAATATAAATATGGCGTTACGGCCATAGAGTCATTTTTTACACAAGAACGCCTACCTTGCATCTCATTATGGCAAGGTAGGTTTCCGCTTCCAAAAAATGACTTTAAATCCATACACTTGGTGCTAGACGGGTCTAGCACCAAAGTATAATATGGAGTTAGTTTTGCACTGCATTAGAGTAAAAAAAAATGATGCTAATTCGGTGCAAACAGAGTATAAATATAAGCCTCAGTACGTTCTTATGTAGGCAGGGTATCAGCTGTCTTGGACTCATCACTCAACCCTTTAACAGCACAAAGGATTTGCATTTTGCAAAGGCCTGGTGGCAAAACGGTGATGTACACAGAAGAGGCTTGTAGCCTGCCTATTGTGATCCTCGGCCAACATATGTTCCAGGACCTGGTTTATTACACTTGTGATCACTCATTTGCATATAATATTGGCGTAAGGGTGAAGTGCTACTCAGAGTACACAACGTAATGCATTCATAGCAATTAGTGAATGCACACATGAACTCCTATTCTGTCTTCAAAGCACCAGTCTTTAAATCATGTGTTTGCCTAATTCAACAGACTGGAATTACCTGCCTATCCTGCCCCTGTATCACAACTTAAATCAAACGGTACACCCAGGTCCCTATACTAGGCTTTGTGTTCCCTGAGTGACACAAGTAGGGAGCACCAATGGAAAACATTCTGAAATATCAAGCTCCCACCAATGACCATGTAGACATCCTGCAGGGCAGTAAGCCCTAGCATAGTCATTATTGGGAAAAGAACTCAGTTACTATATATTACTTCCTTGTTTTTATAATTCTGTTTATTGACATTTGGTTATTTAAACAAAGTTCACAACTTGCCGTCATCTGTTTGTAGCTATAGCTTATCGAGCACCCTCAGTCATAAGTGCATAAGGCATTAATTACCATTCCATTATGGTGCTTTATCCCTTTTACCCCTCTGAGTACTTCAGCCATGGGTCCCATACTTTGAGATGCTTTTCAGGTTATCCCCTGGGATTATATACACATTTCTCTGCTCTGGCACAATTGTCCACGCTTCCTTTATTGAGGGGCATTCCCCCATTTCTGATGTTGTGCAAAGTCCCTTTTGGTAACAAAAAAGGCCATGGTAACAGGATATTTGTTAATGTGCGGAGGGTGCTATCAATTAGTGTTGGGGTGGTGTAGACTGAGGCGATGGTCCAGCATATCTCTCCCATGTGTCCTTCTATTGCAGTGAATCTGTGAGGTCATCATGGTAAGTTTTTGTTACATGTAGCATGGGGTGCTTATGCAGTAGGATAGCAGTCCCTCTGGATCTATTAGTGTAGTTGGTGTGGTTCACACTAGTGTGTCTGCCTTGAGAGAGGACGGAACAGTGGTTTCCTAGTAAATCCATTTCTTGGAATAGTACCACCAGCGGTTCTTGTCGCTTAGGGTAATGGAATACAGCACCTCTCTTGACCTTATTATGTAGGCCATTGAGGTTCTGAAAAAGAATTTGGAAATTGGTGTGCATTCTGGCCATGCCGGATCTGTGGTGAGTGGTGGTGTTTAGGGCATGCGCACTCGCTTGTGTGCTTGCCTTGAATTTGTAAGAGTTACAGCTTTTTAAAAAATGTAAGGTGTTTTTCAGCTTTCTTTAAAAGCAATGTTGAATTTGAGCCAGTGTTTGCCCAAGCACAGCACCAGCACGTAATACTCTACTCTAGCACTTACGACACTCCATCAGAAGTTGGAGCCCTTTGACTCTTTTTGAGGTGAGCTAACAGTGCGCTTAATAATTCAAAATATATAACAAAAAGTTAAATAAAGGATATCCAGTCCATTGTTAAAGGTTTGTGTGGATCTGGACTAATCCAAATTCTCACACTTGTAGGAGTAGGGTCGTTAGTAACTGTGTTGGTTCTGGCACTAGCAGTGCTGGCAGGGAGAATGGGTGGTGTAAGCTGCAGTGGCTCCTAAGAAGGGCCCCAGCAGTTACTTGTTTTACAAACTTAGCAATGGTCTTTATGAATATGGAGACCTTGTTACTCTGGTTTGAATATACATTTATAAAATCTTGTTAAAGTAAAAAAATGAGATATTTAAATGGCATCAGTCCTATACAAATGTTGAACGATTACACCATTTAAGAAAGATCCTACCAAAAGTTCACTATCCATAGCAAACAGACTTTTGGGAGGATGAAATAGGCTACAACAGTAAGATTTTAATGAAACGTGATTTAGCAAAATGATGTAAGTAGAATTTGAAAACAACTAGCGATTCCATGATCAAGAAAAGTTCCTTGAACGGCTTTCCAAAGTCAAATTTTGGTAATCTTACTTGACACTGGAGACATGTTTTGTTTACTGCAACATATCCCAATTGAATAAGAAAATACTGACAGTAGCAACTGATGAAATGAACAGGGACGGCTCCTTCACAATGGCAAGGAAGAATCGCCCCCCCCATTAGCTGTAAAATAAAAACAATGCTTAATTATTGTTTTATTTTACAGCTGCTGGACCAGCCAGCAGCATGTGCAGAGAGGGTTAGGACGGGGCCATGGGAGGGGGAGTGGGGAGGAGGAGAGAGTGCACCTAAGTGAGCATGTGCATTTGGCTAGCCATCTTAGGCCAACCAAACACACATGCGCACATAGGTTTAGCACGAAAGCAGCGCCAGAATTGCTGAAGAGCCTGTGCTGGTGTCCCAGTGAATGCTGGGACACCAGAAAAGAAGAGTAGCGCAAGGTGGTCTGCGGCAGCCGTGAAGATAAGTTTTTTGTTTTTTTAATATTATTTTCTTTAATTCCAGCCCCCCTGTCTTCATCCCCCCACCTGCCCATTGAGATTTGCAGCAGCCGCCGCTGGAAATGAACATGTAAGAACTGGGCCTGGACAGCCTCATCCTCGCATCTGAATGGCAAGTCTCGCTTGTAACTTTATTATTCAAGTAGATTCTCAATTCTAGTATCTAGAAACCAAAATCAACCACTGGAACATTGTTCAAACCAATCCTGTACTGTAGGAGGTTGGGAGTACAATGTGACCGTCGGAGCAGATTGCTAGCCAGCCTATTCTAAATGAGACCCTTTGGTCTGCAGCCTACTGGAGAAATGCCAGCGTGGCAGAATAGGCAGTCCAGCCCTGAAGGAGCTTGACACTGATATGGTTCTTCCACTGCATATCCCAGGAAAATATCTGCGTACATGACATACACAAAATTGACTACTTGGGCCTTGGAGAAGGGCCTTCGTGTGCGAATCAAACTGGCTTCCATGAAGGCTACTCTATGATTGATCAGAGTGCAGCCATTGCCCAGATAGCACATGGATGGATTAAATAGGGGGGTGTAGGTATTTTCTGATATTTCCCTGATTTTAGGGCAGTGTGTTCCCCCGTGAGGTAGCCAATGTTAGTGTTTGGGAATTGCTACCTACCAAAGATGCAATCCTGTTTGAATGTGTCTAGAATGGTCATCGGAGGACACTGCAGAATGTAGGTGTATTTGCCACATTAAATTACATTATAGTAAATTACTTTACAACAAAATAGTGTTTGTAGGAACAATATTAATGAAGAAGTCTTTTAAAAGCTTCTTTTATAAGTTCGATTTCATGCCTTTATGCTTAGTGTTTGCATAGCACCTGATATGGTGATTACAAATAAGATCTCAAGCAGACGACGTCAAGAATGGAAATGCACGCTTCGAACATTTTAACTCAATTTATGGAAATAGATCCAGTGTCTCTGGTAACATTTAAAACCAGTAGGAAGTATACATCTGCCTGAGGCTGCACCAAAAGGGTAAGCCAAAAAAATCAAGCCTGGTTTCCTTTAGGAAGGTTTGAGGAATTTGAACTTTGAACTTTTTCTGAAAAATATAGGGCAAGTTGATCTATTTTTCAGCATAGTTTCACATAAACTGACTATAACACTACTGCTTCTCTAGAAGCAAAACAGAAATTGAATTAAAAAGTACATTCATTTTATGCCAGCCAAGCCTTACCATCTCCCATCACAGTGGTATAACGATTCAACCACCCCAAGAAAAATGTTTGCAAAACTGTTAATGTTCCACATAAATTTCCCTAAAATTGTCCAAAAACATTTATGTATGGTAAACAGTTAAAATTGGTAATGCATTGTCACATGGCCCATCATTTTTCAAAACGCATAAAGCACCTTTCTTCACTTCAGTATTCCATTATTCTCTTACTAAGAACGTCTGGTATGGCACAATTGGTGAGAGAAAGCGTTGTAGGGGGCACTGTAGGAGGCTGGACTGGCTTGTAGTGAGTACCAAGGGGTACTTACACCTTGCACCAGGCCCAGGTATCCCTTATTAGTGTAGAGGGTGTCTAGCAGCTTAGGCTGATAGATAATGGTAGCTTAGCAGAGCAGCTTAGGCTGAACTAGGAGACGAGTGAAGCTCCTACAGTACCACTAGTGTCATATGCACAATATCATAAGAAAACACAATACACAGATATACAAAAAATAAAGGTACTTTATTTTTATGACAATATGCCAAAAGTATCTCAGTGAGTACCCTCAGTATGTCCCAAGTCGTGAAGAGTCGCGCAGAAGTGTTTTCCTGAAGAAATACCGCAAACAAGCCTTGCTAGCTGCAAGTCATGCGGTTAGGATTTTTGGATGCTGCTGTGGCCCAGGAGGGACCAGGATCTCGCCAATTGCTTCAGGGGACGGAGGGGGTGCCCAGCAAGACAAGGAGCCCTCTCAGAAACAGGCAGCACCCGCAGAAGTGCCGGAACAGGCACTACAAAGAGGAGTGAAATGGTGCTCACCTGAAGTTGCACAAAGGAGTCCCACACCGCCGGAGGACAACTCAGGAGGTCGTGCAATGCAGGTTAGAGTGCCGTGGACCCAGGCTTGGCTGTGCACAAAGGATTCTCTCGGAAAGTGCACAGGAGCCAGCCGGAGTAGCTGCAAAAGACACGGTTCACAGCAATGCAGTCTGGCGTGGAGAGGCAAGGACTTACCTCCACCAAACTTGGACTGAAGAGTCACTGGACTGTGGGAGTCACTTGGACAGAGTTGCTGGATTCAAGGGACCTCGCTCGTCGTGCTGAGAGGAGACCCAGGGGACCGGTGATGCAGTTCTTTGGTGCCTGCGGTTGCAGGAGGACGATTCCGTCGACCCACTGGAGATTTCTTCGGAGCTTCTAGTGCAGAGAGGAGGCAGACTACCCCCACAGCATGCACCACCAGGAAAACAGTCGAGAAGGCGGCAGGATCAGCGTTACAGAGTTGCAGTAGTCGTCTTCGCTACTTTGTTGCAGTTTTGCAGGCTTCCAGCGTGGTCAGCAGTCGATTCCTTGGCAGAAGGTGAAGAGAGAGATGCAGAGGAACTCTGATGAGCTCTTGCATTCGTTATCTAAGGAATTCCCCAAAGCAGAGACCCTAAATAGCCAGAAAGGAGGGTTTGGCTACTTAGGAGAGAGGATAGGCTAGCAACACCTGAAGGAGCCTATCAGAAGGAGTCTCTGACGTCACCTGCTGGCCCTGGCCACTCAGAGCAGTCCAGTGTGCCAGCAGCACCTCTGTTTCCAAGATAGCAGAGGTCTGGAGCACACTGGAGGAGCTCTGGGCACCTCCCAGGGGAGGTGCAGGTCAGGGGAGTGGTCACTCCCCTTTCCTTTGTCCAGTTTCACTCCAGAGCAGGGCTGAGGGGTCCCTGAACCGGTGTAGACTGGCTTATGCAGAAATGGGCACCATCTGTGCCCATGAAAGCATTTCCAGAGGCTGGGGGAGGCTACTCCTCCCCAGCCCTGACACCTTTTTCCAAAGGGAGAGGGTGTAACACCCTCTCTCTGGGGAAGTCCTTTGTTCTGCCATCCTGGGCCAAGCCTGGCTGGACCCCAGGAGGGCAGAAACCTGTCTGAGGGGTTGGCAGCAGCAGCAGCTGCAGTGAAACCCCGGGAAAGGCAGTTTGGCAGTACCAGGGTCTGTGCTAGAGACCCGTGGGATCAGGGATTGTGCCAACAATGCCAGGATGGCATAGAGGGGGCAATTCCATGATCTTAGACATGTTACATGGCCATATTCGGAGTTACCATTGTGAAGCTACACATAGGTAGTGTCCTATATGTAGTGCACGCGTGTAATGGTGTCCCCGCACTCACAAAGTACGGGGAATTGGCCCTGAACAATGTGGGGGCACCTTGGCTAGTGCCAGGGTGCCCACACACTAAGTAACTTAGCACCCAACCTTTACTAGGTAAAGGTTAGACATATAGGTGACTTATAAGTTCCTTAAGTGCAGTGTAAAATGGCTGTGAAATAACGTGGACGTTATTTCACTCAGGCTGCAGTGGCAGGCCTGTGTAAGAATTGTCAGAGCTCCCTATGGGTGGCAAAAGAAATGCTGAAGCCCATAGGGATCTCCTGGAACCCCAATACCCTGGGTACCTCAGTACCATATACTAGGGAATTATAAGGGTATTCCAGTATGCCAATGTAAATTGGTTAAATTGGTCACTAGCCTGTTAGTGACAATTTGAAAGAAATGAGAGAGCATAACCACTGAGGTTCTGAATAGCAGAGCCTCAGTGAGACAGTTAGTCATAACACAGGTAACACATTCAGGGCACACTTATGAGCACTGGGGCCCTGGCTGGCAGGGTCCCAGTGACACATACAACTAAAACAACATATATACAGTGAAAAATGGGGGTAACATGCCAGGCAAGATGGTACTTTCCTACAGGCATGATGTACAAATCAAAAAACACATAAACGTCATAATTATTGGCCCCCAACAGAGATAGACAAATTCTACATGCTCAAACAGCAATGCTGCTATTCAGTTGCATAGGGCTTACAAGCTCAGAGAGTTGATAGGTTACCATGGTCTTACAAACCAAGGATCCAGAAAGCTGTAGAGATACCACTGGAAAATACAGTAGGTCTGACTTATAGTTGAAAGTGCTGCTTCGTTCATTGATGAGTTTAAGGACTCAATAACTCGTGCATACACTTTCTCACGTAGTTGTGGATGCGTGCATTCATTCAGACATCCTTTGACTCACTCTTGCATTTATTTATGGGTCGCCAGAGGTCACAGCTGCGACCTCTAGGCTGCAGCTTGCAACCGAGTCTTTACCAACCATGCCTTTCCCACACATACCTTTACAACTAATTTTGTTTTAAAAGCATGTTTGGTAAATGGGGAATGCGTGGTAAATCCTCCCCCGCCTTGCCCCCTACACCTGACACCATACTCCACCCGCCCAAGCCCTTAAAACAGTCCCCTCCGGCCCCTGCCCTGAGCCCTACCCTGCCCTACCCAGCCCTGTCCTAAAACCTACCCCACCCGCCCTAACAACTACCCCGATCCCCCACACCGCCCTAAACCCTAAAACCTACTGTGTCCTAAAAACTACCCCACTGTGTCCTAAAAACTACCCTGATCCCCAAACCCCACCCTAAACCCTAAAACCTACCCTTCCCTGTTCTAAAAACTACTCCACCCTCTCGCCCCACCCTAAACGCTACCCTGCCCTGTCCTAAAATTACCTCATCCTAATAACTACCTTGACCCCTACCGAAAACCATAAAACCTACCTTGTCCTAAAAACTACAGCTACCTGTTTTAAAAACTACCCAGACCCCTTAACCTGAAAACTAAAACCTACCCCGCCCTGTCTCAAAAACTATCCGACCCCCACCCTATATCATAAAAGCTATCCTGCCATGTCCTAAAACCTACCCCACCCTATGGTAAAAACTATCCGTCCCACTGCCCTAAACACTAAAACCTAGCCTGTCCTAAATACTATCCAATCCTCTCCTAAATTCTACCCCAACTCTCTCTCACCCTAAACCCTATCCTGCTCTGTCCTAAACCCTACCCTGCTCTCTCCTAAACACTGCCCGACCACCTGCCCCGCACTAAACCCTAAAACCTGCCCTGTCGTAAAAACTACCCCACCCTGCTCTAAAAACTATCCCTACCCCAGCCCTAAAGTCTAAAACCTACCCTGCCCTGTCCTAAAAACTACCCGACCCCACCCTAAACCCTAAAATCTTCCCTGCCTTGTCCTAAAAACTACTCGACCCCCTCGTCTTAAACCCTAAAACCGATCCTGTCCTAAAAACGACCCCACCCTGTCCTAAAAACTACCCCGACCTCTGCCCCACCCTAAACCCTAAAACATACTGTGTCCTAAAAACTACCTTGACACCCGGCCCCACCCTAAACCCTAAAACCTACTCTTTCCTGTCCTAAGAACTACACCAACCCCCATGCTAAACCCTAAAAGCTACCCTGCCCTGTCCTAAAATCTACCCAACCCTGTCCTAAAAACTACCCCGACCCCATCCCACCCTAAAAGCTACCTTGTCCTAAAAACTACGCCGACCCATTACCCGAGCCCTAAAACCTATCCCACCTTATCCTAAAATCTACCCTGACCCCCGACTCTGTCCTAAAAAATACCCTAACCTCCCCCACGAACCCAGCTCTATTTACCTCTCTCCCCTCTGGTCGCTGCTCCTTCCTGTTCCGCCCAGACTGCTCTCACTGCCACTACCACGCATTTGCATGGTAAAGGCATGCGTGTTAAACACATGCATAGTAAAGGCATATGTGTGGTAATGGCAGCATGCTCAATGCATAGCGTTGCATTGACCGATCTGTGAGTGATGTTTACCGGATAATAAGGAAAGTGAGTCTAACCTGAACTGATGTCTATTCTGATGGCTTTAAAACATTGCATTCCTAGCACATCATCACATCAGCCTAGTCAATATGTAGTTTATTACTAAGGTGCACTTCTATTTTAGTACACATCCTTTATCCTTTATTATTGTTTTTATTTTAATTTCAGTGATGTAACCTTTTTAATGGCACTAGGGTCAGTGATCGTGTGGCATTAGTGAAATCACTAGGGTCATGATCAAATAATGTTACTTCCTGTGATGTCGTCAGATCAAAGGGCACGCAATGGCGAAACAACGCCCGTGAATTCTACACAATGAAAAGGCACGTTCATTTCTAAGTGAGACCAATTCTTTTCCGGTGCTTGATTTTTTTGCTCCACAGGAGGTAGGATGTTTTCCATGCGCTCTCTCCAGGGTGCACTGGTTTTGCTCTCAATTTGTTTTCTAGAGGTGCGTTATCCATTTTCGAGGTCTATTTGTATATTTTCAATAAACCACTTCCTGTGCTCTTCAAGAATTCTGCTGAACTCTGGTTTAAGAGGACTGACAGAGATTTCATAAATCACTCAACTTTGCCTCCTACCAAAACTGTGCGCTGCACCTAGGATGTAGTCAGCAGTTATAGACGTAGAGCCCTTGTGTATTTCTTGGGTCAGATTCTCAATTTTTTCATGCACTGTTCGAAGGACGTCTGACCCCAGATTTCCAAACTTTTTTTAACAATTTTGCAAAAAGCTCCGCCGAGCTGGATGGAACAGTAGGTGGAGCTGAAGAGCTTCTATTCCTTTTTTCTTAGGGAGTGGTTTCATGGCCTTTAGCCAAAGAAAACAATCAGTCTTAAGGAATTGTCAGTACTTACTAGCCATGGACAGTTTGCTCTGTATGTGTGTGTTGACAAAAAGGGGAGAG